>NC_091065.1:151551862-152259572 GCF_000393655.2 Nicotiana sylvestris | reverse complement strand
GTGCTTCTTCATACGCTGATGGCATCTAACATTGAACCATGCAGCCTTCAGGATGCTCTGGTATGTCTAGTGGGCCTTAGAGAGAGTGTCACCCATGCAGGCTTACTTCTTGTAGCACCAGCCTTCTCTCAGGCTGGGGGAGGAGAACAAACTCCCGCTACTCGCACTTTGGAGTAGATGGCTCCTCAGTTTCAGACTCTAGCAGCTCAGCCAATTGGGGGAGTTCAGTCGGGTGTTGTAGCTCAGACCGGTGATGGAACAACTATGTCTGCTGATGCCTTGTGGAGATTGGACAAGTTCACCAAGCTTTTCACTACTAACTATGGCGGTACATCTTCAGAGGATCCTCAGGACTATTTGGACAGTTGTCGTGAGGTTCTATGGAACATAGGGATACTGGAGACCAATGGGGTCGACTTTGATGCTTTCGTCTGTCAGGTTCTGCTAAGACTTGGTGGAGGGATTATTGTCTAGCTAAACCAGCCGAGTCACTAGCTTTGACATGGGATCAGTTCTCTCAGCTATTTTTGGAGAAGTTTCTTCCTATCACTTAGAAGGAGGACTATCGGAGGCAGTTTGAGTGCCTCCAGCAGGGTTCTATGACCGTCACTCAGTACGAGACCAGATTTTTTACCTTGGCCCGTCATGCTCTTCTTATACTTCCCACCGAGAGAGAGAGAGAGAGGGTGAGGAGATTTATTGAGGGACTAGCTCAGCCTATCAAATTGCAGATGGCTAAGGAGATAGGGAGTGAGATTTCTTTCCAGGATGCAGCCAATGTGGCTTGGCGAGTTGAGATGGTTCTATCACATGGGAGTGGTCAGGGGTCTGATAAGAAGCCTCGTCATTCGGGCAGGTTCAGTGGTGCCTCGTCTGGAGGCAGGGATTTTTTTTGTAGGGGCCATCCTCCTAGGCCATTTCATTTAGTACTTAAGGCTTCTCATGGTAGTCTAGGTGGTCGTGGTTCTTATATGCAGTATTCTGATCATTTTCCCTACAATGCACCACTAGTTCCTCTTAGTGCACCTCAGCTCCAGAACTTTCATGGTGGTTACTCAGGCCGTCGGGGTCAGTTTCAGGGTCAGCAGTCTCAGCAGCCGAAGTCTTGTTATATATGTGGTAATTCGAGGCATATTGCTAGGTTTTGCCCTCGGGCCTCGAGGATTTCTCATCACCATGGTTCTCGTGCTATGGTTCCAGCACTGGGTGTTCCACTACCCACTCAGCCAGTTAGAGGTAGGGGTTGAGGTGTTAGAGGTGGAGGTCAGGCCGTTAGAGGTAGAGGTCAGGCAACTAGAGGTGGAGGCCAGCCAGTAGGAGGTCGTCCTCTAGATGTAGTTCAGAGTGGTGGGGCCCAACCCCAATGTTATGCTATTCTAGCCAGACCTAAGGCTGAGGCCTCCGATGTAGTTATCATAGGTACGATTTCAGTTTGCGGTATGCTTCAGTTCTATTTGATCCAGGGTCCATATATTCCTATGTGTCATCTTATTTTGCCCCTTATCTGGTTGTGCCTAGTGATTCTTTGAGTGCTCCTATATATTTGTCTACACCGGTGGGTGATTCTATTATGGTAGATCGTGTCTATCATTCGTGTGTGGTTGTTATTGGGGGTCTTGAGACAGCGTAGATCTCTTGCTTCTCGATATGGTGGATTTCAATGTCATTTTGGAGATGGATTGGTTATCCCCTTATTATGCTATATTAGATTGTCATGCCAAGACTGTGACCTTAGCATTGCCAGGGTTGCCTCGTTTGGAGTGGAGAGAGACTCCTGGTCATTCTACCAGTAGGGTTATCTCATATATGAAGGCTCAGTGCATGGTTGATAAGGGATGTTTCGCCTATTTGGCATATGTTCGTGATTCTTGTGCTGAGGTCCCTTCTATGGATTCCGTGCCTGTTGTTCGTGAGTTTCCATAGGTATTTCCTGCAGAACTGCTGGGTATGCCACCCCATAGGGATATTGACTTTTGCATTGATTTGTCTCTAGGAATTTAGCCCATTTCTATTCCGCCATATCGTATGGCCCCGCCAGAGTTGAAAGAATTGAAAGAACAGTTGCAGGACTTGCTTGATAAAGGCTCTATTAGACCTAGTGTCTCACCTTGGGGTGCGCTGGTGTTGTTTGGTAAGAAGAAGGATGGATCGATGAGGATGTACATAGATTATCAGCAATTGAACAAAGTCACCATCAAGAACAAATATCCATTGCCGAGGATTGATGATTTGTTTGATCATCTTTCAGGTGCCAAAGTGTTTTCGAAGATTGATTTGAGATCTGGCTACCATCAGTTGAGGATTAGGGCATTCGATGTCCCTAAGATAGCTTTTCACACTCGGTATGGGCATTATGAATTCTTAGTAAGGTCATTCGGGTTGACAAATGCCCCAGCAGCTTTCATGGATTTGATGAATCGAGTGTTCAAGCCTTATTTGGATTCCTTCATGATTGTCTTCATTGATGATATATTGATCTACTCCCGCAGCCGAGAGGAGCACGAGCAGGACCTTCGAGTCATTCTTCAGACTCTGAGGGACAGTCAGTTGTATGCAAATTTTTTGATATGTGAGTTTTGGTTGAGTTCAGTAGCATTACCGTGTCCCGTTGTATCAGCAAAGGGTATTCAGGTGGATCCTAAGAAGATTTCGGTAGTCAAGGACTGGCCTAGACCCATATCGGTTACAGAGATCCGAAGTTTCTTGGGTTTGGCAAGCTATTACCATGGGTTTGTGGAGGGGTTTCATTTATTGCAGCCTCGATGACCTAGTTGACCCAAAAGGGTGCCCAGTTCAGGTGGTCGAACGAGTGTGAGACAAGCTTTCAGAAGCTCAAGACAGCTTTGACTACAGTGTCGGTGTTGGTATTGCCTACAGGTTCAGGGCCATATACAATATATTGTGATGCATCTCGTATTGGACTTGGTGTGGTGTTGATGAAGAATGGCAAGGTTATTGCTTATGCCTTGCGATAGTTGAAGATTCACGAGAAGAATTATCCAATTCATGATTTGTAGCTAGCAACCATTGTTCACGCACTAAAGATTTGGAGGCATTATTTATATGGCATGTCATGTGAGGCGTTCACGGATCACAATAGTCTACAGTATTTGTTGAAGCATAAGGACCTAAATTTGAGGCAGAGGAGATGATTGGAGCTATTGAAAGACTATGATGTCACCATCTTGTATCATCTGGGGAAGGCCAATGTAGTGGTCGATGCTTTGAGTAGGAAGTCAGCCAGTATGGGCAGTCTTGCATATATTCTGGTCGGTGAGAGACCGTTTGCTTTAGATGTTCAGGATTTAGCCAATCCGTTCGTGAGGTTGGATATTTCTGAGCCCAGCCGTGTTCTAGCTTGCACAGTCGATCGTTCTTCATTATTTGAGTGTATCAGAGATCGACAATATGATGATCCTCATTTGCTCGTTCTTAGGGACACAGTGCGGCACGGAGGTGCCAAGCAGGTTATAGTTGGAGATGATGGAGTTTTGAGGATGCATGGTCGTATTTGTGTGCCTAATGTTGATGGACTTCGTGAGTTTATTCTAGAAAAGGCCCATAGTTCTCGGTACTCTATTCATCCGGGCGCCGCCAAGATGTATCAAGACTTGCGGCAGCATTATTGGTGGAGGAGGATGAAGAAGGATATTGTGGCATATGTAGCTCGGTGTTTGAATTGTCAACAGGTAAAGTACGAGCATCAGAGACCTGGTGGTTTGCTTCAGAAGATTGAGATTCCTGAGTGGAAGTGGGAGTGTATCACCATGGATTTCATTGTTAGGCTCCCACAGACTCAGAGGAAGTTCAATGCAGTATGGGTTATTGTGGATAGGCTAACCAAGCCAACATATTTTATTGCGGTGGCAGTTTCCTATTTTTGGAATGGTTGGCTGAGATCTATATCCAGGAGATTGTTCATCTTCATGGTATGCCTGTGTCTATCATTTCTGACTGAGGTACGCAGTTTACCTCACACTTCTGGAGGGAAATACAGCATAAGTTGTGTACACGGGTCGAGTTGAGCATATCATTTCATCCTCAGACGGACGGGCAGTCCGAGCGTACTATTCATATTTTGGAGGATACGCTCCGGTCATGTGTTATTGACTTTGGGGGTTCTTGGGATCAGTTCTTGCCATTAGCAGAGTTTGCCTACAACAATAATTATCAGTCGAGCATTAAGATGGCTCCCTATGAGGCATTATATGGTAGGCGGTGTCGGTCGCCGGTTGGATGGTTTGAGCCGTGAGAGACTCGGTTGTTGGGTACAGACTTAGTATATGATGTTTTGGATAAGGTTAAGATTATTCAGGGTAGATTCGTACAGCTCAGTCAAGGCAAAAGAGTTATGCCGACTGTAAGGTTTGCTATGTGGCATTCATGGTCGAAGAGCGAGTGTTGCTTCGGGTGTCGCCCATGAAGGGCGTGATGAGATTTGGGAAGAAGGGCAAGTTAAGACCTAGGTTCATTAAGCCTTACGAGATTCTTCAGAGAGTGGGAGAGGTGGCTTACGAGCTTGTATTGTCACCGAGTTTATCAGTAGTGCATCCAGTGTTTCATGTGTCCATGCTTCGAAAGTATCACAGCGATCCATCCTACGTGCTACACTTCAGCACTGTCCAGTTGGACAAGAACTTGACCTATGAGGAGGAGCCAATAACTATTCTAGACCGGCAGGTTCGTTAGTTGAGGTCGAAGAATTTCCTTTCAGTTCATGTGCAGTGGAGAGGTCAGCCTATTGAGGCAGTGACTTGGGAGTCCCAGTTCGATATGCGGAGCTGATATCCCCATCTTTTCACCGACTCGGGTACTTTTCTATGTCCGTTCGAGGACGAACGATTGTTTTAGAGGTGGAGAATGTGATGACCCAAAAGGTCATCTCTTGTTTTAGAGGTCAAATCTGTGTTCCGAGGCCTTAGAAACCTCTTTTTGTTTCACCTCAATTTACATGTGCAGTCCGGGCGCGTTTTCGAAAAGCTTTAATGTGAAATTTAAGAAAAATAATGAATTTGACCTGTAAAATTAATTAAAGTTGACTCCAGTCAACATTTTTAGTAAACGGACCCGGACCCGTAATTTGACGGTCCCATAGGGTCCGTAGTAAAAAATGGGACTTGAGCGTATGCCCGGAATCGAATTCCGAAGTCCCTAGCCCGAGAAAAGAATTTTTAAAGAAAATTGTTTGCTGGAAAATATAAAGACTTTTGGAAATGAAATGGTGTGTGTTCTTGATGGTATCGGGCATGTATCTTGGTTCCAGATCCCAGTACAGGTTTAAAATAATAATTAAGCCAAATCTGTGAAATTTGGTAAGAATCAGAGATGACTTGGTATAATCGGACCTTAGCTTGAGAAAATGGAAAATTTGAACTATCTTATGAATTTCATGAATTTGAGGTTAAATTCGTAGTTGTTGATGTTATTTTGATGATTTGATCGCTTGAGAAAGTTCGTATGATGTTTTTAGACTTGTGTGCGTGTTTGGTTTGGAGCCCCGAGGGCTCGGGTGAGTTTTGGATAGGCCGCAGAGTAATTTCGAACTTAGGGAGATTGCTGGTATGTTTCAGCTTTGCAGCAGGCCCTTGATCTCGCAATTGTGAGATCAGGCATCGCAATTGCGATGCAAACAGTGACCGCAAATGCGAGCTTTTGCTTCGCAAATGCGAAAAAAGTCAAGGCCAACTTTCCTCACAAATGTGAAGTCGTCCAGGTAGGCTAGAGGTCGCAAATGCGACAAAATTGTCGCAAATGCGAAGGCAGCAGAGATTGAGAAGGTTCGCATTTGCGATGCCTATCTCGCAATTGCGAGCTTCGCACCAATCGCAATTGCGACATCTGCGACCTATTAAGTGGGATTTTGACGGGATTTCAACTTCATTCTTCAAAATTTTGAACCCTAAGCATCCTTAGGTGATTTTTCAAAGACTCAAACTTCTCCAAATCATAAGTAAGTGATTTCTAACTCATCTTCTTCAATCTTCTTTATCTTTTTACATAATTTCACTTCAAAATCTAGGGTTTTTCATGGGATATTGGGTGTTTTTGGGTTAGATGTTAGGATTTTCGAATTTTGGGGATTTGGACCTCAAATTAAGGTCCGATTTCAAAACTAATAGCATATTTGAGTTCGTTGGTGAATGGGTGATCGGGTTTTGGTTCGGATTTTTCAGTTTAGACCAAGTGGGCCTGGGGTGGGTTTTTGACTTTTTGGGGAAAACATTGGGAAGTCTATATTCATGCATTAGAATTGGTTTATTTAGCCCATATTGATGTTATTAAGTAATTTATGACTAGATACAAGCAGATTAGAGGTGGAACCGAGAGGTAAAACGGTACTTGAGGCATGATTTTTGACCGTGGAATCGAGCTAATAGTTTGGCCTAACCTTAGCTTAAGGGAATAGGTGTTGTAGTCCTATTTTTTAGTATTGTGTAAAATGTATAGGTGTGGTGACGAGTACCTACACGTTGGTATCAAGCATGCCCGTAAGTCTTATACCATTATCGTTATGACTCTTATTATGTATTGTCCATGCTTAAATTGATGATTATCCATGTTGAACAATGCTTATGATATTTCTTGGTAATTGACCATTGTTGAGTATTGACTCAAGTTAACACTTATTATGTGAATTTAACTGTTCAAACGAGATTGGGTATAGCTGATTCCCTTGCCAGGGCGTTATTTATCATGCACGACATCACCCTTCGTGCTTTACACTCTTCCTCACCCAATTAAATGAAACAAATCCTGGCAAGGGAATCAACAATACAAACAGTAACATCTCGGCAAGGGAATCAACAATATAATTGTGAGTGAGTGTTAATGCACGAAGGGTGATGTTATGCCGATATTGTGAGTGTTAATGCACAAAGGATGATGCCGTGCCATGAATTGAGAATTAATGCACGAAGGGTGATGCCATGCCAATATTTTGAGAGTTAATGCATGAAGGGTGATGTCGTGCCATGATTATTAGAGGTAATGCATGAAGGGTGATGCCATGTCGTTTCTGTTATTTCATATGGTGAGAAGGAGAGTAAAAGCATAAAGGGTGATATCGTGCACGTGTTACTGTTTCATTATTCTTGTTGGTTCAAATATGATGTTCATTATGCTTCCCTGCTGGTTTATTGTTAGAAATTGATATTTCCCGCAGCATGTCCCCTTCCCATCTTTATCTGTTATTTCTTGTCATTATTATTCTGTTCCTATATGATTTAACTATACAGGTTTATATGGTTGTCATTCTCTAGCCTCGTCACTATTTCGCCGAGGTTATGCTCGACACTTAGCCAGTACATTGGTCGGTTGTACTGATACTACACTCTGCACTCTTTTGTGCAGATTTTGGTGCCGGACCCGGTGAGTAGCTTGAGGTAGCTGTCTTCAGTCCAGTGGAGACCCGAGGTAGTCCTGCAAGAGTCCTCAGGCCTTGGCGTCCCCTTCTATCATGCTCTTTTATGTTTTATCTATTTTTGAAACATACTTTTATTTTCTTGTTCAGACCACTATTTGTAGTATTTGTAGATAGTCCGTAAAATTGTGACACTAGTTTTGGGTGAAATTTTATTATGGATTTCATATTAGTATTAAGTTAAACTATTAAATTCTATTCTTCTGCATTTTGTTTTCCGTTAATTTTCTTATATCATCTGATAAATTGTTAAAGATAAAGGAAAAAGGTAAAACAATAAAAATGTTGGCTTGCCTAGTGAGTTCAATGTTAGGCGCCATTACGGTCCCGATGGTGGGAAATTCGGGTCGTGAGAAGTGTTACAATGATCGCCTAGTTTTGGGTTGCTGAGTTGCAGGTTTTGCTACGTGGCGCAGAAGATCTATGTAAGTATTTTCCTAAAGATGATTGAGTATGAGTGATGTATCAGCCTTTTGAGTAGTTGAGTAACGTTTGGATATGGAGATTCTGGCATTCATGAGGTTTAGAAACTAGATGTTCTCGTGGGCAGAATATTCCTTGATTGTGAACTGTGAAAATATGTTAAGTGATGGATAGTTGATGGTATGTGTTATAGATAGGTCGTTGTGCACTTTTGGAAGGTTATTTACCTGATTGGAGATGATCAAAATTCAGTTTGGGGGACTATTTGTAGGCCTTATGAGAATGTGCATTTTATATTGGATAATGATTTGCTTACTCTTAAGCAACCGTTACCGTAGGAATATCATCGGGTGGATTAGATGTTATTCGTGCCATGTTCTATGTATCTCTTATGCTATAACGGGTCATAAGGCTATTTGGTTATTTGCACGCATGATGTAATCTTTTTTAGGCGTTGTGGAGATATATGAGCGAGATGGCCTTTTGATGTTAATTTAACTATTACACCCTAGTTTTGTTTGCCTCATTTCTATATTGTGTTATGTGTATTCACCTCCCTATAGTTATATTTGTGCATTCTATTATATTTGATGTTGATGTACATGTGCTTAGCGAGCACGAGCACTATGGCTTGATGGGTATCCCTATGTGGATTGATATATTTAGTATCGGGTTGTGCCCTGCAGCAGAGTTATGTGGGATACCCTTACTTGTATTTATTTCATGTGTTTTATTTTCCCTTTGTGGGGCGAGTTCATATAATTATGCTTTTGTTGTTATATCAGTTGTACTTGTTAGATAGTCCTCGTACCTTGTTTTCTTTTCATTTTTGTATATATTTGAGTTATTGCTTGTTTGTTGTATGGACAACATTATGCTAGGTTCCATATGGATTTTGGTGTGGCTTGTCGGTTGGGCTGCTTGTATTGGGTGAGACGAGGTTTTTGGACCTGTGATTTGCACTATTGTGTTGGGGATAAGGAATGTTTGGAAAAATAATACCATATTTCTTCTCAGAATTTGGCGATGGTCCTTGTCGGACGAGAGAGCTCCTCGACTTGTTGATTTCATATGTGGTTACGAGTTTCTGTATGTTTTCTTATCATTAGCAGCGTTGCGAAGGTACGGAATGAGGGTTCAATGATATGAATATATTACCAGTACCGAGTTTGGTGATGAGAACCTATTGTTGTCAGAAGTTATTGTTGTGAGTATGTGAGTTATGTGGCACATCGTGTGGTATGACCTTGGCAGTGTATTGATTGCTTGATGCATCTTGTTGTGATTGATATAGTGTGTACATACAAGTATTAGATCTAATGGAAGGTTCCATATGATGGAATTTGGTTCCACGTACAGTGGGGCTAAGGCCGAAGGAAGAATCTTCAATCGTGGTCATGTTCATTGACTTATATGGACCGAAGTGGCATGGGATCACTCATGGGTATGGGTATGATGAGTTCATTCAGCTAATTGATGGTTTTGGAGCGACTCTTGGCACGTTCGAGAATGAATGTATGTTTAAGTAGGGGAGAATGTAACGACCCGACCGGTTATTTTGAGTACTACCTTTCCTTTCTATGTTTTGAGACTTTTCATAGCTCTATTTGGCGACTTATGACTTGTGTGAGTGGTCCGTGTTGCTTTTCAAAAAAATTAAATGTGAATTTTTAAGGAAAATATGATTTTTCCACTTTAAAATGACTAGAGTTGACTGCGATCAATATTTTTAGTAAACAATCTTGGATCGATGTTTTGACTATCTAGTAGATTTGTATGATGATTTTGGACTTGTACGTATGTTTGGTTGGGGTCCCAAGTGACCCGAGCGTATTTCGGTGAGCTATGTGAAAAATTTTTCGTTTTAAACTTGAGTTTTGATGAGTAATTCTATATTATATTAATGATTTGAGGTGGTGAGCAAGTTTGTATTATATTATTGCACTTGTGTGCATGTTCGATTTGGAGACCAAGGGGCTCAGTGAGTTTTGGATGCTTAGCGGACTGATTTTTGGCTAAGAAGGGATGCTGGTGCATCAGGTCTGCATGTCTCGCATTTACAAGAACCTGTCAGCAAATGCGAGCCTCACAAATGAAAGGTCAGGCTCGCATTTCCAATACTGGAGGGGGATGGGTCATCTTCACTTTTGCGAAGCCCTTTCCACAATGCGATGGTGGAGGATTTCGCTTTTGCGAGGTTCATGTAGCATTTGCGAATGTGAAGAATTTGGGGCAGACTGGCATATGCGAGGTTTTGTCTACATGCAGACTGCCCCGAGTTCGCATTTGCAATGCTTTCATTGCTTTTCAGATATTAGCAGACTCAGAGACTTTTTGCTTTTGCAAACAGTTGATCGCTTTTGCGATCATCGCAATTGCGAACAAGACTTCGCAATTGTGATATTTGTAGCTGGGTAAATTGTGGAAATTTCAGGACTTGGCTCATTTTTCACCATTTCTCAACTCTAAATACTCTAGAGGCAAATTTTTGTAGAACTTTTTCTTTCCAAATTCATCTGTAACCAACTCTAATTCATTTTCATCAATTCCCCACAATTTTTCATGAACTTTTAACATCAAACCTATGAATTTCAAGGTGTGAATTAGGGGTTTTGGGTAGAATATAGAAATTTTATAAAATTGAGATTTAGACATCAAAGTGAGGTCGGATTTCAAAATAGATTATATATTCAGGCTCGGAAGTGAATGAGTAATCGAGATTTGAATCTTGAATTTCGACCATGTAGGCCCGGGTTGACTTTTTGTTGACTTTTGGGATTTTGGCCAAGAGTGAACCTTCATTGATTGGGGATGTTTACTTTAGCATTTTTGTACTTTGTAAGATGATATTTGACTAGGTTTTGATCATTTAGAAATATATTTCTAAGGAAGGAGGTATTGTATTGTGGAAATTATTTTGGAATACAGTAAGTGTCTTGCCCAGCTTTGTTGGGGGAATTTTTCCTACTAAATGACATTATTTGTTATATGTGAGGGTGATACATATATGAGGTGACACGCGTATATGCATGTCTCAGGATTTCCATGCTTGGGATGGGGAGCTATATACTTCTCTATGCCTTTGTTGAACTTGATGATCCCTTAACCTGTGCTTTATCTAATTCGATGACTAATAAACTCAATTAACTGTGTTAGAAAGCATGCTAGAATATATGACATCTTAAAAAGGATTAAATGTGTTGTTTTTTAGATTCGTTGCATACTTAACTTGATCGTGGTATCATGAACCTATATCTATACATATTGTCATGTTACTTGAGCTTCTTTATTCGTAATAAGAGATGGTGATTGGGGCCTTAGGGCTATGTTTGGTACAATGGATATTTTTGTGTGGTTGATAAGATGTTAGCACGATGAGTATTTCCGTGCGATTTGAAATGAGATTGATTTGTTAGTTACAACCGTGAGAAAAGAAAGGAAGTTGGATTTTCTATCATGATTACTCGTTGTTAAACACTTACATGCCCTTTTCTTTGGTTTCTACTAATGGTTTTTTGTTTTGTAAGATATCTTCTGATTGTGTTCCTTAAGTAGTTATCTCTGTGTTTTCTCTTTAGCATGTTATTATTATAGTATGTCAAATAAACAACAAAACAAGATAAGCTTAGTAATACCAATCCTTAGGATGTTATACGGAAGACCAGTTATTTTACTAGCTAGCGGGTTGGGTTAGGTGCCATCACAACTGGATGGATTTTTGGATCATGCTAAGTTAGTATTAAAGCTCTAGGTTCATAAATTCTACGAGTTATGAGCAAGTGTCTAGTAGAGTCTTGCGGATCGGTATGATGATGTCCATACCTATCTTCAAGAGGCTATAGGGAATGTAGGAAAATTTCCCATCTTTTTTTCCTTTCACTCACTCGTATGTGATGTTGAGCACACGGTATCAGTTGTAGACTAACGACTTGTGAAGTCATGGATGAGGTGCGAGATATGTTCTCAGTGTTGTGGAGTCAGGCCAGTCTGGAGGACTTGAGGCTAGGTTCAGACTGCAGTTTGGGCTCTGTAGTTTCAGTTATATGAGTATATGTATTGGGCTTATATGTCCAGTGGCGTCCCTAGGAGTGGTATTAATGGCTCGGTGAGTGGCTGGATAGCTATATGATGAGTATTATATGATTGAGGTCAATACTTGGACGGTTCAAATGGCACAAGAAGAGTTTTCTTGGGATGTGAAAGTACTGTGGATGCTCGATTTTTGTCTTGATGTGGTACAATCTTGAGTTTTAAGTATTTTGAGGTATCTTTCATGTTGTTTATTCGTAGAATGAAGTAGACTCTTATGCCTTATTGACGAGTTTAGACTTGGTAGGATTAAGTGATTGCATAGTGGTTGTGTCCATGAAAGGGCAGAGAGAAAGGCCAGGTTGAGGCTAAGCAGGTGGGTTATCTGCTGTGGATGTTCTGAGGTAGTGTGATCCCTGTGATGTTTCTATAAAGAGTTTCTTTCCTACCCGCGGGGTGTGTATGTGCTGCAATTTGAGTTTAGATCTCTTGAAGGAATTGCACGACTGTCACGAGTATGGTTACATGCCTAGTAGAAGATTTGAGGTACTTTATGATTTGTGTTACATGAGCTTGAGAAGGATTTAGTTGAATTGCAGTGGGGGATTATGGTAGTTGTAGAGTAAGGGTATTGTGGGTTATTGGATGATGTGTTCTACAGATTTGATCCAAGTGGGGAGAGTTTGTTATTGATGATCAAGTTGCATAGTTGTGTGTTATATTGGTTTCAGTATGACACATATTTGAGGATCAGTTGTGACTTGAAGAGGTTGCTTTGAGGATGACTTGAGCTAGGAAATTTTTGGATGCATGATGCATTATACTTTATGGATATACAGAAATTTGGGAATGAATCAGGTTTGTTATTCATGGTGGAGGTAGTGTGGATGGAGTATGGAATCACTTGGTTGCTTAGAGATGTGGAGTACTTCTTTAGGTGTTTGAGTGGTAATGGAGCACATGTCGTTCGACTCATTTTGGCAATGCTTTTGAGATTAGAGTAGGGTGGATGAATCTTGAGAAGATTCTAATGAGCTCAAGCTTCATATATGGTAATTGAGGATTTTCTAGATTGGTGCGTAGCTAAGATCTGAGATTTTCATTGGGAGGTGTCTACACCGGAGGTATATCTGTATCATTAGAGGTTCTACATCTCAGTACTGGAGAGATTAAGGAAATAGCTTTGATTCACATAAGGTCTCTTCGGAATGGGTATCTCGGATGTGATATTAGGGTGCTAAGAGGAAATACAGTGGCTTATGGGCTTTAGGGAGAAGTGGTTTCATAATAGGATCTTTTGTGGTGCACTTTGGTCAAGGACCGTGGTATAGTGGCAAGGAGAAGTGTTAATTTGAAGTCATTCGGAAAGAACTCAAAGAAATGGGGCAACTTGGTAATAGATCAAATCAACATGGTAATGGATATGATCGGATCTTTTAGTTATTTTGGTATGGTGAGGCTTTACCGATGTTTGGTAGCAATACTCTTGGGTTTGGTGACCTGCGTGACTTGGTTGAGTTAGAGGGATTCCGTTTTGATGGCTTGGTCTTGTGTTTATGGGTTTCAAAGAGTTCTCGATGATCTCTACCACTGCTTGAGACTGATGCCTTCTACCGACATAAGGAGTAGGTTGTGTGTTATGATTTCTCTTGGATGGGAGTCAAGTGGAAGGTTTAAGGCTGATGGAATGTGTATCATGTTTGTGATTCGGGGACGATAATGGGATTCTTGTGCTTTTATATGACGACATGACAGATGAGGTGTATCATATGAGATTGAGATTTATATGTACGAGTTTGTGGTTTGATTAGTAAGGGAAAGCCATGAGCTCTAAACAACATGGACGAGTTTAGATGTTTTAGAATAATGTTGGCATTATCTGGTAGCTCCTAAGAAGGGTGTACAATTCAGAAGGCCCAATGTCTTTTGACTTGCGAATGCTTGACTAGTATTATGATAATCACCTAGTTTCTCGACTATTAATGTTCAAATTTTGCTATGTGCCAAAGAATAATTATGGAAGTATTTCTCATGAGACGATTATGGATGAGAGATGCCTCAGTCATTTGGATGGTCGAGTCGGGATTGGATATGGAGATTTTTGTATTCTTGTGATTTGGAGACTATGAGTCTCAGAGTGGACTATTCCTTGGTTTTGGACCATGAAGAAATGACCAGAGTTAGACAGTTGATGGTATATGTTATGGATAGGTTTCAGTGGATCCTTGGGAAGGTTATCTACCCATTTCGGGAGGATCAGAATTGATTTGGAAGCCACTGATAGGCCAATTCAAAAATGTGTATTCAACATCGGGTCAGATTTGTTCACTCCGCATAGCTGTGTTGAAGATTGTGTCATCGGTTCGAGTTGATCTTATTCGTGTATATTATGTTCCATGTGTTACTCTTTTATAGTAGAATGGGTTGTGAGACTTTTGACTATTTACACACATGATGCAGTTCTGTTTGGGCCTTGTGGCGGAATTCAAGCAAGATGGCTCTTGAGATGTTGAATGGTTGGTTGCACTTTGGTTATGGTCTTCATGTTTGTGGTATATTGTGCTATCTGTTCCTTCATGGTTATAATCATGCACTTTGTGTATTTGTTGTCGATATGCTTATGGTTATTGATTTTGAGCATTTATGGCTCGAGGTATTCCATGTGGACCGATGTTAGGATTACACCGACGAGGTAGTGACGAGGTAATGATGAGGCTAAGGCGGGTCACTCATGCTAAAACCTGTATGTAGTATATAATAATGACAGAATAATTGAAATACAACATGAAATTAAACAGCCAACAGGAAATGGTAACCACAAACTCGAAAATAAGCCAGTCGTCCAAAATTACCAATCTTACCAGTTCAAACAAAAATATCATAAAAACAATGCAACTTAACAAATAGAAACATAAAGGATGTTGTGGCACGCAACCCGATCCCACCAGACAACACATAATCCTTTTGTATTCCACCATACCAATATCAACAACAATAAATAACATGTATATATATATGTTGCAGCGCACAAACCGATCCCACCATATATCAATATCAATATCGTAATTTCACCCTTATTCCACCATATCAATCCACCCTTATTACACTTGTTGCAGCGTGCAATTTGATCCTACCGTATGTACATATATTCACCCTTATTCCACCATATCAATCCTCCTTTATTACACCTGCTGCGGTGTGCAGCCCGATCCCACTATGTCAGAACCAAAGACTCAATGTACAAAATCAATAGGCTAAATCATAAGGACTTTATGATAAACAATTACCAAACTAAACCAAGAAAAGGGAACCTCAATCAATATAGAATCTACACGAATAATACTACACAGCGAGATCAATCCAGAAAATATGCCTTGAAAGTACCAACAACAACTTAAGCAAATAGTAAGAGACAATGAAGCTACAAAAGAGCTAATACTTTCAACAAGGAGAAACAATGTCTAACAAGTAGCAATTAGGCATAGAAATATAGTAAAGCATGTAACAGTTAAGACAAGAAAAGACAATATAGGAAGAACGGGAAGGAAATAGAAAAACAAATAAATTGGCGGTGCATAGGTACTCGTCACCTCAGCTATACGCCACTCACATGAATTTCACATAGCAAATAAGTCAAGGGTTCCTAATCCCTCGAGTCAAAGTTATACACGATACTTACCTTGCTCTGCGGGCCACTCAATGCTCAATTACCGCTTTTTCTCTAGTATCCACCTCCAGATCACTTGTATCTAGCCACAATTAACTCAATAACATCAATTATCGCTAAAGGAATAAACTAGAATGCATAAATTTAGAATTCCCAAACTTTCTCCCAAAAAGTCAAAAACCAACCTCGAGCCTGCTTGGTCAAAACCCGAGGTTCGGACCAAAATCCATTTACCCATTCACCCCCGAGCCTGGATATATAATTGGTTTTGGAATCCGACCCTAATTCGAGGTCTAAATCCCAATTTCTCAAATCCCTAGTTTCTACCCAAAACCCCCTAATTCTACCATGAACACACTAGATTTTAGGTTGAAATTTCATGAAATGCAATTGGTAATTGAAAGAAAGTGGTTTAGAATCACATACCAACACTTTGGGAAGAAATTGTCTTTTGAAAATCGCTTCTAGGCCATTTAGCTTTTGAAAAATTGAAACAATGACCTAAGTCCCGATTTGGGACTTTTTATGAACTGGGAGACATTGTTCATCGTGTTCGCGAGGATACTATCGCATTCGCGAAAAGCTTCCTTGCTAGTCTTAAGCGATCGCGAAACCTCCATCGCGTTTACGAAGGATTTGCCCCCCTGGCCTTCACGTTCGCGAGCCTGTGCTTGCGTTCGCTTAAAAGGAAGTCTGAACCCTCCCCCAGGTCCCCAAATGCTTCGTGTTCACAATGAGCCGGTCGCGTTCGCGAAGGGTAAGGCCCCCATCACTCCGTGTTTGTGAAGACCTAACCAGAACACCCTTCGCGTTCGCGAGAATATCTTCTCGAACGCGAAGAAGGACACACCAGAACTGTTGCTGCAACAAAAGTACTAGATTTTCCAAGTTCAAAACATCCTGTAGCCTATCTGAAACTCACTCGAGCCCTCGGGGCTCCAAACCAAATATGTGCACAAGCCCTAAAACATCATACGAACTTGCTCGCGCGATCAAATCGCCAAAATAACACTTAGAACTACGAATTTAGCACCAAATTGAATAAAATTTTCAAAAAGCTTTAAAACCTCTATTTTCACAACCGGACATCCCAATCACGTCAAACCAACTCTGTTTCTCATCAAATTTCACAAACAAGTCTTAAATATCATAATGAACTTGTACCAGGCTCCGGAACTAAAATACGGATCCGATACCAATGAGATTAAACATTAATAAAAAAACTATTAGATTTTCAATCTTTCAATTTTCATAAAAAATTCATATCTCAAGCTAGGGACCTCGAAATTTGATTCCAGGCATACGCCCAGGTCCCATATTTTGATACGGATCCACCGGGACTGTCAAAATATGTGTCCGAATCCATTTACTCAAAACGTTCACATAAGTCAACTAAATCAACTTTTAAAGGCAAAAATTATTACTTTTATCAACTTTCAACATAAAAGCTTTCTGGAATCACGCCCGGATTATGCACGCAAATTGAGGAGGAATAAAATATGGTTTTAAAGGCCTTAGAATACAGAATCAAGTTCTAAAACATAAGATGACCTTTTGGGTCATCACAATCTCCACCTCTAAAACAGTCGTTCGTCCTCGAACGAACATAGAAAAGTACCTAAGCTGGTGGAAAGGTGGGGATATCTGCTCTGCATATAGGACTCGGACTCCCAGGTAACTGCCTCAACATGCTGACCTCTCCACTGCACTCGGACTGAAGGAAAACTCTTCGACCTCAACTGACGAACCTGCCGATCCAGAATAGCTACCGGCTCCTCCTCATAGGTCAAATCCTTGTCCAACTAGACAGTCCTGAAATCTAACACGTGAGATGGATCGATGTGATACTTCTGAAGCATGGACACATGAAGAACTGGATGTACCTCTGATAAACCTGGTGGAACACAAGTCTGTAGGCCACCTCTCCCACTTGCTCGAGTATCTCAAAAGGCCCGATAAACCTAGGGCTCAACTTGCCCTTCTTTCCAAACCTTATTACACCCTTTATGGGTGATACCCGAAGCAACACCCTCTCTCTGACCATGAATGCCACATCACGAACCTTACGTTTGGCATAACTCTTTTGCCTGGACTGAGCTATATGAAGTCTATCCTGAATGATCTTAACCTTATTCAAGGCATCATGTACCAAATCTCTACCCAATAACCGTGCCTCCCCCGGCTCAAACCATCCAACCGGCGATCGACACCGTCTACCATATAATGCCTCATAGGGATCCATCTAGATACTCGACTGATAGCTGTTGTTGTAGGAGAACTCTATAAGGGGCAAGAACTGATCCCACGATCCTTCTAAGTCTATAAAGCACGCGCGAAGCATATCCTCCAAGATCTAAATAGTATGCTCGGACTGTCCCTCCGTCTGAGGATAAAATGTTGTGCTTAACTCAACCCGCATACCCAACTCATGCTGCATTGCCCTCCAGAAGTGCGAGGTAAGCTGTGTACTTCGATAAAAAATGATAGACACGGGCACACCGTGAAGACGAATGATCTCACGGATATAAATCTCTGCCAACCACTCTAGAGAATAAGTAACTGCCATAGGAATGAAATGCGCTGACTTGGTTAGTCTATCCACAATAACCCAAAAGACATCGAACTTCCTCTAAGTCCGTGGGAGTCCAACAACAAAATCCATAGTTATACGCTCCCACTTCTGCTCAGGAATTTCTATCTTCTGAAGAAAACCACCAGGCCTCTGATGCTCGTACTTTACTTGCTGAAAATTTAGACACCGAGCTACACATGCAACTATGTCCTTCTTCATCCTCCTCCACCAATAATGCTGCCACAACTCCTGATACATCTTAGCGGTGCCAGGATGTATGGAATACCGGGAACTGTGGGCCTCTTCTAGAATCAACTCACGAAGTTCATCTACATTAGGCACACAAACACGAGCATGCATCCGCAAAAATCCATCATCTCCAACTGTAACCTTCTTGGCATTACCGTGCCACATTGTGTCCCTAAGGACAAGCAAATGAGGGTCATCATATTGTCGCTCCCTAATATGCTCAAACAAGGAAGACCGAGCGACTGTGCAAGCTAAAACACGACTGGGCTCTGAAACATCCAACCTCACAAACTGATTGGCTAACGCCTGAACATCTAATGCAAGCGGTCTCTCACCGACTGGAATGTATGAAAGACTACCATACTAGCTGAATTCCTACTCAAAGCATCAGCCGCCACATTGGCCTTCCCGGGATGATATAAGATGGTGATAACATAGTCTTTTAATAGCTCCAACCACCTCATCTGCCTCAAATTGAGCTCCTTTTTCTTGAACAAATACTGCAAACTCTTATGATCCGTGAACACCTCACACGACACGCCATATAGATAGTGCCTCAAAATCTTCAGCGCGTGAACAATGGCTGCTAGCTCCAAGTCATAAATAGGGTAATTCTTCTCGTGAACCTTTAGCTGTCGTGAAGCATATGCAATAATCTTGCCACCCTGCATCGATACTGCACCAAGTCCAATACGAGATGCGTCACAATATACTGTATAAGGCCTTGAACCTGTGGGCAACACCAACACCGACATCATAGTCAAAGCTATCTTGTACTTCTAAAAGCTCGCCCCACACTCGTTTGACCATCTAAACTGGGCACGCTTCTGGGTTAACCTGGTCAACGGGGCTGCTATAGATTAAAACTCCTCCATAAACCGATGGTAATAACCTGTCAATCCCAAGAAACTACGGATCTCTGTGGCTAAAGTAGGTCTAGTCCAATTCTGAACGACCTCAGTCTTTTTAGTATCCATCTGAATACCCTCTGTTGATAAAACGTGACCCAAGAAAGCAACTGAACTCAACCAAAACTCACATTTTGAAAACTTAACATATAACTGGCTGTCTCTCAGAGTCTGAAGTATGATCTGAAGATGCTGCTCGTGCTCCTCTCGGCTGCGGGAGTAGATCAAGATATCATCAATAAACACAATCACAAAAGAATCCAGGTAAGGATTGAAGACCCGGTTCATCAAATCCATAAATGTCGCTGGGGCATTTGTCAGCCCGAATGATATCACTAGAAACTCATAATGCCCATACCAAGTCCGAAAAGCTATCTTAGGGACATAAGATACCCTAATCCTCAACTGATGGCAGCTAGACGTCAAATCGATCTTCGAAAACACCTTGGAACCCTGAAGCTGATCAAATAAGTCATCAATCCTCGGCAATGGATACTTGTTCTTGATGGTGACTTTGTTCAAGTGGTGATAATCTATACATATCCTCATCAATCCATTCTTTTTCTTTACAAACAACATGGGCGCACCCCAATACGAGACACTAGGTCTAATAACGCCCTTATCAAGCAAATCTTGCAATTGCTCCTTCAACTCTTTCAACTCTGGTGGGGCCATGCAATATGTCAGAATAGAAATGGGCTAAGTACCCATAACCATATCAATACAGAAGTCAATATCCCTATCAGGTGGCATCTCCGTTAGGTCTACAGGAAATAACTCTGGAAACTCTCGAACAACTGAGAATCCATGGAAGGAACCTCAGCACTAGAATTGCGGACATAAGCCAAATAAGCTAGACATCCCTTCTCGACCATACGCCGAGCCTTAATGTAAGAGATAACCCTGCTGGTAGAATGGTCAAGAGTCCCTCTCCACTCTAATCAAGGCAACCCTGGCAAGGCTAAGGTCACTGTCTTGGCGTGACAATCCAATATGGCATGATAAGGTGACAATCAATCCATCCTTAAAATGACATCAAAATCGACCATATCGAGAAGTAGAAGATCTACGCTAGTCTCAAGACCCCTAATAATAACCACACACAAATGATAGACACGATCTACAACAATAGAATCTCCTACAGGTATGGACACATATAGAGGGGCACTTAAGTAATCACGAGGCACAACCAAATATGAAGAAAAGTAAGATGACACATAGGAATATGTAGACCCTGGATCAAATAGAACTGAAGCATCTGTTCTGCAAACTGAAATAGTACTTGTGATAACAATATTGGATGACTAAGCCTCAGGCCTAGCTGGAAAAGCATAACATCGGGGCTAGGCCCCACCATCCTGAACCATATCTCTAGGACGGCCTCCTGCTGGGTGGCCTCCACCTTTAGCAGCCTGGCCTCCACCTCTAACTGCTTGACCTCTACCTCTAGTGGGCTAACCTCTACCTCTGGTTCCCCAATCCTTACCTCTTGCTAGCTGAGCAGGCGGTGCAGCAACTAGTGTTGGAACCATGGCACGAGAACCCTGATGTTGTGGATGAACACCCAATAATCTCAGACATATCCTCTTGATGTGCCCATAACCACTACACTCAAAACATCCATCCTAATACTGCGACAGTGGAAACTAAGACTGACCTGAACGGGTCGGCTAACCATAGTAATAACTCTGAATAAGAGGTGCACTCATAGGAGCTGGAGGTGCACTATAAGCTGGCTACCTAGAATGAGGCACATAAGGACCACAACTCCCTGAAGCTCCATGGGATGCCTGGAGTGCTGAATCAAACAGCATGGGAGGATAGCCTCTACCAATAGTACATCGACCTCCAAATGAGGCCCCATTGAATCCACCGGAGTGACGTGGACTCTTGTCAGACCCTTGACTACTCCCCCGGGTTAAAACCATCTCGACTCTCCCGACAATATTGGTTGCCGCCTGAAAGGAAATCTCACTCCCAGTCTCCTTAGCCATTTGCAATCTAATAGGCTGGGAAAGTCTCTCAATAAACCTCCTCACCCTCTCTCTCTCTCAGTAGGAAGCAGAAGAATAGCATGACGGGCCAGATCCACATGTCGAGTCTCATATTGAGTGACAATCATAGAACCCTACTGTAGATGCTCGAACTGCCTCCGATAGTCCTCTTTCTGAGTGATAGGAAGATACTTCTCCAAAAATAGCTTAGAGAACTGGTTCCAAGTAAGAGTCAGCGACCCAGCTGGTCTGGCCAACATAAAATCCCTCCACCATTTTCTGGCGGAACCTAGCAGATGAAATGCAGCAAAGTTGACCCCATTGGTCTCCACTATCCCCATGTTCCGTAACACCTCATGAGAACTGTCCAGATAGTCCTGAGGAGCCTATGAAGATGTACCGCCATAGTGAACTAGGAAAATCTTGGTAAACCTATCCAATCTCCACAAATCTTCAGAAGACACAGCTGATCCGTCACTGGTATGTGCTGCAACACCCGGCGGAACTACCCTAACAGGCTGAGCTACTGGAATCTAAAACTGAGGAGCCATCTGCTCCAGAGTGTGGATAGCAGGAGTCTGTGCTCCTCCCCCAGCCTGAGAGACGACTGGGCTATAGGGAATGTATCGGCCTGTGCCACTCCATGAGGCCCACTAGTAGGACCAAAGCATCCTGAAGTATCGGGTAGCGATGGACCTCTCTGGAACCTAAGTTGGCCCTACTGGAACGGCCTGGGCTGGAGCCTCCTCATCAAACTCTACCTGAGGCTCCACCACTGGTGCTGCTGCTCGAGCTCTAGGCTGATCTATGCCGCTGCCTCGTCCTATGGCACGACCCTTGCCTCCTCTTCTGCCCCTCGTAGGAGCTACCACTGGGGGCTCGGGCTGCTGCTCAGCTGAAGAAGCAGTACATGTCCTCACTATCTACGAAGGAACAAGAGTAGTGAGTTCAATTAGCATTGAGAGAAAAAAATCGCACGACAGAGAAGAATAGAATGTCACAACCCAAAATTCCCACCATCGGGACCGGAATAGCACCTAACATCATATTTGCCAAGCAAGCCAACGTTAGAGATTATTTAGCCAATTCTTTACATTTTAAAGATTATCAGTAAACCAGCAAAAATAAGACCAAATAAACGTGAAGCTATATAGATACCAATTTAAGATACATGTTACTTCTACCCATAATTCGGAGTCACAATTCACGAACACATTAAGATTTGCTACAAACATTTGTTCGAAAGAAGATACAACTGTTTATGAAGGGAAGTAAAAATAGTAAGTGTAGGAGCATAGAAAGGGACGCCGGGGCCTACGGACGCCAGCAGGACTAGCTTGGGTCTCCTAGTTGTAAAAATCTACAGCCAACCTCTCGATCTGCCACTACCTGCTCAAACATCTGCACAGAAAGTGCAGCGTGCAGTATCAGTACAACTGACCCCATGTACTGGTAAGTGCCAAGCCTAACCTCGATGAAGTAGTGATGAGACTAAGGTGGGTCACTCATGCTAAAACCTGTACGCAGTATATAATAATGACAAAATAATTTAAATACAATACGGAATTAAATAGTCAACAGTAAATGATAACCACAAACTCGAAATAAGACAGTGTCATCCAGAATTACCAATCTTACTAGTTCAAACAAAAATATCGTAAAAAAACGCAACTCAAGAAACAAAAACATATAGGTTGTTGCGGCGCGCAACCCGATCCCACCTGACAACACATAATCCTCCCTCATTCTACCATAACAATATCAACAATAGTAATATATATATATATATATATATATATATATATATATATATATATATATATGTTGCAGCGCGCAACCCGATCCCGCCATATATCAATATCAATATCGTAATTTCACCCTTATTACACCTGTTACGGCGCGCAATCCTATCCCACCAAATGTCTATATATTTACCCTTATTCCACCATATCAATCCTTCCTTATTACACCTGTTACAGCATGTAGCCTGATTCCACCATATCAGAACCAAACACTCAATGTACAAAATCAATAGGCTAAATCAGCATTTAGAATAAATAATTATCAAACTGAACCAAGAAAAGGTAACCTCAATCAATATGGAATCTACACGAATAATACTACACACCAAGATCAATCTAAAAAATATGCCTTGAAAGTACCAACAGCAACTTAAGCAAATAGTAGGACACAACGAATCTACGAAAGAATTAAGACTTTCAACAAGGAGAAACAATGTCTAATAAGTAGCAATTAGGCATAGAAATACAGTAAAGCATGAAGCAATTAAGACAGGAAAAGACAATATAGGAAGAACGGGAAGGGAACAAGCAAAACAAATAAATTGGCAGCGCATAGGTACTCGTCACCTCACCTATACACCACTCACATGAATTTCACATAGCAAATAAGTCAAGGGTTCCTAATCCCTCGAGTCAAACTTAGATACGATACTTACATCGCTCCGCGGGCCACTAAATGCTGAATTACCGCTTTTACTCTAGTATCCACCTCCAAATTACTCGTATCTATCCACAATTAGCTCAATAACATCAATTATCGCTAAAGGAATCAACTAAAATGTATTAATTTAGAATTCCCAAACTTTTCCCCAAAAAGTCAAAAACCGACCTCGGGCCTTCTTGGTCAAAACCCGAGGTTCGGACTAAAATCCATTTACCCATTCACCCCCGAGCCCGTATATATAACTGGTTTTGGAATCTGACCCCACTTCGAGGTCTAAATCCCTAATTTCCCAAATCCCTAGTTTCTACCCAAAAACCCCCCAATTATACCATGAACACACTAGATTTTAGGTTGAAATTTCATGAAATGCAATGGGTAATTAAAAGAAAGTGGTTTAAAATCACATACCAACACTTTGGGAAGATATTGTCTTTTGAAATGTACGCGGAAAAATCAGAGGACTTGATTTCTCACTGTCAAGTCATTTTAGAAGAATACCTCGATACCCCAAGGACGGGAAGCCTCGACCGAGTTCACGACCTCGGTCTCGTCGAGGCCCGACTTAGAGAAGATGGAGATCGAAGCCATGACAGAAGGAGAAGCTCCCAAGGCACACGACTAATTCTGACAGGCCGGCCTATCCAGAGCCTATGCTGAGGCATCGCGTCAAGTCATCCCATCTCCATACTTTGTAATTAATCTCCACGTACTTGTAGCCAAGTTCCTCTCCTATATAAAGGGGACTCACCCTACCTTGTAAAGGACTGGTGTTGCTCCATTTTTACACAAGTGCAATAATCTCTCTCTCTCTCTCTCTCTCTCTCTTTTCTTTCTAACTTGTTCGTTCTCACTGGCGTGAGGTTACCATGATATCCATCGTTTCCTTACTTGTTCTTCATCATATAACTCAGTATTGGCCATAAAGAGCCTTGTTTAATTATATCTTCAACTGTTATCTCATCCCCGACTATCCCCGATAGCTTGAATTCGACCCTGACGTTGACCCCGAGGTCCCCTATCGACCAGACCTATATCCGGGCAGCAGGCCCTTCGGTCCGATTTCTATCTCTTTTTATATTGCATTTCATTATTAAACTCCACATTATTAGCATCAACTTCTCTAACAACTAGCTCAGGAATAGATCACGTATTTTTAAAATCCCATTTACAAATTTAATTGTTGTTACCATTTTCACGGTAAACAGTTTGGCACCCAACGTGGGTCTAAATATAATAGTGATTATTTTCTTGCTAGTTTTATGACACATACGCACATTATCTTTCACACTTTTTCTTGTCCAAGATTCTTTAATTTCTGGTCAAAATGTCTGGCTCGGTAAACGAAGTCGAGAGCGACTACCCCAAAAATCACGGCGGAAACGGTGAGGTTGTCCCAGTGGTTGGCATGACATCGCGGAACCCCGATAATGCATTTGAGCTAATTCCAAAGGACGCAAGTTCGAGAGGCGTGCAACAGGTCGATGAGGCCTCGTACATCGATGGGAGCATTCAGCATATTGATCGATAGGAAGCTCAAAAAACCCCGGCCCGGGAAGAACTGGAAATTAACTTTCGTGTTATTTTTGAAATGTTTCAGGCACAGTAGTTGGCTATCGCTCAGCTGCAGAGCCATCCGAAGACTCCCAACACAGTAGCGCAGGAAACAACTTCCTGCACCAAATGATTACCCGAAAGGTCAAGCAACAACGGATCGATAACTGACCCTGCCGTAGTGAAGATGCTTGGGGGTCTCCCCAAAAGGATCGAGTCAGGTTCGTAGAGGTTCATGCGTCAGTTCTCCCCCGGGGAAGCGGTCCCGAAACCTGCTTCACGAAAGTCCAAAATGCCGGAACTCCCTAGGTGCAACAGGGCCTCGAATCCCGACGAGTTCACCACCGCTTACACATGCGCGGAAAAAGGCATCGACCTTTAAAATGATGAGTTCGAGTCTATCTCGTCGAAGAAGTTCGGGGAAATACTCTCGAAAGAAACCATGATGTGGCGCTGCAGCCTAGCGCCTGATCTCACAAACTCGCTTACCATATCAGCAGATCCCTCCACAGGAGCATACACTGATGCCATCGAAGAAGTAACGGAAGAAACTGACACACCTAGGGAAAAACAAAGAGAGAGTGAAACACCATAGGAAGTCGCGTCTCATTCCCTGATAGGACGAATGAGGTTGCTCCCAGTTTCGGATGACTGGACAACCCAGGACTTCGCCCGAAGTTTAAACAAAGCATGCCCGATGACTCCGGGTCTTTTCAAATGATGCTTAGTCAGATATCCAGCCGAGACCTAGCCGAATGCCCGTACCCGGCACTAGCCACGAATCAGGGCCATGGACAACTGTCCGGGAGCCTCTACGGGCCCGACATATCCAAGCAGGCTCCCAGCAAAGAAACTAATGCCAAACAGATGGAGGTGCCATCCATGCGCCGCGAATGGGAGGGATGCCACAAGATGCAACCTACCTCACAACGGTAGGAAAATAGCTCAAGGGCAACATCTTCGAGGAACCTTTAGTGGAACTAGATATGACGAGGAATGGACGGCAGAGGAACCCCGCCCAGCAGAGCACAATTCCAACATTACCATGCCAAACATCGTGATTGCCATAAGCGAAACCAGGGACGCTGGCCTATTCGACGAAGTCCCCTTCAAAGGAACCACGACCCGGCACGGGAACCACAGGGTGCACGCGGCTGCAGGATCAAAAATGGCCACCAGCTCAGAAAGACGACAGCTATGCTACTTAATAAAAATCACCGCTGAGTGCCATCAAGCGGTCAGGCTCGAGTCCAGCCCCAAAGAACGAAGGCAACTAGGAAAAATGAAGCGAATGAGCCACGACGTATTACCACAATAGTGAAGGAGTGACAACATCCTCCGTGGACTCATAAAATGGAAAATGAAAATGTTCGTCGTCAGGAAAAGACGGGTCCAGGGAAGTATTTCGGTGGATACCCTTACATCCAGGGAAAAGGACATCGAGACTTCGCCTCGGCATCACACTGACACATTGGTAACCCTCTCCCTCATTTGATCTATTTCATATAAAACATGTGTTCATGAATTCAGGTGGTTTGATCACGTACAATAATGATATCGAACTAATGTCAATAAGGCTGTCTGGGCAAATTGACCAAATCACTCCTGCATACTGAATCCGTGGCAAATTCCAAATGACGAATCGCCACAAAGATCATCCTCTTGATACAGCCTGTCTAAGCTCGAGCCAGGACGTCGAGCTCTGTACCACCAGAGGAGGTGTAAAGCACGGACGTCTTATTCAAACGACCGCCGACACACCACCCGGAGACAGCGTTGGCCCCATTTCGCCAAAAGCATGAAACCCCTCGCAAAGGGCAGAACTAAATTAAGTCAACAGAAAGCAATACACAACGAGAGGAAATTCTTCACCATATGGCGCATCGCCGACATCAGTGCCCCCACCCTCGAAAGGATCAAAGGGTAAGCAAACCATATCTTCGGCCAAACCTGATAAGACATAGTGGAAGGCTGTATCGGGGATCACACCTCGAAATGGTAGAAACGTACCGAATCTCAAAACATCGCCTACGCTTCCTGCGGTGAGGAAGAACTGCTTTATTCCCTTGTTATTTTTTCACCAACCTGTATGCAGACAGCTAGCTAGGACATTTGGAGGTTCTAACTCTACCTGGAGATCCATAGGCCTTGAAAAAGGGTCCATTTCACTCTTTCCCCTCAATCGGGCTTTTGCCCCGAAGAGGGCCTCATCAGCAAGATTATTAGCGGAGCAACGTACCCCCCAGAGGAGGATCCGATAAGGTCGCAAGACTTCTTCTACAGTCCAACGACAAGCGATGATCTTCTTCTAAGGGCACTGTCCCCTCGGGAGGACCGGGAAACGGCAGACTATGACCCAATCGGGAATTATGTACCAGATCGAATGGTCCGAGGAGCCGCGCCCGCGCAGGGCAAGCTCACGACAATGAAACAATGTATGATTACACCTAGCAATAAAAGGACATCTTTTCAGCATCTTATTTTCCAAACAAGGGAATCTCGAGTATACTCCCGGCGGGGACCACTCCACCAAATGCATCCCGAAATACTCGGACACTTAACGTCAACAATTTGGCACTCGCATGACCCCAGGGTCGGAACTCCGAGCTTATAAAGCCCCTACAAGGCAACTCTGAGCTCACAAAATGCAGTCTTCACGCTTAAACAAATTCGATGACTTGGAGACTGTCATTCATCGCCAATCGCCACGCGCTGGAAAGACCGAAACTGTAAGACCCCTAGCGGGCAGATTCAGCGTAACCAGATCTATTCTACATTGCAAAAACTGTAAGACCTCAACAGGCATGACAAACTGTAAGACCTCAACAGGCATGAAAATCTCGAAGTTTAGGCTATACATCGCATTTGTAAGAATCCCGAAAGGACATACCCTCGGTGTAGATGCCTGAACTATCACTTGGGATCAAAATGGCTTCGGCCAAACACATATGACTACGGTCAAAACGGCTGATACAACCAAACTAATGTGACTCGGGGACGCTCGACCGTCTTTAAACAAAAATTGTACACCACTACTTCAAATATACTTCGGAAAGAATCGGTTAAAATAGGCTTCCCTAAATAGGAAAAAACTAGCTTCGACCATGTCTGCTCCAAATCACAAAGGCTTTGACCTACCCAGCCTACGAGCTATGAACCTTCCAAGGTGCTCGAAACATCACCGATAATGACTTGAAATCGAGGTTCTTCTAGAACCGACGACAAATCAGGCAAAACTATTTCAAAAGACGTTAACGAGTGGAAAACAAAGCCTACAAAAAATCCCACGGGCAAAAATAGTGTAAGAGCCATTGTCGCCAGCTAAGCAAGCCTCCGCACCACATATTCAAAGGTCTCTATGACCAACCAACATAAGAGCCATTGTCGCCAGCTAAAAAATTGACAACTTGATGATTAAAATGAGCTTGAATCGTAACCCGATTCGGAGACCGGATCCAAAATAGTTAACTATCCAAACCTCCGAGCCACATATTGAAAGGTATCAACGACCAAAACAGCGTAAGAGGCACTATCGCCGGTTTGAAAATACTTAAGGGTCAATTAAAGCTCGAATCGCAATGCAACTCGGAGACTGGACCCGAAATACTTAAACTGAAAACATGCCTAAAGGCACGACATAAATGCTACTATCGCCAACCAAGTGAGCCTCCGGGCCACCCACTTATAAGGTCACTTCGACCTGAAGCACAACGGGCCATCACCATCTGCCCAAGCAGGCAGGATAAAACCTGATGGTCAATTGAAGCTCGAATTGCAATGCGACTCGGAGATTGAACCCAAAATAGTCGAAATGGCAAGTTCCCAAGGGCAGGAGATGGGAACAGTTACTACCTGCCCACACGGGCATAGATGATTTAAGGGCAAGAAAGCTCGAGTCAGGGCCTGACTCGAAGACTAAGCCTAAACAGCTGGGCAAAGCATGGAAGCCCCAATGCCTGCTCATATCAAGGATCACACTTAAGAGCCCCCGGGCCTGCCTGATCAGTTTCGGACCTACGAGGATCCCGCCAAGCACCGAAACCAGATCTCTTGGATTTGAGGTTGTTTGGACCCTTGAGGTTGTACCATGAAAAGGGCATCTTGGGTTTTACCTTCACATCAAAGTTTCTTTACTCCACCTCCTAATCTTCCAAGTACATGGTAAGGATGTTCGGGAAGGGGTACGATCTATCACCCTCATTGACCACTCTGGTGATCACCCTAGACATGATATTCCTGGAATTGATCGGGAACCCCGCCATAATAGTCGCCACCATAATCGCCCGGGAGACCGGCAAGGTGTTTTCATGAGTAGTGGGGTCTAGCCTGCTGCATACAAAAGTCTGCTAGCCCTTCGCCTCAAAGTTTAGGCTGTTCTTCAAGATAGGAACCCCTGTTGTCAACCATGTTGGTTGGTATCCGGGAATAGACTTGTTGGGCGTGCCTTCTACTATTTTTTGGATGGGTACTCAGGTTACAACTAGATTTTGATTGCTCCGGAAGATCAGGAGAAAATCACCTTCACGTGTCCGTATGGCTCCTTTGAATTTTCTAGGATGCCTTTTGGTTTGTGTAATGCACCGGCTACCTTCCAGTGGTGTATGATAGCTATATTTACCGACATGGTGGAGGATTTTTTGGAGGTATTCATGGATGATTTCATTGTTGTGGGTGACTCCTTTGATGAGTGTTTGAAGAATCTTGACAAAGTGTTGGCCCGGTGTGAAGAGACAAATCTTGTACTTAACTGGGAAAAATGCCACTTTATGGTCGAGGAGGGCATTGTCCTCGGCCATAAGATCTCAAAGCACAGTATAGAGGTGGACAAGACTAAAATTGAAGTGATCTTAAAGCTTTCTCCTCCTACTTCGGTCAAGGGGGTTAGGAGTTTCCTTGGGTATGCGGGGTTCTACCAAAGATTCTTCAAATGTTTTTCTAAGGTAGTGAATCATTTCTACAAGTTATTAGAAAAGGATGCCAAGTTCGTGTTTAATGAGGAATGTATGAAAGCTTTTGAACTTCTGAAGTACAAATTGACAACCACTCCCATCATTACCTAACCCAATTGGAGCTTAACTTTTGAGCTCATGTGTGACGCAAGCTATGTTGCGGTAGGAACGGTTTTGGGTCAAAGAGTAAACATGATATTTCACCCGGTGTATTATGCAAGCAAAATAATGAATGATGCTCAAGTGAATTACACGGTGAAAAACAAAGAGTTGCTAGCAATTGTGTTTGCAATGGAGAAGTTTAGGCCTTATCTTATGGGTGCCAAGGTGATAGTTCATACTGACCGTGCAACACTCCGCCACTTGATGACAAAGAAGGATTCCAAGGCGAGCTTGATGAGATGGGTTCTATTGCTTCAAGAGTTTGACCTTGAGATTGTTGATAGAAAGGGGAGTGAAAATCAAGTGGCGGACCACTTGTCCCGCTTAGAGGAGGAGGTGAGGCCCCGTGATGGCCTCGAAATTAATGATTCATTCCTTGATGAGAAACTCCTCTCTATATCTGTGAATAGCATGCCTTGGTTCGCAAATGTTGCCAACTTTCTTGTGACCGGTATTGTTCTGTGTGAGCTCTCTTCTAACCAAAGGAAGAAGCTTAAATGGTATAGCTTGGACTACTACTGGTATAAGCCCTACTTGTTCAAAATCTATAATGATAGTGTGATCCGGAGATGTATTCCGGAAGAGCAGCAAATGAGTATTCTGGATGCTTGTCATTCCTCTCCCTACGGTGGTCATCATGGTGGGGCGAGGACAGCTTCAAAGGTGCTTAGTTGTGGTTTTTATTGGCCTACATTGTACAAGGATACGGGTGAACTTGTGAAGAGATATGATGAATGTCAAAGAGCAGGTGGAATTTCAAAGAAGGATGAGATGCCTCTCACCACTATTCTTGAGGTTGACATATTTGATGTGTGGGGCATTGACTTCATGGGACCTTTCGTGAGTTCATGTGGCAACACGTACATTCTGTTGGCCATTGATTATGTTTCAAAGTGGGTTGAGGCCGTGGCTTTACCCAACAATGAGGCCTGGAGTGTTGTGGCTTTTCTCAAGAAGAGTATCTTTACTCGGTTTGGCACTCCTAGAGCAATCATCTGTGATGGGGGGTCTCATTTCTGCAATAAGGCATTTGACATTTTGCTTGCAAAGTATGGTGTCAATCACAAGGTTTCTACCCCTTACCATACTCAAGCTAGTGGGCAAGTGATGTCTCCAACAGGGAGATCAAGAGCATATTGTCAAAGACGGTTAATGCAAATAGGACTGCTGGTCAAAGAAATTGGATGATGCTTTGTGGGCATACATGACTGCTTACAAGACTCTGATTGGTATGTCTCAGTACCGGTTGGTGTTTGGGAAAGCTTGCCATATCTCGGTTGAGTTGGAGCATAAGTCCATGTGGGCCTTGAGGAAGTTGAATCTTGAATGGGATGTTGCAGCAAATCTTCGGGTGGAGCAACTCAATGAACTTGATGAGTTCGGTTTCATGCCTATTCCTACTCGTCCTTGTATAAGGACAAGATGAAGTACTTACATGACAAGTATGCTCGTGGCAAGGAGTTCAAAGTGAGTGATTTGGTTCTTTTGTTCAACTCCCGGTTACGAATGTTTTCGGGAAATCTTAAGTCAAAATGGGAGGGACCTTTTGAGATGGTGCTTGTGACTCCGTTTGGTGCTCGTGATTTGAAAAACAAAAATGGTAAGATCTCAGAGTTAACGGGCACATAGTGAAGCACTATATTGGTAAATTCGATGATAGCCACGTGGTGGCAATGATCCATCTCAAGTGATTGATGGTAACCTGCGTCGTGCCGCGACGTTAGATTAGGCGCTTCTTGGGAGGCAACCCATGTGTTTTTCTTCTTTTTTGATTTTCTTTGTAGTTAGGATTTGTTGATGAACTAACTGGTTGTGAGATGTGTGTAGGGATGTTTGATACAGTGCAGGTCAAGCTAGAAATACTTCACTCTCTGAAGTTTGGACCGCTGCCACACTCCTATTTTTTGCTGCCACGGTGGCCTTACTACGGAGGCGGAATTTGATGGCAGTCAGCGGTGCTAAAAAGTCAAAAATGGTGGTTCTCTGAAGTTTCAACCGCTATCGCGGTGCATTTTTAGCAGTTAGTGGTGGCTTACCGCTGTTGCGGTGCATTTTCCGCTCTCAGTGGCGGTCTCAGTAAAGTAGCCCTTCAGTTCTTCACTAGCGCGAACCGCGCTAGGTAAGTTTAGTGGGCCCCTGGGTATTTTGTTTTTATAAATTGGCGGTCATAAGGCCTTTTACACTTTTCACTCATTTCACTCTCAAACAAAAATTACACTGTTCATCCACGCCCTAGTTTGCACAAACACAAGAATTAGACTCCATTTTCACCACTCATCTCCCATCTGGTAATTCCACTCATTCCTTAGTCTTTAATTTTGTACTTATTTTCTTTTAATTGGTAGTTTTTATTTCTTCTTCTTCCTTTTTATTTTAATATTGACTTAGGGTTCCTTAGTGTTAATCAAAATTAAACTTACATTGTTAGAATTGGTTAATGAATACCTAGTGGGGCTTAAAAATGAGTAAATGCATGAACAACTGAAACCCTAGGTTTGTTGAGCCCTAATTTAACTTCTGCGGCCGCGGTTGTTTTTTTGTGGTTCGCGGTCACATGTTTTATCTGAGATTTTAAAGTCTGATAATCGCGGTCAGCGATGGAAAACTTCGCTGACAGCAGTGCCTTTCCTCTATATATGAGGACTCTTTCACTAGTAACTCTGTAAGGTGACTTTTTCTTTTTTCTGGCTACCTGAATGTGCTCAATTAGAACCGGATCTTCATATTACCTTAGTTTCACTTCAGCCACTAAACAAGTGGTAACTGTATTCTAAACTGCATCCCATGCATCCTTTGAATCTATCAATCTAACTTCCAAATTGGCTAACTGATGGAGTTCATGAACTAACTCCCTTTTCTGAGGCTGCAGGTAAGCTAAAATCCCCATGGACTTATGACTGAGAGCATCAACTACAACATTAGCTTTACTTGGATGATAAATAATCTCAACGTCGTAGTCCTTTAGAAGCTCTAACCACTGTGTCTGTCACAAGTTCAACTCCTTCTGCTTAAATATGTACTAGAGGCTCTTATGATCTGTATAGATATATCAACATGAACACCATAGAGATAGTGCCTCCAAATCTTCAGTACACGAATAACCACTGCTAGCTCCAAGTCATGTAGGATAATTTTTCTTGTGCTTCTTCAACTTTCTATGCTGCATCAGCACTGTTGACATTCAATTTTGTCCCCTTTATTCTAATTTATTTATTTGAGCTTCTATATCATTAGTATATCAAATGTGTAACTTTAACTTATTTTATAACAATATAAGGTCAATTTTTCATATTCATTTATTATTTTCTCTATTACTACTCTTGTTACTATTTTTTTATTATTCTTATTTTTACCTTCTAATTACTACTACCACCACTACTACATTTATTATTATTATTATTATTATTATTATTATTATTATTATTATTATTATTATTATTACTACTACTATTATTATTATTATTATCAAAAGTCAGTTCATTCATGCATTTACGAGGGTTTTTTTAGAGTTGATCGAGCAAGTTATACTTTTCATCGTAATATATTTAGTTTCACATTGCATTAAATCTACTTTTATTTTACAAATATTTATTTGAGCATCTTCCTACTTATAGGTCACGATACTTTAGCAACTTATTTTAGTACATAATTTTTATTCATATTGTCTACTTGCTTTGATCAATAATTAATATTTTTTTCTTTTTAGATAACATATTATTAGAATTTTAACAAATAGATATATCTTGAAGAGAACCCCAATTATATAAAAGAAGAAGAAAAAAAGTCCATCCTTCTCTAACCCAAAATTTCACAACCCATGAGATTATACCCATTAATCCCTTTATTAATAACCCATTAATACCCAAAACCCTTCACTCAAAATTCTTACTCCCAAAACCCATGACCAACTCAAGTCAACCCTTTCCAATTCCCCTTCGTTCAAAACCGTATCGGCAAATTCATCTCGTTTCTTCCTCATTTGATTTATTATATTCTCATTCCTTTTCTCTGTCCTTTCTTACTTTATTTTCCTTATCGAATCCGTAAAGCAATTGATTTTTACCTTAATTACGAGCCAATATATTAGCTCAATTTTTAGTAAAAATCGCCAACGCGCCTGAAGATTCACCTACTCTTCTTCCCATTCACAGGTTCGGACTTATCAGTTGAATGTAGACAGGTTTGAAGTAGGTGTTTCATTTATTACTGATTGGATTATAATTTTGGAAGTTCAATGGATCCATATGGCTGGGGTTGTTGCTTCTACTCTGCACCAAATTGTTAAGTTCGAATGGGATCATCAAGAGGTGGTTGTTCACGGAAATGGCAACAATCCCATATACACCAATCAAACAGTCCATGTGGTCGATATAGAGAGAAATGTAGGAGGAGGTACCTTTTACACTATCGAGCTAGTTGGAAATATTGAACAGAGTATATGGTAGAGTGACCGAGTGATGAGCATGATGTTGTGGTTGGGATATGAACCAGGAAGAGGCCTTGGTCCAAAGCCAGAGGGAATAGCTGAACTTGTGCAACCTTGTTTTCAAACGACTACTTTTGGCTTGGGTTATAAGTACACCTCACAGGAATTTAAGTATTGGACACCTCCTTGGAGCGGGTTTTACTATCCTCTGCCAAAGCCAATACCACCATTGCACCGAACCTTCCAAAAGAAATTTGGGGTACCTGCTGGCAAATTATTGGGTTTCATTGTTAGTCATCGGGTAATCGAATTGGATCCATCAAAATCAAAGCTATTCAAGAGTTACCACCACCGAGGAGTAAGAAAGATTTGATGATTTTCTTGGGACACCTCAACTACATCAGCTGTTTCATTACCCAATCAACCGTGATTTGTGATCCAATCTTCAAGATGCTGAGGAAGGATGATGTGGCTGAATGGACCAAAGAATGTCAAAAAGCTTTTGATAAGATCAAGGAATACTTATCTCAACCTCCCGTTCTGGTTCCTCCTAAGCCTGGAAGACTAGTGTTATTATACTTGTATGTGCTAGATGGGGCGTTCGGATGTGTTTTAGGACAACATGATGAAACTGGTATAAAAGAGCAAGCAATATACTATCTAAAAAAGAAGTTCACACCATACGAGGCCCGATATTCACTGTTAGAATGCACATGTTGTGCCTTAACATGGGTAACACAAGACATTATTTTTGTGCACATACTACTTATCTAATCTCAAGGATGGATCCTTTGAAATACATCATCCAAAAGCCTATACCTACCGAGAAACTAGCAAAATGGCAGATATTGTTGAGTGAATTTCATATTACCCATGTTACTCAAAAGGAAATCAAAGGGCAAACAGTGGTTGATCATCTAGCTAAGAATCTCGTAGATAAGGAATATGAACCATTAAGGACATACTTCCCCGATGAAGAAGTATTATTCCTAGGGGAAGACATCTCAGAAGCATATGATGGTTGGAGAATGTTCTTTAATGAGGCTGCAAACTTGAAAGGAGTATGCATTGGAGCAGTTCTAGCATCAAAGACCGGTCAACATTACCCGGTATCTTCCAAACTCAGGTTCCCGTGCACCAACAATATGGCAGAGTACGAAGCTTGTATTCTAGGACTCAGGCTAGCCATCGACATGAACATTCAGGAAATAGTGGTAATTGGAGATTTAGATTTGCTGATACATCAAGTTCTTGGAGAATGGGCTACCAAGAACTCAAAGATACTGCCTTATTTACACTGTGTGCAAGATTTGATCAAGAGATTTGTCAAGATAGAATTCAAGCACGTTCCTCGGACTTAAAACGAGTTTGCAGATGCATCGGCCACATTATCATCCTTAATTCAACATCCGGATAAAAGCTACATTGATCCTATTCCTATAGAGATCCGCAAACAACATGCTTATTGTGCTCATGTTGAAGAAGAGTTCGATGGGAAGTCGTGGTTTTATGATATCAAGGAGTACTTGAAGAGGAAGAATATCCAGAAAGTGCTACACATGTTCAGAAACGCATATTGCAGAGGTTAGCTAATCATTTCTTTGGGAATGGAGGAATCTTGTATAGGAGGACCCCCGATATAGGTTTACTATGATGTATGGGCGCTAAAGAAGCATCTAGACTACTTGAAGAAATCCATGCTGGAACATGCGGACCTCATATGAATGGTTTCACTTTGGCAAAGAAGATGTTGAGAGCTGGATATTGCTGGATGACTATGGAAACTGACAACATTCGGTATGTACAAAAATGTCATCAATGTCAAGTTCATGTCGATATGATACGAGTTCCGCCCAACGAACTCAATGTGACAAGCTTGCCTTGGCCTTTCTCTGCTTGGGGTATAGATGTTATTGGTCCATCGAAACCCCGCATCCAATTGACATAGATTCATCCTGATGGCCATTGATTATTTTACCAAATGGGTGGAAGCCACGTTATATAAGTCGGTCACCAAGAAAGTTGTACCAGAATTTGTCCGATATCATCTGGTATGTCAATTTGGGTTCCCTGAATCAATCATTACATACAATGCCGCCAACCTCAGTAGTGATCTGATGCAAACTATGTGTGAGAAGTTTAATATCAAGCACCGCAACTCTACCGCTTATAGGCCTTAGATGAATAGAGTTGTAGAGGCCGCCAACAAGAACATCAAAAAGATACTATGCAAAATGATAGACAACCAATGCAATGAACATCAAGAAGATACTACGGAAAATGATAGATAACCACAAGCATTGGCATGTGAAGCTACCTTTTGCATTGTTGGGATATCGCACAGCTATCCACACTTCCACTGGGGCAACACCATACCTTTTAGTATATGGTACTGAAGTTGTGATACCTGCTGAGGTAGAAATACCATCTTTGAGAATTATACAGATGTTGAGTGATGATGAATGGATACGGAGCAGATATGACCAATTAGCACTTATTGACAGAAAAAGAACGAATGCGGTATGTCATGGTAAACTCTATCAGAATAGGATGGCTAAAGTTTTCAACAAAAAGGGTGAAGCCTAGGCAATTCACACCAGGGCAATTGGTTTTTAAAAGGATTTTTGCGCATCAAGATTACGCGAAGGGTAAGTTTTCACCAAATTGTCAGGGCCCTTATATGGTTCATCGAGTCTTGACAGGAAGGACACTCATACTAGCAGAGATGGATGGAGAATATGGCCAAAACCTATAAATTCAGATGTTGTCAAGAGATATTACATTTAGTGACAATCTTTTGTATTTTTGTCTGATGTACCATAAACTATGTTTGATCTGATTCCCGTTTAATAGAGGATACATAGGAAGCCATGTGGGTTCGGTCACATTATAATAAAAATTCAATTTTCCCTTCAAGATAGAAACAGGGGAAGAAATTTTGAGGGAGACCTCAAAATTTCATTAAAAAATTTGGCATTACAGCACCAGAACATCGCCATAAAGCATATAGAGCTAGAGTCATTTGAACTGGGGAAAAAATCTTGAGGGATTTCTCAAAATTTCATTCAACATAAAGAAATTTGGTATTAGAGCACCAAAGCATTGCCAGAAAGCATATCAAAGCCAGATTCATCTGAACTGGGGCAGAATTTTGAGGGAGCCCTCAAAATTTCATTCAACATGAAGAAGATGCAGTGTCTCAAAACATGTCACAATTTTATGATTACACAAAATCTATTTTTTTATGTATGTGTCTCACGCATTGTCACTTATTTTATAATTTAAAAAACACATTAAATTTTATTTATTTTTCTATTTATTTTTTTAAAAGATAACTCCTAAATCACTTGTTTCCAAAATCACTTGTGTTATCCAAATATGTTACCCAGGTGAAGACCTGGATTCAAAGGCCAAAGTCAGAAGCAGGGACGATACGCGGAACCAAAAGCACGAAACAACCTTTCCCTCAAACTTACAATTTTTTTTTGAATGTAGGAATGTTAGGAACAACATTGTCAAGAATACTTGCAAAGGATATAAGATGAAATCACTATCTGCACAGCGACATACAGTGCGAAGAAGAATTTCGTAAGAATAAGAATTTCTTAAACACTGGCTTCATCCTTGCATAAGTCTAAATACCTCCTTCATCCTTGCATAAGTCTAAGCACGACCTCACATACTTGCATAAGTCTAAACACTGCATTGCATGGCTGAAAGATCGCCACATACTGCATTGCATGGCTAAAAGATCACCCCATATTGCATCTGCATGGCTGAAAGATCGCTCCATACTGCATTGCATGGCTGAAAGAACTCCCCATACTGCATTGCATGGCTAAAAGATCGCCTCATACAACATGGCTGAACGATTGCCCATATTGCATCTACATGGCTGAAAGATCGCCCCATACTATATTGCATGGCTAAAAGATCGCCCCATAATGTATTGCATGGCTGAAAGATCTCCCCATACTGCATTGCATGGCTGAAAGATCGCCCCATACTGCATTGCATAGCTGAAAGATTGCCTCATACTGCATTGCATGGCTGAAAGATCTCCCTTTACTGCATTGCATGGCTGAACAATCGCCACATACTACATCTGCATGGCTGAAAGATCGGCCCATACTGCATCTGCATGGCTGAAAGATCGGCCCATACTGCATCTTCATGGCTAAAAGATCGCCCCATACTACATTGCATGGGTGAAATATCGCCTCATACTACATTGCATGGCTGAAGGATTGCCTCATACTACATTGTATGGCTGAAAGATCGCCGCATACTGCATGGATGAAAGATCTCCATATACTACATCTACATGGCTGAAAGATCACCCCACACTGCATTACATGGCTGAAGGATCGCCCCATACTGCATTGCATGGCTGAAAGATCGCCACATACTACATCTGCATGGCTGAAAGATCGCCTTATGCTACATTGCATTGCTGAAAGATTATCCCATACTGCATTGCATGGGTGAAAAATTGCCCCATACTGCATCTGTATGGCTGAAAGATCGCCTCATACTGCATTTGCATGTCTGAAAGATCACCCCATATTGCATATGCATGGCTAAAAGATTGCCCCATACTGCATCTGCATGGATAAAAGATCGCCCTATATTACATTACATGGATGAAAGATCGCCTCATACTGCATTGCATGGCTGAAAGATCGCCTCATACTGCATTGCATGGATGAACATCGTCTCATACTGCATTGCATGGTCGAACGATCACCTCATGCTGCATGGCTGAAAGATCACCTCTATTGCATTGCATAGCTGAAAGATCGGCTTATATTGCATTACATAGCTGAAAGATCACCTCATACTGCATCTTTATCGCTGAAAGATCGCCTCATACTACACATCATGGGCTGAAAGATCGCCAAATTATCCAAAAGGCGTCATCGTTCAAAAGCACCATTTTCATGGCCTGAGGAACACTATTTCATGGCCTAAGGATCTCAAAGTTGTACATCATTATTCAAAAGCGTTATAGTCCAAAGACATCATCCTCATGGCCTGAAGACACCATTTCATGGCCTTCGAATCCCTTTATTATACGTTTCATGGCCCAGGACATCATGGTCTAAGGACATCATTCTCATCGTCCGAAGATGGCGTTCAAGGTCCAAAGGTAACCCGCATCATATTTGAAACTTGTAGTTACATCTATGGTGTTACAACTATATGTGTACATGTTTTCTGCATTCATTGTGTTTTAAGTTTTGCAGATAATACGGAAAGTAACCTTTCTTCAAACGGGAGCAATTCTCGCTCCGATTTCCATTCAACATTCACCTTCTTTTCATACCCTAAATAATTGCTAACCGATAGTCAAGCATTTCTTTTTTGTAGTGACTCCCTATCATATTTCCTTAAGCAGTCATAACGGTCGTCTTCATGTCATTACTGCCCTTACTTTCCTTTTGTGACACCAACCATTCATAACACCATCCTACTCAAAGAAAACCATTCTTCGAAACATACAACTTTTCTTAGCGACTTCAGAGGTATTGTTCGCCATTGAATCTAAAATTACACCTGGCCCGATTCTCGTAAAGCCCGGGATATATAGACAACTCAAAAATTGAAATTAGGCCACACTATTTTCAAAATTCTTATTCCTCTTTTTATTACACAAACTATCTCATCAGTCGGGCAAAATTGGTTACTATGTCAACTTCTTTGCCCGATAACTCTTTCATCATTCTCGGGCAAAAAAATGCAGCTGTTGACATCCAATTTTGTCCCTCCTTTCTTCTAATTTATTTATTTGAGCTTCTATATCATTAGTATATCAAATGTGTTACTTTAACTTATTTTATAACAATATAAGGTCAATTTTTCATATTCATTTACTATTTTCTCTATTACTACTCTTGTTACTATTTTCTTATTATTACCTTCTAATTACTACTACTACTACCACCACTACTATATTTGTTATTATTATTATTATTATTATTATTATTATTATTATTATTATTATTATTATTATTATTATTATCAAAAGTCAATTCACTCATGCATTTACGAGGTTTTCTTAGAGTTGATCAAGCAAGTTATACTTTCCATCATAATATATTTAGTTTCACATTGCATTAAATCTACTTTTATTTTACAAATATTTATTTGAGCATCTTCCTACTTATAGGTCACGATACTTTAGCAAATTATTTTAGTACATAGCTTTTATTCATATTGTCTACTTGCTTTGATCAATAATTAACATTTACTTCTTTTTAGTTAATATATTGTTAGAATTTTAGCAAAAAAATATATTTTGAAGAGAAGCCCAATTATATAAAAGAAGAAGAGAAAAGGTTCATCCTTCTCTAACCCAAAATTTCACAACCCATCAGATTATCCCTAACCCATTAATCCCTTTATTAATAACCCACTAGTACCCAAAACCCTTCGCTCAAAATTCTTACTCCTAGAACCCATGACCAACTGTCACGATCTCAAATACCCGGTGGTGATGACGCCTATTACAATACTAGGCAAGCCAACCCAAACAAGTAACCACAATGAATTCTTTTTAATAAACCATTTTCTAATACTGATTAAGTCTCAAATTTTCATAAGAAATATCTAAATCACTGAAATGTGCGAAAAAACAGTACAACAACAAACCAACGCAACCCAACAATCTGGTTTCACAAGTCTAGAGCCTCTAAATACAACCAGTCTGACTAACTAATACATAATAAGCCTAAAAATGCAGAAAACAAAGATAGGAAGGAGGAAAGCAGGGCTGCGGACGCCATGCAGCTACCTTGCAGTCTCCGGTAAGCTCTGATAATGCTGGGGACCCTCACACTGCCGCTCGAGCACCTGGATCTGCACACAAGGTGCAGGGAGTAACGTGAATACGCCAACTCAATAAGTAACTAAAGTAAATAAGGTCTGAGTGTAGTGACGAGCAATTAAAAATTATATATATAAGGGTATTTTTCAGAATATCAAGTCAAACTCAACAGTTTAAAAGCCAGCTACTTCATAAAACTTTAGTTTCAATTGAAATACTTTGAAATCATTTACTTAGCAGTTTCCAACAGATGCTCATTATAAAAGAAGAGTGAAATCAACAAAAATATCATAAATGGGCCCCTCGGGCAAGGTATCACTCATAAATATAGCCTCTCGGGCAAGCCTCTCAGTCACTCGTGACTCAGCTCATTACACAGTATCCACACTCAGCACTCAGGCTCAATAATATCTCATAATAGTAATAATCATAATAACTGATGTGGCGTGTAGCCCGATCCATAGTTTATAGTCGACTACGCTCATTGAGGGTGTACAGACTCCGGAGGGGATCCTACAGCTCAAGCGCCATATCGTTGTGGCGCGCAGCCCGATCCATATAAGTATCGTTGCGGCGTGCAGCCCGATCCATAATATATACATATAATATTATTGTGGTGTGCATCCCGATCCGTAATATATATATATATATATATATATATTAACCTCACAGCCACTCGGGCATAACAATGGAAATCAGAGAAACTCAGCCCAAACAATTTTTCATATTTTAAGAAGTAGAGTGATAAAAACCAGGTTTGAACAATAACAGGTAAAACATGACTGAGGATATGCTTTCAAACAATAGAGTGGGAGACTGTAAAAATGCCCTTAAAGGTCTCAACAGGTCGACACAAGGCCCCAAACATGGCATATAGCCCATAATATAGTATCAATCTCTAAAATGTGGGATATCATAAGATTCCAAATTTAGTTGCTACGGGACGGACCAAGTCACAATCCCTACCGGTGCACGCACACGCTCGTTACCTAGCATGTGCGTTACCTCATTTATCAAAATAATACGAAATACCGGGGTTTTATACCCTCAAGTCCAGATTTACAATGGTTACTTACCTCAAACTTGATGAAATACTACTCCGCGACGCCTTTGCCTCTTGCCTCGTCCTCAACTCGCGCCGAATCTACCCAAAATCAGAATCATAACATTAGAATATGCTAAAGGAACAAAGCCTATGCGAAAATAATTAAATTATACCAAAAATCCCGAAATTGGTCCAACCCGACCCCCGGGACCACGTCTCAAAATTCGATAAAAATCACATCAAATGAATCCTTATCCTCCCATGAGTTCATACATACCAAGAACACCAAAATCCGACCACAAATGGCCCCTCAAATCCCTAGATTAAGGTCTCAAATTCCAAGCCCTAACTCTCCAATTTTAGGCTTCAAATCCCCCAAATTTCATGTTTAATTAGGTAGAAATCACAATAGGATCGAGTATTAAGTCCATAATTCTTACCTCCAAGAAGTTCTCTTTGATTTCCTCTTCAATCTCTCTCAAAAAGCTCTAAAACCGAGTCAAAAATGGACTTAGGCCAAAAATCGCGAAAATGGCCTTTTTAAACTTTCTGCCCAGCTATTAATTTTTCTTAATCGTGATCGCGAGAATTCCATCGCAATCGAGAAGCACAAACTCCGCTGGCCCAAAATTTCACTCTATGCAATCGCGTATATACCCATGCAAACGAGATGCATAGGGTCTTACACCTATGCGATCGCGAATAAAGCCATGCGTTCGCGATTCATCACTTGCTCAACTCACGTGTTCACGACTCAAGTTACGTGATCGCGAAGAATGACCTGAACTGCCCCCTATCAAAGCTCTATGCGATCGCGAAGAAGGAAAACCTGCAACAGCTGAAGCCAAAAATCTGCGACTTCTCAACTATGCATTTTGGTCCGTTTAACCACCCGAAACTCACCCGAGGCCCTCGAGACCTCAAAAAAACATGCCAACATATCTCATAACCTCATTCAAACTTGTTCCAACCTTCGGAACTCTCAAAAGAACATCAAAATACCAAATTTACATCGGATTCAAGCCTAAGAATTTCAAAAACCTCCAAATTCTGCTTTCGATAAAAAAAGTCTATGAAACCTCGTCCGAATGACCTGAAATTTTGCACACACGTCACAAGTGACACAACGGACCTACTAAAATTTTCGGAATTCCATTCTGACCCTTATATCAAATTCTCACCTATCAACCGGAAAATGCCAAAATTTCAATTTCGCCAATTCAAGCCTAAACCTACTCTGGACCCGAACCAACCAACCCGATAACACATAATACAGCTGAATAAGGTAATAAGAAGCAGAAATAGGGAAAACGGAGAGGTAACTCATGAAACGACCGGCCGGGTCGTTACACCAACTCAAGTCAACCCTTTCCAATTCCCCTTCGTTCAAAACTGTACCGGCAAATTCATCTCATTTCTTCCTTATTTGATTTATTATATTCTCATTCCTTTTCCATGTCCTTTCTTATTGTATTTTCCTTACTTATTTTCCTTATCAAATCCGTAATGCAATTGATTTACCTTAATTATGAGCCAATATATTAGCTCCATTTTTAGTCAAAATTACCAACGCGCTTGAAGATTCACCTATTCTTCTTCCCATTCATAGGTTCAGACTTATCAGTTGAATGTAGACAGGTTTGAGGTAGGCGTTTCATTTGTTACTGATTGTCTTATAATTTTGGAAGTTTAATTATATATAATTCTCTCACGATTTTCGGTTCAAATTCCACTAGTTATAGGTAAGTGTTTTAGACCTTTTTGTTTAAAATAATCGCGAGCAACTCTTCTTCCCTATTTCAATACTCAAATCTCGCCCCGATCCTCGAATTCCTTGTTGATAGAATTTTTGTTTTTATATTATAAATCTTTCTTTATTTGGATGATTCTTTTACATTGTAGTGACACGACTTAAGTCTAATTTACTACTATAAATACCACTAGATCTATACCCTATAAGGGGGGACGGAAGAATTACTTCTGAGAATTACTTATTCACAACCATTATAGCATTCTTATTAAGATTCGTTACACGAGTTGCTTTTCTATTCTTGCTTTGCCGGCTGTGAGTCGAGGCAAAGTTTGTTGCTTTTCATTCCTCTCACAGTCAGATTCTTTCTTGTTGTTGTTGTTCGAAGTGCATCACTACAATTATTGGGTTTAATTTTCTATTGGAAATCTATCCACGGGGGCTATTTATTTGGATTTTCGTTATTCTTATTAATTTGCCACTTCACGAACTGACCATTTAGAGTAATTCTCAATCACATGGATTTCACATAGTTTAAAATTCGGTCGGGAATCACATTTGTGGACCTTCAAGAGTGCCAAAACCTTCTCTTCGAGATAATTGGAACCCTTACCTGATCTTTGATGACGCAGACTAGTTAACTCAGAGTTATTTGAAAATAAGTTCCCTAACGCAGCTTAAAATTGTTAGGTGGAGACTCTTCTCTTTTAATACCCATTTAAAAGAGTTGTCACATGTCGAAACCTACTTTTATGAGAAAATGGGGCACACCAAGCACACAGCCTAGGCCAATCCGAGAAGCATCACAATAAATAACATAACCCTTGGATCCCTCTAGAAGTGTAAGAACCAGAGTTGTAATCAACATGTTCTTCAACTCTTGGAAAATCAGCTCATATTTATTAGACCAGTAAAATTTGGCTACTTTCTATTTTAATCTAGTCAGTAGCACTGCAAGGGGAAGAAAACCCTTCTACGAACCTCCTGTAATACCTTGCCAAACCCAGAAAACCACGTACCTCAGTTGGCATTGTAGGTCTGGCTAATTCTTCACTGCCTCTATCTTCTGACCATCTATTTCGATGCCCTCTGATGAAACTATATGTCTAAGAAATACTACCGATTTCAACTAGAATTCGCGCTTCGAGAATTTGGGATACAAATTCTACCAGAATATTATCAATAAATACTATTACAAACAGGTCTAGATAAGGCCTAAACACGTTGTTCAAAAGATCCATAAACACCGCTGGGGCATTAGTCAACCCAAATGACATCACTAGAAACTTGTAATGGCCATACCTGGTTCTGAACGTTGTCTTAGGTATGTCACACTCTCTGACTCTAACTTGATGGCATCCTGAAGTTGGTCGAACAAGTCATCAGTTTTGGGAATGGGATATTTGTTCTTGATCGTGACCTTGTTCAGAAGTCTGTAATCTATGCATGTACATAGGGATCCATCATTCTTTTTCACAAATATGACTAGTGCTTCCTAAGGAGAAGTGTTGGGTCTAATGAAACCCTTATCTAACAGATCTTTCAACTTCTCCTTATGTGACTTTAATTCTGCTGGTACCATCCTATAAGGAGGAATAGACATTGGTTGCATACTCGGCACTATATCGATGGGAAAATCAATTTCCTGCTTTGGGGAAAGATGTGGAATCTCATCTGGAAATACGACAGGAACTCATTCACTATTGGATCTGATTCAAGAGTCGGTGTTCCCTTCTCTATGTCTCGAACATAAACTATATGATATCAGCATTCTTTGGCGATCGTCTTCTTCGCCTTAAGCTAGGAAATAAATCTACCTTTTCGTGATGTAGAAACACCTTTCCATTCTATAGCTGACCCTTCTAGAAAATTAAACTGGACCATCTTCACTCTACAGTCAACATTAGCATAGCAAGAACACAATCAATCCATACCAAGTATAACATCAAATTTAACTATTTCTAACTCAAGCAAGTCAGTTGTAGTACTAGGGTTGCTAACTGTGCAACCGCTAAAAACACGCCTAGCTACTACTGAATCACCAACTGGAGTGGCTACCTCAAACGGTTTAATGGTTTTGGGTTCTATCCCAAACTTAGTATCAACAAAGGGAGTAACATATGATGGTGTAGAACCAGGATCTATCAACACATACATATTATGAGTGTTCAATGATAAAGTACTTCTAACCATATCTAGTGAAGCCTCCCGGTCCTGACGACCAACAAGAGCGTAGGTGCGGTTCTGGGACCACCTGTAGTAGGAGCTCCACCTCGGCATCTACCACGCCCCACTGGTGTCTGGAGAACTTGCATTTGCGGGCGTACTAGTGATGAAGAAACTGTGATTGATCTCGCTAGCTGCGATGCACCACTACCACCTCTAGACAGGCAATATATCATAAACCAGCCTGATTTGCCACAAACATAACATGTATCTACACCCAACTGGCATCGGCCCAAATGGCGTCTACCATAATGAGAACACCTAGGGTATAGTGAACCACCCTAACTAGAAACACCTTGATGTTGGGATCCTGAAGCCTGTGATGCATGACTAACTCTAGACTGTAGGGTCGATCAGATCTCAGCACCTCAAATCATGAATGAGTACTATCTTCTAGCTTCCTGACACTCTGTTGTTTACTAGCACCAGATGTCTCACCAAATGAACCTGAAAATCTACCTCTCTTGCTTGAGCTTCTATCTCTGTCAGCCCTTTGCTTCTGTTTCCTTTCCTCGAGTGCTAAGGCGAATGTCTGAATACGTGAAATTTCCACACCCGACTGTATAGATATAGTCATATACTCATTTACTAAGTGAGGACCAAGTCCCGCTATATACTTGTGTACCCTATACTACATGTATGATACAACTGTAGGATCAAACCTAGCCAAAGAATTAAAGCGAATGTTGTATTCTGCAACACTCATACCCCCTGCCTCTTTTGTCAGGAACTGATCCAATCGTGCTCTACCTGTATTTATAGGTAAGTAATGGCAAAGAAATTCCTCTGAGAACTCCTGCCATGTAGCTGGAGCAACATTTGCTCCCCTAGACATCTCCCAAGTAGTATACCAACATGATGCTAGATCTTGTAATCTATATGTTGCCAATTGAACTGATTCTCTATCTGTGGCATGCATAACTCTAAAGGCTCTAGCTACTCTGTCTAGAAATTCTTGGGGATTCTCTGATGTACTATATCCCGTGGAAGCACGAGGATCTAATCTAAAGAAATCATGAATCCTAGAACCCGTATCGTCACCCTGAGGACTTGTATGATGTTGTCTGGCCTGGGTAGCTACAATGCTAGTCAACAATATGACAGCCTCCCTCATGTCGTCATGTTGAGGAGCCGGAGGTGCAGTAGCTAGTGCACCCTTAACCTCTCCCTGAATAGACGGAGTCTATGTAGCTCGAACCTCATGTTTGGATTGCTCATGCTCATCTAACTTAGGGGGTACTCTGCTAGTACCCTGTCCAGCAATGGCTTTGCCCTTTTGGGTAGCTATGAGTCTCTTCGGTGGCATCACTACATATAAAACGTTTAGTAGAAGGCTGAATTCTTATAACAGAGCTCTATCACATGATCTAGAGAAGAATAAAGGACAACCATCCTATAATGCATGTAGCCTCCTGTTCATAAGTATGGCGCGCAACATACTCCTGAGCAAGACTCTACAAGACTTGGCATGTAGATACCCTAGGACTGAACTGTTCTGTTACGACCCAGCCTAGGTCCGCGATGCATAACTGACACTAAGTGTTAATCATCACTAAACCTGTTGATAATCTACGAATCATGAATATAAACTGATAAATTGAAGAAGCATAAGGATAGTTGATAAGAACTGTACAATCTGGAAAGCGGACAAGGCTAACAGAAGTTGACATATGAAAATATACTAACTACATATGTGCATATATACAGGTCTCTAGGAGTGCTGAACTGAACAAGTACTGGACCTGACAGGGCACCGCCATACCCAAACTAGCTGACTATACACATACCAAAAGATAAGTAACTCTAGGAGTAAGCGAAGTGACTCCAACAACTGGTGGATGGCCTACTGTTGTGGCAAGTGCTGATCTATATGTACATGTGCGGCATAAAATACAGCACCCTAGAAGGGACATAAGTACGATATGTACAAAGTATGTAGGGTGGAATGTGTAAGGCCCCGAAAAATTTTGCTAAGGAATTTAAGGTTTTGTGGTGCCGATGTAGACTAACGAGTATGAAAGTTGTAGAAATTCTTCGCGGTAAGTTTCCTTACTACGGCACAGGCTATTTGGGTTGAAGAATACACTGTATTGTTGATGAAATTTTTTGGCAAAAGAATGCAATTATGCAATTAGATTCGCGACTGCAGATTGATGATGTAGGCCGCATACACATCGCAGAGTTTAGCAAAAAAATGGTTGAATTTTGAATGCAGTTTTGCTGTCCATTATGCGATCGCAAACCTATTCTACAATCCGCACTTTCATTGTAGATTTTGTTGGAAGAATTTTGTTGGGCGATTTTGTGGTCAAATCTACGGTCGCATACTGGTCTGTGGAACGCACACCTGTCGCAGACCCAATTAGAAACATCTCAAATTTTGGAGATCATTTCTGCAATTCATTTTGTGTATCGCATAGTTGTTCTGCGGTCCATTATGCAATCGCATACTTGAGTTCGGAGAGTCCATTTTTTTATTTTTATAACCCGACCCAACTTCAATAAATAGCCCTTGAAGCTCATTTTGGAGAAAAAATCTAATATTTTTAGAGAGAACTGAGAGTGTTCTAGAGAGAGGAAGAAGCTCAAGTACTTTTTTCATCAAGATCTTGTCCAAGGTTTGAAATCCATCAAGGAAATCTCACAAGATCTTCACCCAAGAGGTAAGGTTCTAACCCTAGTCTTCAATTTCAAGTTTGGGTAAAAGATGGGTGATTGGTAGTATGATTCTTAGGTGTGAGAGTATTATGTATACATGTATGTACCAATAAGGTTTGTGGGAAGATTGTTGAGTTCAAATAATTAAAGATTGGTTGTGGAGTGAAGTAAATCTTGTAGAAGAACCTTGTAGTCAAATTTGCACACCTAGTGTTTGATGAAATGCTTAAATGACGTGAACCCATGAATATCTCTCTAATTATGGTTAAGTTGTGTTATGTTTCTAAAAAGATTGAGGTTACTAGGAATTTTGGAACGTTGTAGTAATCTATGAAAAGCTCAAGCAAGGTATGTTGGCTAAAATTTCTCTCTTAGAATCGAATTCCATAATGTTTCCGTAAGTTTCAAGTATGGTTGGATCAAGTTCCTAATTCCTATGTTCCTAGTTATCCCTTATAAACTTGATATTCCGAAAGAGCCTTATGTCGAAAGATATATCTTCAAGGTATGGGTTGCGTATCAAAATGTTATGGCTTGAGTCGTATTTCAAATTAAAGCTAGTATGCCAAATTGTGTGAGAAAATTCGATATGCTTAAGACTCTTAATTGCTCATATGTGTACCTAAAGTCTTGATTGGAAATGTTCTGTCATCAATAATCTATAAAGATGTATGAAAATGAAATAAGTGAATTGGGGATATAGACTATTGCCAACATGCCAAGAATAAAAGTTATACTTATGGCTAGTGCTGCCAATGAAATTAGATGATATGAGAAAGGTTAGCAAAAATGCCTTGATTCAACTGTTTTAAAATGACTTCGAAAATAGAATTTGCCTAAAAGTTTATGTACTCAAGTCATGCCCAAATGTGGCCATTTTAACTAATGATATACTTTGTAAGTATTTCTAATGTGTTTTGAGCTCTTACGTGTTTATGAGTTGAATTTCTTGGGGAAAAGTATTTCAAGAATAAATGTTGTGTTGTTTTATGATTTTAACTTGCGCTTTGATTGCCAATCATTTTACTCCATTTCTTGGAAAGAAATCTAATGCGTTTGAAGACTTCATTTCTAATGAACTTAAAGTTGTGATTTTCAGAATATTATATATGTTGATATTTATGATGAAGATCCATGAAAGGAAAGATAGGAAAGTGTGGAATATGAAATACGGCCACCATTCCATGAATAAAGAATTTTGTGAATGGCCCAAAGAACCAAGGAAATATTGTTGTTGTAAGTGGTTTAAAATTCTAATGAAGAATTATACAATGTGAAAGATTATGAGGTGAATACATTTGTATTATGTTACCTTTGTATCAAATCAATAAAAATATTTTTGGGAATATTGTTAGTCACCGAGTAAGGGTGGGTTGTAACAAGCCACACCTAAAACTACGCGTGCTGGTGTAGGAATGGATTGTAATTGTTCCCCTTATTTGGGATGAGGTTGATGCGTTGATATTATTCCCCTTAAGTGGGATGAAACTGATAATAGCTGTGAATTAAAAAGTCAACCCACACGGCATATGGAAAGGCTGCCTAGCTGATCGGGTAGAGATCGGACGCCATGTTGCGCACATGGTGGTACTACTCTTGGTAACACCTTTTTCGTATCACATGTCAAACTACATTGTTTGTGGGGATATGGCCGATCGGGCGTGATCGGACTCCATGCTAAAAACACGATGGTATATCGGTGCTAAGGATCTCCTAACCAAAAATATATATTATTTTAGTATTTTAAAAATTATTATGTTTGAACTGGGCATTTGGATATTGTTGATTGTGCTTTGCTATTTCTATGGCTTTTCCTTTCTTATATAGGCATCCTATTTTGAAAGAGGACATTTGACTTTATATACTAGTACTATTCCATATGTACTAACGTCCTTTTTTGTCAGGAGCGTTGCATCTTCAATGGATGCAGGTGGTTCATCGGCAGGTAACTTTGGTCCTCGTTAGCAATTACTCCTTATTCAGCAGGTGTTGATACCCAAATTTTCCCTATAATATTTCTAAAATGCATATATACCTTCAAACTATGCATTAGCACCAATGGACATTTTTCAAAGTTTTTATATTTTTAAATTAATTTATTCTAGTATTTTATTTATATAAATAATTATAAAATTATTTCACAAATGGCTCTGTAATATTTCATTGATTTAATTTTGCTATTTATAGACATATTAAGTTCCAATTATTTCACAAATGGCCAGATTTTGACCTCTGGGTTACAATTGCATTGATTTTGCAATTATAGCCCACGTACACATCACTGCATGATTTTACCAGAAATTGGTCCATTATATTTTTAAAATATTGAATAATTATCTTGAAGCACTTCTATGCATGAAAAATATTTTTTCTTATTATTAATTATTTTATAAAATAATTTTTATTCAATTATTTGGGTATTTAATAAATAGCCTTTTAATGTCTCTTATTTTTCGGACCTAAATACCAGCCCAGGTCCATAACCCAATTCACCCCAGACCCAAACTAAATAAAACCCGACCTAGGCCTCCTAATCCTGGTCGTTGATCTCTGAGATCTACGGCCCGTATTTGTTCTTACCATTTTAATTCCAAATGACCCCCTCTAACCTAATTTATTTTTCCACTATGCTCCGCTGCCCTTCGTTCCCTTCTCTCTCAAACGCTCTCTATCTGAACCCTAATCCTCAGGCACCGTCACCGGCTCACACCACCATTCGATGATGTTTCTTCATCGTCTCAAGCCTATATTGGCCTCCTACTTGCTATGGTTCATCAGTTTCCTAGATCCTTTAGAAGATCTCAAGGGACCTAGGCGGTCTAGTGCACCTTTGATTTCTTCGCCTCTTTCAGGCCGTTTGCTCGACCATGAATAAGAAACCTTTCTTATTTTGCTATGAATCCATGATTTTCTAGGCCTATGTTCTCGTCTCTGATATGCTTTCTAAAAAACCCCCTAATTTAATATCTCCGATCTTCTCAGGTATGTATAGATCTGAGACGAATCGAGCAACTCTTCCTTGATTTCCTTGAAATTTTCTGGTTTCAACTGATTTTCCGACTTTTCCCTAAACTAGGGTTCATTATAAATCATTTTCTCATGGTCTTTCTATTTTTTAAATGTTTAATCGATTATCCTTTAGTGTTATTGATTGATTTACGCAAAAGTTGCTCAAACCCTAGTCAATTTATGTGAAACTCTGATTTTCTGATTTTTTGCTTTGATTCTGAGTTTTTCAATGTTACCAGTTGTATTGATTCACTCTATATCTTTGACCTACACGATTTTCCTGTGTCAAATGCATTGCTCTGTGATTTTTTCCGTAATTAATCTCTATTAGGGTTTTTGAATCAATTTTTCGGTTAACTTCTCTGTGTTTATAAAGTTTTACTTAGTCTACTTTATTTATGGGAACCGACATATTCTTTCCAGAATTGTTGTTAATCTGGTTGATTGATTTGCTCTGTTAAGAATCTGTACTCCTAAGTCTTGCATGTTTCTATGATTACGACCTTAATTAGTTGTTCTTGCCTTATTTGGTTGCTGTATATTTACTGATTCCTTACATGATTCTTTCCTTAATTAAACCCCTGATTATTTTATTCTGAAGTTCTTTACTTGGTTTGATTTGAACTCCTTTCCTTAATTAGACCACTGATTCTTTACTCATTTATTTAGTCTAATTTTAACCTCTTGCCTTAATTAGTTCATGTCATTACAGTTGGATAATTGCCCTTAATTAAGGGGAAGACTGTGCTGAACCTCTTTGTGTGATTGATTCTGAGATCCCTTAATTGCTGACTATTGATTCCTTTACCTTATTTGCTCTACTCTTGAACTACTATATAAACTCTCTTATTTAACTTCTTAAGACACGAACATAAGTTCAAAGAACACACACTCACACTCAAACTCTCTTTCTTTCTCTGCTACTTGTGATAACACTTGATCTAGTCGGCTAAAAGCCAAGGCTAGATATTGGAACTACACCTTCTTTATATTCTGCACTCTTTTCTTCAACTGGTATATCTCAAGTTGAATTTTGAAACCCAAACTCTATGGAATTCATTACTACACTAGTTCATTGACTATGAATTCAACTTGTCTCCCCGTTTACTTCTTTGCTTAGCATGTCTAAATTCTGTCATGTTCAATGTATAACTAGTATGTCTACACTTCACCTGGTTATATGATACTTGACCAGCCTGTTTACTGATTTCTGTTTCATCCCTTAACTATGTGATCATATTGGTTACTTAATGCATGTGATTGACCCTACTTGTGTGTCTGATTCTGTCCACTACATCCTTGCTTCATGTATTAATTGCCTATTATCCTGGTTAATTTGTTAAGGCTATGAAGCTCCTAAGTGTTCCATTCATTTGTTGTTCCCATGTACCCTGTTCATGTACCCTCAATGTGATTCCTATATATTTCCAATCCCTGTCACCCCTGTGTGCAAACCTGCTTGCTAAGTGCCTGTGAATCTGAGTATTCTGTCATTGATTGGCTATTTACTGAATCTGCTCTCTTCAGAACTGATTTCAAAAATTGTTCTTAGTATTCTTCTAATACTGGTTTTCACTCTTAGCATCTCCTTAAAAACTAGTATATTTCAAAAAAACTTCTTTTTCACTGTTAAAAGTCATCTCCATACTGTTTTTCACTAAGCCTCTCAAAACTCTGACAAGCACTCTCACTTACTCTTAGACTCTGGTATGTGCACTGCTTAGGGATCCTTGAGATCTCTCTAAACTCTGGCATACTAGGAATGGCTCTTCCACACTGCACATAACCAGTCCCTATTTGAGAAAGGTCTTGGTGTGAGCACTGCCGGGGATCTTTGAGGTCCTTAGGGAACTCTGTCACACTTGGACACTTATTGGCTATGATATTCTTGGCACTTGTGACTACACTGAAGGCCGGGTGTTCCCAGGTTTACTTTGGGCCTGCTCCAGGATCTCTCTAGTATCAGTTTACATTTCATTTATGTAATATACTCCATCCTGGTTTGTAATAATCCTTTGTAAACAGATATTGGTGTAGCTAGTAAAAAAAATGAGGGTAGCTATATGTTTTTGTGGGGTAAACTGGGTAGAAACCATGTTTTAGGTTTTACATTATGTTGAGTTGCTGTAGAAATCATGTTCCAGGTTTGTGTGATGCATCAGATACCATGCTTTAGGATTGCTATGCTTACTCGCATTATACAGGTAACAACACGCTTAGAGTTCGCTAATCAAATTCGCTTATATAACCATTAAGGGGAGGGTAATGGGTAGTAAAAGGATATGATGACATGCGCGCTAATATCACGTGTAGCCCCTCTAGTTGAGGAGGATTACCAGGCATTGCACATATTGATCCTATAGGCTAATCAACTTAGGACTTACCTTTCCCAATTCACATATATATTTAAACTGCCTAAGTTTCTTTTATTTACATATATGTGTTTAAACTGTCTAAACTTCTTTTACTTACATATGTTCACTTGGACCATATAAACTTCCCTTATTTGCAAATATGTGCTGAGACCGCTTACTTGTTGAATGACTAATTCACATAGTTTAAGTTCTGTCGGGACCCACCGTTATGGACCGCGAGAGGTGCCTAACACCTTCCCCTCAAGGTTATTTCGAGCCCTTACCCTAATTCCTGGTAATGCAAACTGGTTACATGAGTTAACCACCCTAGGTGCCCTAACGCACCTTAATCCGTTAGGTGGCGACTCTTCAAATACCCAATTCCCAAAAGGAAACAAATTGTTCCCTCATGAATGTCAAACCCCGGATGCCGCAAAGGAAAAAGGGGCGCGACAGCATGGCAACTCTACTGGGGATATTATTAGTCTCTTACCATAACGAACTTATTTTTGTGAATTAGTCTTAAGCATGCGTTATCTCGTGCACCCTTCCCCTTTATTTGGATTTAACTGCTTATTTTCAAGCATTTATGATTTCCTTTATTTCCTGAAACTGACTTGTCTCTTTTTTTTCTTCTTCCGTAGTTGTCTTTCAATTATTTAAAGGTAAAATACATAGTTTACTCATTGACCTTGCTCTCAAATCCCTGTTACACACCTATCCTCCACGGGAAACCTTTTACACACCCAACATTTATAGAGTGTCTCTAAGACACACCACTTTACCCATGTGGTCAGTGCGTATCTTTACCATCAAATGAAGTGCGTGAACAGGAGAACTTTTTTACCAGATGTCAATTTTTTAGTTATTTTAAAATTTTAAATAGGTTCATCTTCTTCCTTGATTAAAAATCACCAAACCTACCATGGCTACTTCTTGACACTTAATTAGACCCACTTCTTTTCACCCGATCTTCTCTTCTCAAATAGATCCACTAAGATTTTTCATATATCTTCTTGTTGATCATTAGTCTTTAGTTTTATAGATTTTGTTTGTTAAGAAATTATAATTAGAATTCAACAATTAAACTCTTTATAGATTCACCAACCATTAAAGCTTGGCTCAAGTGTATGTACAAATTTTTTTTCTTTTTTATAAAAGCTTAGCTTGAGCTTAGTCATGGCTAAGTTAAATTTTTCGAAAGGGTGGATTGTTCGAAAATATTTCCAGCCATTAAAGCTTACCTCAAGCTTTTGCGAATAGGAATATTTTTTAAATTTGTTATTGGGTAAATTTACAAATCATTAAATTGTAAACTTCTTAATCTTCTTCTCTAAAAATGCACATTCCTCTTTCTACTTTAGTTGTGGAAATCAAAAGAGCAAGAAACTGAAAGCATGGTGATGGCAGCTATGGTGGACAGGATGAAGAAGATATGGATATAATTGTAATTTTATGTGCTATCTTTTTATTATTAGTTAGTGACACATGTCACGACTTTAGTGGCGCGTGAGAATACACATGCTTTGAAAATCTGGTGGAAAAAAAGTGGTGTGTCTTAGACACACTAGACAAAGATTGGGTGTGTAAAAAGTTGCCCATCATGGAGAGGTGTAACACGGATTTGGATGCAAGGTCGATGGGTAAAATATGTATTTTTCCTTATTTAAATATGCATTTATCATTTTTTTAACGTGCAAATACTTGAGAATATGCTATTTATTGTTGCATAAATCATGCTCAACATCATATTCCACTCATACGTAGTCAATACTATAGCAATGCTTGATGAGTGTTTGCGCTCTTCCCATATATCACCTTTTTAAATTTGGAAAGGCGTATTTACGGTAAAACTAGTCGATCAGCAGTACATTCGACGGTTCGTGCCTTTACCCCTCAAGTTGTCCGCTTGAGGGTCCCAGTCTAGACCTCTATAGCAACCTTACTCTGATTAATTGTACATGCATCATGGTCAAACATAGCCGGATTAATATGTTGTCCGCATAATAACCCTTTAAGACAAGCCTCATCCAAAAGTCCATCGGGTTTTCCATAATCCCAACGAACGCAACCACGATTGTGTGCATTAATTTTGGAGAAATAAGTGCCAATGTGCTAATCTTTTATTTTGCAGAAATGAGGCACGAAGTCCCCATATTCGGTATGGTTGGTAGCATACCTCCACCTTTTCTAGATTGGTGGAGAGATCTTCCCTCAAGTGATCAAAATCATGTGAAAAGATTCTTAGGGAGTTTGCCATCACTGTTGGATCTTCAACCAAACAAAATGTTGATTGAGGCTGCCACTCTATTTTGGGATAAGTAAAGGGCTATGTTCCGCTGTGGGGATATAGAAATGACTCCACTCCTAGAAGAAATAGGAGGATTTTCTAGGTTGCCTTGGGATAGCCCTGGTCTGTTAGCACCTAAAAATCGCACCGCTAGAGGGTTCCTTAAGATGATGGGGCTGAAGAAAAATGATGGTTTGGAGTACCTGAAGAACTCCTACGTACCTATTGATTTCCTCTATGAAAGATACGGTCACAGTAGTTCTTACCGTATTTTTAATGATGAGTTCTCAATCACCTCCTTGGGTTGGGTTCATCGTAGGGTCTTCGTATTCATTATGTGCTTCTTGGGCATGTTGGTATTCCTGATCCAAGGGGATAGAATCCATACTTTGATAAATAGGACTGAGGGGTAGACATATATTGTTGTCCCTATGATCATTGCAGATATGTACCAGGCCTTGGAACGCTGTCAGAATGGGTCCAGATTAATTGAAGGTTGCAATTTGCTGTTAAGTTTGGTTGTTAGAACATCTCCAAAGGGGTCAATACCACCAAGAGTTTCCACGAAGGCCGTGGAATGACCACATAGCCTTCCATCACCCTAAGAGAATGACTTACATTCCCGACATGTTTGCTCAACCTAAGGATGCTATAGGATGGGTGCAGTTCTTCAACAAGCTAACTGAGGACCAGGTTTAGTGAATGTTCGAGTGGTTCCCTACCGACGAATTCATCATCAGATCTAGAGACGTCCCACATTTGGTGTTGATTCGGTTAAGGGGATATGCCCTTATGCTCCTCTCAGGGTTATGAGACAAGCAGGCAAGAGACAAGTCATACCACGGGTCGCTAAAATGAGCCACTTCATAGCTAATTTCCAGGGTGATGCCATCCCATATAAGAATGAAGCACAACATATGTGGACTTTGAAGATTATTGTGGAGAATGATACCATCGAGCCGGACCGATATCATGCGGGCCATTCATACTTTTACCCCTTATGGATATCATAGATACCATCGAGTACAGTTTAATGGAATTAGAAGGGAAGATAAGAAAGAGAGTCAGCGACTGCCAAAACGTTGAGGGAAACGAATGAGGGCATTTGGCAAGGGCATTCTTACTGCTGAACCTGCGCGAGCTGGGAGAGTTGATCAACAACAGCATCCGGTCTGGAGAGGGTCCTTCTGGGACCAAGTATATTAAATTTACTTGCCTTTCCTTTAAATGTAATAGGGTCCTTCTGGGACCAAGTATATTCGTTTTGGTTTGTTTATTTTTACATTAATTGAATAAGGCAATTATTGATACTGAATTTCTCCAAATCTATTTGTCTCTAGGCCTACCTCGGGTACAACAAGGCTCCCAAATTAGGACGCGAATTTACATTCCCGCAATATGTGTTTAAAACTGCAAACATTTCAGAACCCTTACTGACTTATTTACCTTTTGTTTTTCTTTATTCTTTATTCCTATCCCCTAAGGTTGGTTCGCACATACTAGCATCATCAGCATATCACACCAGATCTAGAGGCCCTCTACCTCCTTCTCCTCCAAGAAATACGAGAAGCAAGGAGAAGGCTAAAATGGACGACTTAAGTGGTATTCGAAAGGAAAATGCTGAGAATGTGGAAACTTCAGACGGTCAGAATACTCCGACACCAAATGATTTGGTTCTGCAGTTGGAACAAAAGATAGTAGAGCTACATGAAGAACTTGAGAAGGTCCATAACTTAGCAAACCTATCCCTCACCCCGAATGTCCTCGATATTAACCAACAAAACACTAAAAACCCAGCACTTCCCCAAAATACACTAAACCAGCATCCATAAAACCCTCCTGCACCGCATCAATATGCAACTCCACCCCAAAACCTCAATCCCTTACTGATACCAACCCCACCACAACACTATCATCAACCAATCCAGTACCCACCAACCGCTACTTGTCACACTCCAGAACACACACAACCCATTCCCAATCCTCAAAACTCAACCAATGACCACCACTACACCCAGGTTCCTGGCACTCACCGAAACAACCCTATATATGTGGAAACTATACCTCACTCTACTCAACCAATCTCCTATACACCAGAATCTGTTGAGAAGGACCTGCTCATCAAAAACATGGCTGAGGAACTCAAGTAATTGACAAGTCGGGTTTAGGGTGTTGAAGGAGGCAAGGGGATAGAAGGTTTGAATTATGAGGACCTATGCATACAGCCGGATGTAGAACTGCCAGAAGGTTACAAACCTCCCAAGTTTGAGATGTTTGATGGCACAGATGATCCAAGGATTCATCTAAGGACCTATTATGACAAACTCGACGGGTCAGAAAGGATGAAAAGATCCGGATGAAGCTTTTCATGAGGAGTCTTACGGGAGATGCTTTGTCCTGGTACATCAGCCAGGATCCTAAGAAATGGTCCAACTAGGTAAATATGGCATTTGATTTCATGGATCGATTCAGGTTCAACACAGAAAATGCACCGGATGTTTTCTACATTCAGAACCTCAAGAAGAAGCCCACCGAGACTTTCTGTGAGTATGCTACTCGATTGAGGTCGAAAGTAGCCAAGGTCAGGCCAGCATTAGGTGAAGAGAAAATGAATAAATTCTTTGTCAAAGTGCAGGATCCGCAATATTATGAGAGGTTGATGGTTAATAAAAACCATAAATTCTCTGATATCATCAAACTTGGTAAAAGGATCGAAGAAGGCATCAAAAGCGGGATAGTAACAAACTTTGAGGCACTACATGCCACAAACAAGGCACTACAATCAGGCGGCATATCGAAAAAGAAAGATGTTGGGGCAGTAATGGTGGCTCAGGGCCCAAAATCTCCACTCACATATCAAACACCTCCACCCACATATCAAACACATCCACCCACATACCAAACACCTCTACCCACATACCAAGCCCCCAACCTACATATCAACCCTCATCTCCAGATATTCCCAATAGGCCACTGTCTATCACACCTATAATTCCCAACCATCTCATTTCCAGTCACCTATAACTCACCAAAATTATCCAAGACCACGACCTAATTTCGATCGCAAACCACCTAGACAATACACCACTATTGCTGAACCCATTGACCAGTTGTATGAAAGGTTGAAGGCCGCTGGTTACATCACTCTTATTCCCTTTGTGGCAGTGGAGAACCCGTCCCAATGACTCAACCCAAACAAAACCTGTGCATACCTTTCCGGTATGAAGGGGAACACCATTGACGAGTGTCGAACATTGAAAGGTAAAATCCAGACAATGATTGGCAACAAGGTCATACAAGCAAAAGAAGTTGCACCCAACGTCTGCAACAATCCTCTCCCAGATCATAGGGGCGGTGGAATACATGTGATAGAGATAGATGAAGAATGGGATCCTGAAGGGTCAATAGGGCTTATTCGAGAAGTTGATGATTTTAAAACTACAATCACACTTACTCCTATTGTCGTACAGAAGCAGTCGCCAATTGAGGTTGAGGTAGCTGCATCAGTCCCATTTGAGGTAAAGGTAGCTCCACATGCAGCCACCCCTGTTCCATTTGAAGTAGAAGTGGTCACACCTTACAATGAAGGTATCAACAACACCTCCTTTCGATTCAAAAGCAATACCCTAGGATTACGTTTCCGAAGCTACGCGAAAAGGAAAGGCAAAGATGGAAGAGTATGATGCTGCACAAGGAATGACCAGAATTGGATGGGTCTATACACCTGAACACTTGGGAGGATCAAGTAAGGATGCCACTATCAAGAAGCCTATCATTGAAATAGGGCTAGATGACCTTTGGAGGAAAGTACAGGCGAGGGAATATTCCGTCGTTGATCATTTGAACAAAACCCCCACCCAGATCTCCATCTGTCGCTGCTGCAAAATTCAAAGGCGCATAAGAATGCTTTGATGAAGGTGTTAAGTGAAGCTTACGTACCCAACAATATCACCTGCGGAGAGATGGCCAATATGGTAAGGCAGGTGCTGGAAAGTCATAACATAATCTACCACGAGGATGAACTACCACCTGAAGGGTTGAATCATAACCAAGCATTGCATATCACGGTACAATTTGAAGACAAATTCATAGCCATAGTTCTGATCGATGGAGGTTCAAGCCTCAACATTTGTCCGTTGGATACTCTGAAAAGATTGAGCAAAGGTTTTCATGAAATACGGGCAAGAAGCATGAATGTAAAAGCCTTTGATGGGTCTCAAAGGGCCATGATTGGGGATATTAATCTTTGTTTGTAGATGGAGCCAACTTGGTTCGACGTTGAATTCCAGGTGCTTGACATATTAGCTTCATATATTCTTCTATTGGGCCGACCATGGATACATACCGCTGGGCTGTGGCTTCCACACTACACCAGGCCGTGAAGTTCGAATGGAACCATCAAGAAGTGATCATTCATGAGAATGGGAGTAACCCCATTTACACTAGTCAAACCATCCCGGTTATCGGAAACAAAAGAAGGCTAGGAGGGGAAACCTATCATCACATCGATCGTGTCAATGCAATTGAGAAAGACATATGGTGGAGTAACAAAATAGAAAGTATATTAGCATGGTCTAGGTACGAACCCGGAAAAGGCTTGGGAAGAATCTCCAAGGCATCACCAAACCAATACAGCGGAAACGTCATGGTACTACCTTTGGGCTCGGATACCAGTATACATGGAAAGAGTATGATGATTGGTCTCCTCCATGGCATGGACCTTATTACCATCTCGAGTAACTAGTGCCACATCTGGGTTAGACTTTTCACCAAGCTAATACAATATGGGGAACTGTAGAAGAAGAAGCATTAGCTGGGCTAAGGAATCTGTTCTTGGAGGACGAAGACATGGATTGCAGTGCAATAATTGAGGAGGAGGAGGAAAAAGGCCTCACTATTTAGACTGTGGAAAAAGGAGTTATTCTTAGGAACTAGACTTCTATACCATCCCGGGCCCGCCGAGTCCCTGGCGTTATTATTACTTTTCCTGATGAACCGGTAACTCATGTAATGAGGCAACGCAATATAAGGATAGTGACTCAGATGAAAAAGATGTAATACATGAGGAGGTTGTCAGGGAGGTTGAGAACTTTGAGAATAAGCCTAAGTCCAACCTAGACGAAACCAAATAAGTAAATTTGGGAGACGTCGAAACCGTCAAGGAGACTCGCATCAGCATTCACTTACCACCGACAGAGAAAGAGGAGTACATTCGTTTCTTGAAGGAGTATGAGGATATCTTTGCATGGTCATATGATGACATGACCGATTTGAGCACGTCCATAGTGGCTCACAAATTGTCTACCAATCCCATGTGTCCGCCAGTGAAGCAGAAACTCAGGAAATTCAAACCAGATATGAGCCTGAAAATCAAGGAGGAAGTTACTAAGCAGATCAAAGCCAAAGTCCTCAGAGTGTTTAAGTACCCAACCTGGTTAGCCAATATTGTACCAGTTCCGAAGAAAGATGGGAAAGTTAGAGTATGTATTGACTATAGAGACTTAAATAGAGTGAGTCCCAAGGATGACTTTCCACTGCCAAATATACACATATTGATCAACAATTGCGCCAAGCATAAACTCCAATCCTTTGTAGATTGCTTCGTGGGTTATCACCAGATCTGGATGGATGAAGAAGACGCAAAGAAAATAGTTTTTATTACACCATTGGGGGTATACTGCTACAAGATGATGCCATTCGGTCTAAAGAATGCTGGGGCTACTTACATTAGAGCCATGACAAACATCTTCCGTGATATGATACACAAAGAAATAGAGGTGTATGTGGACGACGTCATTATTAAATCCAAGAGAGCTGCAAATCACATAGCAGACTTGAGAAAGTTCTTTGACAGGTTAAGGAGATACAACTTAAAACTGAACCCCACAAAGTGTGCATTCGGGGTTCCCGTAGGAAAGTTACTGGGATTCATTGTTAGTCGTCGAGGGATCGAGCTGGACCTATCTAAAATTAAGGTTATTCAGGATTTACCATCGCCTAGGAGCAAAAAGGACGTTATGAGCTTTCTAGGATGGCTCAACTATATCAGTCGCTTCATGGCATAGTCCATAGTTATATGTGAACCCATCTTCAAGATGTTGAGGAAAGATGCCGAAACAAGCTGGACCGAGGATTGTCAGAGAGTTTTTGACAAAAATCAAGGAATACCTATCCACACTGTCACACCTCCTTTTTCACTACACCCTCGGAAAGGGGTATATAAGGAGTTTTTTCCAATTTAAAGTGACAATCGAAACAGAATTATTTATTTATTAAATTCAGAATCGCCACTTGGAATATTTCTATGGTGTCCCAAGTCACCGGTTCAAATCCCGAATCGAGAAAAAGATTGACTCTGTTTAACAATCCGCGCACCAGAAATCCGGGAAAGGAATTATGTTAACCCGGGAGAAGGTGTTAGGCATTCCCGAGTTCTGTGGTTCTAGCACGGTCGCTCAACTGTTATAATTGGCTTATTATCTGATTTTAACATATGTTTTAGCCTATAGTTCAATTTTAACTTTAAAACCACTTTGATTTATTTTTAAGGAAAATTGCAACGTCATTTAAAATATGTCTTGAACCACGTCACATAAATGCACCGGCAGTCCGCAACACATTTTATATAACATTGCTGAAATTTGGATTTGAGTCACATAAATGCGCACCCGAGTTTAGGAAGATAAATTATTAACTAGCACGCCTAAAGCAAGCTACGCATTTGCAACTTTGCGAGGGCCATGGAAAATTCGCTAAATGGCACGCCTCGAGGTCTAAGGATAAACAAGATTAATTAAACGAGGGCCATGCATTTGTAATTTTGTCGGGCTTGTTGCGCCCCAATTTATTCTACTTGAAAGGTCTCTAAACTAATTAGAAATTCCCTATATGGCTTATGTTAATTTTAAAGCAAGTGGGGTTCAATTCATCTCTTAAGCGAACTAATGTTTTAAAGAGCAAAAGCTACCTCGTTTGGGCCCAGCGCGAGCCCAACAGCGTGATAGGGCTATCCCAACTTAAATTCTTGAGGCCACTTGCATTGGCCCAACTGATGAAGCTGGCAATTTCAACTCAAGTGGACTTATGGTCCAAAATCCACAAAGAGGCCCAAATCATAGAATCAGACGCCCATACACGCGAAAGGAAAAATAGGCTTGCCAGAAGCCCAAAAGAACAGATGCAGCAATGTACCCCTTAGAGTTATTGAGCCATACGCTATAGTCCAATTTTTTGATCCAAATTATTCTTATCACAATCATAACCGCAATGCTTCAAAATATTCCAGAAATGCTAAACTAGAATTGATTATCCTTAAGCATGATCAAAATGCATTTTGATGTCAAAAACAAATTTGTAATGAAGGGTATTATCCTATGATGACTTATTCATTATCACCTTGTTACCCAAAAATTAATACTCTCCCTTAGCTTCTAAACAAACAGTATTGCATCGTTTGGATTTTAGGCATAAACGAAACAATCTCTAACATGAATTCCAATTGAAAGATGGTACCTCATTCTATACTTGTTATTTCAGTAAGCTTAACAGCAATGAATACCAAAGCACAAACTAACTTCAAGGTTGACTGAAACAAATATGAACATGCATGAATTAATTAAACCCTCTAACATCACAATTTCGAAAATCCAGATTCAAGACATGCTATACCAGATTCAATACAAAAACTTCTTCATACCCAGAGGCTAACTCCAAACTACAGAAAAAACAAACAAACTAAGATATTCAGGCAGTCAGTCCTTCTAAAATTTTTAGCAGTCCATTTACATAGCCAAAATCCAAATGTTCCTTCTAAATGGCCAAAAAAACAAACTTAAGTCATAGAACATGGATGAACGACTTAACATATTCAAAATAAAAGACGATGATCTACTTCATAACAGGGAAATTAAAGGTGTGAAACGGAAAATCTAATAGAATTTTAACATTTAAACAGGATTTCTATTCAATTTCAGCTTAAATCTCCAACTTTATGTACAGATTCAGTCTGGTTCTAACTTGTAGCACCTCATTTGTTAGCAAATGGTATGAGGAGATACCTGGAAAAACAAAATAAGGAGGAAGCAGGGAATCAACAACAGCAAAACAGTGTCAAGCAACAGAAATCTGCTCAAACCAAGCTTAAATGCCCAAGTTTAAAACTCAAAACAACCCCAGGAGCTTAAAAGAAACCTCATACGCTAATCACAGGAATACTTAAACCATTTTCAACTCAAATAAGCCAGAGATTTGATTCAGATTTCGGAAAACTTCAAAATCACCAAATAAAATTCAATGGAACAGTGTTTCGCTAAAGTTTTCAGCCACTTTTTGTGTATTTTTCTGATTTTTCTATTCACTCCTCTATGAAACAGTAAATTTGTGCAGTTTTCTATATTTTCTGGATTTTCAGCTCTCTATCTCTGCCTTGCAAGGCAAGAATGAAATGCCTTTATAGGCAAGAAAATAGGGCAACCTAAAGAAATCAGATTTTTCAATTTAACCCTTTTCATATTTTCGTTTTTGCTCAAAAGCCCTTAGTTTAAAATATCAGATTTCATATAAGTCCCCACCCCACTTTTCTAGAAGTTTCTGAATTCTGTTACTCAAGATTCCCTTCCCCAATTCCCTAGACTACCACTCGAACCCTGATTATTTACCCTTCCAGCCTAGCAAAACCCGAGTCCAAATGATTCAAGTGAATGGGTCTAAACTAGACCCAATTCAAATCCTTCCTGGGCTATTTAATCCTTATGAACCCAATTAATGCGAAGAAAACCCAAAAACCCAAATGTTCAGATTCAGAAACCTAAATGACTCAGAACAAAATTGAGCCCAAAACAAGAATAAAAATTCAAACTATATGTACTTGAAGACAAGACCCAACTGATAATCAAACACAACTTGAATCTAACATGCAGACATAGGCAGTATGAAGAAATAACAAAATGAGAAATCAAAATCAGAAAACTAAAAGACAGAGTAGAAGGAGGTAAGAAGAGAGCAAAAAAACATAAGTTAAATAACGAAAGGTAAAGAAGAACAAAATACCTAAAAACAACTCGAACCAGTAAAGAATGGTGACGAATCTTCAAGTCTTCAAATTACGGCTCAATTTGAGATTAATCGTGTGCTCTTTATCAAAAACACGCGAGTAAAGTCAAAAAGGACCTAAAATCTTTAATAGAATCTTGATTCGGAAATCTTGGGATTTTAGGTTTCACTTTCTGATCTAATATTCGAGAAGATCAGGCAACATTCGAGGGAAACTGACCCGGGATTTGGGAAGAGGAGTTCATGGAGGTCCCGGGGTGTAATTTTGGTGAGGATCGGAGCCGGCTCTGCCACCGGAGAAAACAAGGGTGGCGGCTAGGGTTTCGGAGTTTTGAGGGATTCCGGTGGGATTTGAAGGGAGCTGATGGTGGATTCATGATGAGGAAGGGGATAGGGAGCTTTGGGGTGAGTTTTGGGGTGTTTGGTGGCCGGTTGCCACCGTGGGCGATTTCCGGCGGGCGGCAGGCGGTGGTTTAGGTCGGGGCTAACGGGGGGTTTCTGAGAGAGGGAATGAAAGAGGTGAGATGGGGGGGTGCGAGATTCAGACAGTTAAATAATAAACCCCACCCCACTTCCCCACCGTTGGATTAGATTAATCTCGACGGTTCTGAAGGATTCAAGCCTGGACGGTGTCGTTTGAAGATAAGGGGAAATTGGATCGGGTTGGACACGGGTTTGGGCTGGGTAAAGGGTATTTTTGACGGGTATCTGGTGCAGGGGGTTTGGGCTTGGGGTAAATTTGGCCCAGAACTGAATTTGTTCTTATTCCCTTTTCCTTTTCATTTCATTTTTTATTTTTTCTTAAATCGAGATTAAAAATTAAACATAAAACCTAAATTAATTCCTAATCAAATTATCCTATCGAATTAAGTTAACTAACTCTAAATCATAATTACCACAACTAATTAAATACCAAATTAAATAAAACCTCCAAAATTCGAGACTAAAATTAAAAATGCAAAATAAACTATATTTTTTGTAATTTTTTATATTTTTATAAAACAAACTAATTTGCTAATTAATCCTAAAATATATAATTAAATTCTAAATTCAAATGCAACATATTTTTGTATTTTCCGTTAATTAAATAAAATAAATATGCACAGACAAATGCAAACTTTTAACATAAAATGCCACGAAAATCCACAAAATTGCAAACACCGAAAGAAATTATTTTGTTTTGAATTTCTAGGAGTAATTCATATAGGGCAAAAATCACGTGCTCACAGCTGCCCCTCTTTGCCCGGAAACACGAAGAGTTTTCATGCAAAGATAAAGTGAGCGGATACGAACGATTTTTGCACGTTTGAATACTTCGTGGGAAGCATTTTTGAAAGATTTGACCGCACCCTGCTTCCGAGGTTGCCTACATATCCTTGGCTAAAGAGGAATCAGGTAAGTGTAGTTCAGGAATGTTTGGTAGCTGGGACTACCATGAAGCTGTGATTTCACTGTTGTTGTTGTTGCTGCTGCTGCTTACAGAACCCCCTTATTACACCATGTCAAAAATAAAAGAAGCTAGACTAGACTATGATCTACGCTTTACAAAATCCTATCTAGATCTTCAAACTTGCTTTTGTGCTCCTTGTTGCCTTGTTGTCCTCTATTCTCTCGATGACAATTGAATTGTAAGCTGAGATGTTTTCCCCTTCTTCAAGTGAGTTCCTGACTGCTGAACTTGATATGTATTCCCATGCTCTCCAGGCGGGCTCCTGACTTCAAAACGCGAATGTATTCCCATGCTATCTAGGCGGGCTCCTGACTTCGAAACGTGAATGTATTCCCATGCTATCCAGGCGGGCTCCTGACTTCAGCAAAATAGACAAAAACAAAGAAAATTTTCTTCCCTGGTTTGGGTATGTGGGCCCATGCGTAAGTGTTAAATGAATCACATTGTCGAATATCAAAGAATTTTGAAAACCAAAACTTGAACTGTACTCCTTGGTTCTCCAGGCGGGATCCTGACTGCTAAATTTGAAAGTATTCCCTGCTTTCCAGGCGGGCTCCTGACTTCAACTTAAAAGTATTCCCTGCTCTCCAGGTGGGCTCCTGATTTCAACTTGAAAGTATTCCCTGCTTTCCAAGCGGGCTCCTGACTTCAACTTGAAAGTATTCCCTACTCTTCAGGCGGGCTCCTGACTTCAACTTGAAAGTATTCCATGCTCTCCAGGCGGGTTCCTGACTTCAATTTGAAAGTATTCCCTGCTCTCCAGGCGGGCTCCTGACTTCAAAATTGAAAATACAAAAAATTTTGAAAGCTACAACTTAAATTGCACTCCCTTGTTTTTCAGGCGGGCTCCTGATTGCTGCGCTTGAATATTTTCCCTGCTTTCCAGGCAGGCTCCTGACTTCTAACTTGACATGTTTCTCCCTGTTCTCCAAGCGGGTACCTGATTTCAACAAAATAGACAAAACAAAGACAACTTTTTGCCCAGTTTGGTAGCTGGGCACATATGTGAGTGTTAAACTGAATCATATTACCAAATATTAATAAGAATTTGAAAGCTAAGTCCCATTATCCAGGGGGTCCTGACAACTCTTAACTATACGACAATTTTAAATCTACGCTATATCTTTTAAAGGCATGACTTCCGCTACATCTTGTTATCTAAGAAGGTCTTAAGCTACTCCCTATTATCCAGGAGGGTCTTGAAAATCAAAAGTCAAATTTTATCTTAAGAGTGACAACTTTTATAGCTGAATTATACTACCCTATAGCAGAATTTACGCTAAATGTTGCTATCTAACCGAAATTTTAAAGCTAAGTCCCATTATCCAGGAGGGTCCTGAAAACTCCTAATTGAATCCTATCTCAAACATGCAAACTTCTAAGCTAACTTATATTCCTTTGGGATGTATTTATGCTAGATTATGCTATTTTTGAACATTTAAACTAGGCCCCATTTTCCAGGAGGGTCCTGAAAATCAAAAATCAAACCTGTTTGGTGACCACCTTTCTTTACGGAAGGTTTCTCCGAAACAATCGAAATTTCCTGCCCCTGTTTTAATCAAAGAAAATTTTGTCAGTTTTAAAATGTGGTGGTTAGTTGATGACATTCTTGCTGAAGGTCTCTCCGCTGCATTGTTTTGTTTTGACTGGCTTCCCCGAACTGGCCCTGAACCGCTTGATTTTCCGACTGACTTTCAAAAACCCATAACTTGAATGACCTGAGTGTTCTATCCCTGCACCGTTGTTTCACATCTCTGACCCCTTTAAATGAAATTTTGCATCTCCTATGAAATTACCAAATCATTTTGCCGATGAAACTCTTGCTGGCATTTTATCCCCTTTTACATCATGCTATCTTTGGTATGCTCTGGCCGCACTGTGCTTGCAATCTTGAAGCTGGTAGTGAGCTTTAAAATTCCTTCTTATTTGCTTAAACAGAACTGACATTGGGAACATATTAGAGAAATAAACCCAAAGAAATGAAATGCAATGACTTTCACAGTTAAGGATAAGGAAGTCCAAAACTGGAAGACTATCTGAAGAGAAAAAGAAAAGAGACTTATCTGAGTGGAACAGCTGGCACCAATGATTATGACATGTGTTTTGGATTAATCGGCCCAATCTGTTCAACCAATCAACTTTCAATTGCCATACTTTGTCGACCCGAAATTTCCATAACCGGATTTCTTCACCCAAATCCTGACATTGTTCATCCTGCGGCTCCTTGGAGGGTTTCCCCCAGCATACCTCCCTCATCTGTTCGTCTCTCAACTCACTTTCGCCTTACGGTTCCCGTGAGGGTTTTCACCCATAAGACACTCTCATTTTGATTTCTCTCAGCTCCCGTCGCCTTACGGTGCCCGTGAGGGTTTTCACCAATAAGACTCTCTCATTTTGATTTCTCTCAGCTCCCGTCGCCTTACGGTGCCCGTGTGGGTTTTCACCAGTAAGACTCTCTCATTTTTGAGTTCTTTTCCCTATTTGGACCAAAGCGCTGCCCCTGACATGAATCACCTCTACCTGCTTGACTTGGCATTTCCCGAAGGCTGATCGGAAGGTCTTTCTTTGAACCGTAATGTGGCTTTTGGATGGGTTTAGAAAGGAAGGGTATAAAAAAGCTCAAAACCGTTTGATTGGGTTCAAATTTACAACCTTCGGAATTAAATTTCTGATAACAACCACAACTTCTGCCCTAGTTCTTGCTTGGGGGCTTTTGGATTTTTGTTTTGATGGGACCGAACCGTGAGGCTGTCTACGTATCCTTAAAAGGAATCAGGTCGAACGTAGTTCATGACATAGGAATTACTTTGTCTGTTATGATTTTTCTTCTCTTTTTCTTTCTCTTATTTTCTTCTTTTGTTTTTCTTTTGTTGTTTTTTTTCTTTTCTTTTTCCTTTCATTCTTTTCTTTCTCTTTCCATTCTTTCTTTCTCTTTTCATTCTTTCTTTCTCTTTTCATTCTTCTCTTTTTTTTCCTTTTTTTTCTATTTTTCTCCCCTTCATTTACTTATCTTTTACACTTATGTTTCTGATATTTGTTACTGATTCTGAAAAAGGGGTATGAAAGAAAACAAATAAGGCTCAAAAGGGGTGACAAGGGATAAAGTGTTTAGATAGCAGAACAAAATGCCTTCATCATTTCAATATTCGAGACATGCCAAATACAAATAAGTACAATCAAAGATAGAAACCATACATAGTATCTCTTGACTGCATCAGAATTGATAGCCATTTCTACACATTTGCCTTCTACATCTATCAAATACAATGCACCATTGGACAACACTCTAGTCACAACGAACGGCCCCTGCCAATTTGGGGTAAATTTTCCTTTTGCTTCAACTTGAGGAGGAAGAATGCGTTTCAACACTAACTGCCCCACTTCAAATTTTTGTAGACGCACCTTCTTGTTGTATGCTCTTGCCATTATCTGTTGATACAACTGGCCATGACACACTGCTGCCAGTCTCTTCTCATCGATCAAACTCAATTGTTCTAAGCGGGTTTTGACCCACTCCTCATCATCGATCTCAGCCTCCGCGACAACTCGAAGGGATGGAATTTCCACTTCCGTGGGTATTACTGCTTCAGTGCCATACACCAACAAATAAGGAGTCGCCCCTACTGAAGTACAAACAGTAGTGCGGTAACCCAGCAATGCAAACGGTAGCTTTTCATGCCACTTCCTAGAACCCTCCACCATTTTTTGAAGTATCTTCTTTATATTCTTGTTAGCCGCCTCAACTGCTCCGTTTGCCTTGGGGCGGTACGGGGTAGAATTGCGATGTGTAATCTTGAACTGCTGACATACCTCTTTCATCAAATGACTATTGAGATTAGCCCCATTGTTTATAATGATCACCTTCGGTATCCCAAACCGGCAAATGATATTTGAATGCACAAAATCAACCACCGCCTTCTTGGTTACAGACTTGAATGTTTTAGCCTCAACCCACTTGGTGAAATAGTCTATGGCCACCAGAATAAACCTGTTCTCGTTCGATGCTGCTGGCTCGATTGGTCCAATGACATACATTTCCCAAGCAACAAAATGCCATGGTACAGACATTGTATGTAATTCAGATGGTGGAGAATGAATCAAATCTCCATACACTTGGCACTGATGACATTTACGCACGAAACTGATACAATCTCGCTCCATAGTGAGCCAATAATAACCTGCCCGAAGGATCTTCTTTGCCAGCACATACCCACTCATATGCGGTCCGTAGACTCTAGAATGTACTTCGGTCATGATAGTTGCGGCCTGTCTGGCATCTACACATCTTAATAACCCGAGATCTGGAGTTCTTTTGTACAAAACTCCTCCACTGAAGAAAAATCCACTTGCCAAGCGATAAATTGTTCTCTTTTGATCACCTGTGGCTTGTACCGGATATACTCCCCTTCGGATGTATTCCTTGATGTCGTGAAACCAAATCTCCCCATAGAGCTCTTCCTCTACCATGTTACAATAAGCATGTTGATCACAGACCTGAATATGCAACGGGTCAACATAAGCCTTATCCGGATGATGTAACATCGATGTTAGGGTAGCCAAAGCATCGGCGACCTCGTTGTGGATCCTCAGAATATGGCTGAACTCTATTGATTGAAACCGTTAACAAAGATCATGCAAGCATTGTCGGTACGGTATGAGTTTTAAATCCCGTGTTTCCCATTCTCCCTGAATCTGGTGTACCAGAAGGTCCGAGTTACCCAAGACCAAGACTTCCTGGACACCCATATCCATAGCCATCCTCAAACCCAAAATGCATGCCTCGTATTCCTCCATGTTGTTAGTATAGTAGAACCGAAGTTAAGCCGTAACGGGGTATTCATGCCCTGTTTCAGAAACAAGTACCGCTCCAATCGCAACGCCTTTCATGTTAGCAGCCCCATCAAAGAAAAGTTTTCATCCTGGCCTTTCAATATGTTCCAACTCATCAATGTGCATTACCTCTTCATCAGGGAAGTAAGTCTTCAAAGGTTCGTATTCTTTATCCACAGGATTCTCAGCCAAGTAGTCGGCCAATGCTTGTGCTTTCATCGCAGTCCTAGTCACATAGATAATGTCAAATTCTTTGAGTAAGATCTGCCACTTTGCCAGCCTTCCCGTGGGCATGGGCTTCTGGAAGATATACTTCAACGGATCCAAGCGAGAGATGAGGTAAGTAGTATAAGATGACAAATAATGTTTCAGCTTCTGGGCTACCCAAGTTAGGGCGTAACACGTCCTCTCAAGCTGAGTATACTTAATCTCGTAAGATGTGAATTTCTTACTAAGATAATATATGGCCTGCTCCTTCCTACCGGTGATGTCATGCTGCCCCAACACACATCCAAAGGAATTGTCCAAGACTGTCAAATACATAATCAGAGGTCTCCCTAGTTCTGGCGGGACCAACACCGGTGGGTTTGACAAGTACCCCTTTATCTTATCAAATGCTTCCTGACATTCATCTGTCCACTTGACTGCAACATCTTTCTTTAACAACTTGAAGATAGGTTCACAAGTTTTCGTGAGCTGAGCAATAAATCGGCTAATGTAATTCAATCTTCCCAACAGACTCATCACATCAGTCTTGTTCTTTGGAGGTGGCAATTCCTAGATAGCTTTGATTTTTTATGGGTCTAATTCATTACCTCGTCGGTTGACTATGAATCCCAACAACTTTCTAGACGGAACAACGAACACGCATTTTGCAGGATTGAGCTTGAGATTGTACCTGCGAAGCCTTCAGAAGAACTTTCTCAGATCTTTGACATGGTCAGACTTCTTTCTAGATTTTATAATCACATCATCCACATAAACCTCGATCTACCTGTGTATCATTTCATGGAATATAGTCGGCATTGCCTTTATGTAGGATGCCCCGGTATTTTTCAAACCAAATGGCATGACCCGATAGCAGTACGTTCCCCATGGCATGATGAATGTTGTCTTTTACACATTGTCCTCATCCATTAAGATCTAGTGGTAGCCCGCATAACAATCCACAAAAGAACCAACCTCATGTTTGGCACAATTATCGATCAATATATGGATGTTCGGCAGTGGGAAATTATCCTTGGGACTCGCCTTGTTGAGGTCTCGATAATCAACACACACCCTGATCTTGCCATCCTTCTTCGGCACGGGCACTACATTGGCTAACCAAGTGGGATACCGAGTGACCTGAATGACCTTGGCCTCAAACTGTTTGGTGACCTCTTCCTTAATTTTTACACTTATATCAGTTTTAAATTTCCTCAGCTTCTGCTTGATAGGGGGAATGCCGGATCAGTGGGCAATTTGTGAACCACCAAACCAGTTCTTAGACCTGGCATGTCATCATAGGACCACGCAAAAACATCTTTATACTTGAACAGTGTTTTAATTATCTCCTCTCTGAGTTGTGGTTCAAGATGGACGCTTATTTTAGTTTTCCGGACATTATCTTGGTCCCCTAAATTGATTGCTTCTGTATCACTCAGGTTAGGCTTGGGTTTTTCTTCAAAATGGCTTAATTCTTTACTAATCTCTTCAAAGGCTTCATCCTCGTCATATTCTGATTCAACATCACATTCTATTTCTTGAATTACTATTTCAGAACTAGATTGGCTTTTAAGACTGGGCCGGATATTCCGCATGCATGTCATATCATTGAAGCCAGCATAAAAAGAACTGTACAAGGAAACAAAAGGAAAACAAAAATAAAACTATCAGGAAGAGAGGAAAAGAGAAATTGCATTTCATTGAAATTAAAGATAATGGGGGTTTATATATCCAAACGGACGGAACATAGAATCTAAATTACAACCCTGGAATAATCCAAATAAATTGAAAGAAAATCAAAGCAAACTACCAAAACTCCCTCCTGGTGGGGAGAGCAGCAGCTTCCCAATTGTTAATCTTTGCACCGGGACCAACAAATTGCACATCCTCCTTGCTAGAACCCTCTCCAGCTTCCAGCACGTTCCAATCGGCGAATATCCTCTCGAACCTTTCCATCAAATCTCCATCCACATCAACCACCGAACTGGGGACCGACGTCACTGGGCGCTTTCTGGTACCCGGCCTGACAAATGATCGGGAAAGACACGGGACTGGCTTTGGAAGGGCCCATGCTCTCTGTTTCATTTTTCTGGCTCTTCTCACGTCTGCGAATGTGGGCTTGAACCCCAAACCAAACGTATCCAAGTTCTTAGGAATAGAAACCGGTTGTATGATACCTTGCATAGATGCACCCAAACCCTTGCCCGGCACAAAACCATTTTTCAACATTTCAACGGCTACCATGACTGATGCAGCAGCTACTCTTAGAGTTGGCACGCACTTCCCTTCAGGAATTTTCTCTACCGATACCGTGTCAACAACCTGATAAACCCATGGCCCCTTGTCGTCTTCAAATTCTATGAACGGAACAATGGCATCACTGGGAACACACAAATTATCTTCGCCATGCACAACAATTTCCTGTCGATCCCATTCAAACTTAACCATTTGATGCAGAGTAGATGGGACCGCTTTAGCAGCATGAATTCAGGGTCTTCCTAACAACAGGTTGTAATAAACAGCCATATCGAGCACCTGGAATTCCATAGTAAATTCAACTGGCCCTATTGTAAGCTCTAGCACTATGTCCCCAACTGAATCTTTCCCTCCACCAACGAATCCACGAACACAGATACTGTTTTTGTGAATTCTTTCATCATCCACCTTTAACTTGTTCAGAGTGGAAAGAGGGAAAATGTTTGTGCTGGAACCGTTGTCAACCAGTACCCGAGTAACCACAGAATCTTCACATTTCACTGTCAGATAGAGGGCTCTATTATGCTCAGTACCCTCTACGGGAAACTCTTCATCAGAAAAAGAGACTCTATTTACCTCAAATATCTTGTTAGCTATCTTTTCCAAGTGGTTTACTGAGATTTTGTCAGGAATGTGGGCTTCGTTCAAGATTTTCATCAAAGCCCGACAGTGCTCGTCTGAATGGATCAATAATGACAAGAGCGAGATCTGAGCTGGTGTCTTCCTTAATTGCTCCACAATGGAAAGTCCTGTACTTTCATTTTTCTCAGGAATTCGTCTGCTTCTCCCTCGGTCACTGCTTTCTTCACGAACACTAGATTATCTTTTGAGGTTTTAGCTTTTCTCAACTCTTCGAGGGCAAAGCATCTCCCCGATCGAGTCAAACCATGAGTCTCACACACTTCTTCTCTAACCTCTTTCCCCTTGTAAGTCACTGTCACTCGTTTATAACTCCATGGGACTGTCTTGCTATTGACTATGGGTAATTGAGTTACCGGTTTGATAATGACAGGATCCGTGCAGGCGCCCTTCACAATTACCACAGGCTTGTTCGTCACTCCTGGCACAACCACTTTTACTCTTTCATGTTTTCCTGCAACGTCACTTGAGTACCCCTTCTTGACCTCCACGGATGGTTCGTTATTTGCCCCGTTCAACTTGATCACAGACTTATCACTTGTTGACTTTTCAAATGGCTTGGCTTTACTAGACCAAATCATCATGACGGTTTGCGAAGGCGTATTAGGCTCCCCTCCCTTATGCACTATCTCTATCATATTAGTCTCATGATGGGCCGGTAAGGGGTTCTGGTTGATGTTGGGTGCCTCCGGGGCTTGGACCTCAATCCGATTAGTATCAATGAGCTCTTGAATAGGTGTTTTCAACTTCCAGCATTTCTCTGTGTCGTGACCCGGGGTCCTTGAACAATACTCACAACTCACCGAGCGGTCAAGATTTCTGGGAGGGGGATTTGGCAGTTTAGCCTCGATCAGATTCAACATACCTAACTGTCTCAGTCGGTGGAATAGACTAGCATATGATTCTCCCAATGGAGTGAAAGTTTTCTACTTCTGCAACCTCTCATTCTTAAAGGCTTGATTTGGCCGAAAACCTGTTCCAGGGGGATTTCTTAGGCTCTTGGGGGTGGATGGGCATTTTGTGGAGCTAGGTATGGACTTGGTGGAGCTGGCGCACGCCATTGTGCATGAGCTGGAGGTTGGGTATAGGTTTGTGCGTGATGGACGGAAACATAGGGATCGGGCGGTGGGTAGTAGTGTTGTGGTGGACTATATGAAGTGTGGGGGTAAGTTTGGTGGTAGGGTCGAGGCGGGTTGTAGTAACGTGGAAGGTTCCTGGATCCAACTCAAGCTCCCGACTCAATTGTAGCAACATCCTCTTTATTCTTCTTCCCAAGTACACCTCCAGTACCGTTTTGAATGGCCTGGGTGGTTGCTTTGATTGCTGAATAACTCATGATCTTGTTGGACTTGAGTCCCTCCTCAACCATGCCTCCCATTTTTACAACTTCATTAAAGAACTTGCCCACTACTGACACCAAGTGACCAAAATAAGTGGGTTCCAAAGCCTGCAAGAAATAATCAACCATCTCACTTTCTTTCATCGGAGGGTAAACCCTCGCTGCTTGCTCTCTCCAACGGAATCCATATTCCCTGAAGCTCTCACCGGGCTTCTTCTCAATCTTTTATTGAAACCCAATTTTTTCCTATGTATTTTTATCCTCAAAATACTTTCAAAATAGCATATGTATGCATGTACAAGCACGCCCAAAGGCTTTGGTATTTCCCCAAATTTTTTAAAGATTTTCAAAACCAATTTATGGCCTATTTTGCACTATAAAAACCAATAATTATTCCCAAAAACCGGTCATTTTGGCGAATAATTTATTTTATTCTCGCATTTACACCAAAATATAATTTACATGATTTTTGCATAATTTTACAAGTCCATTTGGTATTTTTAAACTAAAATTGCATGAAATTGCAATTTTAGCCTATTTCTCGATTTAATAGCATTCGTAATCACAAAATAATTTCTAATATTTTTAAATTAATACTTATTCATTGCTTATTAACTCAGTATTTTTTAATTTGATTTTTAAACATTATTTACTATTTTTATAAAATCAAAACAGGGAAAATTGGCTATTTAAATTGCATTCCTTTTTTATTTCAATTGTAGCCCAAATTGCACCCTCAATTTCAACCCCAACCCATATTCCTAGATTACCCGACCAATACCTAATTAATTTACCCGATCCAGCCTTGATCTGATCTGAGTCGTTGATCAAATGAGATCAACGGCCCAGATTCTATTTCCCAAATTAAATCAAACGACCCCCCCCCCCTTTGACCCCTCATTTCTCAGGGAGACCGGACTCTCTCTTGGTCTCTTCGTCTCCTCCTTCTCTCTAGAACCCTCTGGTTCCCTCCTCCTTCTCTGACGAGCTTCATCGCCTCTAAGGCCATGCTCCATCCTCACTTCTCTCGACCACCAGTCGCCATGGAGCTGTGTCTCGCTGATCTTCTCTAAGTTTTGAGGCTCCAGAGACTTCCACCATGCAAGATGGTCACTAGAAGCCTTTCTTGGCTTATCTCCAGCCTTTTCTCCGATGGTTTTCAGTCCGATGGCACTATGAACGCCATTATTAACGAGTTTCACAGCCAGGTTCCTTACCTCACCGATTTATTGCAAAAAACCCCTAATTTCCGCCTAAGTCTCTCGATCTCTATCTATTTAAAGCATTTTTAACTTATCCTTTTGTGTTTTACACTACCTTCTACCTGATTCTTAAATTTTAAACGTTTTGTTCTTTTCTCAAAAGCTAGGGTTTCCGAACCCCTTTCAAAAATCACTATATCTTCTGCTTCTTTTTTAGTATTATGTGCTTATGCCTGTATTATTTGTTTATGTTTGTGTTATGAGCTTGTTAGTGTGGTTTTCTGGTTAATCCGAGTTCCATACTTTAAGTTTCTATTAGGGCTCATGTCTTGTGTTGAAACTGTGATCTTCTTGCTTGGTGTTCTCTGATTTTCACACCTATTGTGTTTATAGGTCTAATTGTTATTCTAAATAATTCTGTGCATCTCTTTGAATCCCTGATTATCCGTATATGATTTCCTTGGAGATGCTCCACTGATTTGAATTGTTTCCTTGATTGTGAGATGCTTTCCTTACTTAAGGATGATTCCCTGTGATTTTCCATCTCACCCGTGATTTTCCTTAACTAATTGCTTTCAAAATCAGTCTGTTTATATGCACACTATATGCTTATTTACTTTCCTTACTTGTAATTATGTTGTACCTTCCTTATTTGATGCATTTTTCTTTACCGTTTGAGCTGTGACTCCCTAATTGAAGGCAATTTGAGTTTTAATTGATTCTAATAGGTTTTCTTTCTATAATTATAATCAGTCTATATGTGTTACCTTATTTTTCACTTATTTGAAGACTATATATACTCTACCCTCTCTTTAGCATAGGAGGGAATCATTTTCTGAACTCTCTCTTACACAAAAGAAGTAATCCAGTACTCTCTCTTTGTTTCACACAATCTCTCTCCCCTTGTGACTACTGGCTGCTCAACTAGCTTGAAACTCAGGCTGAGTTTCAGGCTGCTTCATTGTTCCATTGCTATCTATATTGCTGCTCACTTCACTACTATCGCTGCACACTCTCTATATTGCTGCTCACTTCACCACTTTGCATATTATAACTCACTACTGTCCTACATTACTTTGCCTTCAACTGGTATGTCTCCTATTTGATTTACAGCTTCAAAGCAATATGTTTTCTATGGGTATTGCACTTCCTTTTGTTTCTCGTTTGTTTCTACTTGTGCTTTTGTTGTTCTTGCTGCAATTAGCATGCTTCTATGTTGATTAACATGACTATCTTAATCTGGCATGCCCATTACTCCCCTTATATGTCTCATGCATGTCTTTCCTTATCCCCTAACCCCAGTGTAGTTATCAGCATGAAGTTCTGACCTCTTTGGTTGAAACCTGCCTGATTGTTTAAGTGCTGAAGTGCTTCTCTTTGATGTTTGTGTAACTGTGTTCTCACTCATGAATTACTTGTCCCCTTATCCTCTGCCCCTGCTTGTGCTTACCTCTGTTTCAAACTGCTTTTCAATTCAATCTTTTGAAACTCCATCACTATCTCACTACTCTTAGAAGTTTAGGGTCAGCCACCTTAGTGTAAGCATTGCTTTGGGTACCTTGAGTGCCCACTGAACTTTGATGCACAAGGCTGGTAATTCCACACTTGAACTTGTCTTGTTAATTTGTTTTGGGTGCTTGGTATTGGCCAAGGGTCCCAATCGGCCTTTAGGGAGCTTTGCCGCACCCAAACCTTGGTAAAGGTTGTGAAACTCGAGAGAAGTGAGGATTGGAGACTTGGGCCTGGTTGAAGGCTCCCTATAGAATAGCTTCTTATTTTTTCTACTCTTCACTACTGTAATCTGATTACTTCGTCTGTAATAACTTGTAATGAATAATTGGGGCTATAGTGGAATTGGGTGGGATTATGCATGCTTAGCTTAAAGTAATGGGTAGAAAACATGTCTATAGGATTTTACTTACTTATTTGCGCAATAGAAGCCATGTATAGGGCATGCATCCCACATATAGAAATCCTGCTTTAGGCTCTTTACTTTAGATTTGTATACTCACTTCATAATCGCAATCAGTTATTACTGTATTTAGGGACCAAGTTTTAGGAGCTTTATGTGCATTAGACATCATGTTACTTAGGATCTTCATTTGAGTTGCAATTGCTGAACGCCTCACTAATTTGTCTAATTTAACGACATAAGTCTGATGAACTATGCCTCCTCTCCTTAAAACTGGATTAATATGCATGCTCACCTTTCAAGTAGGCAATACATACGATGCCTAGGCAAGCTTTAGGCCTAATAAAATTGATTGATTTTGTTTTGCCAGTTTTCAGACTACTCCGCCTCCTTCTTAAACTACTGAACTCCATTCCTTGTTTGCCTCACTGAGGATTACTCTGATTTCTGTTAAAACTCCAGTCCCATTTTGACATACTCTCGGAATCATGCATATGTTTTATCATGTCTTCTACTGGGTTGTTTGCTTGTCCAGAATCATGCTATTTTACTACATCATTACTATATTTTCAAAGTGTTTCAATATGTCTTTTACTAATTCCTAAATTATTATATACCTACTGCCATTTTTTAGTTATACTTCTGAAAATTTCGATCAAACTTTTTGATTTCTGTCAAAACCTATCTTTAATATTCCTGCTTGTAACTCTCATTTCTTTAGACCTTAAATGTGATTGAGACGTGCTAATTATATGTCTATCCGTGGAGGGACATTTGAGCCTCTTACATGGCTTTATTTGATCCCTTACATGAAGTCTTATTTGTTTTGTATGTCGCCTAGTATTTTGACCTTTAAACCTAAGGGTTCAACCTAGTCCTTACCTTATAGGAATAATGGTCCTAAATAACCTCTAGGACTTATAGGACGGGACGGGTAATAGCACGCAATAAGCACTCGCGACCAATCCACACGTTTAATTAACCTTTACGGGGCGGGAAGGGTAGAATATGGAGATGATGACGGTGCGCTAATATCTCGTGCGAGAATGATTGCTGGGTATTGCACCAAACTGATTCATATTATATTTAAACCTAGGACCCCTTTTCTCCTTCTTTAGTTATCAATGTTTTCTTAAATTAGTGTTTTCTTCAACTAAGCTTTCTCCTTTTTAAAATCACTTGTGTCTTTCTTCTTTCAAAATTTTTCAACTTGTTATGTGCAAACTTTGCTTGTTTATTCCTACTCTTCTTAAAGTCATAATTAAGCACGGTCGGGAACCACACTAGTGGATCTTGAGGGGTGCCTAACACCTTCCCTTCGAGATAATCTCAAGCCCTTACCCGAACTCTGGTTTATCTTTCAAAAAATCTTATCTTCTTTAAAAGTGTCCTAATGCACTATAATCATTAGGTGGCGACTCTTCAAATTCCATAACCCGATTCCTCGAAAGGGGAATAAGAGTTGTTTTGCCCATAATGTCGTAAACCCGATTTCGCCTTTTTTTAGGAGGGAAAAAGGGGGCGTCGACAGCATGGCGACTCTGCTGGGGATATGCTTTAAGGCTTTTACCATTACGTTCTTTTTATGACTTTATTTCTTCCTTTATTACCTTTATTTCCTGCTTTTAATCATTTCTCCATGAATACTAACTTGACTCATCGTGTTTTCTTTTCCTTTAATTGCTTTCCCCTTTACTGCTTTACCATTATCTCAATTCCGTTTTCATTTCCGAGCATTTATTGTAATCTTTACTTTATGAACGTGAAAATACGTGCAATTTGTCTCATTATTATAACTGCATTCTTCAACATCATATTCCACTCGTGCCAAAACAAATCCTATAGCAACGCTTATAATGAGTGGTTGCGCCCTTATAATATTATAAACCCCCTAAATGTGGCAAAGACATATTTGCGGTAAAACTAGTCGATCAACGGTGTAGTCGACGGTTCCGCACCTTTCCCTCTTGAGTTGTCCGTTCAAGGGTACCTTGTCTAGCACTTCAAAAAGTAGAAACCATATTCCCTTGAAACTGTTCATGCATCATGGTCAAACCTAGTCGAGTCAGTTATGTTGTCCGCATAATGACTCATTAAGATAGCCTTGTCTAAAGTCCATCGGGTTCCCCTGAAATCTAAATGGACACCTACATTTTCTGTGCATTTATTTGGATAACTATATGCTTTTTATGCTGATTATTGGTATTAAATAGCCGAGTCCGGTGGGGGTGAGGTCTTAACCCTTTTGTTTTGCAGAAAATGAATGACAAAGTTCCTGACTTCGGTATGGTAAACATGCCTTCATTCTTGCAGACTTGGTGGAGAAATCTCCCATCGAGCAACCAAATCAATGAATGGAAGGAGAGAGTCACCAAGGCTAGTGAGAAGATAGAATACTTGGAGTACAGCTTGCTGGAATTGGAAGGGAAAGTGAGGAAAAGAGTCATCAACTGTCAAAATGTTGAGGAAGGCGAAGGAGAACGTCTGGCGATAGCATTTTTATTGGAAAATCTGCGCGAGCTGGAGGACTTGATCAGCAAGAACATTCAACCTGAAGAAGGTCCTTCTAGGGCCAAGTAGTTAGGAGTCTTTCTTTTCGCTTTTAATGTAATAAGGCCATTGGCCATTAGTGATATTTTTATCATTCAGTTGTTTTAAGACTCGTCTTGTTTTTATCAATAAAATGAGGCATTTAGCATTATAAGTTCTCCAAATTTAATTTGTCGCTAGGCCTACCTCTGGCACAACGAAGCACCCAAATTAGGACGCAATTTATATTCTTGCACAATGTGTTTAAATATTGCAACATTTTCTTCTCACAACCCGCACTAACTTTTTACCTTTTTGTTTTTTTTTCTTTTATTATTTTTATTCCCCTCCCCAAAGGTTAGTTCGTGCATTCTGGCACCATCAGCGTACTCAACAAGATCCAAGGGTCCTCCACCTCCTCCTCCTCCAAGTCCTACCAGAAACAGGAACAAAGGCAAAATGGGAGATACAAGTGCTAGAAAGGAAATCGAGGAAACCTCTCAGAACGCTTCAATCACTAAGGAAACTGCTGCTCATCTTGAGCAAACTTTGCTGAGATTTCGAGAAGAATTGGAACAAGTTCGAAACCTGGCAAGTCTGTCAATCACTCTTGCCGCTGCTGATACCAACAACCAGAACCATACTACACCACCAGCACAACCCGCTCATGCCCAAGCCTGCAATACCTGCAACAACACTCCACTGCACGTTCCTGAAACACAAAATACCACAAAAGACCATAACACTCCAATCTTTGTGGACACCATGCCACATTACAGTCAGCCAATCGCTAGTGCAATCGAGACAGATGACAAAAGCTCTCTCATTCAGAATTTGGCCACTTTGTCATCTATGATTCAGCATCCAGATACAAACTTTATTGACCCCATCCAGGTCAAGATTCACGACCAACCAGCTTATTGTGCTCACGTCGAAGAAGAAGCCGACGGGAAACCTTGGTTCCACGATATCAGAAAATACCTGACAATAGGAGAGTACCCAGAGCTTGGCAATGCTACTCAGAAACGGAAAATTCGGAGATTATCCAACAACTTCTTTCACAGCGGGGGAATCCTGTATAGGAGGACTCCCGATATGGGATTATTAAGATGTGTCGAGGCAAGAGAAGCAACCAAACTATTGGAGGAAGTGCACGCAGGAACCTGTGGACCACATATGAATGGTTTCGTCTTGGCAAAAAAGATACTCCGAGCAGGATATTTTTGGATGACTATGGAAGCAGACTGCATCCAGTACGTCCGGAGATGCCACCGTTGTCAAATACATGCAGATATGATAAAGGTACCTCCAAACGAGCTTACTGCAATAAGCTCACCATGGTCGTTCGCCGCTTGGGGAATGGATGTCATTGGACCAATTGAACCAGCTGCGTCAAATGGGCACAGGTTCATCCTAGTGGCAATTGATTACTTTACTAAATGGGTTTAAGCAGCATCATACAAGGCAGTCACCAAGAAAGTAGTAGTAGATTTCATCCGAGATCGTATGGTTTGTCGGTTCGGGGTTCCGGAATCAATCATCACCGACAATGGTTCTAATCTTAACAGCGACCTGATGAAGGCAATGTGAGAAACAATCAAGATTAAACACAAGAACTCTATGGCTTATAGACCTCAAATGAATGGAGCTGTAGAAGCAGCCAATAAGAACATCAAGAAGATACTAAGGAAGATGATCGAAAAGCACAAACAGTGGCATGAGAAGTTGTCATTCGCCTTACTGGGTTATCGTACCACGGTCCGCACATCAACTGGGGCCACTCCCTACATGCTGGTTTATGGTACAGAGGCGTTCATCCCCGCCGAGGTAGAAATTCCTTCCTTAAGGGTCATACAAGAAGCAGAATTAGATGATGCAGAATGGGTCAAGAGTTGCTACGAGCAGTTAGCCCTCATAGACGGAAAAAAGAATGAACGATGTTTGTCACGGTCAGTTATATCAGAACAGAATGTCCAGAGCCTTCAACAAGAGAGTCAAGCCAAGGAAGTTTACACCAGGACAGCTGGTGTTGAAGAAGATATTTCCATATCAAGATGAAGCCAAAGGGAAATTCTCTCCTAATTGGCAGGGTTCGTATATGGTGCATCGGGTTATAACTGGAGGAGCCCTTATTCTCGCGGAAATGGACGGAGAAGTTTGGCCGAAGCCTATCAACGCAGACGTAGTGAAGCGATACTACATTTGATCATATGTTTTTCTTTCATGATGTATTTTGAACTACGCCTGACCTGACTCTCGTTTAAGAGGGGATACGTAGGCAGCCCTAAGGGTTCGGTCACATTTTAATAAAGATTCCATCTTTCTCCCCGCTATTGGAACTGAGGCAGAATTTTGAGGAGGACCCTCAAAATTCCGAACTCGGTCGTCAGTTTTCTCATCAGCACCAACCCAGTAAACTGGGGCAGAATTTTGAGGAGGGCCCTCAAAATTCTGGGATTGTTCCACGTTCAGTCATCCAGCATAGCCGTCAGCAGTGCCAGCCCAGTAAACTAGGGTAGAATTTTGAGGAGGACCCTCAAAATTCCGGAGCAAGCGAGGTTGCCGTGTCTTGAACCACGTTGCAGTTGTTGGTTCATCCTGAAATAATCAAGGAATGCTTTTTACCTATATATACATGCACTTGCCTTAAATTCACTAGGTCATGCCCGAATATCATTTGGATCACATCGTTTAGCAACGCTACCCCAATGATACGCAACAGCAAGTGCCGGAGGATACGAACTAACCTCCCCCTATAAAACTCACAATCTTTCTTTGGATGCAGGAATTCAGGCAACGAATCAAAGTATATTTGCTCTTCAGAATCAAAAACCCTCTAGAGGGTCACTATCCGCACTCGACACTCCCCAGCAGTCTTAATAGCGCAAACCGCCCACCAGAATTCAGGCCGCAAAAGCAAAACGCACCCACTCTTTAGAGTTGAAACTCTCAAAGCAATCACTCATTTCGCAAAAGTCTACTATCTACACCTAGCATTTCCCAGCAGTCATGATAGCGTAATCATCTATCAGCTAAGAGAACTTACTACTGTTCGTTTCTTTATATTTCTGCATTGCATAAGGCTACTTGCTGCCTTTCGAGACTAAGCTCTGTCTCCATTTGCATTTCTGCATAAGGCTACTCTCTGCCTTCCGAGGTTAAGATCTACCTCCATATTGCATAAGGCTATCTATCTGCCTTCCGAGACTAAGCTCTGTCTCCATTTGCATTTCTGCATAAGGCTACTTGCTGACTTTCGAGACTAAGCTCTATCTCCATTTGCATTTCTGCATAAGGCTACTCTCTACCTTCCGAGGTTAAGCTCTACCTCCATATTGCATAAGGCTATCTATCTGCCTTCCAAGACTAAGCTCTGTCTCCATTTGCATTTCTGCATAAGGCTACTCTCTGCCTTTCGAGGTTAAGCTCTACCTCCATATTGCATAAGGCTAGCTATCTGTCTTCCGAAACTAAGCTCTGTCTCCATTTGCATTTCTGCATAAGGCGACTCTTTGCCTTCCGAGACTAAGCTCTGTCTCCATCTGCATTTTGCATAAGGCTACTCTCTGCCTTTCGAGGTTAAGCTCTACCTCCATATTGCATAAGGCTAGCTATCTGCCTTCCGAGACTAAGCTCTATCTCTATTTGCATTTCTGCATAAGGCTACTCTCTGCCTTCCGAGACTAAGCTTTGTCTCCATCTGCATTTTGCATAAGGCTACTCTCTGCCTTTCGAGGTTAAGCTCTACCTCCATATTGCATAAGGCTAGCTATCTGCCTTCTGAGACTAAGCTCTGTCTCGATCCGGATTTTGCATAAGGCTACTCTCTGCCATCCGAGGTCAAGCTCTACCTCCATATTGCATAAGGCTATCTATCTGCCTTTCGAGACTAAGCTCTTTCTCCATCCTGCATGGCTGAAATATCGCCACTTTATTTAAATTCTCGCTTCGGCTGAAATATCGCCTCCTGCTTTTTAAATTCTCGCCTTGGCTGAAAAATCGCCACTCTTTGCATTCATTCGGCTGAAAGATTGCCACCTTCTCATGGGCTGAAAAATCGCCAACTTATTCAAAAGCATCATAGTTCGGAGGTACCATCTACATAGCCCAAGAACATCATTTCATGGCCTGCGAATCTTTATTTTATGCGCTTCATGTCCCAGGACATCATAGTCTGAGGACGTCATCCTAACTGTCCAAAGACAGCATTCATGGTCCAATGGGAACTTGCATCACGTTTAAATTACGCAAATATATACGCAAATCACGCACTTGCAGGTACTCCGGCTGGCTCACGGCTGTCTCAGCGATCCCCCTCCAGTTCTCCGCAGCCTGTCCGATTCCAAGCACCCTCTCAAACCTGACCATCGCGACCGTTCTTTTAAATTTCCATCGGCATATTCCGCCAATGGTTCCTGAACTACATGTGGCCTGATTCCTGTAAAACCAGGGATATATAGGCAGCTCAGAAACCAGAGAACGGTCAAAATTCTTTTACAATCGTCGTTTCCGGTCAAAATTGGTCATCTTGTCTTTACCCGACAACTCTTTCATCCTCCTCGGGTAAAGAGGGGCAGTTGTTGATACCCAATTTTTCCTATGTATTTTTATACTCAAAATACTTTCAAAATAGCATATGTATGCATGTACAAGCACGCCCAAAGGCTTTGGTATTTTCCCAAATTTTTTAAAGATTTTCAAAACCAATTTATGGCCTATTTCGCACTATAAAAATCAATAATTATTCCCAAAAACCTGTCATTTTGGTGAATAATTTATTTTATTCTCGCATTTACACCAAAATATAATTTACATGATTTATGCATAATTTTACAAGTCCATTTGGTATTTTTAAACTACAATTTTAGCCTATTTCTCGATTTAATAGCATTCGTAATCACAAAATCATTTCTAATATTTTTAAATTAATACTTATGCATTTCTTATTAACTAGGTATTTTTTAATTTGATTTTTAAACACTATTTACTATTTTTATAAAATCAAAACGGGGAAAATTGGCTATTTAAATTGCAGTCCCTTTTTATTTCAATTGTAGCCCAAATTGCACCCTCAATTTCAACCCCAACCCGTATTCCTAGATTACCCGACCCATAACCAATTAATTTACCCGATCCAACCTTGATCTGATCTGAGTCGTTCATCAAATGAGATCAACAGCCCAGATTCTATTTCCCAAATTAAATCAAACGACCCCCCCTTTGACCCCTCATTTCTCAGGGAGACCGGTCTCTCTCTTGGTCTCTTCATCTCCTCCTTCTCTCTAGAACCCTCTGGTTCCCTCCTCCTTCTCCGACGAGCTTCATCGCCTCTCCGACCATGCTCCGTCCTCACTTCTCTCGACCACCAGTGGCCATGGAGCTGTGTCTCGCTGATCTTCTCTAAGTTTTGAGGCTCCAGAGACTTCCACCATGCAAGATGGTCACTGGAAGACTTGCTTGGCTTATCTACGGCCTTTTCTCCGATGGTTTTCAGTCCGATGGCCCTATGAACGCCATTATTAACGAGTTTCACAACTAGGTTCCTTACCTCACCGATTTATTGCATAAAACCCCTAATTTCCGCCTAAGTCTCTCGATATCTATCTTTTTAAAGCATTTTTAACTTATCCTTTTGTGTTTTACACTACCTTCTGCCTGATTCTCAAATTTTAAACGTTTTGTTCTTTTCTCAAAAGCTAGGGTTTCCGAACCCCTTTCAAAAATCACTATATCTTCTGCTTCTTTTTGAGTATTATGTGTTTATGCCTGTATTATTTGTTTATGTTTGTGTTATGAGCTTGTTTGTGTGGTTTTCTGGTTAATCCGAGTTCCATGCTTTAAGTTTCTATTAGGGCTCCTGTCTTGTGTTGAAACTGTGATCTTCTCGCTTAGTGTTCTCTGATTTTCACACCTATTGTGTTTATAGGTCTAATTGTTATTCTAAATAATTCTGTGCATCTCTTTGAATCCCTGATTATCCGTATATGATTTCCTTGGAGATGCTCCACTGATTTGAATTGTTTCCTTGATTGTGAGATGCTTTCCTTACTTAAGGATGATTCCCTGTGATTTTCCATCTCACCCGTGATTTTCCTTAAATAATTGCTTTCAAAATCAGTCTGATTATATGCACACTATATGCTTATTTACTTTCCTTACTTGTAATTATGTTGTACCTTCCTTATTTGATGCATTTTTCTTTACCGTTTGAGCTGTGACTCCCTAATTGAAGGCAATTTGAGTTTTAATTGATTCTAATAGGTTTTCTTTCTATAATTATAATCAGTCTATGTGTTACCTTATTTTTCACTTATTTGAAGACTATATATATTCTACCCTCTCTTTAGCATTTAGGAGGGAATCATTTTCTAAACTCTCTCTTACACAAAAGAAGTAATTCAGTACTCTCTCATTGTTTCACACAATCTCTCTCCCCTTGTGACTACTGGTTGCTCAACTAGCTTGAAACTCAGGCTGAATTTCAGGCTGCTTCATTGTTCCATTGCTCTCTATATTGCTGCTCACTTCACTACTATCACTGCACACTCTCTGTATTGCTGCTCACTTCACTACTATCACTGCACACTCACTACTAAAGGGTCCCAATGGGCCTTTAGGGAGCTTTGCCGCACCCAAACCTTGGTAAAGGTTGTGAAACTAGAAAGAAGTGAGGATTGGAGACTTGGGCCTGGTTGAAGGCTCCCTATAGAATAGCTTCTTATTTTTTCTACTCTTCACTACTGTAATCTGATTACTTCGTCTGTAATAACTTGTAATGAATAATTGGGGCTATAGTGGAATTGGGTGGGATTATGCATGCTTAGCTTAAAGTAATGGGTAGAAAACATGTCTATAGGATTTTACTTACTTATTTGCGCAATAGAATCCATGTATAGGGCATGCATCCCACATATAGAAATCCTGCTTTAGGCTCTTTACTTTAGATTTGTATACTCACTTCATAATCGCAATAAGTTATTACTGCATTTAGGGACCATGTTTTAGGAGCTTTATGTGCATTAGACATCCAGTTACTTAGGATCTTCGTTTGAGTTGCAATTGCTGAGCGCCTCACTAATTTGTCTAATTTAACGACATAAGTCTGATGAACTATGCCTCCTCTCCTTAAAACTGGATTAATATGCATGCTCACCTTTCAAGTAGGCAATATATACGACGCCTAGGCAAGCTTTAGGCCTAATAAAATTGATTGATTTTGTTTTTCCAGTTTTCAGACTACTCCGTCTCCTTCTTAAACTACTGAACTCCATTCCTTGTTTGCCTCGCTGAGGATTACTCTGTTTTCTGTTAAAACTCGAGTCCTATTTTGACATACTCTCGGAATCATGCATATGTTTTATCATGTCTTCTACTGGGTTGTTTGCTTGTCCAGAATCGTGCTATTTTACTACATCATTACTATATTTTCAAAGTGTTTCAATATGTCTTTTACTAATTCCTAAACTATTATATACCTACTGCCATTTTTTAGTTATACTTCTGAAATTTTCGATCAAACTTTTTGATTTCTACCAAAACCTATCTTTAATATTCCTGCTTTTAACTCTCATTTCTTTAGACCTTAAATATGATTGAGACGTGCTAATTATATGTCTATCTGTGGAGGGACATTTAAGCCTCTTACATGCTTTATGTGATCCCTTACATAAAGTCTTATTTGTTTTGTATGTCGCCTAGTATTTTGACCTTTAAACCTAAGGGTTCAACCTAGTCCTTACCTTATAGGAATAATGGTCCTAAATAACCTCTAGGACTTATAGGACGGGACGGGTAATAGCATGCAATAAGCACTCGTGACCAATCCACATGTTTAATTAACTTTACGGGGCGGGAAGGGTAGAATATGGAGATGATGACGGTGCGCTAATATCTCGTGCGAGAATGATTGCTGGGTATTGCACCAAACTGATTCATATTATATTTAAACCTAGGACCCATTTTCTCCTTCTTTAGTTATCAATGTTTTCTTAAATTAGTGTTTTCTTCAACTAAGCTTTCTCCTTTTTAAAATCACTTGTGTCTTTCTTCTTTCAAAATTTTTCAACTTGTTATGTGCAAACTTTGCTTGTTTATTCCTACTCTTCTTAAAGTCATAATTAAGCACGGTCGGGAACCACACTAGTGGATCTTGAGGGGTGCCTAACACCTTCCCCTCGAGATAATCTCAAGCCCTTACCCGAACTCTAGTTTATTTTTCAAAAAATCTTATCTTCTTTAAAAGTGTCCTAATGCACTATAATCATTAGGTGGCGACTCTTCAAATTCCATAACCCGATTCCTCGAAAGGGGAATAAGAGTTGTTTTACCCATAATGTCGTAAACCCGATTTCGCCTTCTTTTAGGAGGAAAAAAGGGGGCGTCGACATCTTTGTCAATGACAGACGGTCTGGGATAATTTCGAGGTTGTACTGAAAATGGCAGGCAAAGGCTTGGCCGAATCATCCCATGTGTACCATGGAACAAAGTTTGGAACAAAGGTTCACTGGAAGATCGGTGTAATATAGCAGGTGGAGGTGCCACAAAAACAGGTGTAATTAGTGGGGGAGGGTGTGGGACCTGTTTGGGTGGTAGAGCTTGAGAAGTATGGGAAGTGGCACCATAGCATTGTTGGTATTGGGTAAAGGCTGGAGATGAGTTCACAGTGGGAGGCTCCGGAGGTTGGGCCGATGGTGGGATATAAGCAGGGTTGGCGGGATAAATCGGTGGTGGATGCCCTTTTGCCCAGGCTTGGTACATTTCAGCCATCTGCTGTTTTAACTTATACATCTCTTTCTTCATTGCATTAACATCTAGTTCTTCCACCTCTTTTGATGGGTCAACAATACTTGTCTCCGGTTCTTGGTTGGCCATATTCAGCCTGTCTTTTGATCGGGTGTTGTATGAGTGAGTTGCCAGAATGCCAATCAACTAACCACCTGCCTAGACTCAACACATCAAACAACAACCTTGTTAGCGATTAGGCTTTAACAGATTGGTAACCGCACATTGGGCATGAATGCACCTAAGCAGTTAACCGTCTCTATTATGTATTTGATCGGTTGCATGCATCATCCCAGCCCTTTCTTACTTTCAATTGCAAACTTCCCCCTTTTCTTTCTTTTTCTTTTCCTTCCTTTAACTCTTGCCTCAGTTCTCTCTTTGTTTTTATTCTCTCTTGATTTCTTATTTTCACTCTTTGCTTTCTTGTTTTTCCGCTCTTTTTCTTTTCTTTACTCTCTTGTTTTTCCTCTTATTTTCTTTCTCTTTTTTTCATTTGGTTACAGTCGAATCCTATGGAGATTGCCTACGTATCATGACCCCGCATGAATTAGACCAAGCGTAGTTCTTGGAGATAAAATAATAAAACATTTTTTTTTGGAATTTTCAAATTTTTTCATAATAAGACTCGGAAATAGACTTAAACAAAAACTAACAGACAATGATGAAAGATGAAATACAGACTCGAAAAACAAACAACCCACACACTCTAATAAAAGAAATACAGACTCTAAGACAAACTGGTAGCCTTTAGCGGAAAGAAAATACAGACTCAAGAAATCATGAATACATCAGTGCCTCAATTGCCCCGGGCCGCGGGGCATCATTCGGCCTCGCCGCGAGCCGACTCGCTAAATCCCCTTGGAGGTGGTAGAGATCTTCCATTACCCGGCAAACGAAAATCATCACAGTAGCGAAGAACATAAATCTAGTCATATCCTCACAGCTACTGCACTTCATCGCGATGTAGTTGGCGACCCTTTTGACTCGCTCTCTTATGACGCCCTTCTCTTGCAACAAACACCCAATCTGTTCGGTTCTGGCTTCCAAAGTTTGTTCGGCTACCTGGTTCTGCTCTTGGAGTTGTTGCAAGTCTTTTTCTAGCCGTGCCATTGCCGTATAACACTGTTCCCTTTCAGCCTTGAAGTCTTTCACCTGTTTGATCATTTCGTTTTCTATGGCGATGGCCCTTTTCTTTAATCCCGCGACCTCGCCATCGTACTTTTCTTTTAGCTACTTAACTAGGCATGCTCGTTCATCCGCATTTTTAGCCAACTGTTTTCGAGGCTTGGCTAGTTCACATTCTGCTTTGTTCAAATCAAAACTATAGTTACTCACTTTCTGCCTCAAGTTAGCTATGAGTTTCTCATCTTTGGCACTTCGGGCTGGGTTTTCTGCCACTATTTTCATTTTCTGAATCTAGGCTCGAAGGGCCTTATTTTCTATGGCTAGCTTTTTCTTTTCTCCTTCGTCTGCCGCAGTTTGCAAGCTATTTTCAAACTAAAGGTCCTTGACTTGTTTTTCCAATTTTCTTATGGTATCCCTATGCTCGCTTTCTTTGGCCAACCAGTCCCATTGTTCTTGTGATGCCTCAACGAATTCCTGAAGATGGGGTCTTTTAGCCGGTCTCCCAAACTCAGTTTCTCTCATATACCAAGCAAGGTACCCTGGTGAAACCTCACCTTTGGATCAAGCACGCACACAGGTATTGGTTGTTAAGTATTGACATTTGCTCCAGATTTGGCAGACTACTGCTTCATGAAATTGACCGTTAGGTCCGATCTCGACTACTTGGGCACTAAGATCTTCATCTCTCGAAACTATCTGGAATCTCCCCAGCTGCATCAAAACCCGATATGGAGTATAAGACTGGATACTCCTAAGTCCCATCAAGAGGAAATTAGGCCCGGTGGCTGGCATGTATATGACCTCATCCACAGGCAACCATCCAAACGTCCACTCTATTTGGTTTGCAATGATGGAACAGAGGCACGCTTCCCACTCTGTGACCCCCTCCGGCAGGCTGATCCCGTCAACCCTTATGTAAAATTCTTCAATGCATATCTTCTCTGTCGACCCATAGCACATAAATTGAGGACGATGGCATAAGTGTTCGATCATCCACATCTGCAACAACACGTTGCACCCCTCAAAAAAGTCTCATCCGGCTTTGCAAGTTGTGAGAGCGCGGAAGATTTCAGCTATTATCATGGGTGCGAGGGTGTTGTTGGCCTGAGTAAGCAAAGTACTGACAACTCCGGCTATTTGTATGTCAATATTCCCATCTTTTCTAGGAAACACCAAAAGCCCCAAGAAGACCACCATAAATGTGAAACACCTGTGTTCTTCCCACTTTAGGTGGTTTTCTTTGCTGCAGATTTTATTTTCCGGCTTGTTGAACCCTCCTACATGACCATATCTGTTGTATATAAACTGCAAAGTACAAAAACCAGCTGCCAAGTCTGGGTTGTGGACCCCCCTGCTTATTTTCAAAAAGTCTAAGAACCTGTGGACGGTTACGGCCATTGGAGCAATCAGGTACGGGTGTCTCAGGGGAACTTTGGGATTCTCGATATATCCGGCTATTTCTTCCAATGTTGGGGTAAGTTTAAAATCTGAGAAATGAAATACGTTGTGGGTCGGGTCCCAAACTGTAACCAACGCCTTTATGATGTCCCCTCCTAGGATTAATCTTCAACAACCCAGTGAGGCCTCCCAAGTATTGATTGACCGTGTCTTGTCCCGATTTACCCAAATCATCCCACCACATATGCAACTCCAAAGGGATCTTGTTCACGACTGTTATTGGCAAATTCCGACTTATGCTCATTCTGCACATTTATTAGGGTGGTTAAGCGAAAATCACGATTCAATTGTGTCACGACCCAAACCGAAGGGCCGCGATGGGCACCCAGTGCCTTACTCAACCGATTACCAACATAACATATCTTTCTTATCATGATATCATGAGTAAATGAGCCAGAAAACCCGTCATGAGATAACAAGAATAAAACATAAGGGAATACTCAACATATGAAGACCCAACATGATATACAAACTAATATATGTGACATACGGGCCTATAAGGCCGACATGACCATTAGTAAACTCGAAACATAGGCCGACAAGGCCATACAAGTATCCATACACCTGACATCTATCTACAAGCCTCTAAGAGTACATAAAATCATAAAGGTCGGGACAGGGCCCCGCCATACCAATCAATACATATCCAAAGCATACTGACCAAATAGGAAAATCTGGAGCAAGTGGAGTGTACCAACACCTTCGCTGAGTTGATAGCCTACTAGAGGATTGTCAACCTATCAATCGAGACCTGCAGGCATGAAATGCAGCGTCCCCAGGCAAAAGGGACATCAGTACGAATAAAGTACCGAATATGTTAGGCAGGAAAGCATAAACAAGAACAGTAATGTAAAGAGAGAGATAGAGGAGATACAACCTGTAACATCAGAGTGCCTCTAAGGGTTACTGATATGAAATGCATAATACATATATATACATAAACTTTTTAAAACATTCGCCTCTCTGGGCATCATCATCATCATATCGTACCCGGCCTCAAAGAGGACTCGGTAAAAGCGTACCCGACCATCATAAGGTTCGGTAGAATCATACCCGGCCACGTGAAGCTCGGTAAAACCCAACTGATCAGTGGTTGCACAATAGGTGCCATACCCGGCTGACTATAGCGCGGCTCGGCAAAGTAAAATAGATACATATATATAATGCATGCTAGACTCATGGAATCATGTTCTAACCCTTTCGGAGTGATGTAAGGTCATTGCACCTTCGATTAACATTATGGACATCCCTACCATCAATATGAACCTTAGTGGGATTTAAGGATCATACACACTTATTTAGAATAACTTTATAAGGAAATAACAACATGGACAACCTTAGTTTCTAGGAGTAGATCCGTTATGAATTAGCGTACCGTTTATGTTTATTTCATTTTAGATCATGCCAAAAGAAAGAAGTAAGTGTATTAACATACCTTAAACCCGTTGAGTCCTTAATCACTTCCAAGCAACTCTTCAAACAAGTCAACTCAATCTATCATAGTATAAGGAGATTCAAAATTAGTGTTGAGCAAAGGCTAAGTCTATAACTTAAGCTAGTAGCTCGTTTACGTAAATTTTGGCAGCATCTCCCTTGTAACAAGGGCCTCCTCCAATACCATATACAAACAACAATGACCAGAGCAATCCATCAATACATAATTATCAATATCAAGACACCATATAACAACAACAAGTCACAACTACATTACGACGAGCGGCAAGCTCCGATTGGAATCCGTATACCCCTTATCAATCCTTATAGACTTCTTACTTCAACATAAAAGTATCATTAACTTGATAATGAAGTCATTAATCAATGATTCCAGCCTTATACCATATATTTATAACAACGAAAATAATCCACAACTTCAACTATCCCCAACTAGCAACTTTATTCACTAGTTCATGTCTAGCCCATCCATTTAACTTAATCAATATCAAGATAACCTTAGGCACAAGCAAGAACACAATATACATACCTCCTACAGTAACTTCAAGTCAAAATCCAAGTTATATTCATTTTACAACAACCCTTAATAGCAATACAACACCATAGAAGTGACTTAAGCTAATCCAAGTATTATCTTGTAGTTTATCATCCTAGCAACTTAACCAACATACAAGAAAGATTAAGCACAATTAGTAGGCTGTTATACTCACCTTAGACAGCAGCAACAACTTGGAATTTCATCCAAATATAGCCCACAACAATCCTCAATGACAACACAACCTCAAAGAGGTGTTGTTCTTCACTAGAACTAAGTTTTGATGTTGAAATATGGTGTAATCACTTTGGAATCACTTCAAACCCTTGTGGTATATGTTTAGGAGGGTTAGGAGAAGTTTGGAGACGAATATTAGTTGAAAATGAGCAAAAATAGGCGTCCAAATCGTTTATAAATTGAAGTAGGTCAACCACCGCCTAAGTGGGTCCCATTGGGAGCTGCTTGCGCGGTCTCGTGAAAACATGAATATATCTCTACTCCGATGTCGTATTGACGAACGGTTTAATGCGTTAGAAACTAGACTCGTAGATCTTCAATTTGGTAGGCAGAACACCCCATGATTCTAAGTATATTTGGGGAAATTTTCAGATACATTTGACCTAAATTTCAGCAAATTTATGAATGTAACTTGTGATGACCTTTGCCAACTCTTGTTCCACAACTTGCTTGCCTTCAAAATGTAGAAAATGAATATCATACAACTAAAATAACTCATAGAATAACCTCCTTATCATATTAATAACCCTAGTCTCACCCCAAAGTACATGTTATAACATTCGAAACTTGTCGACTTTCGACGAAACTTATTTTCTTCAATTGGTTTAGCTTCTAAGATTTCCAACCCTCTTGGTACTCGTTATTCATGATCTTAAATATTTGTAACCTCCAAGGTAACATGATTAACTTACTTTATTTGCTTCCAAATATAATCTCATTTCCGAGCTTACATCAGTGACTTACGACATACTCTCACGTATGAAAACTTGGGGTGTAACATCATTCCCCCTTTTGGAACATTCGTCCTCGAATGTTGACTGATGCGCTTATCAGTTTCATAAACTATGGCTCTTACGAATACATTAATGCTCATCTTTCTAAGCAATTGTTTTGTGAATAAATCCAAACGCTTGGGCATTCCCCCTTTTAGGCCTCTTTGTCACACCATGACATGTGGTTGGAATTCTTCCAACATCGTAACATTTGATACCTTATGTCATGCAGTATGTATGACTGTGTCCTTGTATGAGTGCCTAGCGACTCGTATTCTCTTTTTCCTCCATCTTTTAGCCAATATCTAAGCCTCACTTTATGAACATATACAGAATTATGACAAGCTGTCCCTCTAGGCATCTATAGGTGTACTGATGTCTTTCGCTTGGTACTTTATCGAACTTAAGACTATTTCTATCTCTTGTTTCATAGCCTTGTATATCTATCCTTATGGATTTACTACATCTAGGTAGGTTATACTATACCATAAAACTTACTTCGGTTTATTATTACCGAGGTTTGCTACCCAACTCCAGGTTACTCTCTCGCTGCTTATCCTATATGTATAAATCTAAGTCCTTTAGTGCTTCCTCATTATTATTCATCTAAGAATAACAAACAAATCTCATCTCGAACTTTGGAACTTGTACCCATCTATTGTTTATTCACCTTAATGTTGATCTATAATCTATCACTGATAACTTGCAACCTCTTACGTAATACACTGTCACTAGGGCTCACATCTTATCGGGGAACATATGAAGTGATTTTCCTGATCCACCTAGGGATAATACTATACTTCAATAACCGTATTTCATTGCATCCCAACGCGATTCATCTTATGGGGGTATTCTAATCCCGTGCAATTAATGAAATCCCTTTCTCGTTAAATCATTACTCAATCAAAGGCCTAAGAATCATCCTCTTATCTATCACAATTACACCCTTATTCTACCGCCAGGGCAACATTCCATCTCTTCTAAATGCACCTAGTCTTAGACTCCTCTGGGTTCATTCAGGCTGTATAGAGTTTTTTATTCATATGGAAATCATCAGCTCCCTTGTTTTGATGGGTTTAATCCCGAGGACATACATATTCTCGTCACCTTCTCACTCACCTTTTCATATCCTTACTCCTATCTACCTAAAACCTTGTTGCTCTACAATACTTTACCTTAGGACCTACACCGATCTATTTATACTACTCGCAACCTTCCTTTAACTTGCTAGCACCATAAATTTCCTTTCGTGCCTTCTCAGTTGTCCTTAAATGTAAGCAATTACTTTTGTTGGTCGTTCTATCACTTGTTGCATGAATACTTGGCTTGTCTTTTTGCCCACGAATACTATAATTTCCTGTACCTCATATGATCTCAAACATCACCTTTGATGTGGCTTTTTTTTTACCATTCATTAGCCATGATAGGTGCCACTTTCTTATGGAGTGTATACAATATTGTAGTGAGACTGTTGTTACAGGATAATTTACTCTTTAGCTCACTATGCTTAGGTGGAAACCTTCTTCCTTATTTCCTCAGCTAGTCTTTCATTGTAGTACTTAGGGAGACCTTCTGGCTCTTGTAAAGTTGCGAGCTTGATATATCGTACACCCGAAGGTAATTTTCGTTATTCTTACTCGCCCATAATAATCCTTAGTTACATAAATTTATGCCTTTGTGCTCGTAGGGTTACTTCTAAGCTCAAATTTTTATTGTCTCCTTAGTGGCACTCTCTCTTATTTTTATAAACCTTAAAAATGGTACCTTTAATTGCCTCAACTCCTATCTGAAATTTTTTCAAATGATTGCGATCTCGTATCTGCGAGACTGAATTCACTATGTTGCGGTTCACTACATTTATCTTGCATGATCTATTGATTTATCCATGACCTCTTATCTAGCCATAACTGGGCTCTTCCTAAATCAACTACTAATTACTCGTTGGTCCATTCTCATATATATATATTCTGCATAATCCCTCTTGGGATATATCCTTTGTCTTAACTTATCTCTCACCACTAGCTCCTGATGTATCAAGTGTCCATTCACACTTATTTATCAATAACATCCTGGCCGGAAACTTTTACTGCCTCTCCCCGGTGTCGTGCTTGTATAATGTTCTGGAGTCGCAACATATCTGCAGGAACTGAATAAATGCAGCATCATCCCTTTCTCCTTTTTACCACATTCTACCTTTACCATTTCATAGTTAACTGAACCTCTTAACTCCGACTTAATATCATATCACACCATATTCCCCCCTTCAGGGGAGTACTAAGATTTAGTACTACGACGATCGACCTATAGATATTTTACCTCTATATATTTGATGTCTTTTCACATCATCGATTACCCTTACTCTCCTTGTGGTAATGCTTTTTGTACCAAGGATAATAAAATTCCTTGCTCGCGAGGATGACACTTAGTGTAACTGGCGCACATAGTCCCTTAAGCTTAACTTTGCTCATATTGTTTGCATTAGGGAAGCGACTTCCTGAATGACCATTAAAGGGCATTCTTTTGTCATCCATTCTATTATCGCCGGAATGCAACCTCTGAAATTCCCATGATGCCGACTATTATCATATCATTTAGTCCCTAGTTCATGTTTAGTTTATCTTGTTTACCAGCCCATACTGATTTCTACTATTCTGGGGGTATATCTTTTCCTGCTGGTAATCGCGTTAGAGTTGCGAACTTATTTCTCGAAAAGAAGATATGACTTTATGGCCTATACTCCTTTGTTGTTTCAAGGCATGTCACCTCTCATCTTTTTCCTTCACTTAAGTATAGACTCTATAATTCTGTCATTTTCATCATCATTTTTTTTCCACCGTTGTCATCCATGTGGACATCTTACTCATAATTCTTCATTAACTCTATTCTTATTTTCCTACTAACATTTATGTCTATCACTTTATTCTGAAAACATCAACAAGACATTCTTTTGCTTTTAGCTCCCCTTGCTTCATCTCACTGGCTCTTCGGGATGCTTAAAATTCTCTCTCCTAGGGACACGAGCCATGCTAAGGTAATATTTATCACTTCAAGGCTTCCAGCGGCTATCTTTATAGTACTCATATCTAGCTGTACTATTTTAGAGTGCGCCATCTAGGTATCTCACAAGGAGATTTATTAGCACATTTGCATTATGCTTCAGAAATTGTCAACTAACACAAACAATCAATTCACCATTATGGGTTATCCTAACCCCAACCGGATCCTGATATCTCGTCCTTTTCTTAATCTACACATGTTAGCCCCCAATAGGGTATAACTGAGATGGGTATGGTCAATTATACATACCTCTGTTACTGTTGAGGGTAACTTACAATGCTTATATTTTTCTGCCGGAGATGAAAATACCAATAATCTTTATTAACTAGGTGCCTTGTACCCTTCCCATCTTGCTCCTTTTACTTGTTGAAGCTTGTATCTATCTTTTGAATCTTTCATTGCCTTTAGGGGTGGATAGATATTCTTTGCCTTAAGGCTCCTTATCGAGAAGCTTACACTTCTTAGTACACACATGATCTACTGAAGACCTTATATTTACCCATCATATGCATCATGCAAAAATCGAGCTCCTCTAACCAACTCTTTCACAGCCACATACAATCTTTTACCAACCATCTTTTAAAATGTAGGTATCATTGTATTACGACTAAAGTCGAATTTAGAAGTTTGAATTCTTACAACAGAGCTCTACCACACGATCTAGAATAAGAAGAAAGAGTGACAGTCCTAAATGCCTTGTAGCCTCCTGCTTATAAGTGTGGTGCACTACACACCCATAAACAAGACTCTACTAGACACGGCTTGTAGAATCCCTAGGACAGAACTGCTCTGATACCACTTCTGTCACGACCCAAACCGAAGGGCCGCGACGGGCACCCAGTGCCTTACTCAACCGATTACCAACGTAACATATCTTTCTTATCATGTTATCACGAGTAAATGAGCCAGAAAACCCGTCATGAGATAAAAAGAATAAAACATAAGGGAATACTCAACATATGAAGACCCAACATGATATACAAACTAATATATGTGACATACGGGCCTATAAGGCCGACATGACCATTAGTAAACTCGAAACATAGGCCGACAAGGCCATACAAGTATCCATACACCTGACATCTGTCTACAAGCCTCTAAGAGTACATAAAATCATAAAGGTCGGGACAGGGCCCCGCCATACCAATCAATACATATCCAAAGCATACTGACCAAATAGGCAACTCTGGAGCAAGTGGAGTGTACCAACACCTTCGCTGAGTTGATAGACTACTGGAGGACTGTCAACCTATCAATCGAGACCTGCAGGCATGAAATGCAGCGTCCCCAGGCAAAAGGGACGTCAGTACGAATAAAGTACCGAGTATGTTAGGCAGGAAAGCATAAACAAGAACAGTAATGTAAAGAGAGAGATAGAGGAGATACAACCTGTAACATCAGAGTGCCTCTGGGGGTTACTGATATGAAATGCATAATACATATATATACATAAACTTTTTAAAACATTCGCCTCTGTGGGCATCATCATCATCATATCGTACCCGGCCTCAAAGAGGACTCGGTAAAAGCGTACCCGACCATCATAAGGTTCGGTAGAATCGTACCCGGCCACGTGGAGCTCGGTAAACCCAACTGATCAGTGGTTGCACAATAGGTGCCGTACCCGGCCGACTATAGCGCGGCTCGGTAGAGTAAAATAGATACATATATATAATGCATGCTCGACTCATGGAATCATGTTCTAACCTTTCGGAGTGATGTAAGGTCATTGCACCTTCGATTAACATTATGGACATCCCTACCATCAATATGAACCTTAGTGGGATTTAAGGATCATACACACTTGTTTAGAATAACTTTATAAGGAAAGAACAACATGGACAACCTTAGTTTCTAGGAGTAGATCCGTTATGAATTAGCGTACCGTTTATGTTCATTTCATTTTAGATCATGCCAAAAGATAGAAGTAAGTGCCTTAACATACCTTAAACCCGTTGAGTCCTTAATCACTTCCAAGCAACTCTTCAAACAAGTCAACTCAATCTATCATAGTATAAGGAGATTCAAAATCAGTACTGAGCAAAGGCTAAGTCTATAACTTAAGCTAGTAGCTCGTTTACGTAAATTTTGGCAGTATCTCCCTTGTAACAAGGGCCTCCCCCAATACCATATACAAACAACAATGACCAGAGCAATCCATCAATACATAATTATCAATATCAAGACACCATATAACAACAACAAGTCACAACTACATTACGACGAGCGGCAAGCTCCGATTGGAATCCGTATACCCCTTATCAATCCTTATAGACTTCTTACTTCAACATAAAAGTATCATTAACTTGATAATGAAGTCATTAATCAATGATTCCAGCCTTATACCATATATTTATAACAACGAAAATAATCCACAACTTCAACTATCCCCAACTAGCAACTTTATTCACTAGTTCATGTCTAGCCCATCCATTTAACTTAATCAATATCAAGATAACCTTAGGCACAAGAAAGAACACAATATACATACCTCCTACAGTAACTTCAAGTCAAAATCCAAGTTATATTCATTTTACAACAACCCTTAATAGCAATACAACACCATAGAAGTGACTTAAGCTAATCCAAGTATTATCTTGTAGTTTATCATCCTAACAACTTAACCAACATACAAGCAAGCTTAAGCACAATTAGTAGGCTGTTATACTCACCTTAGACAGCAGCAACAACTTGGAATTTCATCCAAATACAGCCCACAACAATCCTCAATGACAACACAACCTCAAAGAGGTGTTGTTCTTCACTAGAACTAAGTTTTGATGTTGAAATATGGTGTAATCACTTTGGAATCACTTCAAACCCTTATGGTATATGTTTAGGAGGGTTAGGAGAAGTTTGTAGATGAATATTAGTTGAAAAATGAGCAAAAATAGGCGTCCAAATCGTTTATAAATTGAAGTAGGTCAACCACCGCCTAAGTGGGTCCCATTGGGAGCTGCTTGCGCGGTCTCACGAAAATACGAATATCTCTCTACTCCGATTTCATATTGACAAACGGTTTAATGCGTTAGAAACTAGACTCGTAGATCTTCAATTTGATAGGTAGAACACCCCATTATTCCAAGTATATTTGGGGAAATGCTTAGATACATTTGACCTAAATATCAGCAAATTTATGAATGTAACTTGTGATGACCTATCCGGTGAAAACCTTAAAAAAATGACCACAGGTGGCTATTCTTGCAAAAATGACCTTCCGGTGCCCTTTTAGGGACATTCGGCTATCTCTGACAAGAATGGTGTCACCCTAACTATTTTCAAACAAAAGCAAATATTTTTTTATTATTTGTTTTTGCTATTTTTTGCAAAAAGGAAGTTGGACCCGATGGGGGTTGCCTACGTATCCCACATCCGATGGGAATCAAACTGACGTAGTTCGGGAAAATTTGTCAAAATAAAACCAACTATTTTTCCTTTCTAAAACACAAAGATTTTCCCTTTTTTTTCTTTTCTTGAAAACTACAAAATTCTCTCTTTTTTCGAAATTTCGATAGAGTTTCGGTATGTTTGGGACATTGGTTTTTCAAAACAGACACTTATCCCTCTCAACCATCTCATTAACCCTTCTAATTTTTCCTTATAAGTCGTTCGACATGCAAATCCGAAGCAAATGAATGCACAAGCAGCAAATAAGATGCATCATAATGGTCTTTACATTTCGGGTGCACCTGTCCTAGACAGACCCAACCCCTGTGTTGAGTCTCCAAAGTCAAAATGCACATGATGCAAACAAACATTCCTACTAGGGATCAGGCATGAGGTTGAGTTATTCTAGGTTCAAAACCTGGGTATATGTACTAGACTGTGTACCCGAGCGGACAACTCGAGCCGAGGAGGGGGCTACGTACCGGGAACCAAGAGGCCATCCGGCTTAGTAACTTGTCTGAGCCTCTTTCTTATTTCAAGGTATGACACTAACAGAATAAAGAGTCTCGACCAGCGAGCACATCCCCGAAGATGAGAAGAGAAGGGTTTTGTAGCAGTTTATATACAGTTCAGATAATATCAAAGTGGTAAAAGTATCACTTAGCACATTAGGCATGTCACAAAATCAAATAAAGCCAGATATAACAATTTATCTAAGCTCGAATTCTGAACCCTGAACCAGAGATTCTAGGTTCGATCCCTAGCAGAGTTGCCAGAGCTATCACACCTCCTTTTTCACTACACCCTCGGAAAGGGGTATATAAGGAGTTTTTTCCAATTTAAAGTGACAATCGAAACGGGATTATTTATTTATTAAATTCAGAGTCGCCACTTGGGATAATTTTATGGTGTCCCAAGTCACCGGTTCAAATCCCGAATCGAGGAAAAGATTGACTCTATTTAATAGTCCACGCACCAGAAATCCGGGAAAGGAATTTTGTTAACACGGGAGAAGGTGTTAGGCATTCCCGAGTTTCGTGGTTCTAGCACGGTCGCTCAACTGTTTTAATTGGCTTATTATCTGATTTTAACACATGTTTTAGCCTATAGTTCAATTTTAACTTTAAAACCACTTTGATTTATTTTTAAGGAAAATTGCAACGTCATTTAAAATATATCTTGAACCATGTCACATAAATGCACCTGCAGTCCGCAACACATTTTATATAACATTACTGAAATTTGGATTTGAGTCACATAAATGCGCACCCGAGTTTAGGAAGATAAATTATTAACTAGCACGCCTAAAGAAAGCTACGCATTTGAAACTTTGCGAGGGCCATGGAAAATTTGCTAAATGGCACGCCTCTAGGTCTAAGGATAAACAAGATTAATTAAACGAGGGCCATGCATTTGTAATTTTGTCTGGCTTGGTGCGCCCCAATTTATTCTACTTGAAAGGTCTCTAAACTAATTAGAAATTCCCTACATGGCTTATGTTAATTTTAAAGCAAGTGGGGTTCAATTCATCTCTAAAGCGAACTAATGTTTTAAAGAGCAAAAGCTGCCTCGTTTGGGCCCAGCGCGAGCCCAACAGCGTGATAGGGCTATCCCAGCTTAAATTCTTGAGGCCATTTGCACTGGCCCAACTGATGAAGCTGGCAATTTCAACTCAAGTGGACTTATGGTCCAAAATCCACAAAGAGGCCCAAATCATAGAATCAGACGCCCATACACGTGAAAGGAAAAATAGGCTTGCCTGAAGCCCAAAAGAGCAGATGCAGCAATTTACCCCTTAGAGTTATTGAGCCATACGCTATAGTCCAATTTCGTGATCCAAAAAATTCCCATCACAATCATAACCACAATGCTTCAAAATATTCCAGAAATGCTAAACTAGAATTGATTATCCTTAAGCATGATCAAAATGCATTTTGATGTCAAAAACAAATTTGTAATGAAGGGTATTATCCTATGATGACTTATTCATTATCACTTGTTACCCAAAAATTAATACTCTCCCTTAGCTTCTAAACAAACAGTATTGCATGGTTTGGATTTTAGACATAAACGAAACAATCTCTAACATGAATTCCAATTGAAAGATGGTACCTCATTCCATACTTGTTATTTCAGTAAGCTTAACAGTAATGAATACCAAAGCACAAACTAACTTCAAGTTTGACTGAAATAAATATGAACATGTATGAATTAATTAAACCCTCTAACATCACAATTTTGAAAATCCAGATTCAAGATATGCTATACCTGATTCAGTACCAAAACTTCTTCATACCCAGATGCTAACTCCAAACTACAGAAAAAACAAACAAACTAAGATATTCAGGCAGTCAGTCCTTATAAAATGTTTAACAGTCCATTTACATAGCCAAAATCCAAATGTTCCTTCTAAATGGCCAAAAAAACAAACTTAAGTCATTGAGCATGGATGAACGACTTAACATATTCGAAAGAAAAGACGATGATCTACTTCATAACAGGGAAATTAAAGGTGTGAAACGCAAAAGCTAATAGAATTTTAACATTTAAACAGGATTTCTATTCAATTCCAGCTTAGATCTCCAACTTTATGTACAAATTCAGTTTGGTTCTAACTTGTAGCACCTTATTTGTTAGCAAATGGTATGAGGAGATACCTGGAAAAATAAAATAAGGAGGAAGCAGGGAATCAGCAACAGCAAAACAGTGTCAAGCGGCAGAAATCAGCTCAAACCAAGCTTGAATGCCCAAGTTTAAAACTCAAAACAACCCCAGGAGCTTAAAAGAAACCTCATACGCTAATCACAGGAATGCTTAAACCATTTTCAACTCAAATAAGCCAGAGATTTGATTCAGAACTTGGAAAACTTCAAAATCACCAAATAAAATTCAATGGAACAGTGTTTCGCTAAAGTTTTCAGCCATTTTTTTGTATTTTTCTGATTTTTCTATTCACTCCTCTATGAAACAGTAAATTTGTGCAGTTTTCTATATTTTCTGGATTTTCAACTCTCTATCTCTGCCTTGCAAGGCAAGAATGAAATGCCTTTATAGGCAAGAAAATAGGGCAACCTAAAGAAATCAGATTTTTCATTTGACCCTTTTCCTATTTTCGTTTTTGCTCAAAAGCCCTTAGTTTAAAACATCAGATTTCATATAAGTCCAAACCCCACTTTCCTAGAAGTTTCTGAATTCTGTTACTCAAGATTCCCTTCCCCAATTCCCTAGACTACCCCTCGAACCCTGATTATTTACCCTACCAGCCTAGAAGAACCCGGGTCCAAATAACCCAAGTGAATGGGTCTGAACTAGACCCAATTCAAATCCTTCCTGGGCTATTTAATCTTTATGAACCCAATTAATGTGAAGAAAACCCAAAAACCCAAACGTTCAGGTTCAGAAACCTAAATGACTCGGAACAAAATTGAGCCCAAAACAAGAATAAAAATTCAAACTATATGTACTTGAAGACAAGACCCAACTAATAATCAAACACAACTTGAATCTAACATGCAGACATAGGCAGTATGAAGAAATAACAAAATGAGAAATCAAAATAACAAAACTAAAAGACAGAGTAGAAGGAGGTAAGAAGAGAGCAAAAAAATATAAGTTAAATAACGAAAGGTAAAAAAGAACAAAATACCTAAAAACAACTCGAACCAGTAAAGAATGGTGACGAATCTTCAAGTCTTCAAATTTCGGCTCAGTTTGAGATTAATCGTGTGCTCTTTATCAAAAACACGCGAGTAAAGTCAAAAGGGACCTAAAATCTTTAATGGAATCTTGATTCGGAAATCTTGGGATTTTAGGTTTCACTTTCTGATCTAATATTCGAGAAGATCAGGCAACATTCGAGGGAAACTGACCCGGGATTTGGGAAGAGGGGTTCGTGGAGGTCCCGGTGTGTAATTTTGGTGAGGATCGGAGCCGGCACCGCCACCGGAGAAAACAAGGGTGGCAGCTAGGGTTTCGGAGTTTTGAGGGATTCCGGTGGGATTTGAAGGGAGCTGATGGTGGATTCATGATGAGGAAGGGGAGAGGGAGATTTTGTGTGAGTTTTGGGGTGTTTGGTGGCTGGCCGTCGTGGGCGATTTCCGGCGGGCGGCAGGCGGTGGTTTAGGGCGGGGCTAACGGGGGGTTTCTGAGAGAGGGAATGAAAGAGGTGAGACGGGGGGTGCGAGATTCAGACAGTTAAATAATAAACCCCACCCCACTTCCCCACCGTTGGATTAGATTAATCTCGATGGTTCAGATGGATTCAAGACTGGACGGTTTCATTTGAAGAGGAGGGGAAATTGGACCGGGTTGGATGCGGGTTTGGGCTGGGTAAAGGGTATTTTGGACGGGTGTCTGGTGTAGGGGATTTGGGCTTGGGTTAAATTTGGTCCAGAACTAAATTTGTTCTTATTCCCTTTTCCTTTTCATTTCATTTTTTATTTTTTCTTAAATTGAGATTAAAAATTAAACATAAAACCTAAATTAATTCCTAATCAAATTATCCTATCAAATTAAGTTAACTAACTCTAAATAATAATTACCATAACTAATTAAATTTCCAAATTAAAGAAAACCTCCAAAATTCGAGACTAAAATTAAAAATGCAAAATAAACTATATTTTTTGTAATTTTTTCCATTTGTATAAAACAAACTAATTTGATAATTAATCCTAAAATATAGAATTAAATCCTAAATGCAAATGCAACATATTTTTGTATTTTTCGTTAATTAAATAAAATAAATATGTACAGACAAATGCAAACGTTTAACATAAAATGCCACGAAAATCCACAAAATTGCAAACACCGAAAGAAATTATTTTGTTTTGAATTTCTGGGAGTAATTCATATAGGGCAAAAATCACGTGCTCACACACACCACCAGTCTTAGTACCGCCAGAGCCAGGTCGACCTTTGCTACTCTATCTGTCTGTATTTAGATGGAGCCTTCGAATGTGTTCTAGGACAACATGACGAGACAGGGGGAAAGGAGCAAGCCATATACTACCTGAGTAAGAAATTCATACCTTATGAAGCACGATACTCTCTGCTGGAACGCACTTGCTGTGTTTTGACCTGGACGGCCCAGAAATTAAGACATTACTTCTGTGCCTATACCACATACCTCATATCCAGGATGGGCCCTCTGAAGTACATATTTCAGAAACTCATGTCGACTGGAAAGTTATCCAAGTGGCAAATACTGTTAAGTGAGTTCGATATCGACTATATAACTCAAAAGGCGGTCAAAGGACAAGCATTGGCAGACCATCTTACTGAAAATCCAGTAGGAGGAGAATACGAGCCCTTGAAAATGTATTTTCCGAATGAAGTAAGTGTCATTCGTGGGAGAAGACATTACTGAAGCGTACGACGGTTGGAGGATGTTCTTTGATAGAGCTACAAATTTCATAGGAGAGGGCATTGGAGCAGTTTTGGTATCGGAAACTGGCCAGCATTATCCGGTGTCTGCTAAACTCAGATTTCCCTGCACCAACAATATGTCAGAGTATGAAGCCTGCATACTAGGACTCAACATGGAAATTGACATGAATATTCATGAGTTGATGGTAATCGGTGATTTAGATTAGCTTGTGCACCAGGTACAACGAGAGTGGGCCACCAAAAATTCCAAGATATTTCCATATCTCCACCGCGTACAGGAATTGAGAAACAAGTTCACAAAGATAGATTTTGGCATGTTCCCAAAATTCAAAATGAGTTTGCCGATGTTTTGGCCACCTTGTCATCCATGATACAACACCCAGATAAGAATTTCATTGATCCCATCCTAGTGAGAATCCATAATCAACCGGCTTACTGTGCTCATGTCGAGGAAGAGACGGATAGAAAACTTTGGTTCCATGACATCAAGGAGTATTTGGTGAAAGGAGAATACCCGGAGCATGCGAACCATACTAAAATATGCACACTCCAGAGATTGTCCAATCAATTCTTCCACAGCGGGGGAAACTTGTACAGAAGAACTCCTGATTTGGGATTGCTAAGATGTGTCAACGCAAAAGAAGCTTCTAAGCTACTTGAGGAGATACATGTCGGGACCTGTGGCCCGCATATGAATGGTTTTTTCTTGGCCAAGAAGATACTCAAGGCTGGTTACTTTTGGACGACTATGGAGACAGATTGCATCTAGTATGTCCAAAAATGCTACCAATGTCAAGTGTATGCTAATATGATAAAAGTTTCACCAAATGAGCTCAATGCAACTAGCTCACCTTGGCCATTCGCCGCCTGGGGAATGGGTGTCATCGGTCCGATCGAGCCTACTACTTCAAACGGGCACAGGTTTAATCTAATGGCCATTGACTACTTCACAAATAGGGTAGAGGTTGCATCCTACAAAGCTGTAACCAAGAAAGTCGTAGCAGACTTTGTCAAGGATCGTATCATTGCCGATTCGGAGTTCCCAAGTCCATTGTCACTAATAATGCCACCAATCTCAACAGTGATCTGATGAAAGCCATATGTGAAACTTTCAAAATAAAGCATAAGAACTCCACAGTGTACAGACCTTAGATGAATAGAGTCGTAGAAGCCGCCAACAAAACATCAAGAAGATACTAAGGAAGATGGTAGAAAACCACAAACAATGGCATGAGAAGCTACCCTTCACTTTGTTGGGATACCGCACTACAGTTCGTACATCAATCGGGGCAACTCCCTACATGCTGGTTTATGGTACCGAAGATGTCATCCCAGCCGAAGTAGAGGTTTCTTCTTTAAAGATCATACAGGAAGCCGAACTCAGCAATGTAGAATGGATAAGGAGCTGCTATGAGCAATTGGCCCTTATAGATGGAAAAAGAATGAACGCAGTATGTCACAGTCAGCTTTATTAGAACAGAATGTCTAGAGCTTTCAATAAAAGGGTTAAACCAAGACAGTTTGCACCAGGACAGTTGCAGAAATGGACGGAGAAATCTGGCTAAAACCAATCAATTTCAGACGCAGTCAAGAGATACTATGTTTAGACTATTTACATTTCTTCATCTGATGTAATTGAACTACGCCTGACCTGATTCCCATTTAAGAGGGAATACGTAGGTAGCCCTGTGGGTTCGGTCATATCATTATAAAATTTCCATTTCCCCTAGAATCAGAAACTGGGGCAGAATTTTGAGGACGACCCTCAAAATTCCAAAGCAAGTCCAGCCAACGCCATTACATGCCAGAAAGTCAGAAATTGGTTAAGAAACTGGGGTAAAATTTTGAGAAGGGTTCTCAAAATTCTGAAGAAGGTTCAACAAGTTCATTGATCGCAAACGGCTGAAGGATCATCTACCAAACCGGGGCAGAATTTTGAGGAGGACCCTCAAAATTCTAACACGAGAAAGTTGTGTTGTCTCTAGAATGTGTTACAGTCACTAGTTCATCTCAAATCATTTCATATTTCACCATGTTTCTAAAATAACTCTATTTTTATCAATGATTACACATTTTTGAAAACTCTATTTCCGTAACAACTAGATGTTACCCAGGGAAACTCAAACAAGGCATCCAAAACGGAGAAGCAAGGCCAGCAGACAAAGGCACAAACCAATCTCCCCTTACGAAACTTACAATTTTTCTTTGAGCGCAAGCACATCTGACGTAGCAGCAGCATTCGCAAGTATATATACACAAAGCAAAATCACTATCAAACGGGCCACCAAACACTGAACATATCTCTAGCTAAGAAATATTCTACTCTTATTTGCTATTCGTTCTTTGCATGGGACTAAGCCCTGTCCCGAACCTTGCATGAGGCTAAATAGTTGCCTCCATATTTGCATAAGGCTAAGCTCTGCCTTCCACTTGCATGGGACTAAGCCCTGTCCTGAATCTTGCATAAGGCTAAGCCCTACCTCCATATTTTCATAAAGCTAAGCTATGCCTCCCATTTTCATGGGACTAAGCCCTATCCCGCATCCTGCATGAGGCTAAGCCCTGCCTCCATATTTGCATAAGGCTAAGCTATGCCTTCCATTTGCATGGGACTAAGCCCTGTCCCACATCTTGTATGAGACTAAGCTTTGTCTCCATCTTGCATGAGGTTAAGCCCTACCTCCATATTTGCATAAGGCTAAGCTTTTCCTTCCATTTGCATGGGACTAAGCCTTGTCCTGCATCCTGTATAAGGCTAAGCACTGCCTACTCTTTGCATGAGACTAAGCTCTGTCTCCAATCTTGCATGAGGCTAAGACCTGCCTCTATATCTGCATAAGGCTAAGCCATGTCCCACATCTTGTATGAGGTGAAGCTCTACCTCCACATCTGCATGAGGCTAAGCCCTGCCTCCATATCTGTATGAGGCTAAGCTCTACCTCAAATTTACATTCTTTCGCCGAGATTAAGCGATGTCTCTCTAGTACTACCTATTTGCTTTTCTTTTGGGCTAAGCTCTACCCTCCATTTCACAAGACTAAGCCTTGCCTTGTTAACATCATATTAGTGCATCTCATGGGCTGAAATATCGCCAACTTGTCCGAAGGCGTCATTGTCTAAAGGCATCATCCTCATAGCCGGAAGACAATATGTCATGGCCTGAGGATCTCTCAAATTTCCATATCACTATTCAAAGGCATCATGGTTCGAAGGCACCATCTTCATGGCCCGAGAACATCATTTCATGGCCGGTGAATCCCTCAGTGAACAATCCATGGCCCAGGACATCATGGTCTAAGGACATCATCCGCACCGTCCAAAGGCAATCTTTCATGGTCCAAAGGAAATTTGCATCATGTTTAAATTCTCACAGTAATCTGCGTACTTGCATGTATTGTATTTTGAGTTTGTAGGTGATCTCGGAGGTAACTGTTTTTCAAACGGGAGCAACCATTCGCTCCGGTTTTCGTTCATACCATTTTCATTTCGCCATTCATAATCGATTCTCATCAGCTACCCATCTTACCTCGTGATATCCAGCTATCTGATCTATAATACATCCGATACACTCTAGACCCATAATCTCTGACACTACTCTCCATAAAAGAGTCGTTGCCGAAATTGGCTACCATTCCTACAACAACTCCATCGGCTTCGTTCACCGGTGGGTCCAGAACTACACATGGCCTGATTCCTGTAAAACCAGGGATATGTAGGCAGCTTAAAGATCACGGTTTGGCCTATATTTTCCAAAACGGTTTCTATATTTTTAAATTAATTTATTCTAGTATTTTATTTATATAAATGATTATAAAATTATTTCATAAATGGCTCTATAACATTTTATTGATTTAATTATGCTATTTATAGCCATATTAAGTTCCAATTATTTCACAAATGGCCAGATTTACACCTTTGGGTTACAATTGCATTGATTTTGCTATTATAGCCCACGTACACATCACTGCCTAATTTTACCATAAATCGGTCCATTATATTTTTATCTTGATCACTTCTATGCATGAAAATTATTTATTCTCATTGTTAATTATTTTATAAAATAATTTTTATTCAATTATTTGTGTATTTAACAAATAGCCTTTTAATGTCTCTAATTTTTCGGACCTAAATAACAACCCAGGTCCCTAACCCAATTCACCCTAAGTCCAAATTAAATTAAACCTAATCCTGGTTGTTGATCTCTGAGCTCAACGGCCCATATTTTTTCTTACCATTTTAATTCCAAACGACCCCCCTCTAACCTATTTCATTTTCCCACTATGCTTTACCGCCCTTCATTCCCTTCTCTCTCAAATGCTCCCTATCTGAACCCTAATCCTCATGCGTCGTCAACGGCTCACACCACCATTCGATGATGTTTCTTCGTCGTCTCAAGCCTATTCTAGCCTCCTACTTGCTATGGTTCATTAGTTTCCTAGATCCTTGAGAAGATCTCAAGGGACCTAGGCGGTCTAGTTTGCACCTTTGATTTCTTCGCCTGTTTCAGGCCGTTTGGTCGACCATGAGTAAGAAACCTTTCTTATTTTGCTATGAATCCATGATTTTCTAGCCTATGTTCTCATCTCTGTTATACTTTCTAAAAACCCCTAATTTATTATCTCTAATCTTCTCAACTGTGTATAGATCAGAGACGAATCGAGCAACTCTTACATGATTTCCTTGAAATTTTTCGGTTTCAACTGATTTTCCTATTTTTCCCTAAACTAGGGTTCATTATAAGTCATTTTCTCAAGGTCTTTCTGATTTTTAAATATTTAATCGATTATCCTTTAGTGTTCTTGACATTTACGCAAAAGTTGCTCAAACCCTAGTCGATATATGTGAAACTCTGATTTTCTGATTTTTTGCTTCGATTTTGAGTTTTTCAATGTTACCAGTTGTATTGATTCACTTTGTAACTTTGACCTACACAATTTTCCTTTGTCAAATACATTGCTCTATGATTTTTGCCCTGACTAATCTCTATTAGGGTTTTTGAATCAATTTTTTGGTTAACTTCTCTGTGTTTATAAAGTTTTACTTAGTCTACTTTATTCATGGGAATCGACATATTCTTTCCAGAATTGTTGTTAATCTGGTTGATTGATTTGCTCTGCTAAGAATCTGTACTCCTAAGTCATGACTGTTTTTATGATTACGACCTTAATTAGTCGTTCTTGCCTTATTTGATAGCTGTATATTTACTGATTCTTTACATGATTCTTTCCTTAATTAAACCCCTGATTATTTTATGTTGAAGTTCTTTAATTGGTTTGATTTGAAATCCTTTCCTTAATTAGACCTTTGATTCTTTAATCCTTTATTTAGTCTAATTTGAACCTCTTGCCTTAATTAGTTCCGGTCATTACCGTTGGCTAATTGCCCTTAATTAAGGGGAAGACTGTGTTGAACCTCTTTGTGTGATTGATTCTAAGATCCCTTAATTGCTGACTATTGATTCCTTTACCTTGTTTGCTCTACTCTTGAACTACTATATAAACTCTCTTATTTAACTTCTTAAGACACGAACACAAGTTCAAAGAATACACACTCACACTCAAAACTCTCTTTCTTTCTCTGCTACTTGTGATAACTCTTGATCTAGCCGGCTGAAAGCCAAGACTAGATATTAGAACTACACCTGCTTTATATTCTGCACTCTTTTCTTCAACTAGTATGTCTCTGGTTAAATTTTGAAACCCAAACTCTATGTGTTTCATTCCTGCACTAGTTCATTGATTATGAATTCAACTTGTCTCCTTGTTTACTTCTTTGCTTAGAAGGTCTAAATTTTGTCCTGTTCAATGTATAACTAGTATGTCTACACTTCACCTGGTTATCTGATACTTGACCAGCCTGTTTGTTGATTTTTGTTTAATCCCTTAACTATGTGATCATGTTGGTTACTTAATGCATGTGATTGACCTTACTTGTGTGTCTGATTATGTCTACTATATCCTTGCTCCATGTCTTAATTGCCTATTATCTTGGTTAATTTGTTAAGGCTATGAAGTGCCTAAGTGTTACATGCATTTGTTGTTCCCATGTACCATGTTCATGTACCCTCAATGTGATTCCAATATGTTCCCAATCCCTTTCACCCATGTGTGCAAACCTGCTTGCGAAGTGCCTGTGAATCTGAGTATTCTGTAATTGATTGGCTGTTTATTGAATTTGCTCTCTTCAGAACTGATTTCAAAATTTGTTCTTAGTATTCTTCTAAAACTGGTTTTCACTCTTAGCATCTCCTTAAAAACTGGTATATTTTAGAAAATCTTCTTTTTCACTCCTAAAAGTCATCTCCACATTGTTTTTCACTAAGCCTCTCAAAACTCTGTCAAGCACTCTCACTTACTCTTAGATTATTAAGTTCTGCCCCTCTAGTATATGTACTACTTAGGGATCCTTGAGATCTCTCTGAACTCTGGCATATCAGGGCTGGCTCTTCCACACTGCACATAACCAATCCCTATTTGAGAAAGGTCTTGGTGTGAGCACTGCCCGGGATCCTTGAGGTCCTTAGGGAAATCGGACACACTTGGACACTTATTGGCTATAATATTCTTAGCACTTGTAACTACATTGAAGGCCTGGTACTCCCAGGTTTACTTTGGGCTTGCTTCAGGCTCTCTATAGTATCAGTTTACATTTCATTTATGTAATTTACTCAATCCTGGTCTGTAATAATCCTTTGTAAATAGATATTGGGGTAACTAGTAAAAAAAAGGAGGGTAGCTATATGCTTTTGTGGGGTAAACTGGGTAGAAACCATGTTTTAGGTTTACATTATGTTGAGTTACTGTAGATATCATGTTCCAGGTTTGTGTAATGCATCAGATACCATGCTTTAGGATTTCTATGCTTATTCGCATTAAACTATGCTAAATTTGAGCATTAGATGCCTTGACTTAGGACAATCATGTTTACTGCTTCTGCATATTACATGTTATAATTCATCACTTCACTTCTGATTCGGCATAAGTCGCTATCACTTAGAAATCCTGCCATTAAGTTACTAATACTGTTTAATAAAATAACCTTCTCCATATGCATTAGAGATCATGTTTTACGACTGCAATACATTTGCCTTGAATCATGTCGCTAAAATAAATAGGTTAAAATAGCCCCACACATAGGTATCATGTTTTGGTATGAATCAGTATAAAATCACCTGCTATAATATTCATCACTTAGATCAGCATGCCTATAGGATGAAATAACTTCAAATTGTTTAAGTAGTTCCCAGAATTATAATTGCATATGGACACACGCCTAGGCAAGTCTTAGGCTATTAAATAACTATGAAATCAGGTTCTGTTTATGTGTGAAATTGTCCGGGCTTAACGTGCTATAAAACTAGTAGGCAAGCTGGTTAGGATTCTGCCATTTCCCCATTAAACAAATGTTGCATATTCTGTATCATACCATGTTCCTAGGCTTTCTGAATTCCCTAAAATCTATGTTTGAGACATGCTGCTTATTTGTCTATACATGTGGAGGTAAACATGAGCCCCTTTATCTGCTTCCTTAATTGACAGTCCTATGTGTTATTTGTTGTCATCTAGATTTTTGCCTTTTAAACACCTTAGGATTGTCTAGAACTACCTAAGTCTAGAGGTCCTAAACTCCTCCGAGACCACAAGGAAGGTACAGGTAACAGCACGCTTAGAGTTCGCTAATCAAATTCGCTTATATAACCATTAAGGAGAGGGTAATGGGTAGTAAAAGGATATGATGACATGTGCGCTAATGTCACGCGTAAACCCTCTAGTTGAGGAGGATTACCGGGCATTGCACAGATTGATCCTCTAGGCTAATAAACTTAGGACTTCTCTTTCCCAATTCACATACATATTTAAACTGCCTAAGCTTCTTTTATTTACATATATTTGTTTAAACTGTCTAAACTTCCATTATTTGCAAATATGTGTTGAAACCGCTTACTTGTTAAATGAACCCACCATTGTGGAACGCGAGGGGTGTCTAACACCTTCCCCTCAAGGTTATTTCGTGCACTTACCCTAATCTCTGGTAATGCAAACTCGTTACATGAGTTAACCGTCCTAGGTGCCCTAACGCACCTTAATCCGTTAGGTGGAGACTCTTCAAATACCCAATTCCCAAAAGGAAACGAGTTATACCTCATGAATGTCAAAACCTGGACTCCGCGAAGGAAAAAAAAGGGCACGACAGCAGGTGTTGGTGAGCCCTACTCTATTTCGGGCCTGATATCACTTGATGTTGTACTTTGTGTTTTGAGGTATAGCCGGGGCCTTATTGCCGGCACTTTCATACAACTCTTCTGTTGTACTTAGAGGCTCCGTAGACATGTTATGGGTGGTGTTTGATGTTGGGAATTGAACTAGATATGTTGGTATTTGGCAAACATGTTTTTCATTATTTCTATATACTTGTAATAATTTGGAAATTATAAATGAAACTGCTAAGGGAAATGAAATGGGAGTTGTTAATGAAATCTTTTCAGTGTTTGATTAATGGAGTACATATCCTCTTTATTCATGAATGAGTTTGGGTAGAAGGAAAGCTTACAGGCTTGCTCGGCCGGGTTCACTCGGTTGAGCGCCGGTCGCGCTCCCCGAGTTCGAGGCGTGATAGAAAGCATATGTAAAGCAAACTAAAGTATGATTGTAAGATGGAAATGAATATAAGCTGAAAGCTAAAGAAGAGTATGAAATAGCAACTGATTTGGAATTGAACTGAACTTTAAGCTGAAACTGAACTACTATCTGAACGGGTACTTGTTTGGCGTTATGGGCTATATCCCCCTAATCATGTAATTGTACATCTGAACTTACCTCATGTATAGTCATGCAACGCAAACTGTATCTATATACGTGTATGTAACATACCCCCCCCCTGGTAGGTAAATATATAATCAATAGGCCCAGTTGGTGTTGTGGGCTATCTCCCCCAACATATAATCAATAGGCCTTGTTGGCGTTATCGGCTATATCCCCCCAGTATAATTAATGTAAGAATTTATGAGTCATAACACATGTGGAAGTATCATATGGACTCAAGAGATCATGAAAGACACCATAAACGGAATCACAAACATAATCTGATGCACGCCGTCCATAAGTTGGACAGAAGAGCCTATCCCCATTTTAGGGAGAAACTAAGTGTATACATGATGTACTAAGGCTAATTAACTTACTAGGATCCTTCTAGAATCAATTTAGAACCAAGGAACTCAAAAAAATTTCCAACTCTTCAAATTTTCAAAAAATTTGGCAGAGTTTCTCCTAAAATTGGTGATCCTAAAAGAAATAGCAAGCACCACAATATCCATGAAAAAGGATACCCGTCCAAGATGATAACATCAAACAAAAGGATATCCAGTTATCCACAATAATGTCAAACGATCGACAAAAAGGAATTATGAACGTAATGTCGGCTCATAATGACTAACTTGTGACATGAAAGTCTAAATATGATTTAGGAATAATCTAAGCATTATCACATGATAATTAAGCTTATATAATCTTAAATGAAGCAATTAGTATCATATGGGGGTTAGGTATACATAAAAACATCAAAGAAACAGAATAAACGGAAGTCCGGATGGAATAGGCCAAGTGGGCGATTGCCTTTTGTTTTTGTTGTGTTTTGAAGCTCCAACCTAAACTAGTTTCTTCCCTACTTCACATATGGAAATGAATATTGTACAAGGATATAATACATGCTGAAATTTCTGTTGAACGTTTCTTAAAAGATAAAGAAGAAAGGCTAGAACATAGCCAAACTAAGTAGTGCCAAAAACGAAATGAAAATCCTACATACCTCTTGTGTTTTTTCTTTCAAACCTTGTTCCATTTGATCCACACCCTTCCTTATGCTTGTATCGATAAAATATAGAGGTGACAAGCTTGCATATCCACAAAGCTCTTTCCAAAACTTGAGTTATAAGGATAAAGGAGGACGGCAAAGTCTTACCTATGTCGTAAGGATCGCGTTGATGTGTTCACTTCTTGATTTTGAGTTGCGGATGATGGCCTTGCTTCAGCACGGTCGCATGCAATATAATTTACCCAACTATGAGTCGGGGTCGAATCCCACAGAGAACAATATGTAGGCGATTAGGCATGTAAGAGAATTATCACTTATTATGCTAAGCCATACACTTAGAAATATTTTGAGAAAATATTTAAATCTAATTGCGAAAATATAAACTAACCTAGAAAACAAGTAAAATTATCAATGGCTACAAGTATGGATGCATTAGGAATTACACTCGAGTAATGATCCAATGTATTTTATGATTTCACAAATATGAGCGAGTTTATGTTAATTAGCCTCGGGTAATAATTCTATATTAGCTTCTTCCAAAGACTAACAAGACTTCCTAATTGAATTATCCCTAAAACAATTAAGAAATCAAGCACACCCGAATATAGCTACAAGTAAATCCTATCCCTAAGGTAGAATCTATAAAGTGAGGGTTAAAACCTCAAGTTCTTGTTAATTAATCTTTCTCAACCCCAAATTATCTTTCCCAAAATTAATTCGAAGTTAATGGGCGAATCCTAGGGTTAGCTAACCCCTTTGAAAATATTAAAGAACAAGAATAATTAAAAAACAATAACTCACTCCATAATAAATAAAAATCGTTCAATACACAAGCACAACAAGATAGTTAATCCACACTTTGAATATGAATATTCCCATAAACAAGATTCAAGTGTTAGAATAAATACTACACACTTAGATATTCAATACAAAGCAAGGAAATTAAGAAATGAGTAAGAAATTCTCAACCAAAAGCTTCAAATCTTCAAGACTCAAGTGTGTGTGCAAACCCTAGCTCCAAAACTTGTGTTCTCTTCTCAAAATATGTCAAATGTGTCCAACAACTGCCAAAGATTGCCAAAGATCCGTTTCCAACAAGCTAGGTCGTGTATTAAAGGGTTTGGGGCCAAAAAATATGAAATTACAGAAGGACCCAAAACTGAGGCACGATATTCACAATTGCAAATACTAGTTCGCAATTGCGAACCCTGAGATTACTATTGCACATCGCATTTGCGATCTTTATGTTCGCAATTGCAAACTTGGCATTGTGCACTTGGTTTCGCATTTGCGATGGAGATCTTCGCATTTGCGAAGTTTGACTGTCTGGTTTGACTTCGCATTTGCGACCCTCTTTTCGCATTTGCGAACATTAACTGGAATGTTTGACTTATGCATTTTCCAAGTTGATGTCATAATTGCGACATCTGAGGCCTTATTCCAGATTTCCTTCTTTTCAGCTTCATTTTGACTCGTTTTCACTTGGTTTCTTCATGATCACTTCTAAATCACATAGAACCTATAAAATAGAAGAAAACGACATTAAATACATGATTTTATGTCACGACCCAAAATCGGACCCGGTCGTGATGGTGCCTATCGTGAAACAAGGCCAGTCGACACACCCCCAATACCAATTAACAGTTATATAATTCATAAATAAGTCGTTAATAAGTGATAAATTCCAAAATAAAGTGAAATAGAACAAATGTGAAAATAAACACAACCCGACATCGGGGTGTCACCAGTCATGAGCATCTAAACATCTGTCTAGGAGTATGAAAGAGACTACACAGACTATTACAGAACTAGTACAAAGGAAAGTAAGATAAGAGGGAGAAGCACTGGGTTGCGAACACCGAGCAGCTACCTAATGAACTCAACCTGCTGGAAGCAATCAGCCCTCGCTAGCGGGACCCGAGGCTCCTGAATCTGCACACAGGGTATAGGGAGTAATATGAGTATGCCAACTCAGTAAGTAATAAAAGTAAAGACAGCTGAGCAATAAGAAAACACGTAAAACACATCAAAATGCTACAAAGAGGCAATGTAAAACCAGAACAAGGCAATAATCAGTAAAAACTCGTAGAAACACCGTAGTTCAGTAAAAACCTCTTTAAACATATTTTAGTAGTTAAACGAGTGAATGAAAAGTAGTGAGAAAACATAGACACATAAAAACAACCCTTCGGGCAAAATACCAATAGAATTAGCCCATCGGGCTATCTCGCAATCACTTGTATCAGCCCCTCGGGCAATAACATAGAACAACATCAGCCCTCGGGCAATAACATAGAATAACATCAACCCTTCGGGCTATATCACATCTCACATTGGGTACCCGCGCTCACTGGGGTGTACAGACTCCGGGAGGGGCCCCTTACGGCCCTAGCTCAATAACAAGTCATCTCGTGGCATAATCAAACAGGCTCTCGGCCTCATATCAAGGACCAGTATAATACAGTTGCAGTGCGCAGCCCGATCCCATAGTATCCTCACAACACAGGCCCTCGGCCTTACTCAGTCAGAATCTCACAAGCCACATGGGCAATAGTAAAACATGATGCTCAGCCTCAAAATATCATTTGAAATATCAAAAACGAGTAAAGATGGTTGAGTTGTGAAAACAGTAGAATATAACATGACTGAGTACATATACGAAGTCAAAATAGTGAGGAATAGTAGTAAAAATCCCCTACGGGTTCAAAATAGTTGGCACGAGGCCTAAATATGGCATTCAGCCTAAAACATGATGATAGCAAACAGTATTCAATCAAATACGCAGTTAAACAGTCATACAGGACGGACTAAGTGACGATCCCCAACGGTACATGACTCCACGCTCGTCATCTAGCGTGTGTGTCACCTCAAAGTAGCACAACAATGTGAAATCCGGGGTTTCATACCCTCTGGACAGCATTTACAATCATTACTTACCTCTATCCGGTTCAAACTCTAGCCCGCGATGCCTTTGCCTCTCGTATCGGCCTCCAGATGCACCAAATCTAACCAAAATCAAAACATAACCATCAAATTGTGCTAAGGAAACAAAGCACACTCGAAGGAAATCAAATTACAACACCAATCCCGGAATTAACCAAAACCAGACCTCCGGGCCCATGTCTCGGAATCCGATAAAAATTACATCAATAAACTCCTTATCCTCCCACGAGTTCATCCATATCAAAAGTACCAAAATCCTACCACAGATGACCCTCAAACCCTTACTCAAAGGTCTCCAATCTCAAGCCGTAGTTTCTTCAATACCCATAATTTCCATAAATTTCAAGCCTAATCAATGAAATAACACCATAGGAACGAGTTTTATGTTCAAAAATCTTACCTCAATGAAGTTCCCTCTGATTCCTTCTCCAAAATCCCCGAAAAGAGCTCCAAAATCACAAACAAGTCATATACCACTATCCAAACTTATACCAATCTTCAAAACACCTCAAACAACATCGAATCAACCAAAACACATCGGATTCAAGCCTAAGGTTCCAAAAATCTTCTGAATTCCGTTTTTGATCAGAAGGTCTATCAAACCACGTCCGAATGACCTGAAATTTTGCACACACATCCCAAATGACACAACGGACCTACTGTAACTCCTGAAATTCCATTCCAACCCCTATATCAAAATCTCACCTATCAACCGAAAAATGTCAAAATTCCAATTTTGTCAATTCAAGCCTAAACCTACTACGGACCTCCAAAACACGTTCTGATCACACGTCTAAGTCCCAAATCGGAATTCACATCCGAGCCCTTTTTTCACATAAGTCAATATCCGATTGACTTTTCCAACTTAAGCTTACTCAAAAGAGACTAAGTATCCCAAATCTTACCAAAACATTTCCGAACCCGAGCCAACCAACCCGATAACACATAATACAGCTGAACAAGGCAATAAGAAGCAGAAATGGAGAAAATGGAGCGGTAACTCATGAAACAAACGGCCGGGTCGTTATATCCTCCCCCTTTTAAATAAATGTTCGTCCTCGAACGGGTCAAGAAACATATCTTAAGCCTCAAATAGGTGAGGATATCTACCCCGCATCTCCCGCCGGTCTCCCAGGTAGCCTCCTCTATGGGCCGACCTTTCCACTGCACTTTCACTGAAGCTATATCCTTTGACCTCAACTTTCAAACCTGACTCTCCAAAATAGCTATTGGCTCCACATCATAAGTCAAATCATCAACTAACTGAACCGTGCTTAAATCCAAAACATGAGATGGATCGCCAATATACTTCCGGAGCATAGAAACATGAAATATAGGATGCACACTCGATAAGCTGGGTGGCAAAGCAATCTCATAAGCCACCTCCCCAATCCTATGAAGCACCTCAAAAGGCCCAATGAACCGAGGACTCAATTTACCCTTCTTCCCAAATCTCATAACACCTTTCATGGGTGAAACCTTCAACAGAACCTTCTTACCAACCATGTAGGACAGATCCTGAACCTCCTGTCAGCATAACTCTTTTGTCTCGACTGCGCTATACGAAGCCTCTCCTGAATCATCTTCACCTTGTCTAAAACATCTTGCACTAAGTCTATACCCAATAGTCTAGCCTCACCCGGCTCAAACCAACTAACTGGAGATCTATACCGCCTCCCATACAAAGCCTCATATGGAGCCATCTGAATACTCGACTGGTAACTGTTGTTATAAGCAAACTCTTCAAGCGGTAGAAACTGATCCCATGACCCTCCAAAATCAATAACACAAGCACGAAACATGTCCTCCAATATCTGAATAGTGCGCTCGGACTGCCCGTCGGTCTAAGGGTGAAAAGTTGTGCTCAACTCAACCTGAGTACCCAACTCTCGCTACACAGACCTCCAAAACTGTGAAGTACACTGAGTGCCCCTATCTAAAATGATGGAAACTGGGATACCATGCAAACGAACAATCTCCCGAATATAGATCTCTACCAACCACTGTGAAGAATAGGTAGTACACACAAGAATGAGTGCGCAGACTTGGTCAGCCGATCCACAATCACCCAAATAGCATCGACCTTTTTCAAAGTTCGATGGAGCCCAACTACAAAGTACATGGTGATCCGCTCCCACTTCCACTCGGGAATATCCATCTGCTGAAGCAAGCCACCCCGTCTCTGATGCTCATATTTCACTTGCTAATAGTTGAGATAACGAGCTACAAATCCCACAATGTCCTTCATTCTCCTCCACCAATAATGTTGTCTCAGATCCTGATACATATTCGCGGCACCCGGATGAATGGAATACTGCGAACTATGGGCCTCCTCCAGAATCAACTCCCGAAGCCCATCTACATTGGGCACACATATCCGGCCTCGCATCCTCAACACCCCATCATCTCCAATAGTCACATCTCTGGAATCATCATGCTAAACTCTGTCCTTAAGGATAAGCAAATAAGGATCATCAAACTGGCGCTTTTTGATGCGATCAAATAAAGAAGACCATGAAATCACACAAGCTAATACCCGAATAGGCTCCGAAATATCTAACCTTACGAACCAATTGGCCAATGCCTGAACATCAACTGCAAGAGGTCTCTCCCCAATTGGAATATATTCCAAACTCCTTATACTCACCGCCTTCCTACTCAAGGCATCGGCCACCACATTGGCCTTCCCCGGATGGTGCAAAATAGTAATATCATAATCCTTTAGCAACTCCAACCATCTCTGCTGCCTCAAATTGAGATCCTTATGCTTGAACAAGTGCTGGAGGCTACGATGATCAGTAAACACCTCACAAGACACACCATACAAATAATGCCTCCAAATCTTCAACGCATGAAAAATGGCAGCCAACTCCAAATCATGAATAGGGTAGTTCTTCTCATGGGGCTTCAACTGACGAGAAGCATAAGCAATAACTCTACCCTCTTGCACCAATACACACCCAATACTAACTCTCGAAGCATCACAATAGACGGTATATGAACCTGAAGCTGATGGCAAAACTAACATTAGAGCTGTGGTCAAGGCAGTCTTGAGCTTTTGAAAGCTCTCCTCACACTCATTCGACCACATAAATGGAGCACCATTCTGAGTCAACTTGGTCAAGGGTGATGCGATAGATGAAAATTCTTGAACAAACCGAAGGTAATAACCCGCCAAACCAAGGAAATTCTGAATCTATGTGGCTGAGGACGGTCTGGGCCAACTCTGAACAGACTCTATCTTCTTCGGATCAACCTGTATACCCTCACTAGACACCACGTGCCCCAGGAAAGCCACTGAACTGAGCCAAAACTCACACTTGGAGAACTTTGCATAAAGCTTCTCCTCCCTCAATCTCTGCAACACAACTCTCAAATGCTCCGTGTGCTCCTTCTAACTACGCGAGTTCACCAGAATATCATTAATGAAAACTATGACAAATGAGTCGAGATAAGGACAAAACACACTATTCATCAAATGCATGAATGCTACTGGGCCATGGTTAGCCCAAAAGATATCACCAAGAACTCATAATGACCATATCGGGTCCTGAAAGCTATCTTAAGAATATCCGAGTCCCTGATCTTTAATTGGTGATAAACTGAATGGAGATCAATCTTGGAGAACACTCTCGTCTCCCTGAAACTGGTCAAACAAATCATCTGCACGAGGCAAGGGATACTTGTTCTTGATTGTTACTTTGTTCAACTGTCTGTAATTAATGCACATCCTCATCGTGCCGTCCTTCTTCTTCACAAACAGGATAGGCGTGCCCCAAGGCGACACACTAGGCCGAATAAACCCCTTATCAAGGAGTTCTTGAAGCTGTTCCTTTAACTCCTTCAACTCCGCTGGTGCCATACAATATGGTGGAATAGAAATGGGCTGAGTGCCCGGCACCAGATCAATACCAAAAGCAATATCCCTATCTAGTGGCATGCCCGGTAGGTCTGCAGGAAACACATCGGAAAAATCCCTCACAACAGGAACAGAATCAATACTAGGAGTCCTTGCACTGACATCCCTCACAAAGGTTAAATTTGAAAGACAACCCTTCCCAACCATACGATTGGCCTTCAAGAATGAAATTACCCTAATGGGAACATAATCAGTCAAACCTCGCTACTCAATCTGTGGCACACCCAGCATAGCCAATGTCACTGTCTTAGCATGACAGTCCAAAATAGTGCGACACGAAGATAGCCAATCCATGCCCAATATAACATCGAAGTCTACCATACATAACAATAAAAGATCCACTCGGGTCTCCAGACCCCTAATAGTCACCACACATGACCGGTACACATGGTCTGCAATAATAGTATCGCCCACCAGAGTAGATACACGAACCGATGAAACAAGAGACTCATGGGGCGTATCCAAATAATGAGCAAAGTATGATGACACATAAGAATAAGTGGAACCAGGATCAAATAATACAGAGGCATCTATGTGGCAGACTGAGATAATACATATGATCACAGCATCTGAAACAATAAAATCGGGTCTAGATGGGAGTGTATAGAAATAGGCCTGACCACCACCTGATAGACCTCCCCCTCTAGGGCGACCCCTAGCTGACTGGCCTCACCCCTAGCTAGCTAGGTGGGTGGTGGTGAAGTAACTGGCGCTGAAGCCGATGGCTGACTCCTCTTCTGAGATGAACCCCAAAACAACGAGGACACTGCCTCCACATGTGTCCCAACTCTCCACACTCATAACAACTCCCTGGTGCTGGAGACGGGGACTGAAGGGAACCCCTAGCATCAAAATGACTAGCAGATGCACCTGGCATAGAAGAACCCTGAATTGATGGTGCACGAGATGAACTCTGGGTTGGAAGGGCACTGAGTGATGACTGGCCTTGATGGGAACTGTGGGAACCATGACCCGATAATGCCCCACGATAACCTGGGTGAGCTGACTGAGCATGTTTGAATGGACGGCCTCTACCGTGCTGAAACTGAGCTCTCGAAGGAGCACCACCATAACTACCAGATTCCCGAGGCCTCTTGGCCTCCTTCTCATCTTGCTCCTGGCAACGAATTGACTCAATCTCGCGAGCAATGTCTACAACCTCCTTAAAAGTAGCACCAGACACCCTCTCCCTAGTCATGAGAATACGAAGCTGATATGTGAGGCCATCAACGAACCTCCTAATCCTTACTCTCTCCGTAGGAACCAACCAAATAACATGACGAGATAACTCCGAGAACCTCATCTCACACTATATCACAGTCATATCTCCCTGACACAACCACTCGAACTGCCTGCATACCTCTTATCTGTGAGACTGTGGCACATACTTATCCAAAAATAAAAAGGAGAACTGCTTCCAGGTAAGGGGTGCTGCACCAACAGGCCTACGCCTCTCATAAGCCTCCCACTAAGTGAAGGCAGCTCCAGAAAACTGAAAAGTAGTAAATGCAACCCCGTTGGTCTCTAGAATACCCGTTGTACGAAGAATCCACTAACACTTGTCCAAGAAACTCTGGGCATCATCCCTCTCTGCACCACTGAAAATCGGAGGCTGAAGTCTACCAAACCTCTCCAACCTGCGCCGCTCGTCCTCTGGCATAGCAAGAGCTACATATTCCTGAACAGCTGCAACCGGCTGGGCTGGAGGTGCCCCCGATGTCTGAAGTCCTTGCACGACCTACTCAGGTGTACGGGCGGCAGGAGTCTGAGTACCTCCCCCGACCTAAGAAGTAGTTGCGATTGTAGTAACTGAGACCGCCTGAGCTAGGCCAATACATACTGATAGAATCTGAGCCAGGGCCTCCTGAAGACTCGGAATCACAATGGGCATAGCTGGTGCTACTGGAGCGTCTATAACTGGGACCTGATCATGAACTAGGGCGGCTAGTGGATCTGCAGGTGCTGCCCTAGCTACTGTGCGGGCTATACCCATGCCCCTACCACGGCCTCGACCGCATCCTCGGCCTCTATTAGCCCCAACTAGTGGCACTGGTAGCAGTGGTGGTCGTCTATCCTGACCAGTCGCTCGTGTCCTCACCATCTGTGAGAGAATAGAATAACAGAAGTTTAGTACTTGGATTAATATATTCGCACAACAAGAGTTTCAAGAATATGAAGTTTTCCTAAAGGTTCTACAGCCTCCCGAGGATCAATATAGACGTCTCTGTACCGATCCGCGAGACTCTACTAAACCTGCTCATGACTCGTGAGACCTCTGTAAGCTAAGCTCTGATACCAACTTGTCACGACCCAAAACCGGGCTCAGTCGTGATGGCGCCTATCGTGAAACAAGGCCAGCTTACACAAACCCCCAATACCAATTAACATTTATATAATTCATAATTAAGTCACTAATAAGTGATAAATTCCAAAATAAAGTGAAATAGAACAAATGCGAAAACAAACACAGCCCGACATCGAGGTGTCACCATTCATGAGCATCTAAACATCTATCTAGGAGTATAAAAAAGACTACACAGTCTATTACAAAACTAGAACAAAGGAAAGTAAGATAAGAGGGAGAAGCACTAGGCTGCGAACGCCGAGCAGCTACCTAGTGAACTCCGAACAGCCTGCTGGAAGCAATCAACCCTCGCTAGCAGGACCCGAGGCTCCTGAATTTGCACACAAGGTGTAGGGAGTAACGTGAGTATGCCAACTCAGTAAGTAATAAAATTAAAGGTAGCTGAGCGATAAGAAAACACGTAAAACAGAGCAAAATGCTACAAAGAGGCAGTGTAAAACCAAAACAAGGCAATAATCAGTTAAAACTCGTAGAAACACCTTAGTTCAGTAAAAACTTCTTTAAACAACTTTTAGCAGTTAAACGAGTGAATGAAAAGCAGTCAGAAAAGATAGACACATAAAAACAGCCCCTCGGGCAAAATACCAACAGAATTAGCCCATCGGGCTATCTCGCAATCACTTGTATCAGCTCCTCGGGCAATAACATAGAACAACATCAGCACCTTGGGCAATAACATAGAATAACATCATCCCTTCGGGTTATATCACATCTCACACTGGGTACTCGCGCTCACTGGGAGTGTACAGACTCAGGGAGGGGCACCTTATGGCCCTAGCGCAATAACAAGCCATCTCATGGTATAATCAAACAGGCTCTCGGCCTCATATCAAGGACCAGTATAATATTGTTGCGACGCACATCCCGATCCCCTAGTATCCTCACAACACAGGCCATCGGCCGTACTTAGTCAGAATCTCATAAGCCATTCGGGCAACAGTGAAACATGATGCTCAGCCTCAAAATATCATTTGAAATATCAAAAATGAGTAAAGATGGCTAAGTTGTGAAAACAGTAGAATATAACATGACTGAGTACAAATACGAAGTCAAAACAGTGAGGAATAGTAGTAAAAATCCCCTAAGGGTCCAAAACAGTTGGCACGAGGCCCAAATATGGCATTCAACCCAAAACATAATGATAGCAAATAGTTTTCGATTAAATACCCAGTTAAATAGTCATACGGGATGGACTAAGTCACGATCCCCAAAGGTACATGACCTCACGCTCGTCATCTAGTGTGTGCGTCACCTCAAAGTAGCACAACAATGTGAAAGCTGGGGTTTCATACCCTCAGGACAGCATTTACAATCATTACTTACCTCTATCCGGTCCAAACTCTAGCCAGTGATGCCTTTGTCTCTCGTATCGTCCACCAGATGCTCCAAATCTAACCAAAATCAGAACATAACCATCAAAATGTGCTAAGGGAACAAAGCCCACTCGAAAAAAAATCAAATTACAACACCAATCCCGAAATTAACAAAAACTCGACCCCCGGACCCATGTCTCGGAATCCTATAAAAATTACATCAATAAACTCCTTATCCTCCTATGAGTTCATCCATATCAAAAGTACCAAAATCCGACCACAAATGACCCCTCAAACCCTTACTCAAAGGTCTCCAATCTCAAGCCCTAGTTTCTTCAATATTTACCCACACATTTCCATAAATTTCAAGCCTAATCAATGAAATAACACCATAATAACGAGTTTTATGTTCAAAAATCTTACCTCAATGAAGTTCCCTCTGATTCCTTCTCCAAAATCCCCCAAAAAAGCTCCAAAATTGATTTAAAAATGGTAAAGAAAGGCTGAAAATCGCGAAAGAGGGTTTATATACTTTCTGGACCAGGGTTTTCGCACCTGCGGCCCAATTTCTCTTCTGCTCTACCGCTTTTACAGTCAAGCGCACCACATCTGAGGTTTTCACTTAAAACCCCAACTCCGCGCCTACGATCGAACACCCGCACCTGCGATACTACAGGTGCGCTCAAATAGTCGCTTCTGTGGTTCCAGCTCCCATGGCCATTTCCGCAACTGCGACCCACTAGGCACTTCTGCGAGCCCACACCTACAGTCCCCTAGCCGCAGGTGCGGTTATGACAGCAGACTCAGCCTCAGCTGCAAATTCCCAATTCTTCACTTTTCGTCAACCATCCGGAATCACCCTGAGGCCCCCGGGACCTCAACCAAAAGCACAAACAAGTCATATACCACTATCCAAACTTATACCAATATTCAAAACACCTCAAACAACATCGAATCAACCAAAACACATCGGATTCAAGCCTAAGGTTCCAAAAATCTTCTGAATTCCGCTTTTGGTCAAAAAGTCTATCAAACCACGTCCGAATGACCTGAAATTTTGCACACACATCCCAAATGACACAACGGACCTACTGAAACTCTCGGAATTCCATTTCGACCCTTATATCAAAACCTCACCTATCAACCGGAAAACGCCAAAATTCTAATTTCGCCAATTCAAGCCTAAACCTACTACGGACCTCAAAAACACGTTCCGATCACACTCCTAAGTCCCAAATCATCTCCTGAAGCTATCCTAACCTTCAGAATTCACATCCAATCCCTTTTTCACACAAGTCAACATCCGGTTGACTTTTCCAACTTAAGCTTACTCAAAAGAGACTAATTGTCCCAAACCTTACCAAAACTTTTTCGAACCCGAGCCAACCAACCCAATAACACATAATACAACTGAACAAGGAAATAAGAAGCAGAAATGGGGAAAATGGAGCGGTAACTCATGAAATGACCGGCCGGGTCGTTACATTTTATCAACCAAACATATCAAAAATCTAAGATTAAAGACGAGATAAGTTGGTAAAATACCCATTTATCAAACCCCAGACTTAAACTATTACTTTTCCTCAAGGAATTAAAGGGACAAATTCTCCTTCTAAGTATTTAACTTAATAATGCATCAATATCATGCCAAGTCAAAAAGGTCTACTCTAGGCACAAACACATGACTTTGATTGGTACCAGCAATTAATCTAAAGCATATGAAATACCAAAAACTTCTCATGAATTTCATTACAATTCAAGTGCTCAAACACTATGTAAACCACAGTAGCAATCAAGTCATGACACTAAAGCTTCAAAATTTGCCTCTTTATCACAATTAACTTCCCTTGTTCATTCCTCCCAATTGAAAAGGAGATTAAATTCACAACTCCAATCTCATGTGCCCTCTTACTTAAGAGAGAATCTTACACTCATAAATTTCAATTCAAAACATAAATGGGATATCAAATGGAAAGAATTAACTCTCTCTCACAAAGATGTTCAAATGCACACAAGTTGTACCATAGGCTTGCCCTTCATATATTTCTCCACTAATGTAGACAAACTTGGTTCAAAATCAATTAGGACTTAAAGGATTGTAGTTTAGGCTTCTGGTTAAGGCAGCGCACAATAAGCACCACAATTTTTCAACAATCAAAATACACTTCCTTCAAGAACTTTTCCACCATTTCTTCATTTTTCATTTCATCACCTAGTCTTCCATCTATTCACAATTCCTTATTTTTCCTTCTTCTTTTTTTCTCATATATATATATATATTTTATTTACCCTTCACCTTTTAAGAAACTTCCACATCACAGCTTTTCCAACATTCACCCCCAAACTTAGGCTTTTAGCCTATGTTTACACTTTCAAAGTACTTAGGGAGGTAGGGTACCAAAAGATAAATCAATAACGAAAGAAAGGTTAAAGCTTGTACCATGGTTGCCAAAGAAAAAGTTTAAAGGCTCAAAAGGGGTTGACTAAGGAAATTATGCAAGGGTAGGAAATTTAAGGCACAATAGCGGTACCAGGAAGGCCTAACACCATTTTTCAAACCAAGTTAGTCTAGTGTTTCGCCTTGAAGCACATTCCAGGCAAGTTCTAGCCTAAAAATCATGCAAAAGAATTCACAATAAATCTCACCACACATGGCACATGAAAACTCAAGTGGAATACAAATCCTAAATCCAATTGAAATCAATGAACTCAAAGAAGTCACGTATAGCCTAAGAAGATATTTAGTGAGTCAAAGAGCCAAAAATTGAGTCTAAAAGTCATTACAATGTCTATACTTCAATCATTTTATTTTTCAAAGATTTATAATTCATATGCCGAAGTTTAAATCATGTTGGTACCAAGCAAGCCAAAAATTGGCCAATGGGCACAAACTCCAACCCATACCACTTATTCTTCCTAAATTAACAAAAATTATATCTAAACTACAAGACTAATTCCCTTAAGAAAGTCGCCTAGCTATCCATCATCGGGAAAAGTCGACACAAAAATTTGACAAAATTACCCGATTTACAAAAAAAAATTGGCATCCTAGGAAAAAGAATCATGGTACAAAGAAAACCAAGGATATCGCCACCAAAATAAAATATACTATTTAAAAAAAATCAAGAAGCTAATAAACATCAAGTCAATAAAACATACTATAAATAAAAACAAAAATTCAAGAAGCTAGTTAACATATTAATATAACACATCATATGAAAACAAATATCAATCTACCATATCCGCAGTTATACAAGAAGCCACCCCCAACTAGAGATGTTGCAATGTCCCCAATGCAACTAAACAAAATAGAGTAAAATGGTGAAAAGTGCTCCCTGAATACTGCATCAAGTGCTCTCCTTGTTGTCGGACTCAATCGCATCCTCCTCCTCCTTGTCTTCTTCCTCGGACCAATGAATTGGAGCATCATCATCATCTTCCAGCTTGGTCGATGGCACTAGCTCTTGAGGCTTTAGAACTTTCTATAGCCCCTTCAACCCTTCCATATGCGGGTGAAAAATTTATCTCTCTTCTTCTCCCCTTTCTTCATCCTGGTGTGTGCCTTTGCTAGCTTGTCATGAGAAGTACCCAAAGTACCGTGCGTCGTAGCCAAATCAGTATATGCCTTCTCCAGCTTCTTAAGGTGATCCCCCTGCTTCTTTTGATCATCAAGATACTTTTGAAATTCTTTCTTTGAAATACATACAGAGGGTCCCTCGGATGTTTACCCAGGTCCCTATGGAAGACTAGCTACTAGGTCGCGAATCAGCCGCATTTCCTCGAAAAGCACAGCAAATGGTCCTCCTGCAGAAAATGATGACTGGTTACCCTGGTCGGTCTGAAAAGAAGATCCCAAATTTCTCTTTTTTGATTTTGACGGCGCCGCCCTCTCCTCTTTTCTTCAATATATTGATAGGCTTCCACGGATCTATCTAGTTGTCTCCCGGATCCTCCTCAACCCCAGCAAGTTGGCACAGCTCAGTGATAAGAGATGGGAACATCAATGATGGACCATTCTGAATCTGATACTCCCTCATTTCATTGATGAAAATCTTACCAACATTGAGCCGAATACCATCAAGAATGGAGGATATCATTTGAGCTCTCGTTATTGGTACATTCCATATACTCCCTGCGGGGGAGATGCGACTGCATATGATGGCCAGCCATATCTTTGCTTCGGCAATGAATTCTTTGGAGGTGATCCCTCTCTTTTCAGCTGCCCATGGAACATCCGCTCTCGAGCACAATTTGGAGACTAACCAATCGCCTGAGGCACAATATTTTGCACAGAATGGGGCCATGTCATGGTCCTGTAGGTGATAGATTTGGTTCATAGCTTCAGCTGCGAAATTCACCATTTTGACACAAATCCTCATGATTGGCTCTCTTAACTTGATTGCTGGAAGGTTAGAATAGAATTACCTCACCCATTACTCATTGTCTCTGCAAGGTTGATGGGCAAAATCGGTCCATCCTATGTCAACAAGTCTCTCATAGAACTCAGGAAGACATTCTGGGACCTTATCCGGAAATATACCATTTTTCAGGAGCAACTTCTTCGAAATCAACTCAGCATAGTACTGTTCCTGGTAATCCAATGAAAATAATTGGTGTTGGTCATAGATCTCCTCAATTTCCAAAGGATATTCATGTGCGGATTCATCGAAGTTAGAGCTCATTTTCAGCTTACGATACCTGTAAAGAAATATTGGAGTGAACACATGGTATGGCTATGAAATATATTGCAAAATGAGTGAAATATGTCAAAGAAATGATGGGAAATGCGAAACCCAACCTTAGAAAAAATTTAGGATTTTGAGTTCAGCAGAAGCCTGCTCTCTGATGTCGCAATCGCGAAGGCAACAGGAACCTAAAAAGATTGCAATTACGATCATATCTTCGCAAATGCGAAGGATGCCAGACATGAAAATGTTCACCATTGCGAATTGCGAGCACCTCTTCACAATTGCGAAGCTCGCAAATGCGAAGAGGCTATCGCAATTGCAACTTCATCGTCCCCAGCCAGCTTCTCTCACAGAACAATCCCAAGCCTTAAAAAATTTGAACAAAAGCACACCTTTAAAGAATTCAGTCAGTTTTTAAACATAAAATCATGTAATAAACTTCAGACACAACCACGAGTTGAAGAAATCAATGAATCGGCCAACAATTTCATTTGGGCCTATCATCGAACACATTGAAGGCACAAAATTCATTTCACATTCCAACAACCTATGGGTACTCAGACATCCCCAATTTTTTAGCAAAGAAAGAATCTCACACTCTCAACCAACCTCACCCAGAAATTACAACATGAATTATGTTGTTTTTTAATTAATTTTTGCACAGAACAGAAAAATCAATTCGAGCCCTAGTATTTGAGAGCACAAGGAGAGAAGAAGAAGAAGAAGAAGAAGAAGAGTGTAAAGATTAAGCTCTCATACCTGGATGCTCACAATTAGGAGTGAAAATGGTGGAGCTTGAGAGTTAGGAGAGTGAGGAAAATGAAGGTCTTATATTTTTTTGAAGAGCCCAAAATTTTCTAACTTTTGTTCAAAATGACACACAGTTACCCGTTTAAGGCCTCTGATGTCGCATTTGCGACCCTTTCTTTGCAATTGCGAACTTCAAAAATCCAGCAGAGGTCGCAAATGCAACCCTTTCTTCAATTTTGCGATGAGGCCAAGTTCGCAAACATAAACACTGAGGCCTGGACTGCAGATGTATTCAGCTACTAGTTTGGGCTATCCGAACCACTCCGACCTGCACAAATCAACTCCAAAAATTCTAAAACTTGGAAGATTAGTAAAAAATAATATTCTAAGCTATTCTAAAAAAACAATTTCAAAAACCACTCCAAATTTTGAAAACGATGAGTCACCAAACGTTGCATTTAACGTCGTGGCATGACGCGAATCAACTTTACCACTTTTCTCGCCGCTTGGACGATATGAATTGGGCACCTAACTTGGACTCAAGTTTGTGACCACGAGCAATAGGGGTGGTAAGTAGATGATCAAGCCAAGCCTCAATTTCTTCGTTTTGCATTTATTGGCTTTGAGGAATGTCCTTTTCCGTTCTTGAATATTCAAATTGCAAGATGTATGGCTCTTGTCTTTCTCCTTTACACTCCCACATGGATTCATATGGTTCAATTCCCATATCACCACACAATTTCAATATTGAAAAATACTTGGAATGTAACCTCAAGCCTTCAAATTGTAATTTTTCCGAATTTTGGCATTCTCTTTTTCCCCCCAACTAGAGTCAATCTCAACCGTATTTTCAATTACACCGGTTGACTCTAATTCCATATTTTTCTTGGCATCACTAACTAGCATGGAGTTGGTTGGTGGAGGTTCAATTCTTGATTCCTCAAAATAAAGCTCACTTTTTTCCTCGAAGTTGGACTCTTCTTGAGCTCTTTCCATACTTTCAAATTGATAGGCATAATGAGTCTCAATCAATGATTTCATTTGATCTTCCAAAGTGCGGATAGTCTCATCATTTTGATGTAGTACTTGTTTTAAGTCCTCGAGTACCAAGCTTTGCTTCTCCTCATTTTCAAGAATGGCTTCCAACATGAACATCATCCTCTCATTTTGAGCATTTGAGAGTTCTTCTTGGCTTTGATCAAGTGCCAAAGAAGGATTTTCGGCGTCAACCTCTAAGAAAGGTTCTTGGCTATCATTCACTTCCGAGACTTTTTGGACCTCTAAAGCTTCAAGCATTTCTCTCATTTGTACGTTAAACTTTTCAAGCGCCAAATTATTTTGGAGACTATTTTCCAAAAGTTCCTCCAAGGCCTTTTGCTCTTTGTTTCCTCCTTCAAGGAGGCATTCCATCATGAGCTTGAACTCTCCATTTGACCATGTTCAACTTCTTCTACTTCATATCCCTATAATTTTCATCACAAAAAGTAGAATCATCATAGCGGGGGATTGGGGAAGGGAAGGAAAAATAAGCACAATAATTCCAATGACTATTTTGACGACCACAGTTCTCACAAAAACTCCACTCATGGATTTAAGATTGTGCACAATCCGCCCCTGGTAGAATTTAAATAATTTTGCCAAGAGTGCAGTCCTCCACCAATGATAAGGGTCATCAAGGTATGAACAACTACCATCTGACCAATTTTCATTACATAATGCCATTTTTCAAAACTAAGAAAATAAACAAGAAACAAACAAGAAAATAAACCAAGAAAAGAAAAATTAATTACACAAATATTCACAAGTTTTGGACCAAAGCACGGACGTTTACTTTTCAAAAAACCTAAATATGCCAAATTTTTCCCCGGCAACGGTGCCAATTTTGATGACGTCCAAATCCACTACTAAAAAGTAAATGGACACAGTCGCATGCAATATAATTTACCCAACTATGAGTCGGGGTCGAATCTCACGGCGAACAATATATAGGCGATTAGGCGTGTAAGAGAATTATCACTTATTGTGCTAATCCAAACAATTAGAAATATTTTGAGAAAATATTTATAACTAATTGCGAAAATGTAAACTACTAGAAAGCAAGTAAAATGATCAATGGCTACTGTCATGACCCAAAACCACCCCGGTCGTGATGGCGCCTATCATGGAACTAGGCCAGCCGATATATTCCCAAAAAATAATTTTGATATTTCATTTAAAAACCAAATATTACCCTTTTCATACTGAAATCCCGTAAAAGAAGTTAATTCAAAAACCAAAATGTGAAAAATACAAGCCCGACCTCGGGTGTCACTAAGTCATGAGCAAACTACAACTATTCCGGAATACAACAAAACTAAAGTAGTCTAGAAATCAACTACTAATATCTACAGAGAGATAAGAGGGAGGAGGACAAGGCTACAATCGACATGCAGCTATCTTGCCAACTCCGAAATATCCACGGCTGATGAAGATCAACGCTCGCTAGCATGTCCAACAATCCCTGAATCTGCACACAAGATGCAGGAAGTAATGTGAGTACGCCAACTCAGTAAGTAATAAAAGTAAATAAAGACTGAGCAGTAGAAAACACATAAAATCCACATCATGAAAACTCAGTAAGTACAACATGCCTTTAAATCAGTATATAAGTCAAATCATCTCATTAGAAATCCATTTTCAGTAAAACCCTTTTTAAAACATTTTTTCAATAGTTTTCGAACAGGTGATAAAATAGTGAGTAAAAAATGATGAAACCATAAGCAGCCCCTCGGGCAAAACATCACTCGTGAAACGCCCCTCGGGCAAACCTCACAGTCACTCACAATCAGCCCCTCGGGCATAACACAAATCAAGAACAGCCCCTCGGGCAAAACATGAATCAAGAACAGCCCCTCGGGCAAAACATGGATCAAGAACAGCCCATCAGGCAAAACATCATATCATAAACAGCCCCCTGGGCTAACATCATATCACTCACTCAAGGTACCCGCGCTCATTGGGGGTGTGTAGACTCCGGAGGGGCTCCTACATCCCAAGCGCTATCACAAGCCACCTCGTGGCATAATCAACCAAGCCCTATACCTCATAACAAGCCACCTTGTGGCATAAACAATCAGGCCCTTAGCCTCATAATCATGAATCAGTAACATCATGCTGCGATGTGCATACCGATCCTATAATATTTTCACAAATCAGGCCCTCGGTCTCACTCAGTCATCAATCTTTCAAGCCACTCGGGCTATCAGTAAAAAAACAGGGTATTCATCCCAAAGTAACATTTTTATGTATGTTTCAAAACAGTATAGTAAAGACTGCGTTATGAAATCAATTAGTATAACATGATTGAGTATAGATTTTCAATCGAAAACAGTAAGAGGGTAGTAAGAAAAAGGCCTCTCAGGGTCCAAACAACTTTGGCACAAGGCCCAAACATGGCATTCAGCCCAATTTATAAAAATTATTTCTAAAACGCATAAGTATCATATAATTTCAACCAAATACGCAACTTATAGTTGCTACAGGATGGACCGAATCACAATCCCCAACGGTTCACGCCCACACGCTCGTCATCCAGTATGTGTGTCACCTCAAAATAGTGAAACAACCTGAAATTTGGGGTTTCATACACTTAGGATAAGATTCACAATCATTACGTACATCAACCCGGTTAATCCTCTACTCCGCAATGTCCTTGCCTCTTGAACCGGCCTCCAAATGCCTCGAATCTAGCCACAAACAATTCGATACAATCAACACGAGCAAAAGGGACCAATCCCATAAGAAAATACTAAGCTTAAGGCCAAAAGTCAAAAGGTCAACTCAAAAGTCGGGCCCCGGGACCACATCTCTAAATCCAACCAAAGTCACAAAATCCGACAACCCACTCGATTACGAGACTAACCATACTAATTTGACTCAATTCCAACTTCGAATCGGCTTTCAAATTCCAAAAGTTCATTTTATGAAGTTCCACAAATCTTTCCCAAATTTTCACCCCAAATCACTAATAAAATGATAAAATCAATGGTACATTCATGTATTTTAGCCAAATTCGAGTTAGAATCACTTACCCCGATGAATATTTTGAAAAATCTTCGAAACATCGCCAAGATCCGAGATCTCTAGGTCAAAATATGAAATAAAACCCTAAATCTCATATTTATAGAGCACCTCTCAGATTGCCATTCTGCTGACAGACAAAAATCACCGCCCCAACGAACTTCCACCACTGACAGCGGAATTCCGCCGCTGACCGTGCTTCTGGTGGCTGCACAGACAGGCCTTAGTATTTTGGCCATAACTTTATATAAAGATGTCCAAGTGATAATTTCTTTATTTTTCTGAAAACTAGACATGAAGGGCTACAACTTTTATTTTTGGATCATCTCAAAATTCCTTGTAGATCAAAAGATATAGGCTTCCGAAGTCGGACCAGCGAATCTGTAAATCTTTCCCTAGAGCGCCTCAACGCCCTAAATTTTGTCCTCAGCGCCCCAAATTCCGCCCTCAGCGGAATTATCCGCTCTCAGCAAAAATTAAGCACCAGAACCATGCTTGAGTTCTGGTAATGCCCGGACTCGTTCAAAACTTACCCGAAATACACCCGAGGCCTCCAAAACCTCAACCAAATATGTCATCAAGTCCTAAAATACCATAACAACTCAATCGAGCTCTCGAATCACCTCAAACAATAACAAAAACATGAATCGCGCACCAATTCAAGCTTAATGGACTTGAAACGTCAAACTTTCACAACCGATGCCGAAACCTATCAAACCTCGTCCGAATGACCTCAAACTTTGCACACACGTCACAAGTGACATTACGAGCCTACTCCAACTCCCGGAATTCTATTCCGACTCCGATATCAAATTTTTCCACTGCCAACTAGAAATTGCCAAATTTTCAATTTCGCCAAATTCAAGCCTAATTCTACCACGGACCTTCAAAACACAAATCGGATGCGCTCCTAAGTCCAAAATCACCTAACAGAGCTAACAAAATTATCAAAATTCAAGTCCGAGGTCAAATACTAAAAAGCCAAAACTTGGTCAAACCTTTCAAATTTAAAACTTCAAGCCAAGAATCTTTCTTCCATATCTATTCCGATTAACTGAAAATCAAAACTGACGATTTACATAATTAACAATACATCATACGGGGCTAGTCATGCCCAAGAACTAGTGAGCGAAGTGCAAGTCTCAAAACGACCGGTCGGGTCATTACAACTACAAGCATGGATACATGGGGAATTATACTCAAGTAAATCCAATGTATTTTACGATTTTACAAATATGAGCAAATTTATGTTAATTAGCCCCGGGTAATAATTCTATATTAGCTTCTTCCAAAGACTAACAAGACTTCCTAATATAATTATCCCTAAAACAATTAAGAGATTAAGCACACCCAAATATGGTTACAAGTAGTTCAATCCTATCCCTAGATAGAATCTATAAAGAGGGGGTTAGAGCCTCAAGTTCTTGTTAATTAATCTTTTCCAACCCCAAATTATCTTTCCCAAAATTAATACGAAGTAAATGGGCGAGTTTTAAGGTTAACTAATCCCTTTGGAAACATTAAAGAACAAGAATAATTAAAGAAACAATAACTCACTTCATAATAAATAAAAATCGTTCAATACACAAGAATATTTAATCCACACTTTAAATATGGATATTCCCATAAACAAGATTCAAGTGTTGAAATAAATACTACACACTTCAATACAAAGCAAGAAAATGAAGAAATGAGCATAAATGAGTAAGAAATTCTCAACCAAAATCTTCAAGACCCAAGTGTGTGTGCAAGAACCCTAGCTTCAAAACTTGTGTTCTCTTCTCAAAATATGTCAAAGATATCCAAAGACGGCCAAACATTGCCAAAGATCTGTTTCCAATAAGCTAGGTCGGGTATTAAAGGGTTTGGGGCCAAAAATGTGAAATTAGAGAAGTACCCAGAACTGAGGCATGATATTCGCAATTGCGAATATTAGTTTGCAATTGTGAACCCTGAGATTACTATTGCACATCGTATTTGCGATCTTTATGTTTGAAATTGCGAACTTGGCACTGTGCACTTGGTTTCGCATTTGTGATGGAGATCTTCGCATTTGCGAAGGTTGACTGTCTGGTTTGACTTCGCATTTGCGACCCTCTTTTTGCATTTGCGAACATTGACTGGAATGTTTGACATCGCATTTGCCAAGTTGACATCTGAGGCCTTTTTCCAAATTTTCTTCTTTTAAACTTCTTTTTGACTCATTTTCACTTGGTTTCTTCATGATCACTTCTAAATCACATAGAACCTATAAAATAGAAGTAAACGACATTAAACACATAATTTTATCAACCAAACATAACAAAAATCTAAGATTAAAGACGAGATAAGTTGGTAAAATACCCACTTATCAAAACCCTAAGGAACTTCTTGGAGAGCTATGGATCTCTGCTTGTGCATGAATTTGCTGGAAAATGAGGAAAAAGAATAAGTCTTCTATTTATTATAAGGTTGAAAAGTCAACAATATGTGTGTTTCACCGGCCGTTTTTCCAATTCTCATATCTCTTTATCTGGACGTCGTATGAACGAACGGTCAAGAGAATTGGAAACTAAATTCCAATACCTTAAATTTGGTATATAATATGTCCCCAAAGGACCTCATATAACACAAAATTAATTTCTCAAAAAGTTTTATTACAAGGCAAATCCTTAGTCAGTTTTTCTGCAACTTAAATTCGATTTTTCGCAAACTTTATATTATATATCCTAACATCATATATAGTCATATTATGACTTTAAGCTCATTTAATCATTCTTATGAAGTCATTTATATAATATACGACATCACAGAAGTACGAGGTGTAACATTCCAAATGATAAAAGTAAGATCTTTTACCAAAATCAAAAGGTCAACCCAAAGAGCCAACCCTGTACCCGCACCTCGGAACACGACCAAACTCACAAATTCCAAACACCATTCCGATACGAGTCCAAATATATATATGCTTCGTCCAAATATATATGCTTCATCCAAATCCGACCACAAATCAACCCTCAATTCAGCAATTTATTTTTTAGAAATTTTTTAACCAAAATCCCCAATTTCCTCACTTTTATTCACCAATTAAATGTTAAAAACAAGGTTAGAATCATGAATAATGAAAAAATCTGAGTCAAAGATACTTAACCTAATCCAAATCATGAAAATCCCCTCTAAAATCGCCCAAATCCGAGCTTTGCAACTCAAAATATATTAAAATGAATAAAACCCTTGAAAATAGAGTACTTATGGTCTACTAGGCATTCCCTTCGCGATTGGGGACCCAACTTCGCGATCACGAAGCACAATCACACACTGCCCCAGAAAAGGCCTATGCGAATGCGGAACACTGGTTGCGAATGTGATGCACTGCACTCCAGACCCTATGCGAGCACGGGCGACCTCTCGTGATCACAAAAGCTTACAGCCTGATGTACCCAAGTGGCCTCCCTTCTACGTGAACGTGTCATCCCTCACGCGATTGCGGAGACCATTTCCTCCCAAAGCATCGCAAATGCGATTACAACTTCGCGGATGCGAAGAACAACTCGCCTGACATCAAAAATACCCTATGTGAACGCGACTGCCTTATCGCGATCGTGAAGAAAGAAAGCAGACATCAGAAATCAGCAATGCCAAAACATGGAGAAATGGACTGAAACCTATCTGAAACACACCTGAGGCCCACGGGGCCCTGCCCAATCACACCAACCAATTTCAAAATGTAACACATACCTACAATGATACAGTGAGTCATATACATAATACATATTCTACTCCTACTACATATATGGGACTGGGACATATTTTGCTCCTACTACATATAGGACTAGGATTATTTACACATAACTATCTAACACTCCCCCTCAAGCTTGTGCATACAAATCATATGTACCGACCTGTTACATATGTAACTAATATGAGGACCAGTGAGGGACTTGGTGAACATATCTGCAAGCTGATCATTCGACATACAAGGTCACTAGACTTTCCTTGAGCAACAAAACTAAGTGGTTGCTGATAAACAGAAATTGGTCGAAAGGTCACTCGAAAAATTTGAAAATAGTGAGACTATTTCCACACTACAAAATAGGTTCTAAAACACCAGCAGAAAGCATAAACTTTTCTGGAAATTACTGTTCACGCAGGTAAGTCACCGTTCACGCCAGAAAAAATAAAAGTTATTAGAATTTGATGTAATTTATATGGGTAGGTTCGGAATCACGGGACGAGTAAGTTGTCTGGAAGAAGTTTTTTCAAAAAGTGGCTGAAATGGCTCACACACGCCGGAAAAGTTATTGTAGCTCGCTGGAACCGTAGTTCTGGTAGCGCGTGGAGACGCGTAAGGGACTTTCTGCCGGAGTGATTGACTAGGGTTTTGTCGCCTGACTTTTCCGAAGAAGATGGAAGTGTTGGTTTTTGCACAACACTTACCGATGAGGAGATAACGAAAATCAATCTTGAGTCGTCAACCTGAAAGACACACAGTGACTGATTTTTCTATTCCGATGGGACTGAGATTTCTGGGGTTTGGTCGCATAAAGGTTTCGGATCTAATGGCGGTACTGGTATATGCATAGTACCACTGTAGCAGTGATGAACCCTGGAAATAAGACGAAGTTGCCGAAAAATTGCACGGCGATGAGATCTTTCTTCCCAGATGTCGCTGGAACGATGCACAACGATAATTTTCTCACTGAAGATCTGATACCATGTGAGAATACACGGGAGAAAAATCTATTTATTAACAATGATACAATGAGTCATATACATAATACATATTCTACTCCTACTACATATAGGACTGGGATTATTTACACATAACTATCTAACAATGACCATATTATCTAATAGGAATATTTGATCCCAATTTATCAAAAAACAAAAAAAGGAATCTTGTATTATTGAAGACATCGGATCATTCCTATAAGACAGTTATATTAATGGTAAAATAAGAATGTTAGAATTAAAAACGTAATACTTACTCCATTTGTTCCAATTTATGTGACGTGTTTTACTTGGTACAAAATTTATGAAAGAAAAAAAGAATTTTTAATTTTATAGTCTAAATATGCCATATATATTAGTATCGCTATCCTATTAAGGTAAAATAAGCATTTTAAACTTAAATTGTTACTTCTAAATTTAAAAAGATATTATTCTTTTTCAGACTGGCTAAGAAAAAAGAATGTCACATAATTGGGATGGAGGGAGCACTAAACATGAAAAAAAGGATTTTTTGTTAAGACAAATTTAAAAGTAAAGTAATACAAATTGAAATTGGATGGATAGTATTCTCTAACTTCCCAAACTTGTCCAAGGTCATTTACTTTCTCTGATTTATTAATATAAAAAATAACTGGAGCTCCGACCCTCTTTTCAAATATATATGCTCATCAAATAGATGAGTTTTTTTTTATACGGTTAGTGTTGAAGCATAAAAGACAGTTAGAAGCAGTTAGAGTTAGTTAGTTAGAAGTTGTTAGCTAGGTAAAGTCTGTTAGTAGGTGACAGCTGTCACCAGCTAGGTTAAGTGAGGATTAGTGAGGTCTAGATGCTCATGTATATATACACACGATTGCTGTATAAATTACAACTTCTGATGAATAAAAATTCAGTTGATTTTCTACAGAAGCTAACTTTCTCCCCTTTCTTCTTTTCACTCCCTTAATCAGTAATGAAGGTTCTAGAACTCTTCATGGTATCAGAGCACATAGAGACGATCAATTCAAGTAGATCAGTCTAAGTGATTTCTGGATCTAGATCTTCATTTCGTGTTTTGTCCATGCAATTGCTTCGATTCATCTCAAGTTGCGAGTGAACCATCACTGAGCAATTAGGCATTTTGTTTTTTTGCTTAACTAGTCAAAGGTCTGATTTATGATCATCAATGGCGGTCGGAGGTGATGGCACTAGTACAGGCACAGGATTGGAAGACATTCCTGCTAATGTGAGTCAATTTCGATCTGATGCCTCAATTCCAGTAGCAGATCCAACTCGTGTTAGTACTGCAGTCATAGATCAACATCATCCATTATTCCTTCAACCTTCTGATACTCCAGGTAGCTCTTTGATCTCAATTAAGCTAATTGGATATGAAAACTATGCCTTATGGAGCAGCTCTATGCGTGTTAGTTTGCTAGGAAAAAGTAAAGTAGGTTTTGTAGATGGAAGGTACTCTAAGGATAAATTTGATGTTTCTCTTCATGAATTGTGGGAGAAGTGCAATGCTATAGTACTTTCATGGATAATGAACCCTATGAGAACAGAATTGCTGAGTGGAATGGTATATGCCACAAGTGCTCACAAAGTGTGGAGTGATCTCAGAGAAAGTTTTGAGAAGGTAAATGGCTCTAGAGTTCTGTATTTGCACAAACAGATTGCTACTCTATCACAGGGCATTTCGTCATTATCCTCCTATTTTGCAAAGCTAAAGGAACTGTGGGCTGAATTTGATGCACGTATGCCCTGCCCTGGATGTGGATGTGAAGAATCTAAAAGGTATGTGGAACACTTTGAGTATCAGAGAATGCTGCAACTCTTAATGGGACTAAACGAGTCATATGCACAGTCTAGTAATCAAATTCTGAATATGTCTTCTATTTCTTCCATAAACAAAGCCTACTCTATGATAATCACAGAAGAAAGTAGAAGATCTCTGGCTAATCATACTATAAATGTCTCTGAAGTTCATAAAGGAACTGCTCTATTCACTAACAAAAATCATCCTAATCAAGCTCAATTCACTAACAGAATTGGTTCCTATCCTCCTGGCTCTATAAACTCTAATCCAACCTTATCCAGCAACAAAGGAGTTTCACAATCTAATAGCAACTTCAAGTAGAGAAGAAATTAGCTACATTGTGACTACTGTAACTTCAAGGGTCACACTAGGGAGACATGCTATAAGCTACATGGATTCCCTCATATTTCAAGCCTAAGAAGAAATTTCCCTCAAGAAATTCCATTTCATACACAGGAGAAAGTCAGCTTTCCAACAACCCTACTGGAGGAACATATGGGACTTCAATCAACCTTGCAACTTCTTCTGGAAATCCAGCAGCCTCTTCACAAGTGCTCAATCCTTCCAACAATCAAGTTACTATATGAGGAATCCCTCAATTCACACAGAAGCAATACAATCAGATCATGCAAATGCTAGGAAAAGGGAATGAAAATAGTGGTTCAGATATGGCAGCATGTATGGCATATAGTATAACTGTTCCTACAGATAAACCTAAGTGGATAATTGACACTGGAGCTTCTAACCATATGGTACATAGACTTGACATGTTGTTTGACTTAAAAACCTTGGGAAACTCTAAAGAAGGAAATGTATGTCTACCCACAGGAGATGTAGCTACAGTTAAACACATAGGCTCTACATACATTTTTCCTGGTCACAGGATAACTAATGTGTTGCACATTCCTGAGTTCAGATATAACCTCTTATCTGTCTCAAAAATTACAAAGGAGTTAAGGTGTGTAGCTATGTTCTTTCCTGATTTTTGCATCTTTCAGGATCTCTTCAATGGACAGGTGAAGGGGATTGGTAGAGAAGACAGTGGACTGTATGTACTCACCTCTGAAAGTGTAATAAGGGAAGTTGCTGGGGCATCTGTTACAAGAAGTCCAGGCTCACCTCCAAAGTCTCTCACTGTAAATACCATAGAGAATAACAAAATAAGTGTAGCGCTATGGCATAAGAGATTAGGTCATGTACCTTTAGCTGTAATGAAGAAAGTAAGTGTTTTCCAATCTGCGCATCTTGAGAACGTTGAGAAGCATTGTACTGTGTGCCCTTTGGCTGAGCAAACAAGGCTACCATTTACAGTAAGCTCCTCAATTGCTCATTCAAATTTTGATTTGATTCATGGTGATGTGTGGGGTCCCTATAGGGTCCCTACCTATGGTGGGAAAAGGTACTTCTTAACTTTGGTAGATGATCATTCCAGATTCACATGGATCTTTTTATTACCTTCAAAGGCTGAGACAATTGTTGTTCTCAAAAATCTCTTTCTAATGGTACAAAATGTTTACTCTTCAACTGTTAAGGTTCTTAGAACAGATAATGGCTGTGAATTTTTCAACACTCAGATGACAGACCTACTCAGACACTTGACATTATTCATCAAAGCTCGTGTGTTTATACTCCACAGCAAAATGGAGTAGTTGAAAGAAGGCATAGACATATACTCAATGTAGCTCGAGCACTCAGGTTTCAGGCTTCAGTTCCTCTTATATTTTGGAGAGAGTGTGTTTCTACAACAGTGTATCTCATAAATAGAGTACATGTTTCCACTCTCAAAGACAAGACCCCTTATGAAACTTTGCATGGTTCCCCTGTATCTATTGCTCACTTGAGAGTATTTGAGTGTCTAGGTTATGTGTCAGAGGTGAGAAAAATAGATAAGTTTGCTCCTAGTGTTGTTCCAGCAGTTTTTCTTGGTTATTCAATGGTTCAAAAGGGCTACAAAATGTATACACTGACTTCAAGGGAGTTCATTGTGAGTAGGGATGTGGTCTTTAAAGAGGATGTTTACCCCTTTAAACATACTGACCTGCCTATATCATCTCTATTCCCTATCTTAGAATTCTCATCTTCTGATATCTCTGACAGTAGAGTGACAATGCCCCTTCAGGATGATCCTATTACTGCTCCTACTACTATCTCTCTTGAGCTCAATGATACTGAGCACTCTACTGATGTTTCTATCTCTGCTGAGATTCCAGATGTAGCTACTGATGTACACCCCAATACTCCACCTGCAGAATTGGTTGTTGATGTCTCACCTTCTGTATTACCTCCTGAAGCACCTGAGCTTAGCAGGAAATCTCAAAGGGTTTCCAAGCCACCATTGTGGATGAAGGACTATGTGGTTCAGTCTCAGGGAAAATCTAATTGTTGCTATCCTCTTTCCAACTATGTCAGCTACTCTAATATTTCCTCTGCTTATAGCTTTATTCTCTCTACATACTCAGCTATTGTTGAGCCAAAAACCTACAAAGAAGTTGTTCAGAATCCCAAGTGGATTGCAGCTATGAGATCTGAAATCACTGCTCTACAAAAGAATAATACTTGGAGTATAGTTGATCTTCCAGAAGTTAAAGTCCCTATTGGGTGCAAATGGGTGTTCAAGGTTAAATACACAGCTTCAGGTGCAATTGAGAGATACAAAGCTCGACTAGTTGCTAAAGGATATAGTCAGCAAGAAGGCTTGGACTACACAGAGACTTTCTCTCCTGTGGCCAAAATGGTCACAGTTAGGTCTGTAATAGCTGTTGCTGCAGCTAATCATTGGCCAATCTTTCAAATGGATGTACACAATGCATTCCTTCAAGGAGATCTAGTTGAGGAAGTGTACATGGAAATTCCTCAGGGGTTTTCTACTCAGGGAGGTCTAGCAAGGTCTGCCGACTTCACAAGTCCTTGTATGGCCTTAAACAGGCTCCAAGGTAGTGGAACAAGAAGCTGACTGATGCTCTACTGCAGCTTGATTTCACCCCGAGTCATTTTGATTACTCTCTCTTCACAAAAAAGGTGGAGATTAAGCTGGTTCTTGTGCTAGTGTATGTGGATGATCTCTTGGTTTCAGGTAATTGTCCTAACCTGATCCTGCAAACTAGATGTGATCTACAGCTCAAATTCAAGATGAAAGATCTTGGGGAGCTCAAATTTTTCTTGGGCATTGAGTTTGCTCGATCAAGGGAGGGAATTGTCATGAATCAAAGGAAGTATGCCTTGGAGTTAATTGCTGAAATGGGGCATGGAGGAACTAAACCTGCTGCTTCTCCTTTGAAGCCTAATCAAAAGCTTACTTCTGCTGATTATGATACCTTCATAAACAATCAAGCTGCAGTAAATACTCAAAACTCAGATGCAGAAAAGGACACATTGTTAATTGATGCTAGTCAGTATCAAAGGTTAATTGGAAGGCTTCTATATCTAACCATGACAAGGATAGATATTGTTTTTGTTGTTCAAGTACTAAGTCAGTTCATGCATAAACCCAAGCAATCTCATTGGGAAGCTGCACTAAGAGTGGTAAGATATATCAAGAATGCACCTGGCATGGGGCTGTTGATGCCCTCTGAGGGATCTGGGAAGTTTGAAGCCTTTTGTGACTTAGATTGGGGAGGCTGCTTACAGTCAAGGAAATATGTTACAGGTTACTTGGTGAAGTTTGGGAGTACTCTAGTCTCATGGAAGTCAAAAAAGCAGGATACTGTGGCAAGAAGCTCTGCAGAAGCAGAGTTAAGAAGCATGGCCTCAGTAGTAGCTGAGTTAACATGGCTGACAGGTCTATACAAGGAGCTAGGTGTTGAAGTTCATTTGCCAATTGATCTATATTGTGATAGTAATACTGCGATTCAAATTGCATCCAATCCCATATTTCATGAACACACAAAACATATTGATATAGACTGTCATTTTGTTAGAGAAAAGATTGTTCGGAGCAGTGAAAACACATCACATCCCCACAAAAGAACAGCAGGCTGATCTTCTCACTTAAAGCCTAGGAAAGCCACAACATGACTATCTATTGTCCAAGTTGGGGTTGAAGGATGTGTTTCAACCATCAGCTTAAGGGAGGGTGTTGAAGCATAGAAGACAGTTAGAAGTAGTTAGAGTTAGTTAGAAGCTGTAAGCTAGGTAAAGTCTGTTAGTAGGTGACAGCTGTCACCAGCCAAGTTAAGTGAGGATTAGTGAGGTCTAGATGCTCATGTATATATACACACGATTGTTGTACAGATTACAACTTCTAATGAATAAAAATTCAGTTGATTCTCTACAAAAGCTAATCTTCTCCCCTTTTTTTCTTTTCACTCTCTTAATCAGTAATGAAGGTTCTAGAACTCTGCAGTTAGCACTATATCATTGTTAATATTTCTACATTGCTCATTGTTTATATTATTATGCTTCTCTCTTATCATGGGTAGAATAATGGAATGCATTATCTACTAGTATTAATTTCCAGCTAAGTTTGAACAAAATACAACAAAAAATTATAAATGGTGCCTTCACTGGTAAAGTTGCTAAATTAGATTGAATAACATGGTTATATGCTAATAAGTCCCAAGATATATGACCTTTTAAAAAGTCATACAAAAAGAGCATCACGAATAAAAGCTTATTACAATCTTTATTCCCATTCTATTCTAGATTAGGTCAAGAATTACTTGTAATCAAGGCAGCACAAGTGCGCATCCAGTTAGTGCTAACTATTCTGGAGTAAATAATAAGCATCAGATCAGTTGCAACTTCTGAGTCATACAAGACTTCATCTCAATTGTGGCTGTGTTTCAGGGCATATATCAGTTCACTTTTTTTTCTCCTACTGTAACATTGAATGACGTGATAGCGTAAATATTCTTCACATAGAGCTTAAACTCTCCCTTAACTAGCTCTAAGCAATTGTGAAATACTTTACACCATATGCAGCCATTTTTTAGCCACCTGATCAGACATCAAGTGCCATCCTAAACTACAACTATCCCTCCACCAAAATTGGATTTCCAACAATCAGTTATGTCAGTTGCAGCATCTTTTTGTCTAGCTAAGCTTACCTCAAGTCGTACGAGCTTCCCTATTCTGCATGTATTGTTAAAAAGAATCCGATGCAGTTTCCTTTTCTGATAACTTAATTCTCTACTCTCATCTTTCACCCCCTTCAAGCTCTTCTTGATCCTCCACTAGAGCTTCTTCTTTGTTGCTCGCGTCTCCAATTTCACCTTCTTGATTACCATTACTCAGCCCAAAGAACAGCCCTAAAGAGGTGGAATCATCTTTCTCGTTGTCCTCTTCAGTTTCTTCCCTCGACTGAGAAGAAGTGGCGCCATTCATCCAAGCAGGGCATGGATCTACTTGTCCAAGAAAAACAGGAATTTCAGAATGTGGCAAAGGACCACTTGAAGCGTTGACTGGACTCTTGGTAGAATCATCCACCATGCAAGAACATTCAGGAACTGGAAATGAAAGAAAAGACAGTGGTTTGGATTTCTTGGATTCTTCCAACAATCCATCCATTAAACTTCTTCTTAATTGCTTGTGCAGTGATGTTATCCAGGTACGGTTGGGTTGATACAGACTTTCACGAATCTCTTCAAAAAGTTTAGCAATTTCCTTCCTGCATCAACTCAGATAACAAGAAATAACAAACCTGTCAAGAAATGTGTGTTCATGTTCTAATATCTAAGTAGTCTTACTTCTGTTAATAACCCAAAATTCTCCAAATTGTGAAGGCAAATATGGAGATCTAAGTAGGTTGACATGCAGGTAAATTTGCAGCAAGAATGCACAAATTGGTCAACAAGCAAGTACACGATCAACTAGCACAGACCTTAGAATGTTTTATTTTCCCCGTCTTATCACCACTATATTCCGTTTGGCATATGTCCTTAGTTTCAATGTATGACAGAACGAGAAATTAAAGTCAATAAAGCCATGTAGAGCTACCGTTCACTTGAACTAGCATACTCCTAGTAACTTGAGTACAAGGAAGAAATTGACCACAGATAAAAGATTTGAAGATACATGGACGACAGAGGTCAATGATTGATCCAAATACAATTACATCATTTTGCAATTTATCCCACTGAATTCAATCAACGGTTGCAGGTTGAGCTACAGAGCAAGTCAAACTACAGAGTAACTTAGTTTCACATGTAATACCCAATAAGGCCATGTAAGTTTACAGTATAATTAACTAGCATACACCTAGTATCTTGAGTACAAGAAAAAGAATGGTCATAGATTATAAAGTTAAAAGAAACATGGACAATAGAGGTTAATGATTAATCCACATTCAGTTATACATCATTTTGCACTTTAACTCACTGAGTTTAGTCAAATGGTTGTGTGGTGAGCTACAGAGTAAGTCAGCCACAAAAATGACTTAGTTTTGACATGTAATACCCAATTTGTATTTTTGAAGTAGTTAAGATGTTGTATTCAGTCATGACAGAGAACCAACTTTAAGCCCATTTACCACATGGTCCTGATTAAGGAAAGAACAGGAGGACAGGGGGAAAAAAGAAGTGGAAGTTACATGACAGGATCAGAGCGAGAGAATAGGCAACCAACAACAAAGTTTGCTTTGGAATACATTACCTGTCCAGACCATAAGTTCTAGATGCAGGAGATTGATAAAATCTATGTCCCGCGACCAAACTAGCAAGATTTGGGTTTCCTTTACCATCACGGTCAAATCCGGTGATGAATGCATCTGCTTCTATGGAAACCATATAGTCAATTGCTTCCCACAGTAATCGATGAGCATTAGTTCTCAACTCCACAATAGTACTTTCTGGCTCGTTATCGCTCTCAGCTACCCAACCCCACCAACCTTCAACATTGTACATCTTCGGTCGTGCAGGGGGCGGTGGTAGTGGACGAGGACGTGGACCAGAAGTCTTCCATGACTTCGATCTCATGTCTAGGTTAGCCGAAGGTGGAGTCATTGAATATTCGTCAACAAGGTTTGTCTCCCGGCCATATACTTTATCCCACTCCATTGTTGAGCTTAAGGACGTCCTATCAACAACATTCTCGAACATAGCATGCAGTGGAATTAACTTTTTCAACCCACCAAAGACCTCACCACCAGATATATAAATGATAGTGTCCGATGAGTAACCATATGCTCGAAGGAGAATACCAATCTGTTGGAAAATTTACTTGATTAAATATTATTTCAATTAAAGTTTCTCAACATATACCTAAATATTATTTCGAATTAAGTTTCTCAATATATACTTTCCTATGTCTTAACTTAATGAGTTCAAACAGAGGTATAAAGAACAAATGATAATAAATATGTTAGCAGCACATGACTACAAAGTATAGACAAGCTTCAACGTATGAAAAGGGGGTGATTAACATGAAAAACATTAGATAAATTGGGTGAAGTTATTGCCAGGGAGGACGTCACAAGTCCTCATTTTTGCCAATGCAAGATTTAGTGTAAAGACTTTATATTAAACTCAAGTATGCAACGTACCTCTTCAGGCATGAGTGGACACAAGCCATTACGATAGTTTTCTGCTGAATCCGAAGAAAGATTCCCCTTCAGAAGTCTACGTTTAATCATCCATGCACGCCTGTGCATGATGAGTTCAGTATGTACATCCTAGAGGAAAAATATATGGGCATAACATGCGTTAGATGCTCGACAAACAAAGCCAAACCTTGATTTGCCATTTGATGCTCCAAAATTTTGAAATATACCTGAAAAAGTTCTTCACAGCCATAATATGCCAAAGCATCTCTAGTCATCCCGGGATCATAGGCAATAAATGGTCGTCCTGAAGCTCTTAGTCTGTAAGAACACACGAAATAAGCATAATGAAACATAATATTCATTTCTATGGGGAATAGGGTCTAGTAAGTTACCTATTCAAGATTATCATAGCGAGATTTTGGACCTCCTCTCTGAACCGTAAGGCATGAAAAGCAACCCTGCATCTCAGCTTTTGATACTCAACAAGATGTGGGGGCAGAATAGACTGACTCATACACAGTAAAACATGATAGTCAAAATGTGAAGAACATTATGATTTAGAACGAATATGAGAACTGGATGCATACATCATCAAAAAAAGAAGGATGAACAAATAGGACTGGATATTCCAAAGAACAACAAAGTGTCAAGCAGCATTCCAACAATAAATTTGCTGCACCAACCACAGCTAAAACATTTCTGATTAATGGATGACACATATTTACACTACACTTATTGGACCAACAGTCCTTGTTACTAGTAGTTATCAGTTTGTTCCTAGCATTTATCTCTTTAGATTAGATTGCATTTATCTTCTAGATTAGATGATATCATAGTTAGTTCTTCAAAGTTATCTATTTGGTTTAGATAGGATTCTTTAGTTATTTGGTTTACATGAAACGCTAGAAAGGTGGTTAAACTCATTAATACATTCAATAAGAGATACAGTTTTCCATCATCTATTCAAGTGTTCATATGGTATCAGAGTCACTCTTGTGTCAGCCATGCCGATGATGGGTCAGTGTTCAACTGAGTATAGGCAAATCCCGGTTAGGCGGGGCAAATCTCAGTGCTAAGTCTAGGCGAATCACATGCGATGGGGCAAACCTTGGCGAGGACGCTGAGTCCATATAAGGGGTGTATGTAATACCCCACGCTTTAGACAGAGTCCCACATCGGCAAAACACAAGAGAGATGCTGGGTATATAAGTTAACAAGCCTTACACCCTAGTGACGCGTTTTAAACCCGTGAGGGCCTAGGCCCAGAGCGGATAACACTACTGGTATCAACACCATAGTTCAATTCAACCCCGCTTCCCAACTACCAATCAAACTTAGTGGCAGTCACAATTTTTCCACTTGAAAAACTCAGTTCTCCGTGCTTATGCATGGACATGACCTCTATGGTCACCTTGATGGATCTACTCCGACTCCCAACCCGAGCACTACTTTTGGCACCAACACGACCCCCAAACCTGCTTATACACTTTGGTTCCGTCAGGATCAACTCATTCAAAACGCCCTTATGGCATCTGTTGATCCTACCATGCCTCCACAGTTGCTGCTGTCAACACATCAAAATAGGCTTGGGACTCTTTGCATACTGCTTATGCAAACAAGTTCGAAACTCGGATCTTTAGCCTTCGTGATCAACTTGCCCGAATCACCAAAGACTCCCTCCCTATTACTGAATACCTTCAACGTATTCGGTCCTTTTCGGATGAACTAGCCACTGTTGGTGCCCCTGTTACCAACTCCAAACTCATTGCCAAAATCCTTAGTGGACTTGGCCCCGAGTTTCGCGAGATCTGAATTTTTTCCTTTTGATTTTCTTGTGAAGGATCTGAAAACGTGAGTACCACTGGTGCGAGGCCAGAATAAACATGGATTGTATGAGTGGCCCAAGTCATATCATCCACCACCTCCGCAAGCTCACATCACCTCTACCACGGCTTCTATGACCACATGGCATCGAAGACTAGGTCATCCGCATTTCAGAATTCTTAAGTATATGTTGAATAAATTTTCGCTTCCATTCTCTGAGCGAGACAAGTCTCTTTTTTGTAATTCTTGTTCATCTAATAAAGCCCATCGGCAACCATTTAGTCAGATGAGTTTGACAAGTTCCAAACCTCTTCAAATAATTTTTAGTGATTTGTGGGGACCTTCTCCAGTTCTATCCATTGACAAAAAATTGTATTATTGCTTGTTTGTTGATCAGTACGCGCGGTATACATGGTTGTATACTTTAAAAAATAAAAGTGAGGTCAAAGAGCTTTTTCAAATATTCCACCCTCTAATGGAAAAGCACTTTGATACCAAAATTTTATCACTTTATACTGATGGTGGAGGGGAGTATAAAAGTCTTACTCTTATCTCGCCCTTCACGGTATCGAGCATCTTTCTACACCACCTTATACCCCTCAAAGGGTAGCTCTTGCATAGAGACGCCATCGCCATATTATTGAAAGTGAAAGAACGCTACTTTATGAGGCATCTCTTCCATCAATTTTTTGGTCATTCATGTGTCAACATGCTGTTTATTTAATCAATCGTCTTCCCACCTCACTTTTAAATAACCAGTCCCCATTTCAAAAATTATTTGGTGAAATACCCAATTATGATGCTCTTAAAACTTTTGGTTGTCTATGCTATCCTTGGCTCAAACCTTATTCTAAAAATAAACTTGAACCCAGGTCTACTCCATGTGCTTATCTCGGTTTCTCTGTAACCCATCATTGCCACTAATGTTTTCATCTTGTGTCATCAAAAATTTATTTATCTCGTGATGTGCAATTTTTTTGAAAATATTTTTCCCTTCAAAAAATTATTTTCAAATATTGCACTTAAATCACATAAATTGGAATGGGACAAAGTCACAAATAAAGAAAACCCAAAACCCACCTCTCACTTTCCCTTATTTTCAGAATTATCCCGGCCCACTAGTGATATTGTCCGCTCTGGGCCTAGGCCCTCACGGGTTTAAAACGCGTTACTAGGGTGTAAGGCGTGTTAACTTATATACCCAACAACACTTATCCTAAATCAAACTCAACCTTCTACAATTTACACCACTCTTTTCAATGGTGCATTATGTTCCATACTTTAATATAGATATGACAATTATTGGCTCTTTTGAGTAGTGACATATAGATGAGACGTACTGGAGATACAAGAGGTACACGTATATGTAGATGCTAGGTGATAAGGAAAGAGTCACCATTATATTTCCATTTCAAGTCTAAATTTGTTGCAATCAAAGAGCTTGTGTAATAGAGATGAAAATGATTCCACCTCTTTATTATAAATATAATTCTCCTACTCTGTCGAATTGGATGTCCTTCTAGTCAAGATAAACCATATTTCAAAATTCTAATGCAAAGAACCATCATAATTTAGTGTTTTGATGGTAAAAAACATGTAAAAATCAAAGAGGACATTTTATTTGAAATAAAGGTAATGGATGTTACCTGCAAGCATCCACCACTAGAAACAAGAAGCTCAACCACAGAGTGCTTAGTCAACATAGGGAGAACGTGGTGCAGGTAATAATATGGAGATGCCCCATGAGGAACTTTAAATGAAGGGATTTCTTTTTTCCTCCTCGCTCCTTTCAGATTTTTTGGAAGGGTTTTTACGATTTTGACATCCTTTGCTAATGCTGCTATGAATTGATCCTCATTATACAGGTAGGGAAAACTCTTGAACTGAGTGCTGCAAAAATGAAATAACAAACTGTATAATGAATCGATTCCATTTCTCAGTTGCATGTAATATAGATTATCATCCCATTAATATCCTAAAGTGTACTGCATAAGTTGAGAGATGTGATCAATAATATGCAATGGCTATTCAGTGCATTCTGCCCTGCATACTCTTAATGCAGTGATAAACAAAATTTTCTTTTAGCGAGAACAAAAAAAAAGGTTGAGAGCTTAGGCCAATGTCTCATCTTTTTTTCTATATATAAATGTCTCATCATTATGGAAAATAAGTTGATCCTATCATTCAATTTTTGCATCAATTTGCTTGAAGTAATAAATGTGACAGAACCTTATTCCTTTGCTGCTTGTGGTTGATTGGATCTCTGGAATGACCAGGGTAGCGTTGAGGAGCCTCGAAACAGCAACAACATCAGAAATCTGGCAAACAATGGAAGCCTAATAAATTGCTGGACTATTTAAAAGCAATGCTATTAAGTGCCAGAGGTATCCTTACCGCATTCCTAATCTCATGGAAACCCCCACGTATCTTGACAAAGATGAATCCAGTTGATTGAATTTCAGGAGCTGCAATAAAATCACCATCGAAACAAATTGTAACAAGTCGAAAAAGCATCGGAAAATACCAAGCACTGCAGATAATTTACTAGTTCATGTTGTTCAATTACTTTATTCTAGAATGCACGTTAAAGATTATTAAAAATAAGGTGTGAAGTTGGCCTAGTATCAGATCGTATTAATCTAGTAAAAGGATTGGCACCAGACAAGGAATGGCCTCAGCAGCATATGCAACAACTTCCACTACAAAAATATCAAGGCTTATTTCAAAAAACTAACGGAATGGATTATAGATATGTTAAAATACTGATGGAGTTTACAGTTAGCAGAAGATGCAGTTAATTAAGTTTACATGCTTGCGGTAACAGAAAAAGATTACATCTTGTACAAAACAGATGTGCAGCTATAATGCAATATTTCTCTGATCTAACTGACTTCTTAATCTTTACATTTCAGGTTTTAATTAAAGTTAAGAGGCATCTAATATAAAGATGTAACCTGCATAATCTCCACTTGGATTTGCATGAGGATGCAAAGACTCAAGACGCCTAACTGGGGCCCACAGCCTTCTGTTAGATGGATTCTGCATGAAAAAGAATTCCTTTATATTAGCCAACAAGAGAGGGGAGCCTTGGCGTAACTGGTAAAGTTGTTGTCATGTGACCAAGAGGTCACGGATTCGAGCCGTGGAAATAGCCTCTTGCAGAAATGCAGGGTAAGACTGTGTACAATAGATCCTTGTGGTCCGGCCCTTCCCGGACACCGCGCATAGGGGAAGCTTAATGCACCGGGCTGCCATTTTTTTATTAGCTAACAAGAATACTCATAACAAGCTCCAGCAACAGTGGCAAATTAACCCCAAAAACAGGATAACATGAAGCTTTATTTATTACAACTAGCTCAAGCAAGCAAATTGCATCAGTCCAAAACAGAGATTCGAAGTTTCTTAAGAAAAATAAATTGGAAAATATCAAAACAGGTAGAACTAAAGATGAGATCTTGGAGGGGTTAAGCACATTACAATACATTAGCAGACTCCCCAAAATCTAGAGTAACATGAAACTAAATTTATTACCTAATACTCAAGCAAGCAAATGAAACAGTGTAATACAAATATCTGAATTTTAAAGAAAAAGAAAAGTAAGAAAATGAAAACAGGAAGAACTAAAGATGAGATCTTGGAGGCGTTTAACCACATTACATAACATTAGAACCCAAAAAACAGAGTAACATGAAACTAAATTTATTACAACTAGTTAAAACAAGCAAAATGCAGCAGACAAAAATAGACATTTGATGTTTTGTAAGAAAAATAAGCTGGAAAATTAAATCAAGAATCTATTAAAGTGAGATCTTTGAGGGGTTTAAGCACATTACATTGCATTAACAGACCTGATTTTTAGAATTAAAAAAAAGTACCATGAAACTAAATTTAGTACCATTAACTCAAGTAAGCAAATGCAGCAGCCTAAAATAGGAATTTGAAGCTAAAAAAAGTTAAGAAAATCAAAGCAAGAAGCTATAAAAATGAGATCTTGGAGGGGTTTAAGCAAATTACATTAGTGGAGAGATCTGATTTCTTGAATTTAGGTCTCCAAGAGATGATTGTAACAGAAGAATGGTACTCAGAAATAATTCCATAAGTTTGTTTAGCTAAAAGAAAGTGTGTGAAAAGAGAAAGAGCGGATAGAACTAGCCCAGCTAAAGCAACCCACTTCAATTTAGACTTGAATAACATTTTCCCTTCACTTTTAGTAGATACCCACTTCATCTTCTTGCACAAAGAACAAATGGGGGTGCAAAGAAAATCAAGAGAGCAAAATAATTACAGCAAAATGACCGGATTGAATAAATAATTTCGAGGATAATGGGCGGTTCATGGATAGTAAAGATAATTATTAATAGTATGATGAAAAAAATAGTAAAAAGATTTAGGTGGTATGTTAAATAATTGAGGACTTGTAGTCTTGTACAAGGGGGAAAAGAAGTAAAATGATAAAGTCAAAGACTCAAGATTCAGGCAAGCAAGATAGAGTGATAGACAGAGACAACACCACCGCATGTAATGTTTGTATTACTACAAATGTTGAATGTTCAATGATAATTAAAAACCCATCTCAGTTATGGCGCGTGGGAAGCTTTAAGTAATTCTTTTCTCTCCTTTTCCCTTTAGGAATTCGTAGGCTCATTAAAAAGGGTAATTATTTTTACTAAAGATATTATTGCTAAAGTTTAAGTTTAAAATTATTATTTAAGGATGAAAGGAACAAACTCTTTCAGGATATATTTAGTGGTAAAAATTATTGAAGGTAAAATGTCTGATTTAGTGAGTGCAAGTTCAGCGGTATTACCTAGAAAGCGGACAGAGATGTGAGGTTTGATACGCAAGTCATTCCCAAAGAGAGCTTTAAGTACCTTGGGTATGTGATTCAGTAATGGGGAGATTGACGAGGATGTCACACATCGTATCGGAGCAGGGTGGATGAAGTGGAGGCTCGCTTTCAATATCTTGTGCGATAAGAATGTGCCCTTCAGACTTAAAGGTAAGTCCTACAAGGTAGTGGCTAGACCGACTATGTTGTATGGGACAAAGTATTGACCAGTCAAGAACTCCCATGTCCAGCAGATGAAAGTAGCTGAAATGAGGATGTCGAGATGAATGTGTAGGCATACTAGGTTAGATAGAATTAGGAATGAAGTTATTCGAGATAAGGTGGGAATGGCCCCTGTAGAGGAAATGATGCACTGAACGAGGCTGAGATGGTCCGAACATGTTAAAAGGAGAAGCAAAGATGCCCTCAGCTAGAAGGTGTGAGAGGTTGTCCTTGGTGGGTAAGAGGAAGGGTAGAGGTAGGCCAAAGAAATCTTGAGGAGAGATGATCAAGCGGAACATGGCGCAGCTTGAGCTAACCGAGGACATGACCCTTGATAGGAGGGTGTGGAGGTTGAGAATTAGGGTAGAAGGTTAGTAGGTAGTCCAGTGTTTCCCTTTGTCTTCCTTAGTTCAATAGTATTAGTGTTAGTATGGCATTACTTTTATCCTTAGTTTGATATTACCACATATCTTGTACTGTTATTACTTGCCATCAGTACTCCCTTAGTTTGCTATTACTACATATCTTGCACTGTTATTACTTGCTATCAGTAGTTCTTTCATCTTCTTTTTTGCTATCTTGGATTAGTTTTCCAAATATCCTATTTTGTTATTACTTTCTATCATTTCTTCTTCCATCCTTTATTTAGCCAAGGATCTACTGGAAAAAGTCTCTCTGCCTTCCAGTGTAGGGTAAGGTTGCGTATATCCTACCCTTTCCAGACCCCACTTATAAAAATACACTGGGTTGTTATTGTTATTGTTGTTGTTGTTGTTTTATATGAGTATCTTACTTTTATTATTCATTATACTTTAAATTTATTTATATCTTTGCCATCATTTTGTATTTGTCTTTGACCTTGACGGAGATCCATTGTGAATTTTCCAAGCGTTAAAATACCTGGAAAATAAAGATTAAATTTGTCTACTTTTGATAATAATTTCAAATGGCATCCTTCGTGTTGGAATTTCATTAGAGTAAATAGAAATATGAAAAATATAATAGCAATGGTATAATCAAGTTATCCCCAAAAGAGGCAATTTCAAGTATCTCGTGTCTATAATTCAAAATAACAGGAAAATTGACGAGGATGTCGCACATCGTATTAGAGCGGGATAGATAGGATGGAGGCTCGCATCCGGTGTTCTATGTGATAAGAATGTGCTGATAAAACTCAAGGGTAAATTTTACAGAGTGGTGGTTAGACCAATGATGTTGTATGTGGCTGAGTGTTGGCCAATCAAGAACTTCCATATGCAAAAGATGAAAGTAGGAGAAATGTGGATGTTGAGATGGATGAGTGGTATACCAGGAGAGATAAGATTAGGAATAAAGTTATTCAGGACAAAGTGGGAGTGGCCTCCGTGGAGGATAAGATGCGGGAATCGAGGCTGAGATGGTTCGGGCACGTTAGGAGGAGAAATATTGATGCTCTTGTTAGGAGGTGTGAGAGGTTGGTCATGGCGGGTCTAAGAAGAGGTCGAGCTAGGCTAAAGAAGTACTGAGGAGAGCTGACTAGACGGACATTGCACTGCTTTAGCTTACTGAGAATATGACCCTTGATAGGAAGGTGTGGAGGTCAATGATCATGGTATAAAGTTAATAGGTAGTTGTAAGTTTCTCCTTTTCATACTAGTAGATTTACTAGTAGAACCTTGTAGCTTAATATGCTTATAATTCCAAACTCATAAACTTGAAATCCTGGCTCCGCCTTTGGTACCTTCGTAATCTTAGATTATGTTACGTCATGTTGTTGAGTTTGCTTCCGTTATAGTATTTCCTTTTTGTCACTATTTGGTACTACTTATTCTTCTCTTCTTCCTCTTTTTCTTTTCTCTTCCTTTTCTTTCTTATTCCTCGTCTTCTTTCTTCTTCTCACCTTTTCTGAGCCGATGGTCCATTGGAAACAGTCTCTCTACCTTTACTAGGTAAGGGTAAGGCCTACGTCTACATTACCCTCCCATGCTCTACTAGTGAGAATATACTGATTTTGTTGTTATTGTTGTAATGGTATACATACATAAAAAGTATGGACGTTAAAATTAAGATATTTCATATTAGGGAGAGAGAGAGAGAGAGAGCGATATCCTTAGGGGTCATTTGATGCAGTTCTAGGATATTCATGGGATTATAATTCTGAGATACCCCAAGAAATTATCTATCTCATCTTTATATGGGATAATAACTAATATTATTATTTTGGTGTAAAATGTATACATAGCTAACACCCACAATTAAATCTAAGATATCTATAATTCTAACTTGGCAAAAAAAATTAAATTTTGACTTCATATTTTTATCTTTGAAATAATAATATCATTGAAATAAGAAAGAAGAGCAATATTCGAACTTGAATCTTTTGTTTTCTAATTTAAATAATGTAAAAACGGAATGATGACAAATAAAAAGAAATATCGAAAATTCGAGTGGTTGAAGCTGAAGCAACTACTTTCGAAGTAACAGAAAGATTTAGATAAAGCAGAACCGGTCAGCCTTTGCATCACGGCGTCGAATCATCTTTCGATGAAACGATGGTATGATGCGAGGAAGCCACATCCGCGTCAATGATACAGCGGGTGATAACTCTTTGACTCCAGGAATGGCCCCATCTCGGCTGTGGATCTAATCAGCTCCATCTGACAGGGGAGGAAGATAGAAAGGTAACCTATGAGACCGGGAAATTACGCTTTTTCTCCTGCCTCAAATTCACGGATGGAAGGAGAATAGCCTATGAGCCACTTAAACTTGCATCAGTTTGTCATCTCGGTAAATAAACTTACACTTTTCTCGTTTAGACACTTTAACTCATTCGTTTGTACTGTAATAAACCCTCCTTTGAAGGGTCTATCTCCATCGCCTTACATGAATAACACATCACATAGTAAGACCATTTAGTGCTTGACATTTGTAATCTGTGGGTCCTAGTTGTTTTTTCAAAATCAATTTACTGAATTTCTAATTTTCTTTCTTTCCTTTTTTCATCACCATAGCTCTGCCAGGAGCCCACCTAAATAATTCAATCATAGAACCTTTAAGCACCACTGAATAATTCATTTCCACTGTTATCGACGACTTTTCCAGCATATTCGATCTAAAATACTTTACTGTTCGGCGAGAATATCGTCACCAAAAAGTCATAACATGTTCTTATGCTGCTCATTTTTTAAGATTCGATTCCTTTGTTGTGAAATACTACGGATTTTACTGATTCAATTTTAAGTTCGAAGATTTTTTTCTTTGGAACTATGAACGACTGAACATACAGAGGAAGAGGAAAAAGAGTTTTCTTTTGTGTCAAGACAGAAGAAGAATTGGAAGGAAAGGAGAAGTGTTAACAAAAAAACAAAAGAAAAAGGAAGAGATAAGAGGACTGTGATGAGATGGGTAATGAAGAAGATGAGGAGGGAGGGGAGGGGGGGTACCTGGAGGCATTTGGGTTTTTCTTTTCATATTTAGTTTCTGTCTTTTTTTAGCATTTTTTTATTCCAATAAACTAAATTCACGCGTTTAATTCGCGTGAATGGCACACATTATTGCCACATCACCCACGACATTGCCACAGAAGTATGGTCAACGGTCAAAGGTATTTAGTAATATTTATTCTCCCAACTTTGAGCATCTAAATAGGAAAGTTGTAAGTTTATTTATCGGAATGGCAAATTGATGCAAGTTTAAGTGGCTCATAGATAATTTTGCCTTCTAACTTTTATATCGGGATTAATATTCTTGTTTCGGTGACCAAAAGACCCCTTAATAATTGGATTGGATTAGAAGAAAGGTAATTTAGGTGTTAGCCGCGTGGTTGGAATTGTGTGCATGATCGCATGAAGAAAGGTTATATTACTATTCTTTGCATTATTAAAGGCAATAAGTCACGTGATATATGTCAGAGTCACGTGACGTGGAAGAGTTTGGGAAATGGCTGATGGTCTGACGTGTGAATTTATTGGAGAATAGTAGAGAGTTGAGTCGGGCACTTTCTCCAATCCCCATCTCTATCTCTTTTGGTCAGTGCGCTAGTGGCCAAGTATAGAGCACAAACTGGGGCTGCTAGAAGCAACAAATGAGTTTTCCCAAGAAAAGGTTATGAGCCTGAAGTTAAGGTCTAAAAAGTTGAGTTGCTAGTGAAAATACATCTTAGTGTTACGATAAAAATCAAAATATGATAGATGTCTGCTCTTCCTCCATGATCTTTCTCTCAAATGGTTAATGACATATTCAATGATATATTTTCTATGTTAAATGACATATTCCATGACATATTTTCTTCACTTTTCATGCTTATATAAAGGCCTTGTAATAGATAGAAAAATACACACAATTGAAGAAGAAAATCTCTTCCTTTCTCTCTATCTCTATTTCTTGTTCATGTTTTACTAAATTGTCTTTATTTCTTGTTCATGTTTTACTAAATTGCTTTTATTTCATAACACGTTATCAGCACGAGTCTCTAACCAATTGTATATATATCTACAAAAAATTTCCTACATCCGGAAAGATTACAATTAGAAGTTATACATATCATCACATGGTTAAATGTAAAGAGAAACTACATATGGTAAGTAATAAAATGTAAGAAGGTATGATTATCTTATACTTATCATTCCTTTAAAATCTCATATGCACACAACTTCGTACTACACCTATATTGCATAAGCACATATTAATATTACATCTTTTATATCACATGAATGGAATAAAATTTTCGAAGTTCTATATGTGAAAATCATAGTAGCAGTTAATTGTTGATATGGTGCATGTCATGGTAACCAAGGATATTTTATATAAATTGTCTTATGCATATTTGTGTGTTAACTATCTTCAATCTGTCTTGCCGCTTTTAATATTTTCTTTTACTTGGATGAATATTTTTTTTCCTTTTGGATTTTTACACTTGCATATAGTACCAAAAAAAGGAATAAAAAAATAAAATTGGTCACATTGATTAAAAGAATAAATCATCTTGAAGAAAACAAGAAATACTTCACATCTTTATCTAGGTTGATTAATTACTTCTTTGAAATTTGGAAAACAAACCAGCTATTGAGAAAGTATACTTCATAATTTATGGTCGTATCATTTGAAAGCAAACAATGATTAGTATGACTACTAGAAGAGGTATTTTTGAGTATCCATGACCTACTTGATGCTTGCTACTGACTTACCATTTTTAAGTATTTTATATGAATGATGCACAAGCTACAACTGGTAAGTTGTTACCTATAATGTCACTTTTCAGGTAATATAAATGCTGAATTTATGTATTAGTACTATATATGTGTTGTTACCTATATGGTGTACTGTTGATAAATTTATGCACTAATTGCTTGGTTGAATTTAGTGAAGGAAAGTCATGGTGTTTAATCAAATCCAATAGGTAAGGTATACCCCGAAAACAACAATATTTTTGAGAGAGACTCAATAAATATTATGACAATGATTTTATGATCCTTTTAAACTCTAATAGAATTTAGAAGAAATATTCTAACTACAAACGGTTGTATTTCATATAGATGCTACAAATAATTAATAACGTTTTATGCTGATTTGAGATTTGTATACTTATTTAAGAAAGCAAATTTGATTTGCTAAGTTGCAAATTAGTTGTGTATAACTTTCTTGGCATGTGATTGAAATTAAGGCTTGAGAATGAATCTCAATATTGTTTAGCCTATTATACCATTGATTGAGGGTAAGACATCGGATCAAGTCCTGATGCTCCATAATGATAAGAGTTGGGTTTGAGTCCCAATTTGTTATGGCCTAACATGCCTTTATATTGGTAAGATATTGGATTTGAGTCCCAATGTATCATATTGATGATATAATGATGACTAAAGAAAAATAATATATTTTTCATGAAAAGGCATGAAAATTGTCCCACTTGATTTTCTCCATTCTTGAAGTGAATGTGATAGCAGTGCATAATAAGTTTCAATAAAGACAAGTGGTTGAACAATGAATGTGGGCGTTCCAAATATCAAAATAATAATAATCATCACTATGATTATAAAAGAAGAACAATAAGGGTTCTCAAAATAATCCTTCAAAATGTAAAGGCAATGTTTACCATTAAATTGGTATGAAAATAATAAAGTACGTCGCTAATTATGATCCATTCCTTGAAGAGAATGTGACTTGTGATAAGCATTGAGAATGCAAACCTAAAGTTAAAGGTGACAATATGTGATAACAACAATGAATAAAGACATGTAATTCATGATTATATGAATACCACACAACTCTCCTCTAAGGGAGGTTTGAGTGATCAAAAGAGAATAAATATTATTATGTGGTTACATGAATATGTCATTGGTCACGTACATGTGATACGCCAAAAGTTATTTTGTCATGACTTATAAAAAGTTATTAAAGGCAAAATTAAAACAAAAAATGATTTTGCTTATGATGATTTTGACCATGACAATTTATTGTGATATAATTTTCTCCTTGAAGGAGACATTTACCATATGAATGGTATGATAAAAGATCTTGTAGTACAAAAGTTATTAAGAACTCCGGAAAAATTAATTTGTTATTATCCGGATGAATAAAATTATTCATGACATTGATATTGTAAAGTCTCAAAAGAAACTTTTTGAGTTTCAAATGTATAAGTCAAAGTGGTTGGCATATTGAGACTATAAATGAAAGAAAGATTGAATATCTTCATATTTCTATAATCATATCGGGTAAATATGAAAGGTTACCCGATCTTCTTTCTATTTGTACTACACAAATATAAGCATGATGCTGGAATCATATGCCACAAGTAAACTAGAGGTTTACTAAAACAAATATTAATTGGCATGACCGGTTGACCATCTCAGTTCAATTATGATGCGAAAAATTAATTGAGAATTACATTGGCATATATTGAAGTAATAAAAGTTTCTTCAAGAATTCTCTTGCGCTGCTTATTCTCATGATATACCAGTTAAAGGTTGGGATTGAATCCCTTGATTTCTGGAAGGAATAAAAGGTGATATATATATGGGCTCATTCACCTGCCATGTGGACCGTTTACTATTATATGATTTTAATAGATGCATCTATTATATGGTCACATGTGCATTTGTTATCAACTTGCAGTTTGGTTTTTGTAAGATTGCTTGCTCAAGTTATTAGAGCACAATTCCAGAATATAAATTATGATGATTTATCTTAATAATACTAGTTTAAATCCAAGTTGGTTTAGCAGAAATTGTATGCCTCTAATTATAGCTAAATCATTGATTATGAGAACAAAACTCCCAAAAACGAAATTAGGTATGAGATGTATTATTTAATATACAACAACACTTGTACGCATCTAGCCAAGTTATAAAAATTTCTCCCTATCACAATCGGTTCAGGGTCAGGAACAAATAATTTCTATATAGAAATATGGATGTGCTATATGATTTAATTATGCCACCAAAATGCACAAAAATGAGTTCCCAAAGATGGTTGGGAAATGTGTTGGTGACCCAATACTAGGGGGAGAAAATGGGCAGCTGAGAAAGTAATACGTGAAATGAATTATTATGAATACATATAGATCCTCGTACAAGAAAATATAAACTTGAAGTTCAAGTGATAATTCATTTACAAATTATTGTCAGAAGCATTTGCTGACCCAAAGCTAAATGTCATATTTCAGCTGCTAATGCTCCAAATAGAATAAAGTCCATGAGGGACAGAGTCTATGGCACGCATGAAGCGTAACAGACCAATCGGTTCCAAAGATAAAACTCCTTGAAGAAGGAGAGGGACAAATATTCAAAATGGTCATAATAAGAAGGCAAGTGCCCTAGAAGAGCACCACGACATAACACTTCATACGACCTCATGAGAGAGGCTCAGGTCATGAAAATAATGAAATAAAGAGATCTCAATAAGTTATGTCTTTATTGGGTAATAATGGAACCGACATAAAATGATTGTCGACGATATTGTTAATATAATGTAGCGCTCAATATGATTAATATTGACGAGGATCTTGAGATCAAATCTGTCATGAAATTTGGACGGATAAAAGATTGGCCAAATAAAAAATACGCAATGAAATTGACTTCACTTGAAAAATGTGAAGTTGGACGGATAGTCCAACACCTGAAAGTATAAAGTCAATTGAGGTATAAATGTGTTCTTGTGCAAAAGGTTCAAGTCGATAGACATAAAGACGATTTGTGGAACAAGAAAATTAGTAAATATCCTCATAGTGATTATATGGAGACATGTTCTCTTATGGTGGATATAGTCACTTCAGGTTTTAATCTGGCAATATATGAAAAACTTGATATGCGTATAGTGGAAATCATTGAAAGATTTAAATTGTCTTGGAGCATATTAAGGTTTCCAAGAAATTTATTAAACAAAGCTTCAAAAATCCTTATACGGATTGAAACAATCAGGGCGCATGTGGTATAATCGCCCGAGAGAGTACTTGTTGAAAGAAGGGTACAATAATAATTCAATTTGTCCTTGTGTCTTTATAAAAGGATATGGATTTGAATTTGTTATAATCACCATGTATGTTGATGATTCAAATATCATTACAACTCCCGGAGAACTTCCTAAAGCAGTAGACTGCTTAAAAAAAGAATTTGAAATGAAAGATCTTGGAAAGACAAAATTTTGTCTTGGTCTACAAATTGAATATATGAAAGATGAAATTTTTGTCCATCAATCAGCACACATTAAAAAGATTTTAAAGAGCTTTTATGTGGATAAAGCACATCCATTAAGTACCCCGATGGTTGTGAGATTACTTGATATAAATAAAGATACACTCCGACCTCATGAAAATAATGAAGAGTTTCTTGGTCCTAAAGTACCATATCTTAATGCAATTGGTGTGCTAATATATCTTACTAACACTACAAGGCCTAACATAACTTTTTCAGTTAATGTCTTAGCAAGATAGCTCCGCTCAAGGAGACATTGGAATGAAATCAAGCACATATTGCGTTATCTAAGGGGGATTGCCGATGTGGACTTATCTTATGGCAATGATTGCAATACCGATCTTGTTGGTTATGCCGATGTGGGGTATTTATATGACACACACAAGGCTTGATCTCAAACATGTTATGTGTTTACATGTAGAGGCACTGTCATATCTTGGCGATCGACTAAGCAATCAATCGTGGCTACTTCTTATAATCATGCTAAGATAATTGCTATTCATGAAACAAGTCGAGAATGTGTATGGTTGAGGTCTACTATACATCTTATTCGAGACAAATGTGGTTTGAAGTGTGACAAACTACCCACAGTTTTGTATGAAGAAAATACAACTTGCATAGCCCAATTAAAGGGAGGATTCATAAAGGAGTTATGACAAAGAACATTTCACCTAAATTATTGTTCACTCATGATCTTCAAAAGAATGGTGATATTAATGTGCAACGGATCCGTTCAAGTGATAATATGGCTGATTTGTTCACCAAATATCTACCGACGTTAACCTTCAAGAAACTAGTGTACAAGATTGGGATACGAAGGCTCAACGATGTGAACTGATGATTTTATCAGGGGGAGTTAATACGCGTTGTACTCTTTTTTCCTTATAAGGTTTTGTCCCATTGGGTTCCTTGCAAGGTTTTTAATGAGGCAACCAAAAGGCGTATTTCTAAATATGTGTACTCTTTTTCCTTCATTAGGATTTTTTCCTATAGGGTTTTTTCCTAATAGGGTTTTAACGAGACACATTATTTATGGACATCCAAGGGGGAGTGTTATAATAAAAATCAAAATATGGTGGATGTCTACTCTTCCTCCATGATCTTTCTCTCAAATGGTTAATGATATATTCAATGACATATTTTCTATGTTCAATGACATATTCCATCATACATTTTCTTCACTTTTCATGCCTATATAAAGGCCTTGTAATAGATAGGAAAATACACACAATTGAAGAAGAAAATCTCTTCCTTCCTCTCTATCTCTATTTCTTGTTCATGTTTTACTAAATTGTCTTTATTTCTTGTTCATGTTTTACTAAATTGCTTTTATTTCATAACACTTAGTTACGTATGTAGTCTCATGATTCTTTCATGTACCAAACATGGCAACTATTCAAAATTAAATAACTTTATCTTCTATAAAAAAAATTAATACTGCTATTTTTTTGTCTCCGAAAAGACTAGAAAATAAGGTTAAATAAGTACTTTAGATAAGTTGGGTGGGGTAAGGGGATAACAATAGCCAAATTAAGAATTTCGCTAAAGGTGTTCAAGATTTTAGTCTATATAGCTATGCCATTGTAGAAAGAGGGGACGGATAATTGCATCTGGGATCGTTTAGTTGGGAAACAAATTATCACGGAATATAATGATAGAATTATTGTATGGGTCAAAATCTGACCAGACAAGAATCGGCGTGGGAAGGGATGGTGAAAGGTTACCTGGAACTGTCATATCAACTCAACACTGTAACGACACGCACCTCGGCCACGGACGAGGTCGTGTATTTAGGATATCTGAGGCAAATTGGATATCGTAGCATTTCAAGGGGTCGGCCCATAATATAGTCGAATGACTTAAATACTATGGGTAAAGACCGTTGAGTAAGGGAGAAGATCTAGTATATAAACTAAGGGAGAAGAAGAAGAAGAAGAAAGGAAGGGAACAAATAAAAACACAGACATTCCCCAAAAAGAGGAGGGATCATCATTTCTCTCTCCATGAAGGAGAAAGAAGCAAGGAAGCTCGGATCTTCAACATAGATCGTTAGGCTCATCACACCCAATGCATAGGGTTCTATCTTATTAAAGATCGGTGACTTTTTCCATCCATGTATTCCTCATTGATTGTTAAACATTATGGAAACCGTCATCTTCTTCTTCTTATATAATGTGATTTAATAAATACTACAGTTAAATCTTATGTGTGCTACGCTTGCTTACTCTCATCTTCTATCTTAGATCTAAAATAAATTATCGTTGGCTAAGATTTACCTAAAGTCTTCTTATCTAATTAGTTTAGCAAAAAGCTCAACACTTTTTAGTCAAACAATTTGGCGCCGTCTGTGGGGATTTCTTAGCCAAATTTTTAGTTTCCTCTAGATCTAAAGCCAGCCAAAGTGTCATCTCCCGGATGTCATAACCTCACCGTCTCAGTATAAACACCAACTTGAAAAAAGTGGTGGACAAGCTTTTGAAATAACCAAACCAATCAGGGTCAGATCTTTGTATGAAATTGAAATTACGTCTGATATCTATCCAAAATCCGCGTCTCGCTGTAGCGATAGGTTTGGTACGTCGTACGAGTACCCAAGGAGGGATTACGGCCACTACGCACTTAGCACGTCCGCAATCCTATTCACCATACTAACATTACATATCGATCTATACTTCCACCACCTCTTAGAAAAGGACGATAGCCTACTGTGTGATTCCTTAAAACAACCGGCTTATCCTGCCTTATTTTTGTACTCGTGTGCACAGTGGGTAATTTATGTACTGAGTATAACTAATATTTCTCTATTTTTGTATGTCATTGGACGGGATCGGACTGGGGCCCGAGCTCGAGATTCTGACGGGTAAAGTATGTTCAGCCCATAAGAGGTCTAGATGGGGTTAACGATGAAGACCAATGCGAGGCTACAGAATTTGAAACTGCCATTCGAGTACTAGATAAAACGATTCATCCTACAACGCTTTTCCCCCTTCGTCGACTCATCAGGTCAAGGTAACATGCAATTTCGTTTGAGCTTAACTTATTGTTTTCCTTTTTTGGATCAGGATAGGAACATGGGCACTCTCACAGGCGCGCGAACAAGGAACAAACACTGCCAGACACATCAGGATAACATTCCGTAACATACTACCTCGCAAGCGACGGTCGAGAGAGACCCTCTACGTCATGCCATATTACAAAATAACGGACAAACGGCCCAGAACGAGCCAGTATGATTAAGAAAATTTCCATGACCTGGGACTAGGCAATGAGTCCGTGGAACAGTCTCTCCAACAAGCAGAACGTAACACAAAAAACTTGCACGGCTGCTCGCCATGGCAATCCGATGTCGGTTCAACCGACTAGATATTATGAATCATGCCCGAACTGCATTCGAAATTAATCAAATCTCAGGGCGTCCAGAAGCACAAGCGACATTACTCATACATCCCGCCAAAGAAGGGATTAGACAAACCGGGAATCACCCAAACCGGGACTCACCCCGATGAACAGTACTCCCCAATTAAAGCAAAATTAAACAAACTGGGACTTACCCAGGAAACACATTGTATCCTCCAACGCAAGAAAAAGTAAACAAACTGGGACTTATCCAGGAAACGTATCATATTCTCCAATGCAACAAAATCAATCACACCCAGGAAACGCAGAAGTCGAGCAAAACTGGGAGCCCCCAAGGAACGCCCAAAATTCTCCAAAAAAAATAAAATCAAGTACGCCACGATTCACTCCGATGTATACACACACAATATGGTGGTCTATGATTCTCCAAAATCTGACAACGAATCACAACGGGTTAATATTTCGACCTTAACTCAAAATAACACCCCTACGGCCAAGAGCCATCACCAAAAGAAGAATTCGACCTCGCTCGAATCGCAACTGGTTAATAGTTCGACCTTAACTCAAAATAACACCCATATGGCCAAGAGCCATCTCCAAAAGAAGAATTCGACCTCGCTCGAATCACAACGGGTTAATATTTCGACCTTAACTCGAAATAACACCTCTACGGCCAAAGGCCATCGCCAAAAAAAGAATTCGACCTCGCTCGAATCACAACGGGTTAATATTTCGACCTTAACTCGAAATAACACCTCTACGTCCCAGGGCCATCGCCAAAAGAAGAATTCGACCTAGCTCGAATCACAACGGGTTAATATTTTGACCTTAACTCGAAATAACACCTCTACAGCCAAGGGCCATCACCAAAAGAAGAATTCGACCTCGCTCGAATCACAACGGGTTAATATTTCGACCTTAACTCAAAATAACACCCCTACGGCCAATGACCATCACCAAAAGAAGAATTCAATATTGCTCGAATCGCAATGGGTTAATATTTCAACCTTAACTCGAAATAACACCCCTAGGGCCAAGAGCCATTACCAAAAGAAGAATTCGATCTCGCTCGAATCACAGCGGGTTAATATTTTGACCTTAACTTGAAATAACACCTCTACGGCCAAGGGCCATTGCCAAAAGAATAATTTGACCTCGCTCGAAGCATAATGGATTAATATTTCGACCTTAACTCAAAATAACACCTCTACGACCAAGGGCCATCGCCAAAAGAAGAATTCGATCTCGCTCGAATCACAACGGGTTAATATTTCGACCTTAACTCGAAATAACACCCCTACGGCCAAGGGCCATCGCCAAAAGAAGAATTCGACCTCGCTCGAATCATACGAATTAACATTCCAGTCTTACTCGCACTAACGCCTTTGCGGCCATCGGTCATCGTCAAATAAAAACTTTTTGTTTTTTGTTTCCCGAATTTGTACAAATAAGTTAGAAATTGATTTCGCTCCAAATCCAGATTTGACCTCGCTTGAATACATATGAAAAGGTCGACTTAGCCTAAATCAACAATTGAGTTCTATCCCCCTAGAATGATTCAAGTCAAAACTGACTTCGTCCTAAATGACGATTCTGAATTCAACCTCTTATGAATCAAAGGTGATTCCGCCTAAGGGGACAAATCAAAAGTCAATCTCGCCCAAATATGCAAATTTGAAAAAACTCCATTCGGATTCACACGCGAGACTCAGTTCGGTCTGGTTAAAATTGGTTTCCCTAAATGAGAAATCAGGGATTTGCCATACAAAAATCCGAAGGTCTACGCCAAAGCAAAAAATGTAAAGTAAGTGGGAAGGGAAAGAAATACAAAGGATGTACAGCAATGAAACAACCATTTTATTTATACACTTGCACAACGATCGCACCTTATACACGGCCAAAACTGACCCAGTACAAAAAAAACAAAGCAAAGCAAAAAAAACAGACTAAGGCAACAACTTTTCACTCGACGTCATCGCCACCATTCTCCCCATCATTATCTCCAAGAAATTCCCCCTCAGCATCAGCATCCTCGCCAGCCTCCGGTGTCGCAAGATCGTAGCCGTAGTTGATACGAGCCTCTCGTGCCTTCGTCTGGGCTCCTTCATAAGCGGCCTTAGAAATATTGCCCGCCTTCCACAAATTCTTGTATATGTCTCGTTGGGCCTCGGCATGAACCTAGAGCTCGTGTAAGTAGCAAGGAACAACAGCAAAGGCAGATTCAACTTGGGCCAATAGTTGTGCCTTTTCGGCCTTTAGTACAGCGACCCGATCTCCCAAGTTTGAAGCTTCTCGGTCAATTTCGTCAATGTGCTCTTCAAGCCTCGCCTCCTTTAGTGTGGTCGTTGCCTTTTTGGATTCCTTCTCAAATTGAAGGACGTAGATAGTGTCCTCCAACGCCACCGCCATTGCTGAAGCCAACGCTCGAGCACTCTCAGCGCTCTCCAACTCGGACACTTTTCTCTCCAACTCGGCTAATTTCCCCATCCACTCCGCACTCAAAGCCTCAACCCTGACGGTATTTTGATCAAGCTCGGACTACAACGACAGCAGCTTCGCCTAAAGATACTCGCACTCTGCGGCGACCCCTTTTCCCAACTCGAGTTCCTCGTCCTTCACACGAAGTAGCTCCTCGAGCTCACTGTTCCTACGAATGGACTGCATCAACTCCTGATCCATTTTCTCCAGCTCCTCCCTGAGAGATTGATTACCAGAGCTCGCCCTGAGCCACTCATGCATTTCACAGTACTTGTTGCGGTAGCGCCGATACTTTTCCAACATCATCAAAAAAAATTGGCTCGAGTGTAGGCCCTGCGAGCACTTTCAATCTTTAGCATATAAGACTGAAAGCCCAGAAAAAAGGTCGGTAAAGGCCAAGGCCGCCAAAAATAGAAAGAACTCAAAAAAAAAGAGAAACAAAGAGGAGAAACTTACCCTCAAGCCCATGGCGGCCACTTCATGCATCAATTCAACATCACTGACGTCCAAAGAGCCTCACACTCTGCGGTAGAGCATAAAAGATCTAACTGTGGTACCAAGCCCTTCGTGTCCATCAGAAGGTTAAGCTCCGACGGAATCTCAAGTATACAAGAGGGACCTCCCGCTCTTACCACAGTATGGGTAAAACACTCCTCAAACATCCTGACATCATCAGGATCGAGGTCAGAGTCAGACTCATAGTCGTTGACCACGACCCTATTTCCTCTCTTTGCGGCCAAAAAAGAAGCTCGATTCTGTTCGGAAAATGAAGGCCTATCTGAAGCGGCAACAATGGCATCGGGACCCCGACTTCCCATCGCAGTAGCTTGTTGATCAATCACAACAGCCGAAGCCTCTGTCGTCGAGTTGGCCCCGTCCACCTAGTTTACCTCTACGGTCGGGTTAGCATCACCGCCAATTTCAGACACTGTCAAGGGAAGGTCGCCCCCGAAGGCACTACGGTTGAAGGAGCCACTTCAGACTCCACTCGCCGCCTCTTCGATGGACCCTCTCCATCATTAGCACGGTAAGATTCACCCGTTGAGCGAGCAGCAGGAGCTAGAGTCAAAGCGTGAGGAATAATTTCCATGCACACAGCCCTGGTTGCAGGAGTGGATTGAGCAGCTCTTGATGTAGGCCGGGCAGTAGACCTCAGTACGGGCCAGGCAGAAGGCACGGTTGATGAAACGCGAGTGGAGGAGCCCTCGCCCTTCGCACTCTCCCTGTTAAAGGAGAAAAATGATTATGTAAGCAACGAGATCAAATGGCAAGACAAAGAACAAGGAAATTGCAATGGGCCGACTTATTGGTGAGAGGCTTACGCCCGTATCTCTTATAGAAGGACGCCCACTCATGGACCCCCACCGTATGGGGAAGAATAGCAGTAACCCATTCGCGGATATCACCAACGGGCGGGGGAGGCAATTTCTCAGCTGCGAGCACAGAAAAAAATTAGCAATGCCACCTAAAAAGGAACGGTCGGCCACTGCCTCAAGGGAAGTCGTAAGTCAAACAAAAAAGAACTTACGGGTGAAGTTACACGTCTTGGGAAGCCCTGCTGGGTCTGCTACAAGGTGGTCGATCTGCACAAAGAAATAACTCTCCCAGAAACAACGATTAGCCTTGTTGTCCATCTTCACCACCAAACTCTTTGTTCCTCGGTGACGCATGTGGATCATTGAGCCTCAAATTACGTGTCTGTACTTGTGTATGTTGCAATATCTATCAAATAAAATTATGTTCCACAATCTTGTTACATCTTATTTTTTAACATGACCTTTTGAATTGGGATGCTGATATGGTTGTTTAAATATTCAACTTATTTGTGTTAGTAAAGAAAACGAATCTAAAAATTACAAAAAAAAAACCTATAAAATCAAGACATCCTTTATTATCCTTCTTAAAATTTAATATGTAAAGCGTGGTATAATACTACGTTTTGTGTGCTGAAAAAAGCTGAACCGATTGCGAAAAAGCTGTTTTGTTTCAAAAAAATTTAATATGTAAAGCGTGGTATAATACTACGTTTTGTGTATTGTCTTGTCGTTCTGAAAAAACTGAACCAATTGCGAAAAAACTGTTTTATTTCATAAAAATTTAATATGTAAAGCGTGGTATAATACTACGTTTTGTGTGTTGTCTTGTCGTTCTGAAGAAAACTGAACCGACTGGCGATAAAGCTGTTTTATTTCAGAAAAATTTAATATGTCAAGCGTGGTAAAGTACTACGTTTTGTGTGAAATCTTGCCTATAAATAACGGGCGCATTCTAGTTATTTTCTGCGCTTAACAATAACCAATAGCAAATATTTTCATAAAACCAAGGTTTCTCTTTAACAAATGTCTCAACAACCCCTTTATGTCCCAAGGTGCGAGTGCGGCAAATATGCATGATGCACGATTGTTGGGAAGAAGCTGGACGCCGCTACTGGACGTGTATGAACAAGTTTTATAGGCAACCCGACGAACCTACATGCAATTTTGAGGTATGGGTTCATGAACCCTGTCAGAAGGAATACTACAAAGACAAGCTCTAAGATCTTCATAATTTGTGTTTGAAGCAGTGAGAAAGAGAGCGAAAATCCAAACAAGAAGTTGCGGAGTTGAAGGCGAAACTCAAGGAGGTGGAAGAAGAAGAAAAAAGCTAGACGACCAACTCAAGTGGTTCGAGCAGAGAATACTAGATGGTCGTTGTGAGCACGTGATTTTTGCCCTACAAGAACTACTCCCACAAAAATTCAAATAAAAATAGTTGTGTATTGCTTGTGATTTATTTGTATTTGTCTGTGCATGTTTATTCTATTTTCACTACTGAAAAATACAAAAATATATGTGTTGCATTTACATTTACAATTTAGGATTAATTAGCCAGTGATTTATTTGACGAAAATGAAAATCATAAAAAATAATGTACTTTGCATTTTTAGCATTTAATGTTGAATTGTGTGATTTTATTGTTAATTGGCATTTAATTATATGTGACAATTGTTATTAGAAGATAATTAGTATTTTTAACGTGGTTTATAATTTTAGCAAAATAATTTAGGAAGAAAATAAAAAGAAAAAGAAAACAAAAGTAAAATGGAAGAGAAATCGGACTGGGCCATGTTAATTTTGACCAAATCCAGCCCAAACTTTGTGTCTAACCCGGTCCAACTGATTAGCCCACTCAGACGTCCCAAACGACGTCGTCTATGCCACTTTCAATCAGTGCCGTTGGATTGAATCAATCCAACGGCCAGAATCATCTCTTACCCAAATCCAACCCAACCCTGTCCCTGTACCCGGTCCAGCCCAAACCCGCCCAAGCACTTAAACAAAACGACCTCATTTCGCTTGGGCTTGATCACAACCGTTGGATTGTATAATCCAACGGCTCACATTAATCCCCTCAATCTAATATACCAAAATACCCTAAACCCCTCACCCCCCCTCATTTCCCAACCCCTCTTCTTCGCCTCCCAAACTACAGACCAAACGACCCCTCGAAACCTTAGAGTCGCCACCCCACACCTTCGCCTGAAACCCGGCAGCAACGACGCCAGCCGGCCACCCAAATAACACCGCTGAATCTCCATGCCTTCCTCTTTCCGAATCCATACCCCTTTAACCTCGAATCATGACAGAGCTCTTCGAATCTTAGATCGAAAAATCCGACCAAAAAACCTAGTTTACTCAATCGCCCCCAAACTTACACCCGTTGACCACTAGACCTCCCCAGTCCCAAATCACACCCCAGTTTCGTTCGAATCTCATCGGAACTATTCAAATCCCAAATCGAACAAACAAACCCTAACACCAAACCTAGAAGCAATCCGAGGAAAAATTGGGGTTTCTAATCGACTTTAGTCGAGTGTTCTCAGTTGAGAACACTCGATTAAAGTCCGTTTTTACCCCAAAAGGCTCAAGTCGGAGTTACGAGCAGAGCGAGTGAGAGATAGGTCTGAGTTCGGAGGTATTTGTTCTGTTTCTCTGTTTGTTTTTCATGTTTTGTTGTTTGTTTGTTTAAGATGAGTTCAAATTCGTCTTTTATCAATTATTCTTTTCTTTCTCCATCAGACCTTTTATTTGGTCCAATTTTATCATTGCTTTTGTTTGTTGTCGATTGTTATATGTTATAGTTTGTGTAATCGATTGACTAAGTGTCGTCGATTAGTCTGCTATGCTTGAATGTTAGATTAGCATGATAATAGTTTAACTTTTTATCATTCTAGTAGGTTTACCCTCCTGTTTCTTTTCTGTTCTAATTTTGTGTTGAAATAAGCCTGTTGGTGTCATTTGTTTCAAATTGTTCCAATTTCCCTTTCTCATTGTTATTCACCATGTTTTTCATATGAGTTTAGTTTGTTGAGTTCCGTGTTCATTTGTTCTTGTTTAGGTTAGAATTGGTTAGCTTATTCACTGTATCTGTGTGAATCAATCTGAACTTAATAGTTCAATATATGTTGCCCGGAATCATTGGTTTCATTCTGATGATATTTGATCTAAACTAAGTTTCTAGCTTGATTCGTTAACTGATTCTGATAAGTTTGAATTGGTTATAGCTGATGTGTTTATTGGTTTGAGGTAGAATAGTTGTTCAGGGCATCACAGGGGTAATTTGGGGTGTCAAAACTTGAAAAATTCTTTAGTTTGAATGGCTAACAGTAGGGTACTAAAGTACCAATAAACTAATGAATTGTTTAGTAATAGTGGGGAACAAGGCTTAATGGCATGGGAAGTTGATTAAATAAGTTAAGTCACCCATAACCTTGGATTAAAAAAGAGAAAAACATGTAGTAGTGGCTGTCAGGGAATATCATGGGCAGAAACACTCTCTTAATTAGCTGATTGCTCCTAAGAGCGAAAGGGTAAAAAAAAAGTTTGGCTATAAAGGAGAGGAGTTGGACACAGTTAAGAAGAGGAGAGGAGGAACATGCTGGAAATCTTAAGGGTGTTGAACATTCTGAAAAACAGGAAGAGAGTTTTAAGAGTTAGTCTAGTTTAACTAGTGCTATCCCATGGAAACTAAAAAGAGCTTCAGCTTTAACTGTGGAGTTGTATTTTCGAGTTTTCTTGATTACTGAATTCTAGGGGTGTTTCTGCTTGTGTTTTGATTGATATTTGGTTGCTATCAAGCTGTTTTGGGGTCAGTTACTGGGTGTTTGTGTTGCTGTTGGTATTGCTGGGAATTTTAATTGGTTTCCTGAGTCGCTGCTGGTTATCTTTTATTGCATTGTTGTTGCAACTGATGTTTGCTACTGCTGCTGCTGACCTTCCTCTCTTCTTCTTCCCCATTGTATTCCTTCCAGGTACACATTTGTACACTCTTGGCTTGAAGCGAAATGAAGTGTTGACCAGGTTTTGTTCCTGTTGAATTCCTCCTATTTAGATTTGTGCTCGAATAGAGTTTTTCTTTCTTTGTCTAAGTATGTAGTTGACTGATTAATGAGTCATAGGGTTTCATATGTATGATGTTTAGTTTTCTGTAATAAGAGTGGTTCGTGTAAATGTACCTAACTGGACTGTATCTAGACCATGTGAGCTACCGTTTTTCCAAGTTCTTTTTTGGATTCAAATGAATTGAAGGTATCATCATATAGGTTCAAAGCTAACGAAATAGTTACTTGAATAATGTTAGCCTAACGTCAATTTTCAAATACTGAGGTATTTTTGACAGTTGTAAAAAGAGTTCAAAAATGGCTTGGTATTACATTTGGTTCTTCTAATAACCCATTCATCTAATAATGTTAGTTTAAATTAATCAAAGAATAGTTAGTTTGTTTTGATATTACTGTGTGTCAATCTCGTGTTCAATTCATAATCTCAACTTTAGTATTATTAACTAATAGAACAAGGAACGATACAATCTCCCTTTGAGCAAGCTCGGTTGCAATTTTCCGTTTGCATTTGTCTTAATCTAATAACTAATAAGAGGCACGAGCTTATAAACATGTAACTAATTAGGACTTCTTCTCTTTTATTTTAGAGACGAACTTAATAGAAAAATGTAGTCACTTTAGGATTGTCCTTTAAAAATAAAGGATTTGAGCCTCGCCTAGTAAAACGCATAGATTGCGGGGCCCTCACAAATGTTTGTATTAATTACTTATAACTCCGGATCGGCCGCTTAGCGAACTTCACGGCCTTTTTACCAAAATAACCACGCGTTAATCTCTTTAAGCGCGTACTTTAAATAACATTACCTTCTCAAATTCGGGTGCACATTTATGTGACCCAAATCCAAATCCCAACGAAGTCGAAATGTGTCGACAACCACGGGTACATTGATGTGACGTGGTTTGAGATACGTCTTCACAACGTTGCAATTCTCTGTTAAAATAATAATGATAATAATAAAATTGGTAAAGAGTTAAAACTTGCATATAAGCTCATAATTGTTAAAGTCAGATAAATAAGCCGAATGTGACAGTTGAGCGACCGTGCTAGAACCACGGAACTCGGGAATGCCTAACACCTTCTCCCGGGTTAACAGAATTCCTTGTCCGGATTTCTGGTTCGCGGACTGTAATATAGAGTTAATCTTTTCCTCGATTCGTGATTCAACCGGTGACTTGAAACACCATAAATCTCCCAAGTGGCGACTCTAAATTAAATAATAAATCTCGTTTCGATTGTCCTTTAATTGGAAAAACTCCCTTTACGCCCCTTTGCGGGGTGTAGATAAAAAGGAGGTTTGACAGCTCTGGCGATTCTGCTGGGGAGATAACCTAGAATCTCTTGTTCAGGGTTCAAGAATTCGAGCCTGGAATAATTGTTATTATTTTGCTTCATTTATTATTTGATCTTATTACATGTTTTGGCCTAAATGTGCAAAATGTTGCTTTTATCGCTTTGATATTATCTGAACTGTATATAAACTGCTACGAAACCCTTCTCTTCTCACCTCCGGGGATGTGCTTACTGGTTGAGACTCCCTATTCTATTAGTATCATACCCTAAAATAAGAAAGAGGCTGGACAAGTTACAAAGCCGAATGATCTCGCGGGTCCCCGGTACTTAGCCTCCTCCTCGACTCGAGTTGTCCGCTCGGGTACACAGTCTAGAACAAATACCCAGGTTACGAACCTAGAATAACTCAGCTTCATGCCGGATCCCTAGTAGGAACGTTTGTTTGCATCATGTGCATTTGACTTTGGAGGCTCAACACAGGGGTTGGGTCTGTCTAGGACAGGTGTACCAAAACGACAAAAGACCATCCTGATGCATCCAACTTGCTACCTGTGCATTTGTTTGCTTCGGACTTGCATGCTGACCGGCTTTTGAATACTTTGAGGAAAGAGAGATAGAGGTAGTTAATCGCCTGTTTTGAAAAAAAATCAATGTCCAAATAGCGTCGAAACTCTGTCGAATTTTTGAGAAAATGAAAAAAAGGGGGTTTTGTTTATGAAAAATGGTTTTATTTGCCATTGAAAAGAGTCTTGTTTTCAAAAGAAGTTTGTTTTATCTATCCGAACTACGCCGGTTTATTCTCACAGAGTGCGGGATACGTAGGCAACCCTCATCGGGTCCAACCTCCCCTTTACAAAAATGTCAAAATTTTAATTTTCGTCATAAATAAGTCAGGTGACGCCGTTTTTGTTAAAATAGCCGAATGTTCCCAAAAGGGACACTGGAAGGCTGACTTTGCATAAATGACCACTTGTAGTCATATTTTGGATTTTTGACCGGTTGACTCACCCAACCTCAAAATCTTCGTTCCCGAAGTGCTGAAAGGCCGTGTTCGAAACCGGATCTTTCTTTTAATCTGTGAAAAATTAAAAATAGCCAATTGGTTGAGTCAAATAAATTTTATTTTTTGCTTAAATCACCTTAATAAATGTGCAGGATGAGCACGATGCAAAATGAACCTTTTTCAATAATGACTAAAATCCCTTTCAAGTTGCGGCTATGGTGGGATGATTTAGGTGGTGAAGGGCAAGATGAGGTCAAGAAATATCTAAAAGGTCTTACGGGTTTATTGGAAATCCAGCCTCGGGGGATATCATAAGAGCTTTGGTCACCTGCTGGGACCCAGCACACAATGTCTTCCACTTCTCCGATTTTGAACTCACCCTGACTTTGGAGGAAATAGTCGGGTACATCGGAAATGCTGAAGTTCCGTTGAGGCAAAAATACCTGGTTGCTCCAAGAGCTGTCACTGTGCATCGGTTATTAGATTCGTTAAAGATACCCAGGACGGTCCATAACCCAGATTTAGCCGCAGGTTTTTGTAATCTGCACTTCATATACGACAGATACGGTCATGTCGGAGGATTCAACAACCCGGGTAACAAGTTATGCAGCAAAAGTAACCGTCAGAAATGGGACGAGCATAGACGAGTGGCTTTTATGATAACCTTTTTGGGCCTTTTGGTATTTCCAAGGAAAGACGGAAACATTGATCTGAAAATAGCCGGGGTCGTCAGTACCTTGCTCACTCAAGATGAAAGCACTCTTGCGCCTATGATAGTATCTGATATCTTCTGAGCTCTCACAGCCTGCAAAGCCAGAGGGAACTTTTTCGAGGGGTGTAACTTCTTGCTACAAATATGGATGACTGAGCATCTCTGCCACCGTTCCCAGCTCTTAAGTTATGGTTCCTCGAAGAAAACTTGCATAGAAGAGTTCTACACAAGAATCAAGGGGTCAGTCTACCCGAGGGAGTTACGGCGTGGACATCATTCGTTTGGACCCTCGCCGCCAGCCAAATACAGTGGACACTAGGATGGTTGCCCGTTGACGAGGTCATCCATATGCCGGCAGCTAGGACCCACTTTCTATTGATGGGATTCAAGAGCATTCAGCCTTACGCGCCATATCGGGTTTTGAGACAACTCGGGAGATGCCAAACAGTGCCACAGGAGGAAGATCTTAGTGCTCAAGTAATTGAGATTAGCCCTGACGGACAGTTCCCTAAAGCAAGAGTCCGTCAGATCTGGAGTGAATACCAATATTTAAAAGCAGATACTTGCGTGCAGGATCAGGCTAAAGGCGAAGTGGCGCCAGGATACCTTGCTTGGTACATGAGAGAACTTGAGCATGAAAGGCCGGCTAAAAGACCCCATCTCCAGGAGTTCGTCAAGGCGTCGCAAGAACAGTGGGATTGGTTGGCTAAAGAACACGAGTACAGGATGACAATAAGCAAGTTGGAGAAGCAAGTTATGGATTTGAAATTTGAGAAAGATTTGCATATTGCTGCAGATGAGGGAGAAAGGAGAAAACTAGCTCAGGAAAACGAGGCCCTCAAAACTCAAATCCAGAAAATGAAAATAGCTGCCAGAAGCCAGGAGAGAAGCCGGGCTGATAAAAGGCTCATAAACGGTCTAAAGAAAAAAGTCCTCGAATATCAAGAAGACCTGGAAAAATCTAAAGTTGGTCTAGCGAGAATCCAGGTGAAATGGATAAAGAAGACAGAAGAGCAAGTACGGTTCACGCAACAAATGAAGAGGGACTACGAAAAGCAGATCTTCAGACAAGCCCGAGATGCCAGAATAGATAGGAAGCACTACTATGATCTGATGGCCCAAATGAAGAAACAGATGAATGAGTTTCAGGATCAACTATTTTACAACGCTCAAGTGTTGGGGACACGGAATCAACAAATAGGGCGATTGCTTACGGAGAGGGACAAAATCAAGGGAAGAATCGACGATATCGGGCACTACATCACCATAAAGTGCCTAGCTTGTGAGGATATGTCCCGTACCACCTTCTTTGCTTTAATAATGATTTATGTCCACCAGATCATGGAAGATTTGAAAGATCTGCAAAGGGGCCTTGCACCAAAGCCCGCGGTGAGACCGAACGACGCCCCGCGGGCGCCAAAATTCAAAACTTTGAAACATTCATAGTTTGAGTCTGTATTTTCCTTGTCTTCAGAGTCTATTGTCCGTTGGAGTTTGTATTTCCCTTTTGCATAGAGTCTGTAGTCTGTATCAAGCCTGTCAGTTTCCTTTCAAAAATGTTTTGCCTTGTAATAAAACGTTTTGCTAGTAAAGGTTGAAAAATCCAAAAATGGTGTCTTTATTTTCCGCACTTGTAGCAGAACTACGCGCGATATGATTCATGCGGGGAGATGATACGTAGGCAATCTACATAAGATTCGACCACCACTAAAAATAAAAAGAGAAAAGGCAAAGTGAATAAAAGAAAGGAAAAGAAAGAAAGAAAAAGAGAGATAAAGAAAGTTTCAGAAACACTTAAACGAGGCACAAACAAAGTAAGCCGGAATGATGCATGCGGTCGAAGCAAAGACATGTTAGAAATGGTTAAACTACCTAGGAACATTACATCCCCCAATGTGAAATTGCAATATGAACTCTAACGCTAACAAGTTTGTTGTTTTCCAGAGATTTCGAACCAGTTAGTTTGTTAGAACGTTCTGGCAGATTACCATTACCAAACAAGATCCAAAGGGCCCATACTAAAAAGCATGACTAGTTCAGACCAAAGTGTCGAGGATGAAAGGATAGAGAATCAAATGCTGAAGGAGGAAATGGATAAGATGAGATAGGAGATGAAAGAAATGCAGCTGGCTTTAGCTTGGGTACAAAAAGTGCCTGACCCTCCCGTTACTCCCACTCTCCCACCAGGACACATGCTGGAATACCCTCCCCCCGTCCCTTTGACAAGCCTCCCCAGTCACCAATACTATCAGGGAAGAAATGCCTATGATCCCCAAGCTTTACAACCCAATCAGAACCCTCCTCCACCAAATGTTCCTGTTTTCGTGGCACCCCCACCAGCCACGCTGCAAAGATCATCCAGCGAGCCGTTGTTTCAGGCTCACGATAACCAATATTACCCCCTGAACCAACCTTCAAAGCACCCGAGCCTCATACTTATAATACTCACTTCGAGATCCCGGTAGAGACTGAAAAGCCGGCTAAGAGCCCAGAGCAAGACGAAGTGCTTAGAAAGTTTAAAAGCCTGGAGCAGTCCTTCAGGAATATCCATGGGTTAGGCAACCAAGTTAGTGTGGCCTACAAAGATCTGTGCCCATTCCCCGACATTCAATTGCCGACAGGGTTCAAGATGCCAAAGTTTGATCTATATGAGGGGCACAGTGATTCAATGGCACATCTGCGAGGTTTTTGCAGTAAGATGAGAGGGGACAGGGGAAAAGACGAGTTGTTGATAGCTCATTTTGGTCAAAGTCTAAGCGGGTTTGCACTGGAATGGTACACAAGACAGGATCCTAGCAGGTGGTACACCTGGGACGACCTGGCACAAGCCTTTGCAGGCCACTTCTAGTACAACCTTGAGATCATCCCTGACCGTCTCACATTGCTGAAACTTGAGAAGAAGCCCGGGGAAAGCTTCCGAGAATTTGGGTTCCGCTGGAGAGAGCAGGCGGCAAGAGTTGATCCTCCGATGAGAGAGGGGGAAATGGTGGACTACTTTTTGCAGACTCTGGAGCCAACTTACTTCGGTCACCTGGTGACGTCAGTTGGCAAATCTTTCAAAGAAGTAGTAAAATGGGCGGTATGACTGAAGAGGGACTTAAGTCCAACAAAATCCTGAGCTATTCGGCGATTAAATCAACCACTCAGGCCATCCAGAGCGGCACGGGAGGTGTGCTCGGAAAGAAGAAAAGGGAAGATGTCGCAATAGTCGAGGCAGGTACTTGGTCCAGATCTAGAGGCCCCCCTCACTACCAACCTAGACCCCATCACTCAAATTACCCACACATTCCATACGGCCCTCCACAGCCCTACTACCCACCACAAGAGCCACATTTCTCTGTCCATCACGCCCAAACTTACACCCCGCCTCCGGCTCGCCCGCAATGGCGTGCGCTGACTTCCCAGAATACATATTCACCTCCACAAAATACATATCCACCTCCATAAAACACATATCCACCTCCATAAAACACATATCCACCTCCACAAAACACATATCCACCACCAAGGGCCTACAGGAATCCTTCGGGGCCAGGTTTCCGTGGGAATCAGACTTTCAGGAATGAAAGGGTGCAGAGGCAGAGATTATCACTCCGCTGGGAGAAACCTATACTACTCTGTTCCACAAATTGAGGCAGTTAGGCCTATTGAGTCCTGTGGAGCCCAAATTGCCAAATCCCCTTCCCAAAAATCTGGACCACTCGGTAAGTTGTGAATATTGTTCGGGGGCTCCCGGGCATGATACTAAGAAGTGTTGGAAGCTGTAGACTGTCGTACAAGATCTTATTGACACAAATAGGATCGAGGTCCAGGAGCCAGAGGCACCTAACATCAATCAGAACCCGTTGTCGGCACACCATGAAGCCCACATGATCGAACTAGTGTACGAAGGAGGGAAGCTCAAGAAGCCCTCACAAACGGTAATAATGATCCGTGCCAGTCCGAAAGAAAAGTCGATCAGTGGAAAAGCGGTAGTACAGTCGGAAAGTGTAGAAGGCAAGCCAGTGGTGGTGATAGGGAAGAGTTTGTCTGATGTTGCCAAGAATCCAGGGCTGTTCAAAGTAACGGTGTAAAGGATATCAAGCAAGCCAGTAGCCGTAAATGAGGCATGTATAGGATCAATTGTTATCAGTCCAGTAATGCAGTTGCCGATAATCAGCGAGAAAGTTGTGTCATGGAGCTACAGTCAAGTAATGGTAATGTATAAGGGGAAAGAAGTTGTGGAGGAAATATGTGAGGCACAGGGGTTAACTCGTTCGGGAAGGTGTTTTGCTCCCGCGGAGTTAAGAAGGGCCAATCCAGTAGCGACAAAGAATCCAGTTACCGAGGAAGAGGCGGAAGAATTTTTAAAGAAAATGAAGGCGCAAGATTACTACATTATGGAGCAGTTGAGGAAGACCCCGGCACAGATCTCATTGTTATCGTTGTTGATCCATTCAGACGAGCACCGCCGGGTATTGATGAAAATTCTGAACGAAGCCCATGTTCCGGATAAGATGTCGGTGAACTATCTGGAGAAAATAGCAAACAAGATTTTCGAGGTCAACAGGGTCACTTTTTCAGACGACGAGTTGCCCGTGGAGGGTACAAAACATAATAGAGCCCTTTATTTGACCGTGAAGTGCAAAGACTCGGTAGTCACTCGAGTACTGATTGATAATGGGTCCAGTGCCAATATCTGTCCTATGACCACATTGAACAAACTGAAGGTCGATAGTAACAGGATTCACAAGAACAACATCTATGTTCGAAGGTTTGATGGTGGTGGTACAAACATAGTGGGTGACATCATACTTGAATTAACAATTGGTCCAGTCGAGTTCACCATGGAGTTTCAAGTGTTAGATGTGGCAGTGTCATATAATCTTCTGTTGGGGTGACCCTGGATCTACGCTGCCAAAGCAGTGTCTTCTACATTACATCATATGGTCAAATTTGAGTGGGGTAGGCAAGATATCGTAGTATATGGGGAAGACAATGCAAGCGCCGTAAGTGATGCCATCGCACCCTTCATAGAGACTGATGATGATAAGGGACCGTGGGTTTACCAAGTTTTCGATACGGTTTTAGTGGACAAAGTTCCCGAAGGTGAAAGCATCCCACTTCCCAAAATAGCAGTTGCAACTATCATGGTAGCCTCGGAGATGTTGAAGAACGGGTTTGTGCCAGGCAAAGGTTTAGGGGCTGATCTTCATGGTATTGTTCAGCCGATTTCTTTGCCCAAAAATCTGGATACCTTTGGGTTGGGGTTCAAGCCTACAGCGGCGGATGTGAGACGGGCCCGCAAGTTGAAGAAAAGAGTCTGGGTCCTTCCCAAGCCAATCTCGCGCCTATCCAGATCATTGGTCAGAGCAGGTATCAGAAAGTTGTCCGTCCCGAAAGTTCTAGGACCACTGATTGGGCCAGATGGAGATTTGAATGAGGGCTTTGAAAGGCTGTTCGCCGATGTCAACATGATAGAAGCTGGAGAAGGGTCCAGTAGGTTAGATGTACAGTTTGTGGGGCCTAGGGCAAATATCAACAATTGGATGGTTACTCCCCTTCCTACCCGGAGGGAGTCTTGGTAGTGGGCTTTGATTTTTTCTTTCTTGTTTTTTTTTTGGATTATTCCAGGGTTGTAATCCAGTTTTGTTTTGTATTCGGCAAAGTGTGAAACTCTGTTATCCCGTATTTTAATAAAGTGAAAGCTTTTCTCTTCTTATTTTGTTTTAATTTTGTTTTCTTCTTTTCTCTTTCTGAACAGTTCTCTTTATATTGGTTCTAATGACATGGCATGCACAACGGATCTTCAACCTAGTCTAAAAAATCAATTTGATTCCGAACTAATTGTACAAGAGGTCGATTATGATGATGAATTGGAATACGATGAGGATGAAGCCTTCGAAGAGATAAACAAAGAGTTAAGCCAGTTTGAAGAGAAATCCAAGCCCAACTTAAATGACACATAAGCCATCAATTTAGGGGATGCAGATGATATCAGGGAAACTAAAATAAGCATCCACATTGCATCAAATATCAGAGAAGAACTAATCAAAGCACTTATTGAGTTCAAAGATGTTTTTGCATGGTTGTATGATGACATGCCGGGGTTAAGCACGAATTTAGTGGTTCACAAATTGCCCATTAACCCGGCATGCCCTCCCGTCAAGCAGAAATTGAGGAAGTTCAAAACAGACATGAGTGTGAAGATTAAAGAGGAAGTAACCAAGCAGCTGCAAGCAAAGGTTATTCGGGTCACTCGATATCCTGATTGGTTGGCTAATGTGGTGCCAATGCCGAAGAAAGATGGGAAGATTAGGGTGTGTGTCGATTACCGCAATCTGAACAGGGCAAGCCCCAAGGGTAACTTTCCATTACCCAACATCCATATCTTGATCGATAATTGTGCCGGATGTGAGATCGGGTCTTTTGTGGATTGCTATGCTGGGTATCATCAAATTCTGATGGATGAAGAAGATGCGGAAAAGGCGGCTTTCATTACGCCGTGGGAGACTTATTGCTATCGGGTAATGCCATTTGGTTTGGAGAATGCTGGGGCAACGTACATGAGAGCAATGACTACTTTGTTTCAAGACATGATACACAAAGAGATTGAGGTATACGTGGACGATATGATCATAAAATCCAAGCATCAGGAAGACCACATAGCAGACCTAAGGAAGTTTTTCCAAAGACTTCGAAGGTACGATATTAAGCTCAACCCGGCCAAATGTGCATTTGGTGTTCCATTTGGAAAGCTGTTAGGATTCATCGTCAGTCGGCGAGGCATTGTTAGGAAGCATTTGACCAAATCAAAGAATATTTATCAAATGCACCTGTGTTGGTTCCACCTAAGCCGGGAAGATCGTTAATTCTTTATCTAACAGTCCTGGAGAATTCGTTTGGCTGCGTACTGGGGCAACACAACATTACAGGAAGGAAGGAGCAAGCCATCTATTATCTCAGCAAGAAGTTTACAGGCTATGAGGTTAAGTACATTCAACTTGAGAAGACATGTTGCGCCCTAACTTGGGTGACCCAGAAATTGAAGCGTTATCTGTCATCATATACTACTTATCTCATTTCACGCTTGGATCCACTGAAGTATATTTTCCAGAAGCCTATGCCCACAGGGAGATTGGCGAATTGGCATATATTACTCATAGAATTTGACATCGTCTATGTGACGAGGACGGCAATGAAGGCCCAAGCATTGGCTGATCATTTGGCTGAGAATCCTGTTGATGAAGAATACGAGCCCTTGAGGACGTATTTTCCTGATGAAGAAGTGATGCATATAGATGAGTTTGAAATGACCAAGGAACCAGGATGGAAGCTTTTTTTCGATGGAGCCGCAAATGCGAAGGGAGTTGGTATAGGAGCGGTACTTATTTCTGAAATAGGACATCATTATCCTGTTACGGCTCAGCTGCGTTTATATTGTACCAACAACATGGCTGAGTATGAGGCATGCATTTTGGGTCTACGGCTAGCTGCAAACATAGATGTCCAGGACATCTTGGTCTTGGAGACTCGGACCTCCTGGTGCATCAGATTCAGGGTGAATGGGAAACAAGGGATTTGAAGCTCATACCATATCGACAATGTTTGCACGATCTGAGCAAGCGATTTCGATCAGTGGAGTTCAGACACATCCCAAGAGTTTATAATGAGATTGCCGATGCTTTGGCCACCTTAGCATCAATGTTGCACCACCCAGACAAAATTCATGTGGACCCGTTGCATATTCATGTTCGTGATCAGCATGCTTATTGCAACCTGTTAGAGGAAGAACTGGATGGCGAACCATGGTTCTATGATGTCAAGGAATACCTCAGGATGGGGATATACCCGGAGCAAGCCACCGGAGATCAAAAGAGAGCCATTCGACGACTGCAAATGGATTTTTCCTCAATGGAGGAGTGTTGTACAAAAGAACACCAGATTTGGGATTGCTGAGATGTATAGATGCTAGTCAAGCCACGATAGTTATGACAGAGGTACATGCTGGAGTTTGTGGGCCACATATGAGCGGATATGTATTGGCGAAGAAGATTCTTCGAGCAGGGTACTATTGGCTCACTATGAAGCGTGATTGTATTATTTTCGTGCGGAAATGTCATCAGTGTCAGATACACAGAGATCTGATTCATTCTCCGCCGACAAAATTGCATACAATGTCAGCACCATGGTCATTTGTTGCCTGGGGCATGGATGTCATTGGACCTATTGAGCCGGCAGCTACCAACGGTCATAGGTTCATTCTGGTGACCATCGATTATTTCACTAAGTGGGTTGAAGCTAAAACTTTCAAGTCGGCAACCAAGAAGGCAGTGGTAGATTTTGTTCATTCCCATATCATCTGTAGATTTGGGATCCCAAAAGTTATCATCACGGACAATGGTGTTAATCTTAACAGCAGTTTGATGAAAGAAGTATGTCAACAGTTCAAGATTACACACCGTAATTCCACACCATATCGTCTCAAGGCGAATGGAGTGGTCGAGGCGGCCAACAAGAACATAAAGAAGATACTGAGGAAGATGGTAGAAGGGTACAGACAATGGCATGAGAAGTTACCATTGGCATTGTTGGGTTATCGCACTACTGTTCATACTTCAGTAGGTGCAATTCCTTATTTGTTGGTATACGGAACTGAAGTAGTGATACCGGTAGAAGTTGAAATTTCATCCCTTCGGATTGTCGCTGAGGCTGAGATTGATGATGACGAGTGGGTCAAAACCCATTTGGAGCAGTTGAACTTGATTGGTGAAAAGAGATTGGCAGTTGCGTGTCATGGCCAGTTATATCAAAAGAGAATGGCAAGAGCATACAACAAAAAGGTGTGTCCCCAGAAGTTTGAAGTGGGCCAGCAAGTACTGAAATGCATCCTCCCATAATAGGCTGAGGCAAAGGGCAAGTTCGCCCCGAATTGGCAAAGGCCATTCATTGTAACCAGAGTGTTGTCCAATGGCGCTTTATGTTTAATAGATATCGAAGGGAAATGCGTCGACATGGCTATCAATTCTAACGCAGTTAAGAGATATTATGTATGATTTTTTTTAATTGTAATTGTTGTTTGTTTGCATTTGGCATGGTATCAGAGAATGAAATGACGGAGGCAATTTGTTCTTCCATCCAAACACTTCAACATTTGCTTCCCCTTTTGAGCCTTATTTATTCTTTCATGCCCCTCTTTTGGAATCAGTAATGAAAATGAAAGAAAAAGAGAAGAGAAAAATAATGATAATAAAGACAAAAGAAAAGTCACAAGAAAAACAAAGGAATTGGGAACTACGTTTGACCTGATTCCTCAAAAAGGATACGTAGGCGCCTCACGGCTCGGTCATAGTGTAACAAAAATAAAAATCCCCAAGCAAGAAACTGGGCCAGAAGTTGTGTTTGTAATTTTGGGGAAGGAAGTTTGATTCCAAGAGTTGTAATGTTTTACCCATCAAAATTATTTTGAACCTTTTGATACCCCTTTTCTTTTAGCCATACACAAAAACCCATATTGATGTCCAAAAAGACCTCCCGATCAGTATCCGAGAAGTGTCAAGTCATGCAAATGGAAGTCGGGAATAACACTCTGATCCCCAGCAGAGAAGAGGATCATAAGCTGGAAATGAATTGATAGCCGAAAGAATCCCCAGTAGAGAGAGTCATATCGGTAACACTCCAATCCCCAGCTGAAAAAATAAAATAAAATGAGAGAGTCTTATCGGTGAAAACCTCCACAGGCACCATAAGGCGACGGAAGTTGAGAGAAATAAAATGAGAGAGTCTTATCGGTGAAAACCTTCACAAGCACCATAAGGCGACGGGAGTTGAGGGAAATGAGAGAGTCTTATTAGTGAAAACCCCTCGAAGGGCACTATGAGGCGACAAGGGGTCAAAAGAGGCAAACAAGATAAGATTGACAGAAAGGATTCGTCGAGGCATCAAGCAGTGCAAAGATGTTGAGTCGACAAAAGAATTGGGCGCTTACATATCCCCAACAAAGTAAGGCCATCAGAAAGATTGATTGATATAAATAGACTGAGTTGGTTAATCCAAAATGCACGACGTGATCATTGGGATCGGTTGTACCATTCAGATAAGTTCTCCCCAACATTTTTCAGAAAACTATTCTTCTCTTATTTTCTTGAATTCATAATTTTTTTATTTTTAAAGACTTTATCTCCCCAGCAGTTTGTTTTTGAAAAGGATTTTCAGAGCTTATTACCAGTTGCCAAGATGGTGCAAAAACACAATGTGGATAGGACGGGCCAAAGATAATGCAATGGAATGAGAAAGACATTCATTGCAAGACCAAATGATGGATTGGTCTAGGATTTCGGGAAGAGTATGGAGAAAAGTGGGAAGCAACAATTGGTGAATAAAGAATCATCAAGAAACAAGAGCATCCATGGAAGATTATCGACCAAGTTCCAAGAGGGTCGGACAACACGGAGCAGGGAAAGAAGAGGGGAAAAACCATCACCAGCAGGAATATGATCGCCAGCAGGAATATCATCCCCAACAAATAATCTCATCCCCAACAGCTTTGGGACAGGAAATGTTATAGATGATGAAAAGACATCATGATACAAGAAAGATTGTCAAACTGGGGCAAAAAAAATTCTTTCATTTTGAAAATTTTCTGGAAGTCCGGTACCCACTTGGGGAAGAAACAAGATAACACAAGTTTGGGGAAAATGGTATCCCCAGCAGTTTTTGGAAGAAGGCCAAACAAGTTTTAAAGGAAGCAATTTCGGAATGAAGATAACACAAGTCTTAAGGGAAGTAGTCTTTGAAGGAGGCAAATAACATATTTTTGAATAAAACACCGGTGTTATCCCTAGCAGTTTTCAGAGAAATGAAACACCAGTTTTGAGGGAAGCAGTTCTGAAAGAAGATAATTTCAAGTTAGAAGGAAAATGGTTCAGGAGGCAGGAAGGAGCAACAACAATAAAATGCATTTCTTAGAAGTCATTGAAGGCAGGAGCCCGCCTGGAGAATGGAGGTGCTATATTTTTAAGAAGTAGTTGAAGTCAGGAGCCCGTCTGGAGAATGGAGATATTATGTTTTGGGAAGTAGTGAAGTTAGGAGCCTGCTTGGAGAATGGAGGTATTACATTTTGAGTTGTAGCTGAAGTCAGGAGCTCGCCTGGAGAATGGAGGTTGTTGTCATTTCAAGTTGAAGTTGAAGTCAGGAGCCCGCTTGGAGAATGGAGGTTGTTGTCATTTCAAGTTAAAGTTGAAGTCAGGAACCCGCCTGGAAAAATGGAGGTGTTATATTTTTGAGTTGTAGTCGAAGTCAGGAGCCCGCCTGGAGAATAGAGGTGTTATATTTTTAGGAAGTTGTTGAAATCAGGAGCCCGCCTGGAAAATAGAGGTGTTATATTTTTAAGAAGTTGTTGAAGTCAGGAGCCCTCCTGGGAGAATGGAGGTGTTATGTTTTTAAGAAATTGTTGAGGTCAGGAACCCGCCTGGAGAATGGAGGTGTTATATTTTTTAGTTGTAGTTGGAGTCAGGAGCCCGCCTGGAGAATAGAGGTGTTATATTTTTAGGAAGTTGTTGAAGTCAGGAGCCCGCCTGGAGAATAGAGGTGTTATATTTTTAAGAAGTTGTTGAAGTCAGGAGCCCGCCTGGGAGAATGGAGGTGTTATGTTTTTAAGAAATTGTTGAGGTCAGGAGCCTGCCTGGAGAATAGAGGTGTTATATTTTTAAGAAGTTGTTGAAGTCAGGAGCCCGCCTGGGAGAATGGAGGTGTTATATTTTAAAGAAATTGTTGAGGTCAGGAACCCGCCTGGAGAATGGAGGTGTTATATTTTTGAGTTGTAGTCGAAGTCAGGAGCCCCCCTGGAGAATAGAGGTGTTATATTTTTAGGAAGTTGTTGAAGTCAGGAGCCCTCCTGAAGAATGGAGGTGTTATATTTTTAAGAAGTTGTTGAGGTCAGAAGCCTGCCTGGAGAATGGAGGTGTTATGTTTTTAAGAAATTGTTGAGGTCAGGAGCCCGCCTGGAGAATGGAGGTGTTATATTTTTAAGAAGTTGTTGAAGTCAGGAGCCCGCTTGGAGAATGGAGGTGTTATATTTTTAAGAAATTGTTGAGGTCAGGAGCCCGCCCGGAGAATGAAAGTGTTATATTCTGGAGAAATAGTTGTTGTTGAAGTCAGGAGCCCGCCTGGAGAACAGAGGAGTACATTTCAAAGCGAAGTCAGGAGACCGCCTGTAGAACAGAGGAATAAATTTCAAGTTTGAAGTTAGGAGCCCGCCTGTAGCACAGAGGACTACACTCAATTTCAAGTCAAGAGTCAGTAAAGCGGAGGGTTACAACAAAATATCCCCAGCGTAAATTCCGCTGCAGAAATTAAAAGGAAGGCTACAAGAGCAAGTTTGAAGATAGATAAGATGTTGTAATCCCTAGTTTAGTCTAGCTTCTTATCTTCTTTTAGCACGGTGTAATAAGGAGGTCGGAAAGCAGTAGTAACAGCATGCAGTAGTAGTAACAGCAAAATTACAGCTTCATGGTAGTCCCAGCTACCGAAACTTCCCGAACTATATTGACCTGATTCCCCTTTAGCCAGGGATATGTAGGAAACCTTTGAAGCAGAGGTTCGGTCAAATCTTTCAAAAAAATGCTTCACACGGAGTAGCCGAGCAGGCAAAAAAAATCGCTCGTATCCGCTCACTTTATCTTTGCACGGAAACTCTTTGTGTTTCCGGACAAAGAGGGGCAGCTGTGAGCACGTGATTTTTGCCCTACAAGAACTACTCCCACAAAAATTCAAAATAAAATAGTTGTGTATTGCTTGTGATTTATTTGTATTTGTCTGTGCATCTTTATTCTATTTTTACTTCTGAAAAATACAACAATATATGTGTTACATTTACATTTACAATTTAGGATTAATTAGCCAGTGACTTATTTGAAGAAAATGAAAATCATAAAAAATAATGTACTTTGCATTTTTAGCATTTAATGTTGAATTGTGTGATTTTATTGTTAATTGGCATTTAATTATATGTGATAATTGTTATTAGAAGATAATTAGTATTTTTAACGTGGTTTATAATTTTAGCAAAATAATTTAGGAAGAAAATAAAAAGAAAAAGAAAGAAAAAATTAAAATGGAAGAGAAATCGGACTGGGCCATGTTAATTTTGACCAAATCCAGCCCAAACTTTGTGTCTAACCCGGTCCGACTGATCAGCCCACTCAGACGTCCCAAACGACGTCGTCTATGCCACTTTCAATTAGTGCCGTTGGATTGAATCAATCCAACGGCCAGGATCATCTCTTACCCAAATCCAACCCAACCCCGTCCCTGTACCCAGTCCAGCCCAAACCCGCCCCAACATTTAAACAAAATGACCCTGTTTCGCTTAGGCTTGATCACAGCCGTTGGATTTTGTAATCCAACGGCTCACATTAATCCCCTTAATCTAATATACCAAAATACCCTAAACCCCTTACCCCCCCTCAATTCTCGACCCCTCTTCTTCGCCTCCCAAACCACAGACCAAACGACCCCTCGAAACCCTAGAGCCGCCACCCCACACCTTCGCCTGAAACCCGGCGGCAACGACGCCACCGGCCACCCAAATAACACCGCTGAACCTCCATGCCTTCCTCTTTCTGAATCCATACCCCTTTAACCTCGAATCATGACAGAGCTTTTCGAATCTTAGATCGAAAAATCCGACCAAAAAAACTAGTTTACCCAATCGCCCCCAAACTTACACCCGTTGACCACTACACCTCCCCAGTCCCAAATCACACCCGAGTTTCGTTCGAATCTCATCGGAACTATTCAAATCCCAAATCGAACAAACAAACCCTAACACCAAACCTAGAAGCAGTCCGAGGAAAAATTGGGGGTTCTAATCGACTTTAGTCGAGTGTTCTCAGTTGAGAACACTCGATTAAAGTCCGTTTTTACCCCAAAAGGCTCAAGTCGGAGTTACGAGCAGAGCGAGTGAGAGATAGGTCTGAGTTCGGAGGTATTTGTTCTGTTTCTCTGTTTGTTTTTCATGTTTTGTTGTTTGTTTGTTTAAGATGAGTTCAAATTCGTCTTTTATCAATTACTCTTTTCTTTCTCCATCAGACCTTTTATTTGGTCCAATTTTATCATTGCTTCTGTTTGTTGTCGATTGTTATATGTTATAGTTTGTGTAATCGATTGAATAAGTGTCGTCGATTAGTCTGCTATGCTTGAATGTTAGATTAGCATGATAATAGTTTAATTTTTGGTTCATTCTAGTAGGTTTACCCTCCTGTTTCTTTTCTGTTCTAATTTTGTGTTGAAATAAGCATGTTGGTATCATTTGATTCAATTTGTTCCAATTTCCCTTTATCATTGTTATTCACCATGTTTTTCATATGAGTTCAGTTTGTTGAGTTCAGTGTTCATTTGTTCTTGTTTAGGTTAGAATTGGTTAGCTTATTCACTGTATCTGTGTGAATCAATCTGAACTTAATAGTTCAATATATGTTGCCCGGAATCATTGGTTTCATTCTGATGATATTTGATCTAAACTAAGTTTCTAGCTTGATTCGTTAACTGATTCTGATAAGTTTGAATTGGTTATAGCTGATGTGGTCTCAGGGGTTTGAGGTAGAATAGTTGTTCAGGGCATCACAGGGGTAATTTGGGGTGTCAAAACTTGAAAAATGCTTTAGTTTGAATGGCTGACAGTAGGGTACTAAAGTACCAATAAACTAATGAATTATTTAGTAATAGTGGGTAACAAGGCTTAATGGCATGGGAAGTTGATTAAATAAGTTAAATCACTCATAACCTTGGATTAAAAAAGAGAAAAACATGTAGTAGTGGCTGTCAGGGAATATCATGGGCAGAAACACTCTTTTAATTAGCTGAATGCTCCTAAGAGCGAAAGGGTAAAAAAAAGTTTGTCTATAAAGGAGAGGAGCTGGACACAGTGAAGAAGAGGAGAGGAGGAACATGCTGGAAATCTTAAGGGTGTTGAACATTCTGAAAAACTGGAAGAGATTTTTAAGAGTTAGTCTAGTTCAACTAGTGCTATCCCATGGAAACTGAAAAGAGCTTCAGCTTTAACTGTGGAGTTGTATTTTCGACTTTTCTTGATTACTGAATTCTAAGGGTGTTTCTGCTTGTGTTTTGATTGATATTTGGTTGCTATCAAGCTGTTTTGGGGTCAGTTACTGGGTGTTTGTGTTGCTGTTGGTATTGCTGGGAATTTTAATTGGTTTCCTGAGTCGCTGCTGGTTATCTTTTGTTGCATTGTTGTTGCAACTGATGTTTGCTACTGCTGCTGCTGACCTTCCTCTCTTCTTCTTCCCCATTGTATTCCTTCCAGGTACACATTTGTACACTCTTGGCTTGAAGCGAAATGAAGTGTTGACCAGGCTTTGTTCCTGTTGAATTCCTCCTGTTTAGATTTTTGCTCGAATAGAGTTTTTCTTTCTTTGTCTAAATATGTAGTTGACTGATTAATGAGTCATAGGGTTGCATATGTATAATGTTTAGTTTTCTATAATAAGACTGGTTCGTGTAAATGTACCTAACTGGACTGTATCTAGACCATGTGAGCTACCGTTTTTCCAAGTTTTTTTTGGATTCAAATGAATTGAAGGTATCATCATATAGGTTCAAAGCTAACGAAATGGTTACTTGAATAATGTTAGCCTAACGTCAATTTTCAAATACTGAGGTATTTTCGACAGTTGTAAAAAGAGTTCAAAAATGGCTTGGTATTACATTTGGTTCTTCTAATAACCCATTCATCTAATAATGTTAGTTTAAATTAATCAAAGAATAGTTAGTTTGTTTTGATATTACTGTGTGTCAATCTCGTGTTCAATTCATAATCTCAACTTTAGTATTATTAACTAATAGAACAAGGAACGATACAATCTCCCTTTGAGCAAGCTCTTTTCCGTTTGCATTTGTCTTAATCTAATAACTAATAAGAGGCACGAGCTTATAAACATGTAACTAATTAGGACTTCTTCTCTTTTATTTTAGAGACGAACTTAATAGAAAAATGTAGTCACTTTAGGATTGTCCTTTTAAAATAAACGAGATGAGCCTCGCCTAGTAAAATGCATAGATTGCGGGGACCTCACAAATGTATGTATTAATTACTTAGAACTCGGGATCGGCCGCTTAGCGAACTTCACGGCCTTTTTCCCAAAATAATCATGCGTTAATCTCTTTAGGCGCGTACTTTAAATAACATTACCTTCTCAAATTCGGGTGCACATTTATGTGACCCAAATCTAAATCCCAACGGAGTCGAAATGTATCGACAACCACGGGTACATTGATGTGACGTGGTTCGAGATACGTCTTCACAACGTTGCAATTCTCTGTTAAAATAATAATGATAATAATAAAAGCGGTAAAGAGTTAAAACTTGCATATAAGCTCATAATTGTTAAAGTTAGATAAATAAGCCGAATGTGACAGTTGAGCGACCGTGCTAGAACCACGGAACTCGGGAATGCCTAACACCTTCTCCCGGGTTAACAGAATTCCTTGTCCGGATTTCTGGTTCGCGAATTGTAATACAGAGTTAATCTTTTCCTCGATTCGGGATTCAACCGGTGACTTGGGACACCATAAATCTCCCAAGTGGCAACTCTAAATTAAATAATAAATCTCGTTTCGATTGTCCTTTAATTGAAAAAACTCCCTTTACGCCCCTTTGCGGGGTGTAGGTAAAAAGGAGGTGTGACAGTCGTGAATAAACAATGACATGTACTTGTTGAGCGTAGTAGTATATCTTTATGTTTCCCTTGTCATGTGTTTTCATTAGTTGTACTGTTTGTTTTTGTTATGTGTATCTTTAGGTTTGCTATGTTTGTGTTTGTGTTTGTGTTGTTCTGTTAAAATAAAATTGTTGTTAAAATACAATTCTTGCCATTATTTACATAATTTAGTATTAACACAAAATATAAACAAAAATAAATCAATGAGTCCCGCAGCCTATGTGCGTCAATGCAGCCGCTGGCCTGAGTCGCATCCCCTGTCGTCCGGGTACACTATCAAGATCATCATCATCAAGTCACCTCTTTATGTGAGGATGCGCAACAGCATCGACAGTACAGCTGGCAGGATTGGTAGAAGGGGTCGTCGGTCCGTCAGCAACCTACAAAACAATTACTAAGCTTAGCATATGAAAATGTATATTAGTAATGTACGTGTTAAGTCAAAAACATTTTCTCACCATGGTCTCGTCGACCTCCTGAGTATAAGTATCTGTGGTGTCCTCATCATCGCATATAGTGGCCTCCGTGATGGGCTGGGACGAAGCCTTAATAAGAAAATAAAAAATTAATTTATGGAAAATCATTAAGGAAAGGAAAACAAATTGAAATTTTACAGTAATACAAACATACCTGCGCCTGTGTTAGATCTGCATCAACTGCCGGGGATGAGGCATAACTCAACCTGCGCTCGCCATCCACGTCTCGAGTCGGCCAATCCTCAGCTATGGTAGTTGGGCCTGAAAAGAACTGGCCTACATCTCCGTCGAATGTACCTGTGATCAACAATGGATATGACGGGGTGACCTGTGATGCTAGCAGAGACAGTTGAAGGCTGTACGACGGCATGCTGCTGGAAGGCTCGTCTAGCTGAGGAAAATAACCCGGCTGATCATCTCCAAGATCCTCATCTTCAAGATCCTCATCAGGTGCCTCAATAGGTGGGTCGACAGGTGCCTCAACGCTCCCTTGCTAGGGGCCACCTCCTCCTCGTCCCCCACGACCCCGTGTGGCACCCCTGCCTCATGGGGCAGCCCTGGCTCATGCCCGACCCCTGCCTTGTGGGACAGGCCTACCCCGATGGTGCTCCTCTGGCACTGTATACTCAGCCTCGTAATCCAACCTCGCTCCCTCTCTAGCTTGCTGCAGGGTCTGGAGAGCCATCTCTTCCACCCGCCGGCCATACTCAACGACTGCAGCATTTTCGCCATGCTGCTGCATCTCCTGTACCAATTGGTAGAACATGTGATGCCCAATAGCCTGCACAACATTTAAAATATTAATTAAATAATGCTATATCACAATTATAAGACTTATCCCACAAAAACATACCAGTGCCTTGTGCCTACCGGGTTATGGTCTGTACCGACCGCCAAGTACATGAATGGGGTTCCCGATCATCAGTTGGGTGTGACGGCGGTACCATGACGTATAGAGCTCAATAGTCGCCTGCTGGATCTGTGAAGGTGGTGGAGGAATCAAGTCCTCTTGCTGGTCCTAAATATGGACATGCGCCTCTAGCCATCCTACAAATTTATCGTCCACCCTAGAATGATCATCCCGCTGATAATGTGTAGCCACCCATGCAGGCTCTTCGGTATAGTCTGGGGACGGTCAAACTGGTGAAGTACACGCTCTGTGGCATGATGCTCCACCACATAGAGGCACATCATCGGGACGGAAGTGCTCCAAAGCAGTCGATCGACCGAGCAATAATCGGGCAGATCAGCTAGCAACTCGTCGATGTATAGCATCCAGATGAACTATCAAATAATAACATAAAAGTGAGTATGCGCAACACAAGTGAATTTATAACAAGTAAGTTTAGGTACATATTTACCTGTCCGGCCACCAGCATATCTAACACACCCCTGACAAGGGGGAGATTATGATGATCATCACTCCCTCGGTAGTTCCGACGCCGTAGAACCCACCTCGTAGCTAGAGGGATAAACGGAGGTGCTACACCCGGTTCTAGTGGTGGTAGAGGTGGCTACAATGGCAGGATCTGCTCCCAGGCCCAAACCTTTTTTTTCAATCCGCTAGGCAAACGCCTAGGGTTAGTTTTATTTATAACAAGATAAAAGACAAAATACAATGTCATGATATCCTCCGAAATGAAAGAAATAAAGTTTGAATTTAACAAATAGCCTATTATCAAAATTGAGTGTTGCACTCAACATTGATATCACATTAATGCTATTAAACTTTGAAATACAAGTCTGCATCCAAGAATGTGCATGTGAAAGGCTTTTACAGCGCACAATGCAACATTCCTTCTATTAAAAATTCCCAGTTGTTTGTATCAATTCCAACTTTTTTTGACACTTGTTTTCTCTTTTGTTTCAAACACGCTTCCTCGCATGCTCTCCTCAATTTACTAAGATAAAAGGTTGATGCAAAATTTAAGAGTCATTTTGACTATATAGAATTCAGAGTAATAAACAGAGTATTCGAAATTGTTGTCACCTGTAGAAGCGACAGAAAACCACATATGTCCACCTGGGTGACCATGCTCGCCCGACACATACTCCTGTACATGTATGCTAGAACAGCAGCACCCCAGCTGTACTGGGGTAACTCATCTAGTTGTTGCAGATGATGCAGAAAGCGCAAACTCACTAGATTTCCCGAAGTGTTCGGGAACAAGACACCCCCAAAAAGAAGGAACAATGCCAACCTCGTGTACCAATCAATATGGAGATCCTCTGTCTCACCGGTAATATCGGGGTGCAATACCTCCATATGCTGTCTGATAGCTGTCACATAAATACGACTGCCCCCTCTAACTGCAGCCTCACCCTATGGTCTGAAACTAGTATACTGCCCCAGCAAATCCAAATACTGGGGACGCGTCATAACTCTTATATACTGGGGCAGTGCAACGACCAGTCCATCAATACGCAGCCCATACAAAACCTGAACATCCTGAAGCGTGATGGTGGCCTCTCTAGTGGGCAGGTGAAAAGTGTGTGTCTCCGGTCGCCACCGCTCTATCAACGCCGTGATGAGAGACCAGTCGAGCTGCATCCGCCCAATCTTAAAAATCCTAAGGAAGCCCGTAGCACGCAGGCGATGGACTATGCGGGCATGGAAAGCTCTCTCCCTCAAAAAGTCCCACAAGTCGTCCGGTCTCCTGGCGCGGAGAGTCTGATCCAATACATGTCCCTCCCATACATAGGCGGACCTATGGTCACCCTGTAACACTAATATCTGATCCGCGACTGGTCCAGGATGCACAGGCGGCAAGTTCATGTCGTCTATTGTAATTTAAACAATATTAATTATGTGTTTGTGTTATAATAAATTAAATAATTAATTATTTAATTGGACAGAGTAATTATCTATGGGTTCTAGGCTCGATATTTGAGGCCCAGTAGCACCAAGTTATCCTTAATTATTATGTGTGTCAATTTCAATAAGTTTAAAATTTTGTTAGTTTAATAAATTAAATAATTAATTTTATAATTGGACAGAGTAATTATCTATGGGTTCCAAGCTCGATATTTGAGGCCCAGTAGCACCAAGTCATCCTTAATTATTATGTGTGTCAATTTTAATATTTTTAATGCTTTATTAGTTTTATAAATTAAATAATTAATTTTTAATTGGACAGGGTATACAACTATGAGTTTCACGCTCGATATTTGAGGCCCAGTAGTACCAAGCTATCCTTAATTATTATGTGTGTCAATTTCAATATTTTTAAAATTTTGTTAGTTTTATAAATTAAATAATTAATTTTTAATTGGACAGAGTAATTATCTATGTGTTCCGGGCTCGATATTTAAGGCCCAGTAGCACCAAGCTATCCTTAATTATTATGTGTGTCAATTTCATTATTTTTAAGATTTTGTTAGTTTTATAAATTAAATAATTAATTTTTAATTGGACAGGGTATACAACTATGAATTACATGCTCGATATTTAATTTGACAACATATATTAATTTGTTAGTTTTGTAAGTTTATTTTATAAATTAAATAATTAATTTTGCAAAAGTGTAAATGTATAGAGTTTGTAGTTAGTACATACTTAAACTACAGAGACTCTACGCTAAAAGGCTCTATATTTTACTACGCTAAAAGGCTCTATATTTTACTACGATATAAGGCTCTATATTTTACTACGCTAAAAAGCTCTATATTTTACTACTCTAAAAAGCCACTATTCTTTAAACAAATAAATAATCTAAACTAAATAAAAACAATAAACATATGAACATAACATTCACGAAATTACATATAAAACAATAAAAGATATTTGTGAACAATTTCATTAACAATAAAAATTATTTATCAAGTTTTAATTATTTTTAAAACACTAATAATTCAATCCGGATAAAAATAACATACAAATTTAATCGCAAACATAACACAAATCAATGTGGAAACACATTCAAGAAAACAAATATGCATATGCTCTACGAGTTTTGACATAAACTAAATCGGAATACCTCGATTTATGTTTTTTGAAATATCGAAAATTTGAAATTTTGACCCCGAAAGAAGGATTCCAAGCCTTGGGTTGTATGTGGGACCTACGCTCTTCACTTTTTGTGTGATGGGTGGGGCCCAAGAATTTTTTTAAATGGGGGAGGGGGGACCAACAGAAATGGTTGGGGGGGGAGGGTTTAAAAACTCGACTGAACTAGCCGTGGGGAAGAAGGATGGTTATATTTAATTATAGGGAAGCGCAGTATAATACTACGTTTTCCTTAAACGTAGTACTATATTGTATTTTCCTATAAAAAAATTAATTTTTTAGTAAAACGCAGTATAATACTGCGTTTTACTTTAACAGCTAACTTTCCGTTAAAATAAAATGCAATATTATATTACGTTTTATGTAGAAATGTAACTTTTTTTAATAATATAAACGTATTTTATGTATAAAAATACATCATTTTAGTTTCGGACTCCTCGTATGGGAGCTTCAATAAGGTCAAAAGACAACTACAAGACGATTTGGTAGCGACAATCGTATGAACATATAAGTATAACTATTAAGACAACTTATTTTTGGCCTATTTAAGATCTTTTCATAGAAATACATAAATACCTGGTGTCTTTTTCCAGTGACGGACCAGGTTGTTGGATACAAATCAAGACACAAGCAACATTTAGTGTAATTGTAATCTAGTTGGGATGACCACAGGGCCGGCTTGAGGCCAGAGCAAGCAAAGCATTGGCTTGAGCCCCCAAATTCTAGGGGCCCCAAAAAAATTTAAAATTAGTTTTATGGTTTAAAAATATTAAAAAAATGTTGAATTTTTTAGAGGAAAAAAGGTAAAAAAAATTGTAAACTTTGTAATTCATGCTGACAAAAAAATAATCAAAGAAAAGGAGAGGATAGTGAACGCTTACTGTAATGAAATGCGTATAAAAATTTGATTTATTGGCAATACAAGTGTCCTTTTAATCTTGTCTTTCTAATTCATATTTATACTTGTGGTCTTTTTTTCTTTTTCGTAAGCATTTATAAATTGTGTCAAACAAAAAAGTACATTTAGAAATTCGAATTGCATATTTCTTCCGTCCCAATTTATGTTAGGTTGTCCTTTAAAAATTGTTGTCTAAAAAAATATGAGTCATATTATTAGAAACTCAAAAAAGATTGAAACTTTAATGTAATTACAATCTCAAAAAGGCGCTCTCAATAAAGCATTAGCAGGAGTGCTACTTACAATCTTCTATGACACTCCATGAACACGAAATTATTCATGCATCAGTTTTTTTAGTACAATTCGAACATATTATATTAGGTTATTTACAATTTACTCTAGATATTTATCAATGAGTGCTACTTAATGGAATGGACTATAATTATTATTTAAATTAATCAGAAGGTGTAAATATTTTTGACACTATCAATGCTCAAAACTTAAACTATTACGTTATGTACGTTCATTTATTTTTTTTATTTATGATGATAGCCAAATCAAAATGTTCACGTTGAGTTCCGGACCTCAACACTGATAATCCATCAATTTATTTTTTGTGCTCTTCTTCCTAATTTTTTCTTTTGTGTGTGTGTGTTAAATGACTAATTTGTTGTTTAAAAAGCAATTTTTTTTTGTTAGTGTACAAATTTTATAAAATAAATTTAAGGGCCTCTCAATATGATTTCGCCTTAGGCCACGAGATCAGTTGAGCCGCCCCTGGATGACCAATTCAGAACAAGGAAGCGTATACGCAAATGTTGAACATGATACATCCATAAGCTATAAATGTCAAAAAAAAACTTAGGCCAAAGTAGTAATATGAAATAAGAAAATAAATAGATAACATAGAGAGAAGATCGAGCTTTCTTATTCTTTAATTGTTTCTAAGTATATACAATGTAATGCCCAAACCCTCTATTTATTGGATTACATTGAGGAATACCAAAGGATGTCATGAACATGCATGGGATTAACCATTGAGATCATGGAAGAAATTACGAAGGTGAGGGAGTTATAACCATAATGGTAAAAGTTGTAGAGGATTAACTACAACATGAAGAAGAGTAGTGAGAGTAAACTTTTTAGGAGTTATGGATATACACCATAATTTAATATTTTATAACACTCCCCCTTAGATGTCCATAGATAATGTACCACGTTAAAATATTACTAGATGTCACGACCCGAAATCCCAACCTCGGGGTCGTGATGGCGCCTAAGATCCACTTGCTAGACAAGCTGGCGTGAAATAATTAATTAACAAATTTTAATAATTAAAAACACAATAATGATATTCAACGAGAAATAAAATCCAAATCTAACATAGTACTGATATAAACCACGTGATAATACCTACTCCCAGAAATCCGGAGTCATGAGTACACGACCAACTAGAAGTCTACAAACAAGGTCTGAAATAAATACAACTACTTCGCAAGAAATAAACAGTAAAAAAGAGAAAATGGAAGGAGATTTCAAGGTCTGCGGACGCCAACATATCTACCTTGAGTCTCCGTATAAAATGATCCGAGATGTCGTACCTCAAGCACCGTTGGGACCAATACTAATACCTGCACAAGAAGTGCAAAGTGTAGTATGAGTACAACCGACCCAATATACTCCGTAAGTGTCGAGCCCAACCTCGACGAGGTAGTGACGAGGCTATGACAAGACACCTATGTAAATAAACATGTACAAGTGTATATAAAGCAGCAATAACAAAAAAAATGATAACATACTAACTGGGAGGGGACATGCGAAAAGGGGAAGATATAAGAAATACGAGAAGTATGAAATCACGAAATAACCAAGTAAATCACCAAAACCGAAAATCAGTCAAATCAATGATATGAATGGCATCGTCCTTCGTGCTTTTACTCTCATCCTCACCATGCAATAATATAAATATAATGGCACGACATCACCCTCCGTACTTTTACTCTCTTCCTCATCATGTAATAATAATAATAATATGTAATAATAATAATATGAATGAAATGGTACGACATTATCCTTCATGCTTTTACTCTCCTCCTCACCATGTAATAATGATAATATGAACGAAATGGTACGGCATCACCCTTCTTGATTTTACTCTCTTCCTCACAATATAGTAATATAATATGAATTCGAATAATAAACAATGCGGAGAATAATTTAACTTCAATATGGTGCCATGATATCAAACTTCAACTTCTAGAAATATTCAACAACTTTGAAATAAGCAATAAATACGAAACGAATAATCAAAGAAGTAATAATCTAACTTAAGCATGGATAACATAATTAACAGAACAATATAATACAAAGAAATAATTTTTGCCCACATGCTTTAACATAATGTCAATGCATAGGTACTCGTCACCTCACATATACATTGTCCACACATAAAAAACACATAGCAGATAGACCAATAAGTCCTAATCCCTCAAATCAAGGTTAACCACGATACTTACCTCACCTCGTAACTAAATTAATGCTCAACCACGGCTTTTCCTCTAGACTTGGCCTCCAAACCTGTCACGACCCAAACCGATGGGCCGCGACGGGTACCCGGTACCTTACTCAATCGAGTACCAACATAATGTATCTTTTCATATCATACTATCATAGATAACTGAGCCGGAAGGTTGCCGTGAGATAAGTAGAATACAATACATGATACCAACTTTTACATAAGACATACAAGTCTATAAGACCAAAATAACCACTCGTATACTGAACATAGGCCGACAAGGCCATACAATCTTTTACGTACATGACATCTGTCTACAAGCCTCTAAGAATACATAATTTTTATAAAGGTCGAGACAGAGTCCCGCCATACCAAACAGTACATGTCTAAATCATACTAACCAAACAAGCAACTCTGAAGCAAATGGAGCGCACCAACATCTTCTACTGAGCTGATAGCCTACTTGGAGGGCTCTCGACCTGTCTATCGGGACCTGGGGCATGAAACGCAGCGTCCCCAAGCAAAAGAGATGTCAGTACAAATAATGTACCGAGTATGTAAGGCACATAAATAAGTATATAACAGACATGGAAGAAATATAGAGTAAATGACTCAACCTGTAAGTTTGGATAACTTTGTAATTCATGAAATAATTATAGTGTCATGCATATGCGTATGAATGTCATGTCATGCATAGGTACATGTGTTCATAACATCATTAAGCCTCTGAGGGCATCCCATCATATCATCTCGGCCACTGTGGGCAAAATCATCAATGTATACCAGCTGATCAGGTGGTGGTGCGTATATCACGTTGTAACCTTTTCCCATATTATATATACATATAATATACATATATACGCGTATATAATGCTATCTGGTCATGGGTCAATGTACATGAATGCAATGCATGAGAAGTACATCAATAAAATCTCTTGGAATGTCATAAGACCATTATGCTTTTGAGTAATATCATGAAGAAACATTTTCAACTTACGTATTTTTTGAGACCCATGAATAGATGATAAAATAACATGACACATGGAGAATCAAGAACAAAGGCATCTCTAGCATTTCTATGAATAGAGTCATTTATGGAAGTTGTACATTTTCTCGTTTCGTTTGTATCGTATGGATCATGCCAAAAAAAGAAGAAGGGATAACCTTAACATACCTGAAGTAGGAAGATATCCTTATGATATTCTTGAAAAAGGTAGCACCATACTCCCTTAGAATCACAAAATCTTACGTTGCTAATGTGTAAATAATTCTCGTTGGAATTATTGAAACTTGTAGGAATCATGTTGCTTAATGTAAGGTTTAGAATCTGATTTGAAGTGTTTGAAAATGAAAAATTTGAAAACTTACAGAATGACCAACGCTAGTATCTTTGACATGGAAAATGATTCTTAGTCTTTGGTATGAAAAATGACTCTTAGTCTTTGCTATGGAAAATTCACATCTGATTGTAGTATCTTGAGAAGTCTTGTTGGATACTTTGCTGAATTTTGTCTATTACTTTGTAGAGATGAAAAGTGAATTATGAGAGGTCTTATGTCTTTGGTTGTGGGCTCCACTTGTGTGGGATCACTTGGCCACCCAAATCCTTTAAATTTGCCACGTAATTACAGGAATTCAAGAGTCATAGTGTTGAAATTGGGGCTGCCACATTAAGCCCCCTTATACTTATCCAAATTGTTTTAATCTCTTAATTGGCTTCATTACTTAATTAATCTCCTATTAATCTAATAATTTATCAATTACCCACATAATTAAGAATCATCTCAAATTACTTAAAATATTACTTACTTTTAACACACCTTATATACCTTCCTATCATGGTCATGTGGTACTTTGTATGGCACTAGTCCATAAATATCGGGTATTATCGTTCAACCCGTATTTTATCCCAACATGTCAAACTTGGACGAAAATTCATTTTCTTTGACTTGCTTCCCCTCTCACCTTCACGAATTTACTCACCACTTATTTGAAATAGCATAATCTTTATAATCTCCAAATAATATTTTTCTTGGACTGATGTTAATTACCTTACGACAAATTCAACGTACAATACTACATGGTGTAACATCGTCGTAATATAATACTGTGAAACGTAACATCATCGTAATGTAATACTACGAAGCATTACATCATCATAATGTAATACTGCAAGGCGTAACATCATCGTAATATAATACTGCAAGGCATAACATCATCATAATATAATACTGCGGGATGTAATATCGACATAATATTGCGGGGAGTAACAAAACCGATCAAATCTATTCAAATATAGTTCAAATAATTCAAAATAAGCTTTAGAATCTACCCACTAGTGAAAAAGATTCAATCTTTAATATTTATGAAAAAAGTTAACAAAAGTCAACCCCGGACCCACTTGGTCAAAACTCAATATTTGAACCAAAACTCAATTATTCATTCACCCCTGAGCCCGATTATGTAATTAGTTTCGAAATTCGACTTCAATTTGAGGTCTAAATCTCAATTTCTCCAAATCTCCAATTTCTACCTAAATCCCTAATTTCTACCATGAAAAAGTATAGATTAAATGTTAAAATCAACGGGTGTTTATAAAATCAACTATGTTTTGCACCAGATTTTATGCACAAGTTTTAAATAGTAAAATGCATATATACTAAGTTCCAGAACCGAAATCTGAACCCGTTAGCTATAAAGTTAATCTACGATCAAACTTCGGAATTCTTTAAACCTTCAAATTACTATTTTTAACGAATCATGTTAAATCACGTTAGGGACTTTCGAGTTCAATTTCGGGTATATGCCCAAGTCCAAAATCACGATTCGGGTCCACCGGTATCGTTAAAATACTGATCCGAGTTCGTCTACACAATATATTGATCGTAGTCAACTCAAATCATTTTTAAGGCTAAAATTCATATTTATTCCAAATTTTCACATAAAACTTTTCAGAATAAGACACGAGCTGAGCATGCAAATCGGCAAAAAACTAAACGGAGCTTCGGGGTCTTAAAACACGAAAATGAAGGCTAAAACTCAAAAAGACCTATCGGTCATTACACTAGAAAAAAACCTTATGGGAGAAAAATCTAGTGAAAGAAAAAGAGTACACATATCTTGTAATACACATTATTTGCTTCCTCGTAAAAAATCTTGCCAGAAAAATTTAGTGAGATAAAACCTTGGCTTAAAAAAAAGTACATCGCGTGTTATACTCCGCCCTGATAAAGTATCACTTGATATTTCGGAAACGAGGAACTCCACTCTTATATAACAATTTTTCAAATGTTGAGATCAACAATGTCTTAATGCATTATTCCATCAAATTATTACTTGAATAAATTTGTTGAACATCTATTTTATCATTCTGTTGAAGATCGTGTCTGAAAAGAATTTAGGTAAAATATGTTTTATTTTGTCTCATTCGATATATTATTCTCTTCAATTGAGCTATCTTAACACCATCAACTTTAATATTACAGGAATCTTCTTTTCAAAGAAAGACCACATTGTTGCAGAATTTGATCTCAGCAGATACATTCTTGACTTGCTTTATAAGTTACTATTATCGTGGCCTTACTGAAATAAGTATTAATAATTGACTGCTTTGTAGAATATCATCATATGACATTATCCTCACATGCAAATAGATTATTTAAAGAACGATCTCAGATAATGCATTGCATTTTCATAACTAACTAAAATCTTCATAATATTTGTTAGAATAAACAAATCTATATCAATAATATATTTTTATAACATAAACTAATCACATTTTAATATTTTTACATAGGCAAAAAATTACATCTCGATGGCATATTATTATACTCTTGGTTCTAGCAAGATATATAAGTAACCAATTACACTAAGACACAAAACAAGTCATATACGTCATGATCGCTTTAATCTGTATAAGGATTTGCTGAAGCTTTATTTAATAAATTTTTTGAGAGCCTTTATGTGCTTCAGAATAATTTAAAATCGTTAAAGGATTTTTATTATACGCATATCAAGGATTTCAAGTATTGTCAAACTAAAATCTGAAAGCGATTGCATCTACCACATGAGAACATATCTCCATATAATTAATGCTAGGATATTTACAAAAGTATCGTGCCACAAGTCGTATTTATGTCTATAGACTTTACTTTTTATCACTTTTGTAACGATCCGACAGGTCATTTTGAGTTCTTTTTCTAGCATTTCGCTATGTGATTGGAGACTTCGACTGGCTTCATGCGGTGTATTATGTCTTGCGTGCATCGTTGATTTTTATTTTTGAGTTGTTCGGGATGGATTTGATAGAGTGATTTTTAATTTGACCTTAAGTTGGAAGAGTTGACCAAGGTTTGACTTTTGAGTAAACGATCTCGAATTGGTAATTCCACGATTTCAATAGGTTCATATGGTGATTTTTGACTTGTATGTATGTTCGGATCTGAATTTGAATGTTCATAGAAGGTTTTAGATCTATTTGTCGAAAGTTGGAAACTTAAAAATTTGGATAGTTCATACGTTTGACTGAGAATTGACTTTGGTGTTATCGGGCTCTTATTGTGGTTTTGAGACCTTGTATATGCTTTTTTTGTTGATTGGAACTTGTGTTCAAAGTTTGGTTGTGATCCGAAATGTTTAAGTGTGATTCGGATGCGTTCGACGTATGTATGAAGGTTTAAAAGTTACGACAATAATTTGATCTTCAATTCTTGGTTTTGATGTTATTTGTGGTGTTTCGAGTATTTGGATAAGTTTGGAAAATATATTTGGACTTGTTGATATATTTGGACGGGTCTCGGGGGCTCAGGGTGTGATTTTGGGTGGTTCCAGAAGGTTTTTGTATTGTTGGTTCTGGTTCTTCGCATTTGCAATGAGGAGGTTGCCGATACGACTATCGCATATGCGAGGATGTTGTCGCGGGGAGGGTCTCGCATTTATGAGCATGTGAGTCGCATCTACGACTGCGGGCTTCCGATATTTTGTTCGCTTTTGTGATAGTGTGAGTTGCTTTTGTGAGCGGCAGCTGGGGAACTTCGCAATTGCCAAATGTTTGGTCGCATTAACGACATGGATGGGTCAGACATGGTTTGCATTTGCGAGTCTGAAGTAGCTTTTGCGAGGTTGCTTTTGCGAGCCTCTAGTCACAAATGCGCCATATGCAGCTGAATTTAAGTTGTGTATAACATATACGTCGCGAGAGAAAGCCAAAGGAGGGGCCTTGTTCTGGTATTAAATTGTTGGATGTTGTCAAAAAGTTAGAATTTCGATACCTAATGTATTTGATGGCAGAGCCAAGCAGGAGGGTTAATGCGTAGTTTTTTTTTTTTTTTTTTGGTTTTTGTTCTTTCTTGTGGCTTGATATTTCTTTCAAGTTATTATTAATAAATGACTTGTTAATTGATAATTTGTCTTCTTTCTTTTTACCACTATTTGATATGTTAATTTGCCTTTTTTCTTTAAATAGATTTGACGTAAGCATTGATTCTAGTGCATATCTTTCATGGTCAAAAGTTATCAAGACATCGGAACTTCCGGTCACAAATTCACAGTAGGGGCAACTATTTTTATGTTGTGTGAACGAATTATTTGTGACAACAGTATGAAGACTTCTGCTACATCTTCCATTAATGAAATTTTACCGTTGCAAATAATCTTAGCTGGTAGATCAACGTTTACGGCTTACCTTCATCTTCCTAGTATTTACCTCTTACCTTTGAATAGGTCGCTGATTTTGGGTTATCAAAGGAAGAGCTATATGATGGCCGCAATTCAGGTCTTAACGGTACATATGGTTACAAAGACTATCAAATCAGAAACTCGTTGGAACATGTGTTTACCCAAAAAACGAATAACAATTGAATTTATACGTAGTTTTGAGGACACGTGATTTTACTTGACATAAATTGAGATAATACATAAATTGATATTGACTGTAAATAGAAATAAAAGCAAACTTTTGGCCCTCGAGCTAGGTCGCCCTCGAACCAAATAAATATTTCATTGGAAAATATGAACAAAGTAACAGAATATTGAAAGCTTAAAAGAAAGGTGGTATATTGCTTTGTATTGCGTGAATATGGTACCTTTTACAAATGATCAACTCCCTTTTATATAGTAGGGGAGTCCTACCCTTGATACAATTATAAATACAGTAAAAAATCCCATGATTAGCTAATTAATCGGCCTCTTCTTGATACGTGCCGAAATTTTCGCCGGGATTCTCGTCTGATTGCGAATATTTTGGCTTTCCATTATTTGGCTCTTTACTTCCCTCAATCTTGTTCGATCTATATCCTGGTTGATCTCGATCTTGGCTGATATCGATATTTGGCGTTTCCTTCTTTCATTATCAAAGTATACTTGTTAATTTATCTTCTGCTTTTTGTTTCTTCAGGGGTGGGGGTGGGGTTGTGGTGTGTTCGAGGGGAGGGGGTTGGATTTTAAAATAGCCAGCAATATAATTTGTGTAGAATAGATTCATCTCTTTCTTAATTTTGTGTCAAGATTTGAACCCGCACCCGCCCCGTACCGCGAGTATTTTTTTTTTAAAAAGTGAGCCCGCCTCGCCCCGCACTGCAAATATTTTTTTTTTAAAAAAGTGAGCCCGCCCCGCCCCGCAGGCCACACGGGCCCAAACCTGCCTTGCCCCCGTATAGGTTCAAACCCGTCCGCCCCGCACCCGCATCGCCCTATTGCCATTCCTAGTTACCGTATGTTTTGTTAGCAAGTTAGCTATCTTCACTAGTAGAAGTAACCTTTATCCTCCGTAATCATCTTGTCAATGGTATGTTGAAGGGAAAAAAAGAAATTGGTGATATGCTTTTTTCTTGAACTTAAGTTTAGATGATTAATTAACTTTGATAAAGTTGTGATTTTTTAATACGATATTACTAGTAAAGGCAGTGGAACCGATGACCTTAAGCAAATTTTGAACCAACTTTGCTCATGTGGATCTAACTATTATTGTATACAAATTTAAGGTTGTTATAAGAATTCATAAACTCCAAGTTTTCTGAAAAAAAATCTATTTTTACCTTTTATGCATAGTATGATATTTTAACAAAGGATATTTAATTGAACCCTCCATTGAAGGTAGCTCCACGCTTGAGCAAAAAATATAATTCTCCGCGCTTGAGCAAAAACTATAATTCACATATTTGATTCTAAACTATTTGAGACGATGGGTCCGTTGTATATGAATCCCTACAATTATTACATTGGTTAGGACCTATGATAGGAGATCACTTAAATAATTTGGTATTTTCATGTGTCAAGTATTAGATTATTTGACCAGACAAAAGGAATCCAATACAATTCAACCTAACACAAGAACCAAATGACAAAACTAGTAAGCAAATGAAATTTGATGGTACTTTAATTGTTGAATTGGTAAAGATGCTTTAGCAAGATTGTTTTTTACCAACTCTATGTTATCCTTTTCCTTGGTCACACTTCCTCGATCCGAAATACTCTATTGATCTTTTTTTCTTTTTCTTTTTTTGTTCAAGATTTTGGCACACCAACTAAAAAAATTATTTAATTATAATTTTAATTAAATTACCCTTATTTTTAATAAGTAGTTGATAGTATATGTCTTCCTGGAATAGTGAGGATAAAATTGAAATGCCCTTTTATTTTTCTAAATAAGTAAGTATTCTGAACTAACTTTTTTTTAAGTTAAAGTGACAAAAATCAAAGTAATGAACCTTTTTTTCCAATTTTGTTTTTCTTTAAACAAAATTCTCACCTGGATCTTTGGTTGATTCTTTTTATGCTCATTTGTAGACACTAATAAGACCAATAAATAAATTAGTCGAAATTTCTATATATCTTTGATGAACAAAGTTATATTGCATTATTGAAAAGTAACATACATTTAGTGAATTAGTTGAGGTGCGTTAAGATGGTCTTAACGCCAATATTTTTTCTTTTTGCTAGTAATCAGGTTGATCACTCATTTTTTTTTATTAATAAAAAAGAGAAGTAACTAAAGACATTACCTTAAATAAATAAAAAAATAAATGGGATGCAGTTTTACCTTAGCACCCACCAACATCCACTTAATTGTCTAGGGTTTCCAACATTTCGCTGTGCGACATAGCTCTGCACGCATATTCATTCTTTTCTGTTTTTTGTTTTTCATCATACATACACATATTCTTTTATGTTTTTTCATCAAATACCATATTTGTAATTTCCGAAATCAATTCACTCCAGGTTTCGAGAATATATTCCGATAATCGGAGCCTCACCGAAATCGTCAGTCTCTCCGTATACTCTAAACAGTTCAGTATCCTTTTTGTTCTTTAATTAAAGTACTCTTATTTAGACTTTTGGTTTCAGATAATTGTGCGCTGAGGAATTGCAAAATGGTGAGAACTGTGAAAACTCACCATGAAGATGACGAAGAGGACGATGAGGAGTTTTCTTCCAGAACTCCTGATGGCTCTTCTCAAAAGGGTATTTGTTTATGAGTTTAAGTTCTATGCTCGAAAATTATAAATTTACATAATCAGGTCATTTACAAAGTAATGTATTTAAGTTATATGCACGTACAGTTTACTCCGTCAATCTAAATTAACTTTTTATAGTATGTTACTTACCATTTTCTAGTTTGCTAATAAAATGTTTATTATCTAGAGTTATGTGCATATACCTTTATTAAATAACTTAACTCAAAATTAATTATTGGTAACTCTATATAATAGCATTAATTGGTAACCTACAAATCTTAAGTAACTTGCTATAACATGTTATACACTAATGATGTCAGAAAAGTATTGTACTGTCTGTGTATATAAGGTTTAAAAATATTTACACAATCCGATCATTTTAAAAGTAATTGCAGGTAACTCTTTTTAATAATATTAATTGGTAAACTAGAATAAATAGTAAGAAGTTTGCTAGAACAGATTATATTGAGTTGATGGTGCAAGAAAAACAATGCACTATCAGCGTGTAACTGTAATATATAACTTAACTTTTGTTGAGTTTAAGTTCTATGCACCGGGTCAAAAACATATTTACACAAGTTGGTCTTTTAAAAAGTAATTGCAGGTAACCTTGTTTTACAGTATTAATTAGTAACATAGAATAAATGGTAGGTAACTTGCTATAATGGGTTATATTACAAGATGGTGTAAGAAAAACGTTCCACTGGTAGTATATATAACTTAAATTCAAAAGTAATTAAAGATAACTTTATTTTTAACATTAATTGATAACCTAAAATGGTAAGTAATTTACTATTATATTACACTGATGGTGTAAGAAAAGCATTGTATGGTCAGTGTATATAACCTACAACATTTGTTTATATAGGGATACGTTATTGTAAAGCTAACTGCTGTTGCAATTTGATTTTTATTTTTTTGTCTGATAAAATCTATTGTGGGGTTTGATATTTTGAGGGTGACAGGGAAGAGCAATGATGGGAAGGGAAATTCTCATCGCTCAAAGCATTCTGAGACGGAGCAGCGAAGGAGGATCAAAATTAACGAGAGGCAAGTCTATTATTTATTCAATTATGGACATCTTATAATGAATGGCATCATTCCACTAAATCGTATTACTCCCTCGGTCACAATTTATGTGATGCTGTTTTCCTGAACGCGAAGTTTTAGAAAGAAAGAAATACTTTTGAAACTGGTGGTCTAGAATAAAAAATAGACATTGTGCAGCTTTAAATCATCTCATTAAGGGTAAAACAAAGTTTAAATTTAAATTGGTTTGAAATAGAAATGTGTCATTGTCACATCAATTGAGATAGAGGGAGTATTATACTTGTACGCTTTCAAATATTCAAATTTATTTGGTTTTGAACTTTGATGTGATGGAATCATTGTTAAATTATCTTTTCAATTATTACTTTATATGGTCTTCTGTTACTGCTAATATAAATATAAATGAAGTTAACATCTTGAACTTCATGGCTAGACAAACACATAAAAAGGATCAGATAGAATATGGAGTGGGGTGAGTATTATTTTGTAGCCGTATTGGACTCCCACACTCGTATCTGTGTAATGTATATGGTTATTGCTTGCATTTGGAAAAGTTTGAATAGTCCTCAATGCATTGTTTGAGTCTCCTATATTTGTTCATTAGCTCTTTCCAAATTTGAAAATATCCTTTTGATAAGAAATGGATCTTGGGCCTAACTCAACCCCAAAAGCTAGCTTATGAGATGAGGACCGGTAAGACTATATATGGAGATAAGAGCCCATTTTCAATATGTTTCGGAGATTGCCTAAACAATCTTCCGTCCATGCAATTGCAAGCATATATCTTTGTTGAGAAAAACTTGACCTGCTCATTTCTTTGCAACAAGTGGTCAAAAATTTCTTATTTAGGTGATAATCCACCTTACATGTCAATCACCGAGGATGTATTAATTAGCTTCGCATCCTCGCAATCAAACACTTATTTTTACCACCGTTTGAATCCAATTGAGCCTGTCTTTGTCTGCCAGATTCTCGCATGCCCATTTTTAAAGTAATTACGACCAACGTCGAGTAGGGCATCATCCTGATTACGATCATCATTCAGAATCATAGGTTTATTGTTGATTTTTGTCTTATAGTCCTTATTGATTGAAAATCACAGTTAGCTTGTATTGAAAAATATCGAAAAGTGGCACAATTTTCCAGATCCATTCTAGTCCTTAAAATTGCCATCCATCGTCTCATGCAGTGACGATTGTGTTCCTATCTTTACTCTTTAGGGCAACCTAAAATGGCTCTAATCCCAAAGAAGCAAAACTCTCATATTTCATAGGGCCTGGCAATATTGCTGATCATGTGTTGCAATGCTTAGTATTACTATGTTTTGCATTCGAAGTTGTTTTCAAACTTTAGGCCAAGTTTTGTTCTACTCCACTTGCAAGTTCTAGTTAGACTACCAATTTTTGGATTACAAAGCAGGAGGTTGGATAAGGGATCAATATTGGTCCTAAAATAAATTGTCACAGTATTATGTTATGGTGACCTAAGGTGATAGGGTGAGATTGCGGAGTTTTGAAGAAATCGAGATAAGCGTAGTGCGGAAGTTAGTATTGGCCTCTTGGAGCCGGATTCGGTCTTCTCTCTTAAAAGTTTTAGCCCCAGTTTGCTGTGGTAGGAAGTCCTTTGCGAATTTGCTCGGAGTTCTACGTAGTTAAAATGGTTCCTTCATTGGGTAAACCGAGAATTGCGATGGGTCTGCTCTAATACTATGATAAGAAATGGACTATGGGCCTAACTGACCCGTAGAGCTAGCTCATGAAGTGAGAATTGTTCAAGACTATATAAGGGGACAACAACAAATTTCCTCCATCAATGTAGGACACTTGACTGAGTTGTTGAACTAGCCTTTTAGTTGGTTGTTAGCCTATAAAATGGCATTTTGTGACGATCTCACTGTAATGTTTGAGAACTCTTCTGTGTATACCTCTATAAGTAAGAAAACTGAATATTTTCAACCAGCATGGAAGGCTGCAGATGGTTTACGCGCACATAACTTTTTGGTTATTTTGCAGAAAGGGATCTAACATTGTTGGTCATGATTTAATGATTAGGTGTTGTTTTCGTACAATACATAACAGTAGTAGTTTTATAGGTTTTTTTAGTACTTGGTGGATTTTAGTTGCCTCTTCAGGCACTTCTTCAGCATTTCCTTCCCAATGCTGACCAAGACTTAATATTTTGCAGATTTCAGGCTCTAAGGAATCTCATACCTGAAACTGATCAGAAGAGAGACAGAGCTTCATTCTTGTTAGAGGTGTGAGTTGTGACATTTCACTTTCTTCCCTATGTTGCTGCTTATTCAATCTTGTTTACCAATGTCGTCACAAGGATAAGCTTCAGGATTTAATACAAAATTGCAGGTTATACAGTATATCCAGTTTTTACAAGAGAAATTGCAGTGGTATGAGGGAGCCCACCAAGGATGGAGCGCAGAACCCTCGAAGTTGATGCCATGGGTAAGATCTTTGTGATACTTAATTCACTTTTAGACTCTTAAGTAATGTGGAGTATTTTGCATACAGCTCTCCTGTTCCTGTCTCGCTCACTGAGTTGCTTTCTTCGCTTGGTAATATAACAAAATTTTATCATGTTTTCTTCTGTTGTACTACCATTAGCATCAATACAGCAGTTTTCTGTCCTTATTCAAGGACGATCTCCAGCTTTTCTGCTATGAGCTTCAGAATGTTTGCATGGCTTTTGGTCCAACATTTGCTTGTTATAGACTGTTTCTGGTTATGACCAACTTATAGTCAAATCTTTGCACCTTGTTAACTCCTTTACACCTTGAGGCCGAAGATGGTTAAGGTGGACTTACCGTTACTAAGATACTCTCTCCATTCCTTCTTAATTAGTATTTGACTGGGCATAGAGTTAAAGTCATTAATTTAACTTGTATATATACTAATCTATCGGCACGTGCGTTGCTCGTGTATGTCGAGTCAATAGTACATTTTTTTGTCGAGTAATATCGATATTATTATAGTTTTGCATAACTATTTGTATATGAAAGAATAAAATACAATTTCCCGTGAATGATCTTGGTGGATCGTTCTATGGTTACTTGTTTATCGATGTTAAGATGATTGAATATCGTTTGAACCTGCGATTATGGACAATCAAAGTTTGATTAGATACAATTTTTTTACCTAATTTGATTACATATGGTAGAAACATGTAATTAAGCCAATGCTACCTAGCTTGCAACAACGATAGAAGATGGACTAAATCTTGGGGAAAGGTTGTCTTGGAAAAGTACAATTATAAGACATCAAATATCAGAAAAATAAAAAAGGACAAAATATACCTTAGTAGACAAGATGACTGAAACAAATGGGCCATAGAAATAGTAGTCCCAAAGACGGAGAAGAGAGTTGTAGTGTTCTTCTGACTTGTTACGTTTTGGTTCGTGCCAACTATGTAGCTAGTCACTGGAGCAGTGTGATTGGTCAATTCAAATGGATCAATCAAATTAAAGTCATCTACACAACTTCTTCACTCCCTACAACTATAAATATAAGTGTTCATGAGCATAGAAAAGCTTCAAAAGCATTGGCAAACTATTAGAGAGCTCTGAAGATTAACATTTCAAAGAACTCTCCACAAACATTCAAGATTTGAGACGCGACGAAGCTAAAGACTATTTGCTCATAGCATTGAATCAAAGTTCATCATTCGTCCAGGTATTTGTGGCGAATAATTCAAATCACATTCAAGACGGAGATTCAAGACCAAGTTTTTCATGCACTTGAATCAAAATCAAAGTTCAATATATTTTATATCTTTTGGGATGAATCAGAGAATATTATAAAGATTGTAACATTCATCATATCTTGAAATCAAATATTATATTTGTTACTCAATTTTCCTGTTTTGATTGTTATTTTTCTAGACCCGAAAATTATTGTTTACAAAATTTCTTGCAAATCACTGGGCGACGTAGCCTTCAATTGTGATTCTTCTCCATTTTTACTTTCTTTAGATTCTTCTTTACCAGTTGCTTCTTGGGCCTTTTCACCATTTTTCTTCTTGTCAATTGTTTACTTAATTCCCTTTATAAACTTGTTTTGCGGCGTCTCCGCCAAGCCACAAGAATTCAACCTTCATCATCAGTTTGGTCAGCACTTGATTCACTTTCCTAGGGATAATGTCGCTTTTATTATTTAATAAATATTTATTTTCGAACAAATTTCCCATCAGTTGTGGGACGTTCAGGATGAAGCCAATAAAAAAGTGGAAAAAAATTCAATTTGGATAATAACTTTTACCATAGAAACTATTACGTCAACTTGAATTGAAAGGAGGGACTTTAGGACTTTGGGACTTAATCTAGGACGTAAATCCCTAACATTCCAATTGAAATTCAACAGAAAGCAAGGAAGGTGAAATAAGGTTGGAAAAATCCAACACAGAATGTCTCGAGGGGGCATTATTGAATGAATTGACTTTGGGTTTGATTTCTTGAAACATAAGCGGATTAGAACAATAGAACCAATAATTGGGATCTTTTCTCGCTATTACTTCATTCATTATAGGAAGGAACAATGATGTGCTAACATCCATAGCTTCAAAATCATCGACTTTAATCATCTTTGGTGGTGATGCAGTTAGGATATCTTCCCATTCATGTACTTCAACAAGTTGCAAAGGACAGTGGGATCCAGCGGACCAAAAATGACAGAGACTTGGTTTGATCTTTAATTTTCATCCTTAGCAAGATTTTTCCTTCATTGGCCACGTCCATAACTTTCTTTTTGAAGATGAAGCATTTACCAATAGGGCATGGCAAAATTTTGTAAACAATAAAGATTTATGTCTAAAAAAATAATAAAGGCAGGAAAATTGAGTAACTGTAGTATTTGATTTCAAAAATGATAAATGTTACAATCTCTATAATATTCCTTTGATTCTTCCCGATAAAAATATAAATTATGTTGAACTTTTATTTTTATTCAAGGGTTTGAAAAACTTGGTCTTGAATCACCGTCTTGAACATGATCTGAATTATTCTCTACGAGCATATTTGATTCAATGCTACGAGTAAATAGTCTTTAGCTTGGTCGCGCCTCGAATCTTGATTTGTTCTTGATCTTTGCTTTGAATCTTTCAATGCTTTTGGAGAATTCTTTGAAGTGTTAATCTTCAGAGCACTCTTTAGTAGCTTGCCTATGCTTCCGATGCCTTTCTAGGTTTATTAAGACTTCTTTTTATAGTTCTAGGGAGTGGAGTTGGTGTGTAGATGGACTTTGATTTGATTGGTCCATTTGAATTGACCAATCACATTGCTCCAGCGACAAGCTCTACACACTTGGCATGATTCTATTGGTTGTTGACTTGGCATGCCACTTTTCTTGACATATGGCATGATTTTGTTGGCTCATTTATTTGACTTGGATCGCCACATCACTTGACACATGACATAAGGTTGGGCTTTAAGATGAGCTAATAGCCATTACTTGGGCTAGTAAAATGGGCTCATATTTTGGAGTCCAACTAAATGGACTAGCCCAAATAACATTTGGACTTTAATTTAAATCCATGGTAAACATAAGACTCGTCAAACATCAAAGACTAGACTTGAAGTACGAATAAAGACAACATGTTTACTTGGAGCAATTGAGACTCTAAATTTCGTTGGTCTCATGGGCCTAGCGGGCTGCTGATCCAATTATTTTTTACCAATTCTGAAACTTTGGTTGGTATGCAAGTGCACGTGACTCCATTATCATTTAACAAAATCCAATTTGGAAAATTTCAAACGGAGTATTCTTGTGGAAATATTACGTAGACATCACTTCAAAGGCGGACCTACAACTACAAGGTAGGGAGATGGGTCACCGGTACCTGGAAAACTCAGGCAAAAACTCCATATATATTGCAAATATCTTCAAGAAATAGTCAAATATTAACAGAGGCCCCCGTACCAATCTTTACGAGCAATGATAAATTTATATTAAATGCAACGGTACCCTCATGACCGTCGAATCCTGGGTCCGCCTTTGTGTTACCTTAAATATTGAGATTATCCTTTTATTTTAGTGTTATCTTTTGCATTTGAAATTTCAAAGAGTTGAACTTTGTATAACTAGTAGTAATTCTTTTTTTACTAGTAGTCAAAGCTTGTGTTGATTGTCGTAATCCCAAAAGATAAGGACATCAGCTAGCTTCCATGTTATTAAAAGAATTCGACCTAGCTACTTTCGCTCCAAATCTTTGATTCTATTGTGTCGTTGATATGGATCACCGGCTGTCAATTCCACTTCCATACAGATGAAGACTTAAGAATTCTACTAGGAAAAAAATGTACTAGTAGATAAATTCCTCTTCTTTTCTATTATAATTACAATATTAGCGAGCTAATCTTGGAAGATGCTGATCAATAACAATCTTCATTGAGTTAGTTAAACTGATTTTTGATATGGAATTCTTCTCCAAATTTAAAGGAAATTAGGATTCCCGCTCTTAAGACTTCATTCTTGAAAAGACCCTTTCCGTTTTGGTAACCGACTGTAGCGATCGTGCCTATTGCCTATAAAAGCAAAGCTTCTATCATAACTTTTCATTCAATTCTCAACTCCTCTGCTGGTTACAGAAAGAAGCTAAATTTCGGTTTTTGTCAGGTAGTTCTGCGTTTTTCCCTTTTTCTTTTTTCTTTGAGATCAGCATCTCCTTGAATCGTCATATTTTTGAAAGTGACAAGACATTCCGATAAACCTAGCGGAAAGGCTTCATGTATTAAACCCTTGCTTTTTCCTGCATACCATTGTGTGGTAGTGGTATATTGGCTTGGCAAATCTCTTCTCAAATACTCTTAAAAGAAAATTGGAACTTGCTCCACATGTCATTCCTTCTTTTTCAATGACAGCAGTTTCTTTCTTATTATTCTTTTTCTTGAGAAGATTCGTCATTACCACATGCCTTGGTGCAGTAATCTTTAATTTTTGAAAATAATGAAATCGGTGCACTATTTGAAAGCAGAATTTGTTTGATCCAGGAGTATTAAACTGCGTCTATATAAAATCATTTGAGTGAGTGCTTTAATTTCCCTGCAGATATTATTCTCTGAACAGTAATTAATGTAAAAATATGTACTGTATGCCCCGTTGCTGTACAATAAATTCGTAATTCAGTAGTTATTCCTGATGCTCTCCAAGTACGGAAAAATCCAGATGTTAGCTGTTTTTTTTATCAGAAACTCCTGCCTACGGTTCAAACGGAGGCTTAACATTTTCTTTTCCTTTTTCCTCCCTTGAAAGCCTAATTACCCAAGTTCAGGCTGTTTTAGGAGGAGGTGATGCGCAACTTTAGGATGTATGCAGTAGTGCTTATTCTGAAAGTGAAACTAATGTTTTTCTCTTGTTGTTGACAGAGAAGCACTTCTGGGCCTGTAGAAGGCTTTGTAGAACAGTCTCAAATAATCAGAAATGGCTCTACTCATGAAGATAATATTGTCATTAACCCGACGTTACTTACAAGTGCACAGAACTCTGTAGAACCGAACTTGAGTACCGCTGCTTTATATACAGATGATCCCCATATGGAAGCGAATGAAGCAGTTGCCTTTAACATGCCACTGCAGTGTAATCTATTTGAAAATGCGTCCATTCAACCTTCTCGATCGTCTCCTGATGCTGAGCATTGTGCTTCCCAGCCGCAATCATTATATTGGCCAGGTAAACAGGATGCAATCGACTCTGATGTTCCGAGCTATGGTAGAAATGATCAGGAAGAAGTGAAAGTTGATGGTGAAGAAGCTGGCAACTCAAATGTGTATTCTCAAAGGTAAGATGATTGTTCAGGACTTCAATTAACTTTGACGTGGATTTTCTGGTAAGGTGGAGATTCAAATTTATGTCTTTTACGCTAATTTTGGTAATGGCACCAAACTTGTATTACGCATGCATGTGAAGTAGTATCACTTTAAGTCCCTTGGATCCAGTTGGCCTAGTGGCAGTCTAGGTCATGTTATTTCTTACCTAAAACTGGACATATTAGAATACTACTGTGATAGCCAAGCACATGAAACGGATTCGGCTTTGCTTAATGTGTCACGTGGTTATTAGCTAGTAGACTTAATAGAAATTGTAACCTGTTTGAGCTCCAAGGTATGGCTTTTTGTAAAACCTGCAGCACTGGCTCCATTCTTTTCTGTGAATAAAGTACCTAACCAGAGAAGATTCTGTTGGCCTGAAGGAAGTCCTCATATCTGGTGCCCCAACTTGTTTACCTAAGCAATCTAATATTAATCCGGTTTGCCTGCATATATCATGGCTCCCCAACTTTTCTACCTGAGCCATCAAATAGAAAGGTAGGTTTATCTACACGTATTATGCTTAACAACAGAGCTGGATGTAGCTTTTGAGCTACGGGTTCATTTGAACCCAATATTTTTGACGCGGAATATATATATATATATATATTCATTTGTGTGTGTGTGAGAGAGAAAAATCATTAAAGTTGCAACAAATAATAGATTCTGAGCCCATAATATTTCAAAGGTACAGTGAGTTTAGTGCTACGAACTTTAAAAGTCGAATCCATCAAATTCAAATTCTGAATCCGCCTCCAACTAAGCAGTTATCTGGAAGTTGAGGTTTGAGCCTAACTTTAACTTTTTCCAGACTTCTCATTACAATGAATAAATGAATAACAAACTGATGTACATATTATTCTGACATGAGTAGTTGCCCTCTGGACCTTGCGGGCCTGTGGCATGTTTTGGTTCGAACTTGCTTGTTGATCTGCATTATGTTATGATGCTACTGATTTTGGATTCTATTTGGTGACATATTGGGTCTTGCTGTTGAACAGGTTGCTGAGCACCTTAAACCAGACACTAGCATCTATGGGAGTCGATTTATCACAGGCCAATGTTAAAGTACAGCTTGATATTGCAAAATGCCCAAGTAGTGGAGATAATTATGATCACGCTCGTAAAAGGCTTAGAACAGAAAGTAGCATGTGATTGTCACTCTAGCAAGATGATTCCGCTCCTAATTTTTCTGAATCATAGGTGTAGGTTTGTTGGCGAGACACTTGAAGAGGTCGGTGCCTGTGGACGAAATGGTTCACAAAAGGCTTCTTGGTTTACTGTGCATGCTGATGGTCTTTCATCTGCTGGGCTGCTCAAATCATTCAAGACTGCTGTAGTATTTTTCTTTTTCATCGCGTCTTCTTTTCCCCATAGGATAAAAGGCTTCCATTTGAGTATGAGAAGCTGCATTTCATTCTTAAGGGTATTTGATTTAGAAGTTAAATCTTAGCTCACTTTCTTTTCCTGTTTCTCAGTCGACTTGTAAATATCTGTCAGTTTGGTTTTAGAAACTTTTCTATTACCTAATCGCAGCATGTCGATGTGGCTAGGGCCTGTCTATTTAAGATGCCTCCGTCCGGTCTGGTTTCATAGGGAGTTTACAGAAGAATTCCAAGTTTAGTTTCAAATCTCAGTATGTCGTTCCTTTTAATTTTCCCATTTTGAATTTCATATTATTAGTAAATCTTTCCCAGTTTAGCTTCACTGGCCCTCTTCTAATTAGGTTTGCCTTGGGGATTTTTGTATAATATACGAAATTTAAACTTATTCACCTGATTTAGCTAGGTTTTCTTATTTATTGAAAGTAACTAAATTTTGTTTTACATAATATATACAAATCTGGTTAGAAGCTACAATTTATATACAATTTTTTGTCGTAAAGAATCCGGTCAAAAGCTATACAATTTACATAGAATTTGTGTACAACCTGTATACAATTTTATATATATATATAGAATGAAGTTAAATTGCATAATTTACGTACATCTTTTATGCAATTATGTTAGTCTTATACATTTTGCATGTCGTTTGTACACCTGGATATATATAATTTATTCATGTCTTTTTTTAGTTTCAGTTTGAAATTTTAATTAAAATCAACTCGAATCTTCACCTAATTCTCTCGAAGTTGAGATAAAAACTCCAAAGAATATTCTTAATCATTTGCAACAACACCCAATCCAAACAAATAAAATTTGATTTTCGAATTTAAAGCTTCGAAACTCTTTAATGGTTGTCAATACAATTTTTAATGGATTAACAGGTTTCTAATTCAATTTGCTCGCTTCTAATTAATACTCTTTAGTTTACTGATTCCAAACAAAAAAAAAAAACTAAAAGAAATTAAGGATCTTCCCTCTTTCAGAAGTGATCATTGGTGTTTATTGTTTAACATTTAGAAAAAGAAAAAAGAAAGAGAAAACATAATGAGGGTTAATCAGCGAATTAGAGCGGCAAATACTAGAATGAAGATAGAATTTCAAGCATGAGAGAGGGAAAGAGGGAAAGAGAAAATAGGAAAATTAGAGACTATACATTATTTCGTATATAATAGGTAAATTGTATATCAAATTGCAATTAGGCTAAAACCTCTTTAGTGAGAATAAATAAGTTTCAAATATAGTATAGCTAGATCAAAATTTTGTTGCCCCGGATAGGTTTAATAAGGGGTAAAAGTTGTGTGCCCAGAAGTTTTTTATATCCCGTGCTCGAAATCAAGACTTCTTATTCGTGTTTATGTTCATTTTGTTGCTAGTAGAAGAGGCAAAGAATGAAATACAAAGGCTGGTGGCAATGACTTAACTAGTCACAAACAATGACATTTGGTACTGCGCTGAAAAATGTATCTCCAATCCCTATTAATATTCAATATTAGCAATCTGGAGTATAAAAGAGTGATTGAGGGACTATAAGAGTTCTGCTATTATGGGGAGTACATCTCCTTTCTGTGTTTTCACAACAGAACAAATTCTGATAGATGCTTCTGTGTGATAGCTTATCAGTCTCATCCTTCAGCAAGCTGTATATCCCAATTTTGCATTCAAAACTATCTCTTACCTTTTTTCCAAAACATAATCAATTATATGGACTGCTGATTGTTGAGCACACAATATTAATGATAAATGGTTCTTGGCTGATGAATACGGATACCACTCGTTGCATATGATGTAATGTGATCATGATAGTACGTATAATTCGGTCTTAAAGTTATGTATGTCTTCTTTTTCAACTTTCCACTATCTTGGTGCGACATGAAAGAAGCAGTGACATATATATTGAACAGGGCCAAACGACAAAGCTGGTTTTCGTGTTGCTCCATGAGATTATAGAGTTGATATTAGGCTATAATCATAAGCAAAGTGCAGTAGGCTGAAAAAGTTTACATGTCAAGTGATGGTTTCCAGGACCTAAGATTAGTGTATAAGATTAAACATCTAATTGTTGGAAAGACAATAGGTCATAAGCGATTTGTGAAGAAGATGTCCTCTAAACGTTGGCCTAGAGCTACTAATACCTGCCAATGCTTCTTATACCAAATAGCCTTCTATTCAAGTTCTAGTTCAATGGTAAGAATGACGGTTTACTAGTACAAGTTGTAGGCATTCGTCATCCTCTAAAACTAAGCAGAAAATTTAGGCCATCTTTTAGAAGTCTAGTTAATTCTATCTTCAAATTAACTATTTTAGTGAGTCACCATATGTAGTACTTTATATTACAGAGAAGCAGCTAATTACTCCATCTTGTCCGGTCCAAGTGCAACAAAGGAATTAGGCTGAATACATGGACGGCCCCTTAAAATTGTAACCATTTTTCATTTAGACACCTCAACTGAGGTATTTACCCGAAGGGGAATCTTGGAGCAACAGTGAAGTTGTCTTCGTGTGACCTACAGGTCACGGTTTCGAGCCGTGGAATTAGCCACTAATGCTTGCATTAGGATAGGATGTCTACATCACACCCCCTTGAAGTGCGGCCCTTCCCCGGACCTTGCGTAAACGCGGGATGTCACCGGGCTGCCCTTCAACTGAGGTATTTTACCTATTGAACACCTGAATCTGGGCATTGCCAAGGAATTAGAAACAGAGGAGCTGTTGGGCTTTGGGGGGAGAGTGTAGGCAATATTCTTCACATTCTTATAGAATACAGATATCTTTAATTCTTAAATTCAGTAGATTAGCAGAGTGGTTACTTACTGCAGTCACATGTTAATAGTAGTAGATTTTATTGAAGAACTATTAGATATTATACAATCACTTTGCCATATCCCATCTTATATGCTTTCTAAACAACAAACCTACAAACATGAAGAGGAAGTAACAAGAAAAAGGTCTTTTAGAACGCCAGCTTAATGTTTTTTATTGCTTTATCACCAAGTCTTCAATATATCTCCTTTGTTTCTTTATTCTGCCTTGAACCCAAGGGAATGATTGAGAGTTATACATAGTGTTTGATGTAAACTACTAGCTATTTGCAGGTGTTTTTATATTTGTGTTTGGACTAAGGAGAGTTCTTTTTCTCTGGAGATAAAGTGGTAGCAGGAGGAACTCCAGGGAAGCCAGGTATGGGATGGAATGGGAACGGAGGGAGAGGGAATGTTGGTGGCGGAGGTGGTGGTGGTAATGGAGTTAAACCTGGTATAGGTGTTGTGATAATTGGAGGAAATATTGAAGGTGGAGACATTGGAGGTGAAAGAGGAGTTAAAACTGGTAGAGGTGGTGGAATAAATGGAGGAAATGTTGAAGGTGGAGACGTTGGAGGTGGACGAAAAATTGGTGGAAATAATGGAAGAGGTGGTAGAGGAGGGAGCTCCGGCAGAGGAGGCAATCTTGGAAGAGGTGGAAGCAATCCTTGTTTTATGGTAGTAAAACTTGATGGTGTACCGTGAATTGGTTGAGAAAATGTGGGATCATTAGGAGTTGAAGTTAAAGAATTCTCCAGATATACTTCTTTGTTGTAGGTACTATGGCTACTTGGCTTTTGGTTGCAGAGCTTTGGTTGGTTGACAGGTTTGAAAGTGAAGAATCCAGCAGAGAAAATATGTATCCCTTTTTTCCTCGAGCGGAGTTGGAAGGAAGATGAAGTTGCTGGTGATGCCACAGCACAATGTGGCTTGCTGCTGCTGATCAGCTTAACCGAACATCCTTTAATTTGCTTGACATATTTGTCCACCAAGAAAGGAAGGTGTACACTGAATTTTCCATGCTTATTTGTCTTCACTTCCTGGTAAAAACTTGACCTTTTACCTGAATTTGCACATTCTACTGCAACAATAGCTCCTAAAAGCAGAAACATGCATTAAAAGTTTAGAAGTCTCCAAAGAAAGAAAGCATATACTAACAGTGTAAAATAATTTACTCTACGTGAAGGATAACTAGGTACACGTAACTGTCCACAAAAAGTAGGATGAATAACCTGGAAAATAAGGCACGTTACCTACTATGATATGTTAAAGTGTAAAATTCTTTACAATGTATTTACAATAAATATACTATTATAAAAAAAGGTGACAAGGATAATGAACCTGGAATGAAGTGACTAGCCTTTGAAAAATCTTGTAGGTAGCAAGCATCACAGAGCACAGTCCCTATAACAACAGCAGTTAGGTGATGTCTGGAAATAGGCCTAGCCTGTGAAACTGAAAGGTTAAGTAAGTGGAGTATAATCCAAAACCAAGATATTCTCTTGTTTATCATCTTTTAGATTGTACAAAGCTGTAGCTTTTCAAGAGCACAAAAATGAAGACTTCAACTCTCATGAGTCATTGCTTGGCTACCTAGCTAGTAATAAGATTATATACTGGGGATGTTGTTGGTGTGGGAGATTTATACAGTAGAATATGGACAGTTAAAACATAATTTGATAATGGATGTTTGCCCAAATCCTCTTTATCTGCTCATGCAAAACTTGTGAAGTGCAAAGTTGCAATAGTAGTTTCACCTTGCTGCCACCAAACAAAGACAAGAATACAGATTGGAATTATGTCAACTTGCTTCACTTTATCTTTTTTCTTAGTCATTTTTAATTTAATGAGTTTGCTTCTTTCTTTCTTTTTCAGTTGGTAAAGAATGAGAATTACCAAGAGAAGACAGTGGGTCCTTGTTGGTTCACGAGACCTCTGTAGGACTTACAAAATTCTTGATATTATGAAATTATGATACGGTTGGTCCAATTTGTTTGTACACAGGCATTTGCGGATTCAGGATTTAAATTCTGACTTTTAAGATTTTATATTAAACCCAATATATTTTTGAAGTTTCATATTTAATATTTGTTATAATTTTATTGAATTTTTATACATAAATTTATGTTCACGTCGAAAATACTAGGTTCAAATGAACTCGGTACTGTAAGGATGGATCCGCCCCTGCACAAAGGGGCGCTACATGGTTCGAAGGAGTTCAATTGATCCTTTCGTCCAAAAACTATATTATACATAATAGAATAGACCTACAAAATAGTATGGGTTTCGGTTATCCAACTTTTAAGCTGGTAGAGGCCACGAGATTGTTGCTTATTTGTATTTTTACAGTTAGGAAATTTACCCCTATCTAAACTGAAAATAAAAAAAGAATTCCCGCAAGTCTGGTTCTGCATTCATGTGAAATCCTTTAAGCTTCTTAGAACCAATAACAGTTATTGTGGTAGATGTCGCAAAATCAGGCAAAATTAAGTACTCATCTATATCTATATCTATATCTATCTTCCAATACAATTATAAAAATACAAAACTCGAAAGCTAAATGTAGATAGACTTTTAACCCTTCGAAAATATATTCCATGTTGGACAACGTTATCATTGCAATTAGTATGTCTGCCCATCATTCGACTAATAGATACACTTCAAACTTCAAAATCTGCAGCTTCTATCTTATAATTTGGTTCAGTTACCAAATTCTTTAAGAAACGTACCACTACTAAGCCATACAAGGAAGAAAATTAAAATCTAAACCAAGCATAGAAGCTTGAATGATTTGTCTCATCAATCAGAACGTGTTACAGGAAAATATAACGAGGCTCAAATACTGTAACATGCTGACCACCTACTTTATAACTAGGTCCTTGAGATTTCCATACGTAAGCTGTTCTTTCTTTTCTTTTTCAAAATAACACAAGAATTTCTGTACAAAATGAGAAATGCAACAAGATATTGCACTCGACCTACATTTCAACCTCGAACAAATTCCCCCCCCCCCCTCTCCGGGACTAGTGTTGGCTCAAAATATCTTACAGTCCCTAGGTCTAGGTTGAAGTCTCAATTGTTCTTCAACAACTGCCGCCTAGGTTTGCAGGTGACCTGCTTTGTCGCTGCTGCTGCAAGAAACATCGACAAATACCAAAACCCCAAGAAGTTGCAGAGAACTAGCAAGCGAGAAAAGGAAAATTTACAGACATTGTGTAACAGCTGCTAAAAAATCGAATTCAACGAAGTTGCTGATCATGAAATGCCTTAAGCTGCTTCACATCATTACACCATGCAGCAACATTTTGTCCATCAACAGTAACCCAGTCAACTACAGTCGATGCTGGTTGTTCCCACCATTCATCTACCTGTAAAAGATTCCACAATATCACATTTCATAAAAAGTAAACTTCCCAGAACAGAACAAAGATGAGTATGTGAGAAAGGAAATAAAAAAAAAGACATAACAGCATCATCAAGATATCTTGGTTAAAGAGCTTGAATTCCTTTTTTCTCCGAAGTTAGACCCTTATTTTTGCTTTCCCCCTTTTTGAATTAACAAAACTGAAGCATGAAGAATTGGCTTTCTGCCAACACCAAACAAATTCAAAACACAATCTTTGGATCAATTAAGGTAACTCAATTGTTTCCCACATATGGGTACTTGGCACTTCACATGAAGTACTTTCTGTTCATGCAATCATGCAGAAAGATCTTGGAAATTCATCCACGGAGGGTCAATCTAGCATACATGTAAAGATTTCATTTGGCTGACATGAAATGATAAATATCAAAGAAAATGATTTACAAAATACACTTAATTAAATAAAATATAGTCTTTTCTTCATTAAAAAAAGTAAGTCTTTTGTGGCGTGTCCTACATTCTTTTTGGACACTCTCACGGACCATGTCTGTATCTGGATAGATAATTGACAGCATGTAATACAAGATGGTTATTGACACAGCCCATCTCAAAGTATTAAATAGATTGAACATATAAGACCGAAAGAAATGTGTAATTCCATCATTTTATCCAACTAAGTTCTAAGATACCTATAAGATGTTACTTCAACAAACTGGTAAACAAATACATAGCGACAAAAATTACTCACCAGGCCCCGAACATACTTGCATTCCTCGTCAAGGCAGTGTTTAGCATTATTAATAGCTACATCCAATTCATGTAGCCAATTCTCAGTCGCTGTCTTCTCTTGGTCAGCAGCCAGATTTAAGCAGTAGTTTGTCGTCCTACAAAGCACAGGTAATAAAACCAATCAACCTATATTGGTCAAGCCAAATGTCCAACAATGAAATACAATATTCCAGGCACTAGAGTTCAATCTTTTGTAAAGGCACCTGGTTTCTGGTTTGAATAAGCATTAAAAAAACTTGTGCATTGCAAATAAGCAAGGATTCGACAAAGAAAACAAAAGGAAAAATTGATGCATGACCTTTGCCGCACCTTTCATACTCATTTTGTGCCTTGTAAGCATGATCTAATAACGCACGACCACTTTCAACAAGATCTCGTCGTGTGTGAACCAAGTTGATTGCCTTTTCCAAGTCTTCCAATATAGAAGCTTCAGAACAACGAAGCTTCATACAAAATCCCAAAGATTCTATAACTGCTGCTAAGCCGGCATCTGAGCCATCCAAACCTAAAAAAAAAGAAAAGAAAAAAAGATGTACATACAATAATCACTACGTGTAAAAAGTATGACATCAAGGAATGCAAAGCCAAGTTCAAAAGACAATGCCTGAATATAAAATTCAAGAAAGTCGTGGTATGGAGTATCTAAAGTTCAATAAAAGCAATTGTGTCTAACAGATCTAGTACATATTACAAAAACAACATAACAAGCTAACAATGAGCTGAAGAGACTCATTCATATAGGTTTTATTCAGATTGATTACTCATGGTTTAGGTCATCTCTTGTGATTTTGTTATGGGATAGAGTAATCACAAGCACGCCGTATACTTATATGGGTTTGAGGTGATTTATATTGCCTTAATTGTTGAAGGTTTTGCAAATTATCACATCCTTCCTGGTTGCTGATGTTTCTCCTTGCTGGTTATATTTTCATGTTGGGCATTGATAGAAGCTCAGATGTCCAGGTATCCAATCAGGTAGAATTTCCCTTACTGTTTCTAACACTCAGATGGCCCTGGTGGTTAAATTTTTGGTCCAATTAGGCACCTAGAATTGAAAACTATATCCATCTTATAGTTGCTCAAGACCTGCTAGCTGCACCAGAAACTATAGGCCCATAGCTGTTCTAACCAAGCCAGACAAGTTGGCAGACTCAACACTTCGACTAACGACACTGAAATATCTTTTCCATCTAAAACACTTCAACGGTATGATATACAGTTAGATTTAAACACAATCAACAAAAATAACTTCCAAAAGAATATTAGTCTAAAGATCCAAGAACTGGGAACAAGAGGTTGTATTCATGGGAACAAGAGTCACCATCAAGTCAATAATAGCTATGCTATTTTCCAATTGATTTAAGGCTCCACCCGATCCCAAATGCAAATTTTGCTTTCCGGAGATAGTTTTCTTTTTGGAATGCTAGCTAAGCTAATTGTCTTAGTTCCCTTCAATTAAATCAGTAAGCTTCTTCATTGATTCTCTACACCTTCAACAATGAGAATTCAAAAGACGATTCATTTTGCTCTACTTCCTGAGAGATGATTGATCGATAATGATTGTCTAGGCTTCCAGCCACTCTTCTCTTTTTTCCCACTTTACGTTATTATTAGATATTTTCTTAATTTGTGGGGAAATTCAGGGGTCTAAAACTTGTATTCATTCACGGCATGAGTTTAGAATATCTAGATAGTATGCAAAATAAGTACATATTCATTGCATCTGATTATTGAAGAATAAGTTATTTTTCCGGATTTTGGCACCACTGGAGCTAAAAGAACTACTTTTATAGTTCCTTAACTCAAACATTGAACAACCTATAAATGAGAGATATTATCTTTTAGTACTCAGTCTGCCACTCGTCATCTTCATTCTTCAGCCTAATCTTCACAAGAATAAAGAGAAATCTCAACTCCCTAACAACCAAAAGAGACAACAGCTCCTCTCCCTTGTACACCCTTATTCTCTCCTCTACAAATGGTTTCTTCGTATCCACAGTTGAGACTAAATATATTTCAGTAATTATGGGTGTGCCCACTCTAACTACACACTTCAACATAGTATCAAAGCAGGCAAGAGGTCCTAGGTTCGAGCCTCAGTCACCCATTATAAAAAAGAATTTCTACGTGTTTGGCCCATAAATAAAAAGATCAGGCCTACACGTGAGGGGTCATGTTGAGATTTAATATAATTAAGTAATTTAGATGAGATGGTCACACACTTCAATACCTTTTATGCCAATTTTCATCATTATTCATATCACTGTATGAATAATGAGAGAAGCACACACTGAGGATAAAATGAGATGCAAGTAGCACACATTGAGGATAAAATGAGAGAAGGTCGCTTGAGATGGTTCAGTCATGTCCTACATCGACCTACAGATACATCAATACATAGGTGTGAAACTATAGTGACGAACTAAGTTGCTCGGACTGGGGTGCAGGTGTCCGATACGGATGCGGGTCTAGAGGTTGGATCCATCATGATCTAAATTTTAAGTTTCGGGGGCAAGGATACAGGTGCAAGGATTAAAAAGATGGGTTGGATGGCTTACATGGAAGGAAGTCATCTCGAAAGACCTACAAATTCTTGGAATCAATGCAGGCTTAGCTAAAGATAGGGCACAATAGAAAAGAAAGATCCATACAGGTAATACCTACTAGTTGGGAATAGGTTTTAGACTTGGTAGAGGACTTTCAATAGTATTGTTATACTATTTCTTGGAATCAACGCAAACTTAGCTAAAAATAAGGCGCAATGGAAGAGAAAGATCCATACAGGTACTACCTACTAGTTGGGAATAGGTTTTAGACTTGGTAGAGAACTTTCAATAGTATTGTTATTATTACTTTTTTTTCATAAGGTAAATTGTATTAATCAAAAGGGAGAGAACTCCCGTATACAGAAAGTATACCAAAAAGTAGAGAATTTACATCAGAACATGATTCTCTACAAAAGACGCTCAATCTTCTATACAAGTAGGGGCTATATGAGTGCATCAAAAAGCGATCAAAGATAAAAGACTATTCTTAAGATGTGAAAAAGGTGACTCAATCCCCTCAAAAGCTCTCCTATTTCTCTTCCCCCAAACTATCCACATGAGAGCTAACGGGGCGAACTTACACGCCTTTTGCTTTCTTCTTCTACGGAAACCGGCCCAGCTATATAATATTTCCTTTACAGTGCTTGGCATCACCCATTGAACACCAAAAAGATTCAGGATTGCCCTCTACAAAGCCGAGGACACAAGGCAGTGCAACAACTTTCGCAGATTTTCAGCAGTCAAAATCACTCCCCTCGCCGCTAGCCATGCAAAAAAGCACACCTTCGTGGGCGCCTAAGGAATCCAGATCGAGGATTATGGAAAAGTGGTCTCTTCTCTCACCAACATGCTCTGGACTTTTCACAATGAACAAACCATCGCCACGCAAACCCCATATCCAAGAATCACAAGATGGGGGGCCTGTCTTGCCCATATAGCAGTGTCAACAAATCTTGGAGCTCCGCAATCTCTCAATCTTGCATGTTCCTTCTAAAATAGAGGTCCCATACTACCCTCCCCCCCTCATGGATCTGTTGGACCATCAATTCCTTCTGGTTTGAAACTCTGAAGATGTGAGAGAGAGATATCTTTTTTTTTAACTTTCACTTTTACTTTATATTGGTAATGAATGCCGCTGCAAATCAGTAGGCACTCTATCAGCTGAAAACATGAGCAATCAACCATTTTCCAGCAAATCTGGAGGAATAACAGATCATGTTTGCGTCAACATCTTCTTCTTTGGCACTTTCTTGTGGCTCTATCCCACAATTTTTAGATGTACTCTCAACACAAATACTCTATCAGGGGTCACATTCTTGTCAAACCAAAGGGGCTATGGTGCCACATGTCTCAGTGGACAATAATCTATGTTTCTAAGTTCCAGGTCCAGATAAACAACATCTCAGATCAAAAGACCTTATTCTTAAACAAGTCCTTTTATGCATTTTAATAATGGCTATTGCTAAATAATAGTGGTGAAAACTATTCTAGAAGTTGGAGAAAAATAAAACTGGCTACCTAACATCTGATTCAAGCGATAATAATACATTGAAATGAAGAAGAAAACTCACCTGCAGGATATTGTAGAGCAGCAGAAATACGGCATATAGATGGAATTGCAGACGGGTCTCTGGCACCAGCCCTAGCCGTCAACATAGCAGCATTCTTTTCAGCAGCAGCAACAGCTTCTGGTCCAGTAGATCCACTAACACCCATAGATTCCAATAGAGCCTATTTAGCATGAAACAACACACCATAAGGGAGACGACGCAAGTGTAAACTGCAAAAGGTACTAAGACGATAATGTAAAACAGAATAGCAACTAATAATTATCAGTCAGTCATTTTGTTTGCCAACTTTTAAATTATCATTTTAGGTAAGACCACCATCTCTCTGTCTTCCATCTTTTAGCTTATCTTAACCTTCCACAGAAGAAAAAATAAATAAATAATCCTTCAGTTTCTTTTGTGTGTTTGGCAGGGAGATGGAGGATATACTTAGTTATTACCAGGTGAATACATTCTAGCCGGCAACAAAACTGAGAAGCTTATATATACAGGCTCATATATATTCGCGCGCGTGTGTATATATAACTTATCAGAAGAGAAAGAAAAAAGCCATATATCTCTATACATATATACACATATTTTTATGAATATATATATCATAGCGTCGTACAAGATGCCTCTAATACATAAATATCTTGACCATTTGCTTATGGTAAGAGTTTTCATCATAAAATATGTCACGATAAATAAATACCGAGGTCAATCCTGAGAAAATGAAAAATCCCTTCATACAACTATTAAAGTTTTTGCACTTAACTTAAACACTATAGTTCAGGTAAAAGCAGGTTTTGAGCTCCGTCTCGCTTAAGTTGCGCTTTACTTCAGGAGTTAAGGTGCTATGATGTGTGCCTCATCACCTATGGACTATGTCTTTCAAAGCACAGTACTAGAGAATAAATATAGTTGATAAACTGATACATTAATCGTTAAAAACGTTAGGAAAGTATTTTTATTGATTAGGAATAATAAATCAAACTTGCTATAAGAAAATTACCTCTGAAAAAACATAAAGCTACATCTTGTGATAGAAATAGAAAAAAATTTAATTGCTTTTAAACTTGATTGATATGATTTTTACTTCATTCAAATAGTTATTGACAATGGAGGAGGAGCTATGTGAACGCTAATGGTACTACAAATTAAACTTGATAAAATGGTCTTCCCTGTGATTCTTGTCTTCAAAATTCAAGGCCACATTAGCTTCTCCTCCATTTGTCAAATAGTTATTCCCGAATATTGTGTTCAGTAATGCGGTGTAGAAAAGGGAAAAGAAAAGGAAGAAGTTTTCCTCCAATGTATTTTAAAACATATATACAGATAACATCTCGACATTAATAACATGGATTGCTATGCACCTACATGTGTGTGTGAGGGGGGGGGGGGTAGACTTACATATATATATATATATTGAATCAGGAGTAAGGGTGCCTAACAGGCCGGGTTTAACCGTAACCGGACCAGACCGGTTAAAACCGGAACTGGTACAAGGGGGCCGGGTTAATGGGGTAAGGGGGGTTGGTCCGTTTACGTTGGGGCTACCGGTTAACCGGCCTGGTCAAACCTGGGCAACGGTTTTTACTGTAGAATCGGTTAACTGGACCGGACCGGCCCAGACTGGTATAACGGCTGCCTAATTTTTTATTTTTTTATAGTGGGGCCTTTTTCTGACCATTGGCAACGGTCTTCTGGCCTTGGAGTCGTTGCCCAATGGCAGATTTGCACAAATAGCCCATTTTTGGGCTTTTTAAAAAAAACATAAACACTTTTTGTAATTACCTAATTAGCTCTTTGAAAAACTATAAATACATCCCCCTCTTCTTCATTTCTTCACTCATCTCTCATTTCTCAAACTCATATTCACAATTATCATTCTCTCATTCTTCACCTAAAGTGCAATTAAGTATTTGGCTCTCATTTTTTTTTGGAATTTCATTTATTGTATTATTTAATATTTGAAGTTTGAAGTTTGAACAATTGACGTTTCTTCGTGGTAATATTGGAGTTGTGAAATCATCAAGTGTTCAATTTATTACCGAATTCGGTGCACTCCCTCCAACTCTTTCTCTTATTTACTATTTTATTTACATATTTAATTTTTGCTAGTAGTTAAATTTTCACAATATGTTTAATGCTGCAAAAAGAGTTTGTAATAAGGTTACTCATCGGGGAAATAAAAAAAGAGGTAGTACTTCTGCTTCAGCATCTGGTAGTAATTTAAATGACTCTATACATATTCCTGAAACATTAACTGATAGTAATATAGATTATCAACAATTACAGGAAAATTTCGGTATAAAAGATAATGAATTAGAAATGGAAGATCAGATACCACTTACACCTAGTAGTGTTGGAGCTGGTAGCAGGGGTGGTGGTGATGGTGCTAGTAGTAGACCACCTGTGGCCCCGACTACTAATCGGAGAAAAAGAAGTAAGGTTTGGAAATTTTTTGACGAAATAGAAGGTACTGATAGAGTTAAATGCAAACTTTGTAATAATACTTTTAAACATAAGACTGGAGGACAATTAGGGGGACCGGGACACTTAGTAAACATATGAGAATTGAGCATCCTATAGAATGGGGCTCTGATGGAGATGAAAATCAAGCAACTCTAAACCCTACTACTGGAGGACTTATGAAATATAATAAAATGAAGGATTGTGAGGAGTTAGCAAAAATGATTGCTTTGGGTTGTCTACCTTTTTCTTTTGCTTCTTCATCATATCTTATTATGTATATTCAAAGGATTTATAATCCTTCATTAAAAGGTATCCCTAGAAGTACTTGTAGATCTGATATCTTTAGACTTCATCGACAATATCAAACATACATACGTTATTTGTTTAGCCACCTTCCTTGTAGAGTTTCTCTAACTTCTGATATTGGCCATGCTGTTAATGGAAATGATTATTTGACAATTACACGTCATTGGATAGATAATAATTATTGTATGCAAAAACGTATTATCGATTTAAATATGATGAAGATCAGAGTGATACTGCTGTGTTTATAAGTACTACTATTTGTTAAGCTGAATTTTATAATCTCAAACAAAAAGTATTGTGTATGTCTTTTGATAATGCTTCTAGCAATAATGCCGCAATTTCAATATTAAAATTGCATTTACAACCACCACTTGACGAAATTTTTCATGTTAGGTGTGCATGTCATGTTTATAATTTAATTGTTAAAAGTGGCCTTGATTTATTTTCAACTGAGATTACTCATGTTAGAAGAGAAGCTGGTGTTATTCAAGGAAATAATAGACAATCTAGAATTAGGGAATTTAAGAATAAGTATACCGAGCATAACCTTAAACCCAGATTCATACCAGACGAAATTGTTACTAGATGGAATTATACATATATATTTTTAAAATGTTGCTACAAATATAGATGCCCAATAACTGAAGTTGCTAATGTGCATTGTACTGATCCAGACCATATGTTAACAACTACTACTTGGGAGGTCATTAATGGTGTTGTTAAATTTTTACATAAATTTTATACAGCTACTGTTGAGTTTTCTAGAGCATATTACCCTACTGTTCCTATGGCTTTAGTACCTATAGCTGAAATTTCTTTTAAACTCTTTGAATTTAAGAAGAAAGAAAAATATAGGGATGTTGTTAAACAAATGCAAGCAAAATTCAAAAAATATTTCTTTCCAATTTCTCCGATTTACTTAATTGGTGCTGTTTTAAATCCTTCTATTAAGATGTCTGATTGTTACCAATTAATGAATGCTTTATATACTTATATGGAGATTGGACCAACTGAAACCCCAGATATATATGTTTGTATGAACAAGCTAAATGATTATTTACAACAATTATATAATTATTATGCAAATATAATTGATGATGATGCTTTTAATGTAGGCAATGTTAATCCCACTATGCACTGTACCACTTCTACTACTATGGATGATGATGAAGGCCTTGATAGTTTTAATATTTTTTCTACATTTTCTAACACTCAAACTAGTAGCAGGAACATTGATAAACTTCAATTCTACTTGCAGAAGCAAAAAGAGCCTCACACAAAGGAATTTTCACCATTGGGATGGTGGCATGAGAATGGAAAGCAATTTCCTGTTCTTTCCGCTATGGCTCGGGACGTGCTGAATGTGCCAATTTCAAATGTTGTGTCAGAGAGTCCAAGCAAGACAACAACTTGGAGACACCCGTCACTAATTGGGAAGCAATGCTTTGGAAGTTTTAGTATGTTTCAGAGATTGGATTAGATCGGAACGAAGAAATCAAGGACGTGAAGATGTTAATAGCCCAGAAGACGAGGAACTTGGAGATATATTAACGCATGGTAACCCATCTGAATTTAACACTCCAGAAGAAGGCCAATCAGTTCATATTGATTACGAAGAACTTACTAAGGCAATGCAAAACTTTTGAATTTACTCTTTTTTCGTTAATTTACTTGTAGTTAAATGTAAACCTTTCAATTTGTAAGTTTGAATTTTGAAATAAATGTAGCACTTGCAATTTATAAGTGCAATTTTTTCCCATCTTCATTATATTCTTTATATTTTTACTTTATATTAATATAACTTACAATAGTTATACAAAATACAAAAAAAAAATTAAAAATTACACTAACCCGGCCCCTTGTACCCGTAACCCGTACGATTCATTTTTTACCCGGATGAACCCGAACCCGTTAAACCCGGTAAGCCCTAACCCGTAACCGGCCCGATTCCCAACTCGTTCGGTTCCAAAATTTGCCTACCCAGCCCGACCCGGCCCAGCCCACCCGTTAGACACCCTTACAGGAGGAAGACTTACATACACTGTTAGTGTTAGTATTCTCATGACCGTTGGGGTATCCTCTAAATTTAGAAGAGTTGTTACTATTGAATTACCTAAAAGCATGTGAAACTGGACTCTTTGAAAGTAGAAGAAATAAAGGGGATATAAGAAAGACACTCAAAATTATCAAATGTCAACAACAAATGCAGGAAAAAAGTATTTAGATGCGAAAAGAAACGGAGTCAAAAGCGAATAGTTTGTCACACTAACCTAAAATAACTTAAAGAGAGAGTTCTTAGTAGAGGAATTTCAGAAAAACAAAAAAAGTTGAGTGAATAAATACAAAGTACTTCTCCATGGAAAGAGGAGGAAAAGCAACATGGAGCTGAGGGACCATTAAAACAACAGATAATAGCATGATTGTTTAAATGAGAAGAGATAATAACATCATATGACCAATCAGAGAATAAAGGATAAAGAGGTGCAGATGAAGGAAAAAGGGATGCAGATGAAGGAAAAGGGGTGCAAAGCAAGAAAACAACCAAATTCAGATTTCAAGAAAGGAGCTTTCCAGCATTATATTAGATGTCGAATCAACCCTACCTTTAGGTTCCCAATCAGTTAATGACAAATATATAGCAGCATTTGTCAATATTTAAGAAGACTACCAAAAATATGCAAGCGCTTCAAAGCCCTTACATTAGGAGGGCCCTTCAAGAAGGCAGAGATGCAAGTGCATCTAGCATAAACTGGAGAATGGTAGATAAAAAACCCTGATGGACAGAAAAGATATTAGAGCAGGCAAGGGTCCTGAGTTCGAGTCTCATTGTTACTTTTTTTTTTTTGTGAAATGGTAAAGGTATTATTAATAAAGTTACCAAGATGGTACAAATAAAGCACAGGACTCCAGAAAGACTAGAAGATATTGTACTATATCACAAAAGCAACTACATCCTTCCTACTAACTGATCTAAGAAATCCATATATTGATCCATACTTCCAATATACCTACTATTACACTAGAAAAAAAGATTATGGAGACACTTATTCTTAATTTTAGAAATAAGAATTAAATAAATACTGCTACATTTATTTTTTTAAAAAATCATGTAATTCGCCCATGGAGAAAAAAAATCAAGCATGCACGTGACGAGACATGTTAAAGACATAACTAAATAAATAAAGAATGCTCGGCCAAACAACTTAATTTTTAGATGAAATGACACCTATGTTGCGCGGACTCTTCAAATTTCCTGCCATACCCGTGTCGACACGACATTCATGTGGGTTCCACATCGGATATTATGGTCAACCGATTTTGGGTACTTTGACCAAAGCTACAGAAAAATTCAAGATAAAATACATATTGACTTCCAACATCAAAACAAAAGCTAGGGTAAATTTGAAGCGGGTATGCCGCTATTGGGGAAGGCCTTTAGATGGATCCAGCAACTCTTGCTTCTTCTTTTTTTTCTTTTTTAAGGGAGAGAAGCAGAGAGCTTCAAAGAGGGACTTGCAGAAGACGGGCATTCGACGAGAGATACTAAAAAATATTGTACCCCATTTGTTCTCCATTATAAGCAAATCAATATAGTGAAAGCTTGACGTGTTTGCTAGATCTTCAAGAGTTTTATCTCCCTATAATTTGGTTCATTCTAGTTAGCATTCTTCCGTGTTGAGAAATTTTGTGAATGAACGGCAGAATTATTGGTTGCACTCCACGGTCCACAACCGACAAGTAAGTTTTTCACAAAATATTTCTCATAATTTAGGAAATTTTTATAAATTTATTTTTAGAATTTTAAATTATTTTTTGCCAAATCCCTGCACTCGTATCCGTATCTGGATCCCGTATCCCCGAATCTTAAAATTTAGATTATGAAGGATCTGACCTCTAGATCCGCACCCGGATAGGATGACACACCCGTCAACACCTCTAAAAGCATGCTTATCTACATTTATTCACTTAGTTCAAAAGGACTCCCTTGGTCCAAATTGATTGTTCCATAACATGTGGTATTAGTGTTTTTTGGGGAAATATGTGGGCGCAAAATTTACTTTTCAGCTTACAACACAACATAGATCCTACCAGCAAACAATCAAGAAGAGCATTATAAATCTGATTTTGAAACCTAGCAGACTAGTCACTTTGCTAATTCTTCATTCATAATTTGCACTGTCTCCAAAATATTAAAAAATAAGCAATTAGAAGTAAATAATTAGTAACTGAAGTAGCACAGATTCTATTAGCATACAATTAAAAAGTTGATTTCACAAATCCTCCTTAAACCTAGCAGCGTCAATGATTCTTTTAAATTTCTTTAAACCGTCTTTATTAGATATGTGGATTAGTGAAATCTACAAACCTGAGGTGTTGATGGAAGCATGTAAAGTGTATTATCAGGAGTTTGATAAAATGCTGAAACCTCTTGCTCAATAAGATCTTTTGCACAGTTTGATAAATCTACGAGCACAGTGCAAGCAGGAATTATAGAACTTGATGAATAATCCCTTGCAGCTGATGGCTGCTGACTCCAAAATGCTGCAGCATCCTACATAGCAACAGGGAAAATTTTATGCAATCAAACAACTAATAAATTTCTTCTAACTAGCTCAGGATTGAGGCTTAGTTGTTGTTGTCACTGTAGTTGTAATCCCTTAAAAAATTTACTAGATTCTCCAGCATAAAAGCATAAATATGTCAGTGGAACATCTAATTTATTAACAAATTGGAAAATCTTCAGTGAAGACACACTGAGATGCATATATATCGGAATGGGCATCAAGTTGCACATCAATGTACATATAACCTACTACTTCCACCCAATTTTGTTTAACCAAATGCTGTCCAATAATTTATCCAGTAAACCTTTCAAACTAGGTCGTCAAACAATGCATATGTTAAAACTTCAGTGTTCTAACAGGTACCACATTTTTTTGCACCTTTGTACAAATCTATAAAAGTCTAAGACGTAAGACATTTCTCATGCCTTATCCTATATTCACTCATTTCTCAAACATAAAATGGGACAGAACTAGTACATTAGACAAGGTTGGGCTGCTGAAGCCATATTAATTATGCCAATAACTTCATCATATGGTCCCTTTGCTTCAATCTTTATGACACTCTTCGATTTAGGGATGTCCCAGAATATTACACAATCCCATACCTATACAACTTTTAAGATTCAAATTCATTATACAATTCGTTCAGCTTTTCAACCATACTTTAGTGTTTTCTTCAACTATTGACAATATAAAAAGGTAAATCAAATACTTTTGCTTGTAACTCATCCAGCCACCTCTTCTTGGTGTTTTTATTATATATAATATGCCACTCTTTACCGACTAAAAAAATAAAATAATAATAATAATAAAGAGGTAAGTCAAATTAACATCTCAGACTCTGACCAGTCAAATGTTTGTTGTTATATATAGAATAGAATTGAGGGAGTACTAGATAATGACCATTTTGGTAAATGATCAACATAATTGTAAGCCATGGGAAATTTCACTTTTAGTTTCCAACAAAAGTATTTAGACTATGTGCAAGGCTACATTTGATCATATAGTAAACTCAAACATATTTAAGGAGTCCCATTGCACGAGTATCTGATTTAATGGTCAAAGCAATTCAAGTTAGTTGTTCCAAGTTCCAACACATTGCTTAAGGTACACATGCACTAAGTTGGAAAGTAATAGTGTCTCATATCTTCAGACCGCAATCACATGCAACCCCCCCCCCCTCCCTCCAAAAAAGGAAATAAAAATGTTAAAACAGAAGGCTGGTGTAGTGACATATCGCACCGCATAGATGGACATAAGTTCAGTCGTACCATGCTTGCCTTCAGTAGGGCACTATAAATAGATTCAAGCTCTGATCGCCGAGCATCAAATTCTTCGATCTTCTTCCATTTCTTTCTCAAAGAATCTTCAGCTTCTTTTCTCTCCGCGCACAATGTATTTAAACGTTGTATTTCAGACATTAGAGTGTTCACGCTAGCTCTTAATCCAGCTGCTTCTCTTTCCTTTGTCCAGACCTCCAGCTACAAAAGGAAGAAAAAAATTGCAAGGACATCCCACGTGTACAAAATCAATAAATAGGTTTCATACAAGTAACCGGGCTTGTGCTAGAGAAGATTATAAGATTACACGCAAGACCAGCATGTTTGAAACTACCAAGAGAAAGCAGACAAACCAAAGGAAAGTAAAGCACTATTCAACACCTTTAAAAATACAATATATTCAATATTTACATCTCTAAACTTAATCAGAAGAAGTACGATAACCCTTATAATAATAACACTATTCAATCAATAGTTGCCCACGCACAACTTCAGAATGTTCTTCAAAGAAACCAAGAAAGGTGTCGCATCCCGCTTTACCACAGGTCCACAGCCTATGCAGTATTTTTAAGTTTTATAAGAGAGAAGTCAAACCTCAAGTTGTCTGAGGCTGCTCATACTCTTTGATGTTCCACCAATTACTAGTGAGTGTGAAGAGATTGCATCACCAGTTCCTTGCAGGCGCTTTAAAAGCTGTTGACTCATATTTCTTGCTTCTGCGGCTTTATTCAATGCATCTTCGGTAGCCATGAATTGCTGAACATGTGCTTTCTGCATAGGACAACAAATCAGACAGTTTAGAAAATATACCAAAATAAACAGATTTTCTGCATATAAAAATGAAAGGTCTTAGTTCTTACAACCGTAAAAACAAGTGTATATCTAACAATGAACTCACAGCATCCATGTCAGGTTAAAAATTGGGAAGGAAGTATAACAGATGGGAAACACTCAACTAATAATCAAGTCAAATTGGAAACCCAATTCAGGTCAAAGGGAGCAACAGTTTACGAAGAGCTCCAAAAGGATTTCAAGAAACAAAAAAAAATAAGGCAATCTATTAAAAAAGCCTAAGGAACTTCGCAAAGTAAAAACTTGAAGGTGGCAAATAACTATACGCGATGACATAAAAAAGGACCTGTCTCTCAAGAAGTTGATTTTGAGTCCCTCTTGAAGACGCATCACCTCCAATTTTGCCATTTCCATAAAGCTGATACTGTAAAGGTGACGTTACATCAGGAGAAGAAGCATCCATTACTCTGTCATTCTCGTACTTGTACCTGATTTGAAGTTAAATATTGATAACAATGAATAGGTACATCATCATACCACAATTATCATAAACTGGCTTCAAGCAGATACACCTTACCACAAAATCAAGCGGAACCAAAGAACTCTATCCCTTTCAAATCGGTGGCCTTGTCAGAAATTACATGTTTTATTAAACAGATAATTTGAATTAGTTTACCTTTTCATTCCATCAATCAACTCTCAAATAATTGGGTCAGCTATATCAATCTTCTGTATGCATTCCACTCTCATGTCCATTTCATTCTAATACTGAACGGTTTATCTTGTAAGGCAAGTCAGAGATTCTTTAAACCAGATTTTCGAAATCTTGCAATTAACCCCAGACGGGTATAAAAGTGCCTAACCAGAATAAAAGGACTCCCAACACCGAACTTAATATAAGCGTCACAGCAACTAAGTATAGTTCTAACTAGTTTGCATCGACTACAATTGGTATGACACTTATCTCTGATTAATTTACCTTTTGATATATTAAAATATGAGGAAGTGCAACAGTTGATCAATTGAATTTTTGGTCATACATAATTAAAGTCAGAAGTTTCCACACACTAAAATGAACATATATTTCCCATAAAAGTAAATTTACCAAATCAGGTAACTGCAAAAAGAAACAAGAAAACAGGAAAATAGGAGTTATAGTAGTTTTCAGTTGCTCATTCAAATAATCACAGCAAAGAACAATCAGAATCCAAGGTAGACGTAATTCCACTCATAAATGAAGATTTTAAAGCTATTTCTAAGAAGATCAGATTACCTTAGAATCTCTGCATCAGCTCTAACATCAACTTTCTCTATTTCTCGAGTAATCGAAGTCTTCAGCTTTTGAGCATATGCAGTGATTCCCTGTAGCAACTGAGGAGGACTTTTCAGGCAACTTACAATTGCATCTCTTACTTCATCGGGCAAATCACCATCAAGGTCAATACCTAACTTGGCAGCTTGTAACAGAGAATTCATATGGATTCCACTTCCTTCATAAGCAGGAAAAGAGTTGTGAATCTTTTCAGCCATCTGCATAGCAAGAGACTCGCATGCCTTCCTGATATTTCTTTCCCATGTTGTTTCAATGAGAATGACATCCTCTGCACTTTTGGCTCCTTTAAAAGTTGAATAAACAGATTCTTTCTCATTTGCATGAAAAGTAGTAATCACCTCCGCAGAAGAATCAACACTAGACCGCTTAACATTCCTTGCTTGGCTAACATAATAACTTAGACGTTTATGGTACTCCGAAAATATTTTTGCAGCTTCATCACACTGTTGGTCATAAGCCTCCAGCATTACTTGTTTATGTCTGCACTTAAAAAGTATCAATATCAGCTATACTTAATGCCACCAGTGCTAACCAGTCTGGAAACAGGTTCTTGTTGCTTATGGACAGAAAATGGGCAAGTTTAACAATGACGAAAATAATCCAACCCGTCCCATCCCTACCTTCAGAGAGTCAGTAGTAATAGTCACAAGGTTAACTCGATTTCATATTATCAAAGTGAATCCAAAAATTTAGAGTAAATGAACTTGGAGTTGGTATAGTCGATTATATATACATATTCCTCGGCTTGATGATCAATGAAGTGAGAGGAACAATTATGTCTCAAGTTCAAATCCCGGCGGTGGCAAAAAAGGTGATTTCTTCTCATTCGCCTAAGCCTTGATGGGCAGATATACCCACTATCTATACTGGTGGGAGGTAGCAGGTACCCGGTAATAGTCGAGGTGGACACAAGCTAGACCGATACCACCATCATTATTATATAAACACACACACACATACATTTGCTTCTTCTTTTTTGGGTATACGTATACATGGTCCGAGCAGAATGTAATGGATTCAATTAACTGCTAGAAGAGATAGATTTGCCTTTTGCATATTACACTTTAAGATGAGGCATCGACGCAAGACTTTCTTCTATAAATAAGCTCATCACTGGAATCAAAATTAAGAACAACACAAAGCTAGTAGTTACTAATAGATGACAAAATAACGTTACAATAAGCTAATTTTCAGAGAGGATACCTATAGTTAGACCTCTCGTCAAGCATGCGCTTACGCTCAGCCTCCTCCCTCGAGACCTCCAACATCCTTGCCTTCAACTCTTTCCTCTGACGCCTCACTATCTGCCTTAGCCTTTCCACCTCTTTCTCCGCCAAGTCTCTCTCCTGCAATGCAAATTCCCTACTATTCTCACCCAAACCATTGTCCCTACCCACTCCCCCTACCTTCTCCTTCTTCTTCCCTTTACTCCTCCCTGAATCAACAGCATTAACATTTTCATCATCTTTTCCGTGCACAAGGATATTGCGGCGGATTTTTTCAACAGTTTTCTCGGATTTCACTCTGTTCAAGAGGAAATTCCAAATCGGTAACATGTTCCCACGGCAAATCTTGCGAAGCGAATCGATGGTGGGCATTGCTGCTTTGCTTGAAGCTGCGTATGAACCTAAAGGTTGGTACCCCATCTCCTTCTGAAGCCATTCCAGTATAGCTTCTGGTTGTACGGACCCTGCCATTATCGGAACTAGGGTTTCCAATTTCCTAAAAAATGCAGCTAAGTTCACTCCAGTAGCGAAAATTCCCAAACTAACGCATAGTTAGTTGATCAATTGATACCCCAAAAACGCGAACTGGTGCAAAATGGGAGTGTTTAAAAAACTAAAACTCGGGGAAGTAAGATGGGAGAAATGAATTTTCATAAAAGATGAACAGATCTGAAGAATGTGATTGCCGGCAGTGGTTAGAGTAGAAGTAGCGTGGCCGTAAGGGATCTGTAGCTTAGTGGGTCACTGGATCCACACTCGTAATGTACAGAATTACGAAATGGACAATTGAAACACAAAGACAAAATAGTGAAAGTTCAAAATATAGAAGGTCCCGCTCGAATCATTACGCGTGCTAAATGCTAATGCTTCACCTTCACTGCCGCCCGGCCCAAACGTTCTACAAGGTATAGTTAGAGTTTTTAGTCAAAACTAGGTAATAAACTCGCGCTTCGCGCTCGATTAAACAATTTTTTTTTTTTTTTTGGTGAAATAAGTCAATGTAGAAGAAATAGAATATTATCATATAAAAAATAATAAACTATAATGTAAGCCATACATAAGAAAAATGCTAAATATCAAACATATATGAAAAGGTACATATACAAAAAAAAAAAAAAAAATAGAACAATGCTTACCTTTTTGTATAAACCATTTATAAGGTTTTCATACAAAAAGTATTTGTTTAAACTTATAGGTCTGTTTTACTTCAACTTTATAATAAAAAATATTTTAAGATTCTCCCTTAATAATTTATTACTCTAAAGAGATTTTAACTTAGAAGTATCAAAAAGTTGTACATACATACAAAAAGAATATTTTACAGATACATAATGAGATTGTACCATCCATGTTAGCTTGCCTATTAGCGTTTCTTTTCTTCCATGGAGTAGAATGCTTGCGTGGTTAAGAAAAAAAAATAGGGCAATAAGGATGTATTCAACATTTCCTATGTTAAATAGGTTTTACCAAAAGAAAAAAAAAAGAGAAGGGAAGGACAAACTCTATGGAAACAAAAAAAAAAAAACGACTACATAAAGCTGAGATATTAACATATCTGGTCAATAAACTATACTAATAGCGGAAGGGGAAAAGTGTGAAGCATATATAAATAGGTGTTAACCATCTAATTAATAAATAACGACGGGGAAGGGAAGAATTAAATATAGTAAAATTTGGGCGCTTAAAAGTAAAGTAGGTAGAAAATGAGAGAGAGAAAAAAGCGAGGAAAAAATAATTCTTCTTTTTAATTTATTTATACACAAGGGATGTGCCAATGCACATTTGCTATGACCAAAATTATACACGCACACAGAAGAATCCTGTTAATAATAGGCTGTTATTTTATCTTACCTTTTAATATATTATTGGAGAGATTTGACTCCAATAAGGATGTTATTACTTCTATAAAAATCGTCCATCTGCCATCATTTCAAAGGTTGTTTTATGCCTTCTCAGACATTGTTCCTGAAAATAAAGACTATATTTCTTGCAAGTATTATAGACTCAATACCATCTAGCCCAACGAAAAACAAATGTCATGTTGCTTTGAAGAGCGAGAAAAAACTTAGAAAACTTCATGCTTTGGATGATAGTGCGACTAAAAGAATCAAATAAAACTATTCAACTGCACTACGGATAAAAACAAAAAAGCATAATATGAACTCATAAAAGACCATGTAATTCCATATATATACATACGAATCGATCAAAATCATTGCGTCAACTCCTTCCTCAACTGCTACGACATTGAGCATACTGTACTGAAATAACAGAGTTACACGGGTACGCAGTAAACATAAGCATACCCATTATATGTCAAAACTACCAATACAATCACGATTCATTAGAAAAATTGGAAAACACGCCTCAATATGTTCAAATCATACACAATCGCAATTGATATTGTAGCACAATATTACTAAGAATTAACATGGCATGGTATAAACTTTCTACCTTGGCGATTGTTTCCACTCCTCTTCCTCCATGCCTTTTCTTTTTACCCTACTCTCAAAGCATGGAATAAAATTGATGAGGCTTTGGTCTTCCTAATATTTGGTTGTGACTTTTGGTAACGGGCGAGGCTTTGGTCTTCTAGTAAATGGAAAGGTTTAATTAGTGGTGACTTTTAGTAACGGCTGGAAACGGTTAAGGTTTGTGACTTTGAAGTTTAACATTTTTATTGAATTGTGTATAAAAATGAGGGAAAATGACAAAAAAGAAAAATACATTTCTTGAGTTTAGAGAGTGCCACCTCACCTTGACCAAGGACTTGCTTTATATTAATATATAGATTATCCCTTACCATTAAGGGCAGGTTCAATTTTGTCCTTTAAATTATACTGAGTATTATTAGTCCTCTAAATTTGCAAAATATGAGCATATTTAGTGCCCGTTTGGACATAAAATTTGATGGAAGATTTTTTCAAAAAAAATTACTTTTTTCCGAAATCAGCATTTGTTCATAAAATTTTCAATTTTCACTTGAAGATGCATTTTGAAAATTTTTGAATTTGAAAAACTGTAAAAAGTTATTTTTTAAAATTTTCACTCAAATCACTCACAAAATTTCAAAAACAACCCAAACTGAAATTTATATCCGAACACAACTCTAAATTTCAAATACCATCTTCACTTGAAAAAAAATTCACCATTTTTTCGAATTTTACAATTCTTATGTCCAAACGCCTAGTTAGTCTAAGTAACAAAAAATACTCACTTCCGTTTGAAAACTGTCACGACCCGGACTTTCCACCCTCGGGAGTCGTGACGGCACTTACTAGTGAAAGCTAGGCAAGCTAACCAATTGAATTATTTACCTTGTTTCCATTCTAAATCCATTAACAATTAAGAACCAGCAGTTATCAATCAACAAAATTTACTAAGCGGAAGATTAAATTTCAAGTTTAATAATATTGTAAATACCATTCCATAACAAATTTACCCAAGACTGGTGTCACAACTTCACAGACTGTCTAGGAGTACTACAAATAAAGGTCTGGAAGAAATACATACAACACTGTCTCTGGAAATACATGAAAGAAACAGGAATAGTAGATAGAAGGAGACGCCAAGGCCTGCGGACGCTTGCAGGACTAACTCGGGTCACCTGATGAATAAGAAACAGCAATCTCACTGCGGTCCGAAATCTACAGCACTGGGATCTGCACAAAAGAGTGCAGAGTGTAGTATCAGCACAACCGACCCCATGTGCTGGTAAGTACCTAGTCTAACCTCGGCGAAGTAGTGACGAGACTAGGACCAGACTACCAAATAAATCTGTGCAGTTAAATCATATACAGCGGAAATACAACAACAACAACAACAACAACCCAGGAAAATCCCACAAGTGGGGTCTGGGGAGGGTAGTATGTACGCAGACCTTACCCCTACCCCAAAGGGGTAGAGAGGCTGTTTCCGAAAGACCCTCGACTCAAGATAATAAGAAAAACCAGAAAAACAAAAGGGGAGAATATTAGTTTCACCATAGAGATCATAGGAAAAATAGGAACCTAAAATGCATAAGAAAAATACAAGACAGAAATGATGGCTAGTAAATAGATCTAGCACCGAAAAGAGAAAATATTAAGACACGACAATGCCCCTAGTAATTTTCGATTAAAACCTTACCAGACTAGGCTCACAATGGAACAAAGTAACGCAAGACTCAACTAGCTCCTAGCCTACAACTGTAATACTCGACCTCCACAAATTTCTATCAAGTGTCATGTCCTCGGAAATCTGAAGTCTCGCCATATCCTACCTGATCACTTCTCCCCAATACTTCTTAGGCCGCCCTCTACCTCTTCTCGTTCCCTCCACAACCAGCCGCTCACACCTTCTCACTAGAGCATCTGGGCTTCTCCTCATTACATGCTCGAACCATCTAAGCCGCGCTTCTCGCATCTTGTCATCAATGGGAGCCACGTGCACCTTCTCCCGAATATCATCATTTCTAATCTTGTCCATCCTAGTGTGCCCGCACATCCACCTCAACATTCTCATTTCAGCTACTTTTATCTTTTGGATATGTGAGATCTTAACAGGCCAACACTCTGCCCCATACATCGTGGCCGGTCTAACCACCGCTTTATAGAACTTACCTTTGAGTATTGTTGGCACTCTTTTGTCACACAAAACTCCGGATGCTAACCTCCACTTCATCCATCCTACCCCAATACGGTATGCGACATCTTCATCAATCTCCCCTCTCTCATGGATAACTGACCCAAGGTACTTGAAGCTTCCTCTACTTGGGATAACCTGTGATTCAAGCCTCACATCCACGCCCACTTCCCCCGGCTCAGTGCTGAAAATACACTCCAAGTATTCCGTTTTCGTTCTACTCAGCTTGAAACCTTTAGACTCAAGAGTATGTCTCCAAACTTCCAGTATCTCGTTAACACCGGTTCGTGACTCATCGATCAGAACTATGTCATCGACAAATAGCATGCACCATGGCACCTCCCATGTATATGGTTTGTTAACGCATCCATCACCTAGGCGGATAAAAATGGACTGAGCGCAGAGCCTTGGTGTAACCCCATTTCAACCGGAAAGTTCTCAGAGTCGCCTCCTACCGTCCTAACCTGAGTCTTAACCCCATAATACATGTCCCTAATCGCCATAATATAGGGAATCGGCACACCTTTTGCCTCCAAGCATCTCCATAAAACTTCTCTAGGAACCTTGTCATACGTTTTCTCCAAGTCAATAAACACCATGTGCAGATCCTTCTTTCTCTCTCTGTACAGTTTCACAACCTCCTAACAAGGTGTATAGCTTCTGTGGTTGAACGACCCGGCATGAACCCGAACTGGTTGTCTGATATAGACACTGTCATCCTCACCCTTGCTTCAACGACCCTCTCCCATACTTTTATGGTATGACTCAGTAATTTGATACCCCTATAATTATTACAACTCTGGATATCACCTTTGTTCTTATACAACGGGACCACCGTACTCCACCTCCACTCGTCTGGCATCCTCTTTGCCTTGAAAATAACATTAAACAGCCCAGTCAACCACTCTAAACCTGCTCTCCCTACACCCTTCCAAAATTCCACTGGAATCTCGTCTGGTCCGGTTGCTCTTCCCATACTCATCCTACGCATAGCCCCCAAGACCTCCTCAACCTTGATACGCCTGTAGTGCCCGAAGTCCCGGTGACTCACGGAATGCTCCAATTCGCCTAGCACAATATCCCGATCCCTTTTTTCATTCAGAAGTCTGTGGAAGTAAGTTTGCCATCTCCTCTTAATCTGGGCATCTTCCACCAGTATCCTACCATCCTCGTCCTTGATGCATCTCACTTGGTCCAAATCTCGAGCCTTCCTCTCTCTCAACTTAGATAGCCGAAATAACTTCTTCTCCCCGCCCTTTTCCCCCAGTTCCTCGTACATACGGCTATAAGCTGCAGTCTTCGCCTCTGTGACCGATAGTTTAGCTTCTTTCCTTGCTACCTTATATCTCTCCATGCACGCTCGCCTCTCCTCCTCACCTATGCTCCCCACTAACTTCAGGTATGCCGCATTCTTCGCTTCCACTTTACCTTGGACCACTTCATTCCACCACCAGTCACCTTTATGCCTACCAGATACACCAGTCGAGACCCCTAACACCTCTCTCGCAGATGACCTTATACAGTCTGATGTTGCTGACCACATAGTGTTTGCGTCCCCACTGCTCCTCCAAGCTCCCATAGCCAACAACCGACACTCCAACTGTTGGGCTTTATCCTTAGTCAAGGCTCCTCACCTGATTCTCGGTGATCCCCGAGCAGACCGTTTCCTCCTCGATAACCTAATACCAACGTCTATCACCAAGAGTTTATGTTGAGTCGCGAGTGCCTCGCTCGGAATCACCTTGCAATCCTTACACAAACCGTTGTCACACCTCCTGAGGAGAAGATAGTCAATCTGAGTCTTCGCTACCCCATTTTGAAAAGTAACCAAATGCTCCCTCCTCTTCGGAAATCTAGAGTTCGCAATCACCAACCCAAAAACCTTAGCGAAGTCCAACAGCGTGGTACCTCCTCCGTTCCTCTCCCCAAAGCCAAATCCTCCATGCACCTCGCCATAACCACCCGCGTTTGCCCCAATATGACCATTGAAATCCCCTCCTATGAATAGCTTCTCGGCAGGCGGGACATGGCACACAATCTCATATATCCCCTCCCAGAAGCGTTGTTTAACCTCTTCAGATAGGCCCGCATGCGGCGCATAGGCGCTAATGACGTTCAGGGTATACTCTCCAACCACCAACTTAATAACCATCAATCTATCATTCACTCGTCTAACTTCGACCACAGACTCTCTAAGTTCCCTATCCACTAAGATACCTACTCCATTCTTACCTCTCTCGACTCCTGAGTACCAAAGTTTATACCCGTCTGCATCCCTCGCACTCAAAATAGAAGCAGATAATTACGACTAAAGTTGGGCGGGGGAAACATGCTATGGGGAGTAACAGATAACAACAGAACAACAGTAGAGAAATATAAGGAATGCTATAAATCAATTACCAGCAAAGATAAGGAAATAAGAAGAATGAGTACACATGTAATACAGTTGCAGGCGTGCAACCCGATCTCATCTCATATAGTACCGTTGCAAGCGTGCAACCCCCTTCCATTTTATATTGTACCGTTGCAGGCGTGCAACCCGCTCCCATTTCATGTATTACCGTTGCAGGCGTGCAACCCGCTCCCATTTCATATAATTACCGTTGCAGGCGTGCAACCCGCTCCCATTTCATATATTTCCATTGCAGGCGTGCAAACCGTTTCCATTTCATATATTTCTGTTGCAGGCGTGCAACCCGCTCCCTTTTCATATGTTACCATTGCAGGCGTGCAACCCGCTCCCATTTCATATGTTACTGTTGCAGGCATGCAATCCGCTCCCTTTTCATTTATCAATACCAATCATAATAGAATCCTGGCAAGGGAACAATAATATAACAACAACATCCCGACAAGGGAACAACAATATGACAACTACATCCCGGCAAGGGAACAATAATGATAATCCTTATATGAAGTACAAAAAAATCTCAATGGAGTCACAACAATTACAATACAAGACTCACGGGCATGCTTGACACCGACGTATAGATACTCGTCACCATGACTATACGTCGTACTCCACAATTAGCACATAGCAAATAAGACACAACTCTTAATCCCTCAAGCTAAGGTTAGACCAAACACTTACCTTGATGCCACGAACACAACTCAAGCCTCAACTATCGTTTTACCTCTTGATTCCACCACCAACTCACTCGTATCTAGACACAAGTTACTTAATAATATTAATAAGTGCTAAAGGAAACATTTTTAATGCATGGAAATAAATTTTCTAAAGTTTTTTCCAAAAAGTCAAAAATCGACCCTGTGCCCGCTTGGTCCAAACCCGAAATTCGGACCAAAACCCGATTACCCATTCACCCCCGAGCCCGGATATATAATTGGTTTTGGAATCCGACCTCAATTTGAGGTCTAAATCCCTAAATTTCAATATTCTTAGGTTTTACCCAAAATTTCCCAATTCCCCCATGAAAACCCTAGATTCTAGGATAAAATCTTGTAAAAAGAAGTTGAGTAAAGAAAATGAGTTATAAATCACTTACTAATATTTTGGAGAAGAAAGGTTGTTTGAAAAATCGCCTCTTAGGTTTTTGGGGTTTTGAAAAATGAAAAATAACTGAAAATCCTGTTTAAATATACCCCTCTCAGACCCCCTGTGCAGACCGCACAAAAAGGAGTGCGGCCGCGAAGCTCACAATGTTGACTGCAATGACATGCTTTAGTATTTTGGCCATAACTTTCTCTACAAATGTCTAAATTGGGATTTCTTTAACTTTTTGGAAACTAGACATGAAGGGCTACAACTTTTGTCTTTGAATCATCTCAATAATCCTTGTAGATCAAAAGATATAGGCTTCCAAAGTTAGACCGGTGAAATTCTTCTTCACTGCGGACCGCGCCAAAAGGAGTGCGGCCGCAAACGCCCCTTCGCGGTCAACACAAAATCAATGCGGTCAGCACTGGCGGGTTCAGAGATCTGCAACATCTCTGGACCTGCAACAACTATGTTTTAAGACTAAAAAATTCCGGAACCTACCCGAAACTCACCCGAGCCCTCGGGACTTCATACCAAACGTGCATACTAGCTAAAAAACATCACATGGACCTACTAGTGCGATCACATCATCAAAATAACATGTAAAATCATGAATTAAACCTCAAAAATCAACATTTTCATCAAGAACTCTCAAAGTTCATAACTCTTCAACCGGAAGTCCAACTCACGTTAAATAAACTCTGTTTTTTACCAAACTTCACAGTTATCTTTTAAATACTATAACAAGTTTGTACCGGGCTCAGGAACCAAAATACGGGACCGATACCAATGGTTTCAAACATTAATTCTTTTCTTCATTTCTTAGATAATTCCGCAAAATAATTTCTTTCAAAAATTGATTTCTAAGGCTTGGGACCTCGGAGTTCATTTCCGGGCATACGCCCAAGTCCCATATTTTACTGCGGACCTCCCGGGATCATCGGAACATGGATACGGGTCCATTTGCTCAAAATGTTGACCAAAGTCAAATAAAAATCAACTTTTTAACTCTAAAAATTTCTATTTCTCATCTTTTCACATAAAAGGCTTCCGGTTATGGGTCCGGACCACGAACGCAAATCAAGGTGAGGTAAAAAAGAGGTTTTTAGGCCTCGAAATGCTAAATTTACTTGCAACTCAAGTGATGACCCAAAATTCTCCACCTCTAAAACAACTGTTCGTCCTCGAATGGACATAAGAACGAAGTACCTGAGTCGGGAAAAAGATGGGGATAACGGCTCCGCATATCAGACTCGGACTCCCAGGTCGATGCCTCAGCAGGATGACTTCTCCACTGAACATGAACAAAAGGGAAACTCTTCGATCTTAACTGACGAACCTACCGATCTAGAATAGCTACCAGCTCCTCCTCGTAGGACAAGTCCTTGTCCAACTGGATAGTGCTGAAATCTAACATGTAGGATGGATCATCGTGATACTTCCAAAGCATGGACACATGGAACACTGGATGTACGACTGATAAGCTCGACGGCAACGCAAGTCTGTAAGCCACCTCCCCCACTCGATCAAGAATATCAAATGGGCCAATGAACCTAGGGCTAAGCTTGCCCTTCTTCCCAAATATCATCACGCCCTTCATAGGCGACACTCGAAGTAATACCCCGCTCACCGACCATGAAAGCCAAATCACGAACCTTACGGTCGGCATAACTCTTTTGCCTGGACTGAGCTGTACGAAGCCTATCCTGAATAACCTTGACCTTTTCCAAGGCATCCTGTACTAGATCTGTACCCAATAACTGAGCCTCTCCCGGCTCAAACCATCCAACCGGCGACTGACACCGCCTACCGTATAAAGCCTCATAAGGAGTCATATAGATACTCGACTGGTAGTTGTTGTTGTAGGCGAACTCTGCTAAAGGCAAAAACTGATCCCACGAGCCTCTAAAGTCAATGACACACGCTCAGAGCATATCCTCCGAAATCTGAATAGTACGCTTGGACTGCCCGTCCATCTGAGGATGAAATGTTGTGCTCAACTCACCCTGTATGCCCAACTCTCGCTGAACTATCCTTTAGAAACGTGAGGTAAACTGCGTACCTCGGTCCGAAATGATAGACACGGGAACACCATGAAGACGAACAATCTCTCGGATATAGATCTCAGCTAACCTCTCGGAAGAATAGGAGACTGGCTGACTTGGTTTCGGATATAGATCTCAGCTAACCTCTCGGAAGAACTGGCTGACTTGGTTAGCCTATCAACAATAACCCACACTACATCGAACTTCCTCCAGGTCTGTGGGAGTCCAACAACGAAATCCATAGTGATCCGCTTCCACTTCCACTCAAGAAGCTCAATCCTCTGAAACAAACCACTAAGCCTCTGATGCTCATACTTAACCTGGTAACAATTCAAACACCGAGCCATATACGCAATGATATCCTTCTTCATCCTCCTCCACCAATAATGTTGTCGCAAATCCTGATACATCTTAGCGGCGCTCGGATGAATAGAGTACCGGGAACTATGGGCCTTCTCTAAAATCAAATCTCGAAGCCCATCCACATTAGGCACGCAAACTCGACCCTGCAGCCTCAAAACTCCATCATCTCCTAATATAAACTGCTTGGCACTTTCGTGCTGCATCGTGTCCCTAAGGACACACAAATGAGGATCATTGAACTATCGATCTCGGATATGCTCCAATAATGAAAAACAAGCGACTGTGCAAGCTAACACACGGCTAGGCTAAGAAACATCCAACCTCACGAACTGATTGGCCAAAGCGTGAACATCCAAGGCAAGCGGTCTCTCACCGACCGGAATATATGCAAGACTACCCATACTTGCTCACTTTCTACTCAAAGCATCAACCACCACATTGGCCTTTCCCCGATGATATAGGATGGTGATATCATAGTCCTTTAATAGCTCCAACCACCTTCTCTGCCTCAAATTTAGTTCCTTCTGCTTGAACAAGTACTGCAGACTCTTGTGATCCGTGAACACCACACATGACACACCATATAAATAATGCCTCTAAATTTTCAACGCATGAACAATGGCTGCTAGCTCCAAATCATGAACTGGATAGTTCTTCTCATGAATCTTCAACTGACACGAAGCATATGCAATAACCTTGCCATCCTGCATAAACACCGCACCAAGTCCAATACGAGATGTATCAGAATAAACTATATAAGGCCCTGAACCTGTGGGCAAAACCAACACTGGTGCCATAGTCAAGGCTGTCTTGAGCTTTTGAAAGCTTGCCTCACACTCGTCCGACCACCTGAACTGGGCACCCTTCTGGGTTAACCTGGTCATCGGGGCTGCGATAGATGAAAATCCCTCCACAAACCGACGATAGTAGTGATCACGCCCAACTATGCCTTATAAAAAGGACAATGCGGTCATTGTAAATATAATCAGGTTTACAAGTCCGGAGTCAAATCCCACAGAGAACTAAGGCTTAGCTACAGTTGTTCACTATCACCAAGAAGACAAGCTTGAACAGTTCCTAACTTATAGATATTTAGATTCTTGTGTTTAACTAATTGATTAACAAATTAAAATAATAAATTAACAACTAAAGATACTAAGAGTTAGAGACAAGATTAAGGAGGTCTAGAGTTATGATTTCCCCAATTGTCGGAATCCTTCCCGCTATGTCTTCTATAATTTCGCCTAAGTATTCTCTACCGATCATGAGCACTCTTATTACCGTAAATCTCTCCCGAGTAATCACGACAATTTACTAGACGCACTCTCCCGAGCTACGCTAGCTGGCTTTTGATACAGCTCACTTCAGATCGCACCCAAGGCTTCGTTATCCCTAATCCCGCCTTTAAACCCTCGGTTATTGATCCCTCATATACTCTGGGAGTGGTGTTGTTCAACAATTACCTAAATATGCACTCTCTCCCGAGTTATGCATACTAAATAGGCACAGCTAATTGAGAGCTCTTCAATTAACTACAATAAGAACGTAGTTGAACAAATAGAGATTATACTACGGCTCAATTATATAAAAACATAACAAGAATTTATCCTACAAAAGGTTCTATCAAAACTCTAGATAACAAATTAGCTATTCATAATAGTATGTAAAACTACAATACTAAAAGTCATAACCAACAATGAAAAATAGGAAGAGGAAAGAAAAAACTTGTAGAAGAATTCCCAAGCCTTGCCCCTATTGTGTCTCTGCCTCCTTAGGTCAAATCTATGTCAAAAATATGTCCCCTCCAATTCTTGGTCGGCTTCCTTGGTTTAATATAGGGTTTAGGGCTTAAAATTCCGTGTTTTGCACTTTGGTCCCTGAAATTTACGCATCCTGCCGCGGTTCCACCGAGGTCGCGCCGGAACCGCGGCCAAACACCCTCTCAGATTCTTCAGTTGTCCGCGACTGCCCTCTGCCGCGGTTCTGCCGCGGTTCTGCTGCGGTCTCGGTTGTTGACCCTGTTCCGTTTGAAATTTGAAAAAATGTAAAACATAAAAGTTGTATCCCTCTGAGTTAGCTTTCCAACCATATATTGTGGATCTCAAATGGAGTTCTGAGTAAAAAGTTATGTCTATTTTACTAGACAGTACGCAATATGCTTCTTCGAGTTTTCGTTTTGTTGTTTTATCATCCGTTGATCCCCGAACGCGATCCCGGCTTAATTACTTGAGCTATTACTCAGACTTCAAAGCTCCAAACCACTTAAATTCATTACATAACATCTATATAGCTCGGAATCACACCTACAAGGCATAAAACACACAATTAGTGCAAAACACTAGCGATTAAAGCGCAAACTCAACTAAAGTGCAGTAAATTAGAGTGTAATAATCGACTAAAATACGTAATTATAGCCTATCATCAACACCCCACACTTAAACCATTGCTCGTCCTCGAGCAATCAAACTACACTTTTTTTTGTTTATAGACACGACCTTTTTAAACAATTCTCCTAACTCATCACACCAAGAGTATTTAAAATAGACTAAGCACAAAAGCGTAACATCTTCACCTCAAGATTTGACTCATAAGTACCACGCATTATTCACAATTCACCTACTTACTCTAACATAGAGGTCACTGACATTACCTTTCCTTCATGAATCAAGTGCCCTCACACAACAAAAGAGAGTAGTTCCACACAATAAAATTTAAGAACACTTAGGAACTCAAGATAGAAAGAATTCACTCACTCTCAGAAATAACATTCATATGCCACAAAAGATGCACCATAAGCTTGCCCGTAGTGTACTACTCTACTAATGGAGCTCATTCAATCTAGGATCAATTAGGACTTTATTTGGTTGTAATGTAGGCTACGGAACGGGAAAGATACATTTAGATATAAGAGTGACTACACCTCCCTAAGCACTTTAATACATATACTTTAACATTCAAACCCCATACTTATGTCAAGCCAAACTCCACCTTCACATCAATATACATCAACTCCCAAATTATTTAAGCACAATTATATCAAGAGTCACCACTATCAAAGAATATATTTTTTTTCACAGCAATGCAACTATTTTTTTCTTTTCTTTTCTTTGTCAATTCGAGTGGCTCTTGCTCTTTCAAATCAGTGCACCTTTCTCCTTATTTCATTGGTTCCGCTCAAAAGCCAAACCAACCACCCCACACTTTAACTTTTACAAAGTTCATAACAATTCAAGTGCTCATGAGAGGTTACAATGGTTCAAATAGATGGTTAATTCAACCAAATGGGTAAGGCTTGTAATGTGGTTGCCAAAGAAATAAGATTATAGGCTCAAAGGGGTTAACTACGATACATAACAATTAGGCGGGTAAAGTATACATATCTGGCTCAACAAAGAAATGCCTATATCACTTCCTAGACTGAATAAAACTACTATTTCGCTTTGCAAACACACGGGGAAAGTTCTAAGCATCAAATGCAATGCACAGAATACAACAACCCTCACACACACATGGCACATGACTCACTCAAGATTGGATCATCAAGACACTCTAGTCAAAGCAGTTAAGCAAAGTTAAAATCATACAATTTAAGGTACTTCTACAAGAGTCAAAAACTGAGCTTAAGCGTCATAACCAAAGTACTCACTATTCTCAAGGCATAACAAAGTCAAGAGATAATTCTTCACTTCAAAACACAACACAATGGCTCCTACTCCCAAAAAAAACTAACTACACCCGGTTTAAATAAAACCCTTGGAAAAGAACCGTGGTTTAAAGAAAAACCAAGGGGTAATTATTACACTACCTAACAAAAGAAAATCTTTTTGTACTTTTTCTTTAGACTTAAACCCCTCAAGAAAATTGTCTGATAGATCCATCGTCGGGAAAAGTCCAATCTTTTCTATTTAAAAAAAAATTGTTCAATTAAACTAACCCAACTAAAATAGCATAGAAAGTTACCCAGACAATCTTCTCACCCCACACTTAAAATTGTGCATTGTCCCCAATGCACACCATAACTAATAAAAAGGGTAAAAGAGACTCCCTGGTAGGCCAAAGGCCGAAACATTAACAACTCATGGGGTACTCAGACTTCTCCCAAGTTTGGTCCTTTGTGCGGGTACCTCACACTTAGTTTCAACCATTTGGTTTGTTGTTGCATCCTTCCAATACCTTTGCTTTCCATGCTCCTAGAAAATAAAAAATTGACACTACACAAATAATACAATTAAAAAAATAAAAAAATAAATAAAAGAAAGCAATAAAGCTGGGTTGCCTCCCCACAAGCGCTTGATTTAACGTCGTGGCACGACGCGGATCACTTTTTGCCTCCACCTCGAGTTTATGAATTGAACCCAAGTTTTGATTCAAGCTTATGATTATGGTTATGGGGCGGTGGAATGAATCTGACTGGCCCAATAAAATAATGTAGTATTCTGCACTTCTTGGCCTTTAGATGAGGTGTGTAATCCCGACTTTCTGGAAAGAAGAATTCCAGAATGTAAGCACTTTGTTCCTCATTCCTTGACTCCTCAAGTGGCTCGGACGACTCTATTTTCATATCATCATCTAAACACAATGTGGAAAAATGCTTGGAGTGAGGACCAATGCGCTCAACTACATGAACATTGGGACAATCTACATTCTCAACACTAATGACAATAGAGTCAACTAAATATGTATCCTCAATATCCTTGGTTGACTCTAGTATCTCCTCTACGACATCGGCATCCTCAAAATCTAGATGGTTAGAGTGTTGGGGTTCTACTTTGGATCCCTCCATTGGCACCTCAATTTCCGTCTCTAATGCAAATTGCTCCCGGTTACTATCCATAATATTGACATATTGAGCATTAAAAGCTTCAACTAGTTGACTCACTTGAGCCTCTAAGTTGCGAATAGTTTCATCTTGCCTTTCTACCTGCAGCTGTATTTTACTTTGTTGTTCTATAATGCACTTTAACATATCCTCGATCTTCTTTAGGTCAGCTTCCCTAGGTTCTTTGTTCCTATTATCCTCACAAGAAAACGTAGAATCATCATAATAAGGGGTTGGGGGAAGATAAGAAATATAAGCACAACCATGAAAGTGATCATCTTGACCACCACACATATCACACACATTCCACACATAAGATTGAGTTGGTGCACATAACTCGCTCTCGGGAATATTTTGATAATTTTTCCAAGGGTAGTTTTCATCACAATATTCGTAAGGAGGATTAAAAGTAGAATTACCAACATCAAAAATTTCATAATTCAATGATGCCATGTTTTTTTTTAAATCAACAAGTAAAACAAAAAAAATCAAATACAAAAAATAAAAATAAAAGTTCAAACTTGAAACCTAGCAATATGTACACCTACAGCTACACCATTAGTTCCCCGGCAACGGCGCCAAAATTTGATCACGCCCAACTATGCCTTATAAAAAGGACAATGCGGTCGTTGCAAATATAATCCGGTTTACAAGTCCGGAGTCGAATCCCACAGAGAACTAAGGCTTAGCTACAGCTGTTCACTATCACCAAGAAGACAAGCTTGAACAGTTCCTAACTTATAGATATTTAGATTCTTGTGTTTAACTAATTGATTAACAAATTAAAATAATAAATTAACAACTAAAGATACTAAGAGTTAGAGACAAGATTAAGGAGGTCTAGAGTTATGATTTCCCCAATTGTCGGAATCCTTCCCGCTATGTCTTCTATAATTTCGCCTAAGTATTCTCTACCGATCATGAGCACTCTTATTACCGTAAATCTCTCCCGAGTAATCACGACAATTTACTAGACGCACTCTCCCGAGCTACGCTAGCTGGCTTTTGATACAGCTCACTTCAGATCGCACCCAAGGCTTCGTTATCCCTAATCCCGCCTTTAAACCCTCGGTTATTGATCCCTCATATACTCTGGGAGTGGTGTTGTTCAACAATTACCTAAATATGCACTCTCTCCCGAGTTATGCATACTAAATAGGCACAGCTAATTGAGAGCTCTTCAATTAACTACAATAAGAACGTAGTTGAACAAATAGAGATTATACTACGGCTCAATTATATAAAAACATAACAAGAATTTATCCTACAAAAGGTTCTATCAAAACTCTAGATAACAAATTAGCTATTCATAATAGTATGTAAAACTACAATACTAAAAGTCATAACCAACAATGAAAAATAGGAAGAGGAAAGAAAAAACTTGTAGAAGAATTCCCAAGCCTTGCTCCTATTGTGTCTCTGCCTCCTTAGGTCAAATCTATGTCAAAAATATGTCCCCTCCAATTCTTGGTCGGCTTCCTTGGTTTAATATAGGGTTTAGGGCTTAAAATCCCGTGTTTTGCACTTTGGTCCCTGAAATTTACGCATCCTGCCGTGTTTCCACCGCGGTCGCTCCGGAACCGCGGCCAAACACCCTCTCAGATTCTTCAGTTGTCCGCGACTGCCCTCTGCCGCGGTTCTGCCGCGGTCTCGGTTGTTAACCCTGTTCCGTTTAGCATTTGGAAAAACTTAAAACATGAAAGTTGTATCCCTTTGAGTTATCTTTCCAACCATATATTGTGGAGCTTAAATGGAGTTCTGAGTAAAAAGTTATGTCTATTTTACTAGAAAGTGCACAATATGCTTCTTCGAGTTTTCGTTTTGTTGTTTTATCATCCGTTGATCCCCGAACGCGATCCCGACTTAATTCCTTGAGCTATTACTCAGACTTCAAAGCTCCAAACCACTTAAATTCATTACATAACATCTATATAGCTCGGAATCACACCTACAAGGCATAAAACACACAATTAGTGCAAAACACTAGCGATTAAAGCGCAAACTCAACTAAAGTGCAGTAAATTAGAGTGTAATAATCGACTAAAATACGTAATTATAGCCTATCATCAAGTAGCCCGCCAATCCCAAGAAACTTTAGATCTTTGTAGCTGATGCTGGTCTAGGATAATTCTTGACTGCCTCTATCTTCTTCGGATCTACCTGAATACCTTCTACTGATACAATATGACCCAGGAATGCAACTGAACTCAACCAAAACTCGCACTTCAAAAACTTGGCATATAGTTGACTGTCTCTCAAAGTCTGGAGAACCACTCTAAGATGCTGCTCATGCTCCTCCCGGCTGCGGGAATAGATCAAAATATCATCAATGAAGACTATCACGAACGAATGCAAGTAAGGCCTGAACACTCGGTTCATCAAATCCATAAAAGCTGCTGGGGCATTTATCAACTCGAATGACATCACCAAGAACTCATAATGTCCGTACCGAGTGCGGAAAGCTGTCTTAGGGACATTGGGCGCCCTAATCCTCAACTAATGGTAGTCAGATCTCAAGTCGATCTTCGAAAATACCTTGGCACCCTGAAGCTGATCAAACAAATCATCAATCCTCGACAATGGATACTTATTCTTGATTGTAACCTTGTTCAACTGTCGGTAATCTATACACATTCTCATCGACCCGTCCTTCTTCTTAACAAACAACACTGGCGCACCCCAAGGCGAAACACTAGGTCTAATGAAACCCTTTTCAAGCAAGTCTTGCAATTGCGCCTTCACCTCTTTCAACTCAAGTGGGGCCATACGATACGGCGAGATAGAAATGGGCTAAGTGTCCGGAGCCAAATCAATGCAAAAGTCAATATCCCTATCGGGTGGCATACCCGGCAGGTCTAAAGGAAATACTTTAGGGAACTCACGAACTACCGACACCAAATCAATAGAAGGGATTTCAGTGCTAGAATCATGAACATATGCTAAATAAGCCAAACACCCCTTCTCGACCATACGTTAAGCCTTCATATATGAGATAACGTTACGGGTAAAATGACCAAGAGTCCCCCTCCACTCAAGATAAGGTAGACCCGGTAAGGCTAAGGTCACAGTCTTGGCATGACAATCCAAGATAGCGTGGTAAGGTGATAACAGTCCATCCCCAATATGACATCAAAATCAACCATGTCCAGTAGTAATAAGTCTACTCGGGTCTCAAGACCCCTAATCACAACTACACAAGAGCAATGAACACGATCTAATATAATAGAATCATCCATCGGTGTAGACACATAAACATGAGCACTCAAAGAATCGCTAGGCATGACCAGATATGACACAAAATAAGATGATACATAAGAGTATGTAGACCCTGGATCAAATATCACTGAAGCATCCCTACTACAAACCAGAATCGTACCTGTGAAGCCTCAGCCTCAAGCCTGGCTGGAAGAGCATAACATCGGGGCTGGGCCTCACCACCCTGGACTACCTCTCTAGGACGGCCTGCAGCTGGTTGGCCTCCACCTCTAGTGGTCTAAGCTCCACCTCTAACACCTCTACCTCTACCTCTAGCTCCTCTACCTCCACCCCTGGCTGGCTGGGCGGACTGTGGAACACTCGGTGCCTGAACTATGGCACGGGAACCTGAATGCTGAGAGCTGCTCGATGCTCGAGGACAATATCTAGCAATGTGCCTCGTGTTGCCACAAGTAAAACAAGCCCTCGGCTGCTAGGGCTGATGACCCTAAAAACTTTGAAGCGGAAGTACACTGATAAGAGCTGGTGATGCACTGTAGGATTGCTGATCGGAATACTGCATGTGAGAACCACGACCACTTGAGGCACTATGAGAGGACTGAAGTGCTGACGGAAAAGGCCTGGGAGGATGGCCTCTACCAAAAGAATCTTTGCCTCCAGACGAGGTGCCACTAAATCTACCTAAATGACGAGGCCTCTTGTCAGACCCCTGACCACCTCCCTGCGACAGAACTATCTCAACTCTCCTGGCCACATTGCCGCCTCATGGAAATAAATCTCACTTCTTGTCTCCTTAGCCATCTGAAGTCGAATAGGCTGAATGAGTCCCTCAATGAACCTCTTCACCCCCTCTCTCTCTCGGTGGGAAGTATGATAAGAGCATGATAGGCCAAGTCGATGAATCCGGTCTCGTACTGAGTGACAGTCATAGAACCTTGCTGGAGATGCTCGAATTGCCTCCGGTAGATCTCTCTCTAAGTGATAGGGAGAAACTTTTCCAAAAATAGGTGAGTAAATTGCTCCCAAGTCAAAGCTGGCGATCCAGTTGGTCTAGCCAAGAAATAATCTCTCCATCAAATCTTGGTGGATCCAGATAAGCGAAAAGTAGCAAAGTTGACCCCATTGGTCTCCACTATCCCCATGTTCCCGAGAACCTCATGACAGTTGTCTAGATAATCCTAGGGATACTCAGAAGATGCACCACTGAAAGTAGTAGTGAAGAGCTTGGTGAAGCTGTCCAATCTCCACAAAGCATTGGCAGACATAGCTGCTCCATCACCGGTCTGAGCCACCACACCCGGCTAAACTTCTCCAACTGGCTGAGCTGCTAGAGTTTGGAACTGGGGAGCCATCTGATCCGGAGTGCGAGTAGTAGGAGTCTGGGCTCCTCTTCCAGCCTGAGAGACGGTTGGTGCTACAGGAAGCAAGTCTTCCCAGGTGACACTCTCCATAAGGCCCACTAGACGGACCATAGCATCCTGGAGTACTAGGGTAGCAATAAACCCCTCTGGGACCTGAGCTGGGCCCACCGGAACTATCTGGGCCGGAACATCATCATCAAAGTCAACCTGAGGCTCCGCCGCTAGTGCTGTTGCTCTGGGCTGAGCTTTGCCCCTAACTCGGCCTCTAACATGGCCTCGGCCTTGCCCTCTGCCCCTCGTGGGAGCTACTGCTGGGGGCTCGGGCTGTTGATCAACGGATGAGGAAGCGCGTGTTCTCGGCATCTGCGAAAGAACAGAGTAAAAATTCAATCGGCATTGAGAAACCAAACCGCACAATAGGAAAGAATAGATGTGAAGTTTTTCCTAACTCTATAGCCTCTAGGGATAAATATAGACGTCTCCGTACTGATCCTTCAGACTCTACTAAGCTTGTCTGTGAATTGTGAGACCTATGTAACCTAGAGCTCTGATACCAACTTGTCACGACCCGGACTTCCCACCCTCGGGAGTCGTGATGACGCCTACTAGTGAAAGTTAGGCAAGCCAACCAATTGAATTATTTACCTTGTTTCCATTCTAAATCCATTAAAAATTAAGAACCAACAGTTATCAATCAGCAAAATTTACTAAGCCGAAGACTAAATTTCAAGTTTAATAATACGGAAAATACCAGTCCATAACAATCTACCCAAGACTGGTGTCACAACTTCACTGACTGTCTAGGAGTACTACAAATAAAGGTTTGAAAGAATACATACAACATTGTCTTTGGAAAGACATGAAAGAAATAGGAATAGTAGACAGAAGGAGACGCCAAGGCCTGGGACGCCTGCAGGACTAACTCGGGTCGCCTGATGAACAAGAAACAACAATCTCACTGCGGTCCGAAATCTACAGCACTAGGATCTACACAAAAGAGTGCAGAGTGTAGTATCAGCACAACCGACTCCATGTGCTGGTAAGTGCCTAGCCTAACCCCGGGGAAGTAGTGACGAGGCTAGGACCAGTCTACCAAATAAACATGTGCAGTTAAATCATATACAACGAAAACAAAAGTAGATAATTACGACTAAAGTTGGGCGGGGGAAACATGCTGCGGGGACTAACAGATAACAACAGAACAATAGTAGAGAAATGTAAGGAATGTTATAAATCAATTACCAACAAAGATAAGGAAATAAGAAGAACGAGTACACATATAATACCGTTGCAGACGTGCAACACGATCCCATCTCATATAGTACCGTTGCAGGGGTGCAACCCGCTCCCATTTCATGTATTACCATTGCAGGCGTGTAACCCGCTCCCATTTTATATAATTACCGTTGCAAGCATGCAACCCGCTCTCATTTCATATATTTCCGTTGTAGGCGTGCAAACCGCTCCCATGTCATATGTTACTATTACAGGCATGCGACTCGCTCCCTTTTCATTTATCAATACCAATCATAATAGAATCCTGGCAAGGGAACAATAATATAACAACAACATCCTGTTGCGCCCTCTTTTTCTCGCGAAATCGGGTTTATGACATTTGGTATGGGACAACTTGTTCCTTTTGGGAACTGGGTTTTGCAATTTGAAGAGTCGCCACCTAATAATTTAGGGTGCATTAGGACACCAATAGGGCGATGATATCTAATATTTGCTGATTTTAATCCCTATAGGCATGATATCTAACATTGAATGTTAACGAAAACGAACAGGATTTTCTTGGGAATCCCTATAGGCATAATATCTAACATTATACTGATTTCAACCTTATGAACATGATACTTACTTATAGCCGTTTAGAACCTAAAATATGATATCTAAGTGACAACAAACAGGCAGAATTATAAATAAGTCATATAGGTAGGTTATCTAGATGTGAAATTGATCGTGAAGAAATTAAGATAAACCCTATAGACATGGTGTCTAAAATGTAGAATTGAACACGCAGAATAAAAAGAAAAAGTTTTATAGGCATGCTTTCTACCCTTGAGCATACATGATTACCCAACCCTTTGCACTAGCCAGCCCCAAGTGTTTATTGCAAATTATTACAGACCAGAAATAATGAATTACACCAGAAAAGTTCAAAGAAAAGTTACAACCAGAGGAATCTTGATTCTTGACTTCCTCTCTGAGTTATGGAATAAACTACCTCAAATGCCATTGATTCAAAGACTTTATCAGACTTTAGTGTGTCAAAGTTCCCTAAGGGTCTCAATAAGAACCCCGGACAGTGCACACACCTAAGTTACATAACCAGAATAGATATGAGTACAGTATGGAAGTGCCAGCCCTTATGTGTCCAAGTTCGGAAGGAGCTCATGGGTCCCAAGGCAAGGCTCACACAAGGAGGGCAGAACTTAAGTTCTAAGAGGATAGTGAAAGTGCAGGAACAAAATTTAAAAACTGAGGGGATAAAGGAGAGGGGTAAAGGGTGATATGAAGATAGTAATCACTAACACATAGAGTTAATAACTTCATACAAAGGGGTGTCAAGGGCTGGGAATCCATTGCAAGGAGCCCATGCACTTAGGCATGGATCAGTTTTGGGCATGAACAACAATAGAAGGTGCTGACATGCTTATAAACCAATCAGAACAAATAACATCTGGAAGAAACATGGAGGTTATGATCCCAGGGGAATCAGGTTTGGGTCATGCACAGCAATGTCCAATGCTGTCATGCTCCAAACCAAACACAAGTATTAAACACATTGGGGTGGGTATTTAGGATTCACAAATTATAGTAAGTAGTGGACAAAACATTAATTCAGAATAGGAAATGGCATATTAAAGCATGTTTAATAATGGTACTAGGTTAAATACAAATAGGGGACAAACAAGGATGAAAAAGACAGTAAAGAAACATGTTGTTGTTGGTGCAGAAGCTTAATTAGAACATACCAGTAACATGCAAATACAGAGAAAAATAAGCAGGTTTCCCACAGCCTAGCCTTGGCTTTCAGCCAACTAGCTAAGGCAGCAATACAAGTAGCAATAGAGAAAAGAGAGAGATTTTAGTGGAGTGTGTGTTTGAACTCAAGTATTTTATGCCTTGTGTTCGTGTCTTTGAAAGAAGAGAAGTACATGATATTTATAGGTTTTTGAAAACGAGTGAAAGAGAAGTAATAAGCCACAAACATGGAAACAGTCACTATTCAGAATCAATTACACAAGTGATTACCTTTAATTAAGGGATCACTTGCTTTACGGGCAATGACAAGTTCAAAATAAGGAAAGAAATCAATTTATAGGCAGACTGATTATTGCTATAAAAGAAGTAGTAAAACAATTGAGTAAGTGATTAAGTCTAAGTACATGAATATACTTGTTTTGGAAAGGATTCAGTAAGGCAAAACAAGGAAAGAAATCAATTAACCTTAACAGGCGAGTGAAATTAGATTTTCACAAAAGAAAAGTTTGAAATCAGTCGCACAATTGAAGGTCAATCAAAGAAGGAAACTCAACATATAAATAGAGTGCACAAACACTGGACATGCGAGGCCAAACTATTGGCAAAAGGAAACAACATGCAATAATGGCACAAAGTTAGTAGACAGCAAACATTCGAAACATGATAGTCACGTAGGTCAAGTTTCATTGACTTAGTAGTAGAGAAAAAGATAGAGTATCAGAAGCATGAAAAGGGTCAAGTGAAAAACCCTTATGAAAAGCATAGTCGAGTTTCAATGATAGTAAGAACCCAGAACCAAAGGAATCACATAAAGAAAAGAGATGCTGAAACAAAGGAATTTCAAATCAAGTCGAGAAATTTCACACAAATGAATTGCACAAGCAGTTTCAGAAACTCGAATAGACCCCAAAGAAATTAGGGTTTTCGAAACCAATCGAGTTTAAAGATGATGAACAAATAGATTACACAAATACTTAGCAGACTGCTTCAGAGACTCGAATGAACCCAAAAGAAATTAGGGTTTTCAACACCAATCGAGTCTAGAGATGATAAACAAGTAAATCAAACAAATACTAGCAAATAGACTCAGAAACCCCAAAAGAAATCAGGACTTTTATCATGCAAACTTAGATAGAAGGACAATACGAGCAAACATAGCAAATGTCAAAAATCAGAGAAAAGTTTTGAAATAACTTAACAAGAAAACCCTAATCGGAAAAGGTAAAGAGTTTTGAAAGCAAAGTTTTAAAAGAAACTTCGAGAAAATGCTTAGAAGTTCAAAGCAAACATAGATCTGAAGCAGATCTGAAAGAAATCGAAAGAACCTTAGAGATTAGGGTTTCAGAAGAACCCAAGTGACGAGAAAGGCCTTGAAACCCATTGATCTAAGCAGGAGAGTCAAAGGTCTGACTCGAATGGCCATGGCTGGCCGGATAAAGATCAGAGACGACCGGAGAACAGTCATCGAGCAAAGTCTGGACCAAGTCCCTTCATGATCTGGTCATGAGACCATAGAAACGAACACGTAGAAGCCATGAGAGGTTGATACAGGTCTCCGATGACCTTGAAAGGCCATGGATTAGGGCGGATTAGGGTGGCGGCGGCTAGGGTTTGAGGGTGTTGTAGAGAGGATTTGGGAGACGAGGGGTTTCAGAGGCGGCATGTTGTGAGGAATGAGTTATGATGAAGGGGTCGTTTGGGTTAAAAAAGGAAAGGGTGATTATTGGCCGTTGATCTTGAAGGATCAACGACCTGGATTAAAACGGGTAAGTGAGGTGGTTTAATGGGATAGGGTTTAGATCGGTTCAGATTGCAATTGGGTCGGGGTAATTGGGCTTCAAATTTGGTTCAAATCAGGGTATAATTGAAATAAAATGGGGCTAACATTTAAATAGCCAATTTTCCCTATTTGATTTATAATAAATAATAAAATAATTTCTGTAAATAAATGAAAGGTCCTAATATGGTTTATAGTACATAATTATCAAATTAAAAATATTGGACTTATTTTTTTATAGATATAAACGCAATTAAATCTAAAAGAGGCTAATATTGCCATTATATGCAATTTAGCTTTAAAAATACTAAATCAATTTATAAAAATATGCAAAAAATATATTAGCTATATTTTAGTATAAATATGAGAATCCAATAAACGAATCAGCAAAATAATAATTTTGGGAATTATTATTGGGTTTTTATGAATAAAATAGGGGAATAAATTGGTTTAAAAAATCTTTAAAAACTTAGGAAAAATGATAAAATATTTGAACATACTTATACATACATATATATTCTATTTTGAAAGTATTTTGCATATTAAAAATATATAGGGAAAAATTGGGTATCAACAGCTGCCCTCTTTACCCGGGAAGGATGAAAGAGTTGTCGGGTAAAGATATGATGGCCAATTTGACCGAGCGGAACAGTTCGAAGAGGTTAAGGTCGCGGTAGAGCGGGGTGAATGGTGAAGGTCTGATAGGGCTGCATGAACTGGAGCGGGATCGCTCCTGCCGAGATGGTCGTTGCTCGCCGGTTTACCTGCAAATAAGCAATACAAACATATATTGTGCGTAAATTTAGACATGATGCAAATTCCTGTCGGACCATGAATGTTGTCTTTGGACGGTTAGGATGACGTCCTTAGACCATGATGTCCTGGGCCATGAAGCGTATAATAAAGGATTCGCAGGCCATGAAATGATGCTCTCGGGCTATGATGATGATGCTTTGAATAATGATATGCAAAAGATTAAAAGGGGTCCTCATGCCATGACATGGTGTTCTCGGGCTATGAAAATGGTGCCTCCGAATGATGACGCCTTTGGATAAATTGGCGATCTTTCAGCCCATGAGGTGTAGTATTTGGCGATCTTTCAGCCCATGCAAATGCAGTAGGGGGTGATCTTTCAGCCATGCAAATGTAGATGAAGTGGCAATCTTTCAGCCATGCAATGCAGTAGGTGTCAATCTTTCAGCCATGCAAATGTAGATAAAGTGGCGATCTTTTTGCCATGCAATGCAGTAGGTGGCAATATTTTAGCCATGCAATGTAGATAAGGTGCCAATCTTTTAGCCATGCAATGCAGTAGGTGGCGATCTTTTGCATGGTGGCGATCTTTCAGCCATGCAATGCAGTAAGTGGCGATCTTTCAGCCATGCAAATATAAATGAAGTGGCGATCTTTCAGCCATGCAATACAGTAGGTGGCGATCTTTCAACCATGCAATTGTAGATAAAGTGGCAATCTTTCAGCCATGCAATGCAGTATGTGGTAATCTTTCAGCTATGCAATGTAGATAAGGTGGCGATCTTTCAGCCATGCAATGCAGTAGGTGGCGATCTTTCAGCCATGCAATGTAGATAAGGTGGCGATCTTTTAGCCATGCAATGCAGAAAATGCAGACAGAGACAACATTTAGTGTTGGAAGGCAGAATAGTAGCCTTATGCAATGCAGAAATGCAGATGGAGATAGCGTTTAGTTTCAAAAGGCAGAATGGTAGCCTTATGCAAGAAATAAAATGGCAAGCGGTAACAGAGCTTTCTTAGTTGATAGTAGATTGTGATATTGTGACTGCTGCGAACATTGTGTCACACAGAACGTCACCGGTGTGTATGGATGGCAAATGTGAGTAAGTGCGACAGTTCTGAGAGTTGTATTCTTGAACGACGTTTGTCTCGTGGGTGTATAGTATGTCTGATGCTTTCGTAATCCAAGTGCCCGCGTTCAAAGAAAAATCGTGAGTTTTGTAAGAGGGAAGGTTAGTTCGTATCCCCGCTGGCTATGCTTGATCTGCTTGGCTTTGATCTGGTGATACTGTTTGCATCACTAGGGTAGCATTGCTAAACAAGGCAATTTCAGTAATAAACATACATGATTTCGTAAAAAATATGTCATAAGTATATATAATTAAAAAAACTTTTAGATGAACCGACAACTGTGACGTGGTTCAAAACATTGAAACCTCTCTTGCTACGAAATTTTGAGGGTCCTCCTCAAAATTCTGCCTAGTTTAATGGGTTGATGCCTCTGACCGTTGTTTGCGATGATTGGCTAAAATCACTTCGGAATTTTGAGGGTCCTCCTCAAAATTCTGCCCCAGTTTCTAACTGCGGGGGGGGGGATGGAAATTTTATTGAGTTGTGACCGAACCCATAGGGCTGCCTACGTATCCCTTCTTAAACGGGAATTAGGTCAGGCGTAGTTCAATTTACATCATATAGGAAAGCATAAAGATTACACATAGTAACGCTTGACTGCATCTGAGTTGATAGGTTTTGGCCAGACTTCTCCATCCATTTCTGCAAGTATGAGGGCTCCTCCTGTCAGGACCCGGTGAACCATGTATGGACCCTGCCAGTTGGTAGAGAACTTCCCTTTGGCTTCATCTTAATGCAGGAAAATTTTCTTTAACACCAGCTGCCCCGCTGTGAACTGCCTCGGTTTGACTCTTTTGTTGAAGGCTTTGGACATTCTGTTCTGATAAAGTTGACCATGGTAGACTGCATTCATTCTCTTTCCGTCGATAAGGGCTAGTTGATCACAACGACTTTTCACCCATTCTACGTCGTCGAGCTCAGCTTCTTGTATGACCCTTAGGGAAGGAATTTCTACCTCAGGGGGGAATAACAACCTCTGTACCATAAACCAACATATAGGGGGTTTCCCCGGTTGATGTGCGGACTGTGGTGCGATACCCCAATAGAGCAAATGATAACTTCCCGTGCCACTGTTTATGCTTCTCTACTATTTTCCTCAATATCTTCTTGATATTCTTGTTGGTAGCCTCTACAACTCTATTCATTTGCGGCCTATAGGCTGTGGAATTCTTGTGTTTGATCTTGAAGGTTTCACCCATAGCTTTCATCAAGTCACTGTTGAGGTTGGAGCCATTATCAGTAATAATCGACTCTGGAACCTCGAATCGACAAACAATCGATCGCGGACAAAGTCTGCCACGGCTTTCTTAGTTACTGCTCTGTAAGATGCTGCTTTGACCCATTTGGTGAAATAATCGATTGCTACTAGGATAAACCTGTGCCCGTTGGAAGCGACAGACTCAATTAGTCCGATAACATCCATTCCCCAAGCGGCGAATGACCATGGTGAGCTTGTTGTATTAAGCTCATTTGGAGGTACCTTTATCATGTCTGCATGTATCTGACAGCGGTGGCATTTTCGGACATACTAGATGCAGTCTATTTCCATAGTCATCCAAAAGTAACCAGCTCAGAGTATCTTCTTGGCTAAGACAAAACCATTCATATGCGGACCGCAAGTCCCAGCATGAATCTCCTCTAGTAGCTTGGATGCTTCCTTTGCGTCGACACACCTTAGTAATCCCAAATCAGGAGTCCTCCTATACAGGATTCCTCCGCTGTGAAAGAAGTCATTGGACAATCTTCGGAGTGTGCGTTTCTGAGTAGGGTTTGCAAGCTTTAGGTACTCTCCTTTTGCCAAATATTCCTTGATATCGTGAAACCAAGGCTTTCCATCAACTTCTTCTTCGACATGGGCACAATAAGCTGGCTGATCATGGATCTTTATTGGAATGGGATCAATGAAATTCTTGTCTGGATGTTATATAATAGATGACAGGGTAGCCAATGCATCGGCGAACTCATTCTGGACTCTGGGAACATGTTGGAACTCCGTCTTCGTGAACCTTTTCCTCAGTTCCTCTACATGATGTAAATATGGGAGTATCTTGGAGTTCTTGGTTGCCCATTCTTCTCATACCTGATGTATAAGTAGGTTTGAATCTTCAATTACTAGTAGCTCTTGAACATTCATGTCAATGGACATTTTGAGCCCTAATATGCAAGCTTCATACTCGACCATGTTGTTGGTGCACGGGAACCTGAGTTTGGCGGACACCGGATAATGCTGACCGGTTTCTGATACTAGGATTGCTCCTATGCCAACTCCTTTGAAGTTTGCTGCTCCATCGAAAAACATTCTCCAACCATCATAGGATTCTGCAATGTCTTCTTCTATGAATGATACCTCTTCATCAGGAAAATACGTTTTCAGGGGTTCTTATTCTCCCTCTATGGGATTCTTAGCAAGGTGGTCTGCCAGCGCTTGTCCCTTGATCGCTTTCTGAGTTATGTAGACAATGTCGAATTCACTCAACAGGATTTGCCACTTGGCTAGCTTGCCAGTGGGCATGGGCTTCTGAAAGATGTATTTCAAAGGATCCATCTTTGATATGACATATGTAGTATAGGCACAGAAGTAGTGTCTCAGCTTCTGAGCTACCCAGGTCAAAGCATAACAGGTGCGCTCTAATAGAGAGTACTGGGCCTCGTACAGAATGAACTTCTTACTGAGATAATAAATGGCCTGCTCATTCCTCCCCGTTTCATCATACTGACCTAGAACGCAACTGAAAGCTCCATCCAATACTGCAAGGTAGAGTAATAAGGGTCTACCTGGCTCGGGCGGGACCAAGACTAGTGGTGTTGATAGGTACTCCTTGATTCTATCGAAGGCCCTTTGGCAGTCATCAGTCCATTTGGTAGCGATGTCCTTCTTCAACATCTTAAAGATTGGCTCACAAATAACCGTAGACTGTGCTATGAATCGACTAATGTAATTGAGCCTTCCCAAGAAGCTCATCACATCTTTCTTGTTCTTTGGCGGTGGCAATTCTTGAATAACTTTGACTTTTGATGGATCCAATTCTATTCCTTGGTGACTCACAATAAACCTAAGTAATTTCCCAGCAGGAACCCCAAATGCGCATTTTGTGGGGTTCAGTTTCAGGTTGTACCTCCCCAATCTATTGAAGAACTTTCTCAAATCTTCCATGTGATCAGCGGCCTTCTTGGACTTGATGATGACATCATTTACATATACCTCAATCTTCTTGTGTATCATATCATGAAAAATGGTAGTCATGGCCCTCATGTAGGTGGCCCCTGCATTCTTTAGGCTGAATGACATCATCTTGTAACAGTACATTCCCACAGCATAATGAAAGCCATTTTCTCAGCATCTTCTTCATCCATCCAGATCTGATGATAACCCGCAAAACAATCTACAAATGACTGTAGCTCATGCTCGGCGCAATTGTCAATCAAGATGTGTATGTTCGGTAAAAGGAAGTTGTCTTTCGGACTGGCCCGATTGAGATCCCGGTAGTCGACCCAGACTCTGACCTTCCCATCCTTCTTTGGAACTGGCACGATGTTGGCTAGCCATATCGGGTATTCTACTACCCTGAGAACCTTAGCTTTGACTTGCTTAGTGACTTCTTCCTTGATTTTCAAACTCATATCAGGTTTGAACTTTCTGAGCTTTTGCTTTACCGGAGGACATGTCGGATCGGTTGGCAGTTTGTAAGCCAAAATAGACGTACTCAGACCATTCATGTCATCATACGGCCAAGCTAATATGTCTTCATATTCCTTTTGAAATTCTGTGTATTCTTTCTTTTCTGATGGCGATAAGTGAACGCTGATTCGCGTTTCCTTGACGTTTTCTACATCTCCCAGGTTGACAACTTCTGTCTCGTCCAGGTTGGACTTAGGTCTGTTCTCAAAATTCTCAACTTCCTTAACAATCTCTTCCGATATGTCATCTTCCTCTAAATCTATATCCGTTTGTTGCGTTGTCTTGTTGCATGTCACAGTCATTGGTTCATCAAGATAAGTAATAGTAATGCTGTATAAGTAAAGTAATGAGAGAAAAATAATAATGAGCGTCGATTTTGATAAATTGCATAATCGTTTTGAACATTGGATATCTTATTGCAGGAATTGAAAATATGCGAAAAATTAAATCCTTTAGTAAAGGAAACAATGCTTGTTTTAGCCTTGCTACCCCGAGGCTCGTCGGGCTCTGGTTGTCCTGATGGTCCAGTTATTGAGGCGTGCCCCTCTGCTTACAGCCTGTATGAAAGGGCCTTCCTCCCTCTCCTCCTTGAGAACAACACAACATTCCATGTCATTATCTTCTAAGAACAAGTTTTTCACCGTTACCAGTGCTTCTTCTTCATCTGACCCATAAATAATATCAGCCGGTTGAAAGGTCTACTCCAGATGTGGTATCGGCTGCTCCAGTGGATAGTAAGGACCGCGTCATGGTGGCTACCAGTCGTTGAATTCTTCCCAGGTGTACTTGTATTCCAGACCGAAAGTAGTGCCATATTTCTTGAGCTTTATGGGTTTAGCGATTCCTTGAAGGTTCTTTCCGAGTCCCTTGCCAAGTTCGTACCCACTCCAACTCAATATACTCTCGATCTTGTTATCCCACCATTTATCTTTGTCAATAACATTTACCCGTTCAATATGATGGTAAGTTTATCCGCCTACCTCCTTCTCCCTTTGATTGCCGGAATAGTCTAATATAGGGTTGCTCTCGTCCCCGTGAATGATCACCTCTTGATGATTCCATTCGAATTTTACTGCCTGATGCAGTGTTGATGCTATGGCCCCAGCGGCATGGATCCATGTCCGTCCAAACAGCAGATTGTAAGATGCTGGCACATCTATTAGCTGGAAATCAATATCGAACCAGGTTGGCCCCATTTGCAAGCATAGACTAATTTCCCCAATAGTGGACCTCTGGGAGCCGTCGAAGGGTTTCACATTGATAGCTCCGTCCTTTATCTCGTGCAATCCTTTACCCAACTTCTTGAGTGTTACCAGTGGACAGATGTTGAGATTGGAACCTCCATCGATCAGGATTCTAGTAATAAAATAGTCCTCGCATTGCACGATGAAATGTAGTGCCTTGTTGTGACCCAACCCTTCAAGTGGTAGCTCATCCTCATAAAATGTAATTTTATGACTTTCCAACACCTATCCTACCATGTTAGCCATTTCCCCGCCAGTGATGTTGCTTGGCACGTATGCTTCACTCAGCACCCTCAACAGAGCGTTCTTGTGCGCCTTGGAATTTTGTAGCAAAGCAAGAATGAAGATTTGCGCCGGTGTTTTGTTCAATTGATCAATGACCGAGTATTCCTTGGCCTGTATCTTTCTCCAAAGATCATCCGCCCCTATCTCAATGATGGGTGACCGATTGGAGGTTTGCTTGATTGACTCAGCTAAATGTTCAGGGGTATAAACTCTACCAGTTCTCGTCATACTATGTGCTGCAATAGTCTGTTCGAGCCTGACCTTGCCTTTCCTCCTCGCCGGCTGTATAGTCCCATGGTATAGCCTTTGTATGGAATGACATCATGGTTGACATCGCCATTGGGATCGGCGTGGCTGTCCTTACTCCGAATGGAGCATGTGCCTTGGGTGGTAAAACTGCAACTTCAAACGGTGTGGGTGCATTTGTTGGAGACACGAATTCGATCTCAATTGGCACTGGTGTCTTTGCAGATGACGTCACTTCGAACTCAAGTGGCACATACATATTTACCTCAGCGTCCCCAAACGGCTGAATCTGGACTATGATGGGATTAAGTGTAACCATTGGCTTCTTTGGGTCATCACCCTCTGCGATCAACCTGATTGATCCCTTGGGATCCCAATCATCCTCTATTTCAATCATGTGGATACCTCCACCCTTATGATATGGCAGATGGTTATTGCGGATATTTGGAGCAGGTTCCTTTGCCACAATAATCTTGTTATTAATTAAATACTGGTTCTTGTCTTTCAGAGAAGGACATTCGTCGATGGTGTGCCCTTTCATGATGGAGTGGTATGCACATGATTTGTTTGGGTTAACCCACTGAGAGGGGTTCTCAGGAGTTGCAGCAGGGATGAGGGTGACATAACCAGCAGCTTTAAGTCTCTCGTACAACTGGTCAATAGGTTCAACAATGACTGTATATTGTTTCGGAGGTCTGAGATCATAATTCGGCTGAGGTCTAGGGAAGTTTTGGCGTGAAGGAGGTGATTTATAGTGGGATGGTTGGGCATTGTAGGTTTGGTAGACATGTGCGGGTTGGGAATATCTTGGCAAAGTAGGCTGATATGTGGGAGGTGGAGGTGATTGATAAGTGGGTGGTGGAGCTTGATAGGAGGGTAGGTGCTTGGTAGTTCGGAGTTGGTTGATATGTGAGTAGAGGTGTTGGGTAAATTTGGTATTTGACAGGAGATTTGGTCCTCTGTGCAATCATTACGGCTCCTACGTCCCTTTTCTTGGACATACCACCTGACTGCAAGGCCTTATTTGTAGCTTGCAATGCCTCAAAGTTTGTAACCATACCATTTTTGATGCCTTCTTTAATCTTTTCACCCAGCTTGATAATGTCGGAAAATTTGTGGCTCTCAATCATCATTAGCCTTTCATAATACTGCGGGCCCTGAGCCCGGACAAAGAACTTGTTCATTTGTTCCTCCTCTAAGGCGGTCTAACCTTAGCAGCTTCAGACCTCCAGCGAGTAGCATACTTACGAAATGTTTCCTAGGTTTCTTATTTAGATTCTGAATCTAGAACACATCTGGCGCATCCTCTGTGTTGAACCTGAACCTGTCCATAAAGTCGGATGCCATGCCTACCCAGTTTGACCATTTCTTTGGATCTTGGCTAATGTACTAGGACAAGACATCTCCTTTCAAGCTCCTCATGAAAAGCTTCATACGGATTCTCTCGTCTTTCCCTACTCCAACCAGCTTGTCATAGTACGTTCTCAAATGGACCCTTGGATCCCCTGTACCATCAAACATTTCGAACTTCGAAGGTTTGCACCCCTCAGGCAGCTCGACATCGGGCTGTATGCAAAGATCTTCATAGTTCAACCCTTCAATTCCCTTGCTTCCCTCGACGCCTTGAATCCGACTAGTCAATTTCTTAAGTTCTTTAGCCAAGTTCCTGATGAGCAGGTCTTTATCATCAGACTCGGGTGTGCTTGATATGGGTTGGGTGGAGTGTGGCATGGTCTCCAGGTAGATGGGGGTGTTATGGTGGGCGCGGAAGTGATCATTTGTGGAGTTTTGGGGTTCTGGAATGAGTAACAGGGTGTTGTTTGAGGTATGGCAGGTATTACAGTGGTGGTGAGGAGTGGGATGGTTCTGTTGCTTTGGGATATTCTGTGGAGGTGTAGGGTTCTGAGCATTTGGGAAATTGACATCCAGGTTAGTGAGGGAAAATGACAGATTTGCCAGATTCCGAACCTGATCAAGTTCTTCTTGAAATTTCAGCAGCTTTTGTTTGAGTTGGGATGCATTTTCCTTAGGGAGCTGAGTACCTTGACCATGAGTGGCCTCTACCCGTTCAGTTGAGTTCTTTTTTCTGACGTTATTCAAATCTTCCATCTTCCCTTTGTTCTTGTTTTTGACAAGACTAAGAAGAGAAGTGGGTGGAGGGCCTCTGGATCTCGTGGAATAGGATGATGTTGCTAGAGTGCACGAACTAACTTTTGGGGAGAGGAATAATAAAATAAAAGTAAAAACAAAAAGGTAACAAGTTAGTGAGGATCATAAAAAATGTTGCAATATTTAAACACGTAGTGCGGAATGTAAAACGTGTCCTAATTTGGGAACCTCTTTGTGCCCGAGGTAGACCTAGCGACAAATTAATTTGGAGAACTTAGAATGCTAAATGCCTCATTTTATTGATAGAAAATAAGACGAATCCCAAATCGACACTAGACAAACAGGAAATAAATGTCACTAATGGCCATTAGCCTCATTACATTTTATAAAGCGAAAAGACAAACTCCTATCTATTTGGTCCTAGAAGGACCTTCCCCAGATTCGGCATCCTTGGCTCCGTCGAACAGCTTTCCCAACTCGCGAAGTCCCAGCAATAGGTAGGCTCTGGCTAGATGTTCGCCTTCATTTCCTTCAGCATTTTGGCAGTCTTCGACCCTCTTGAGAAACTTTCTTTCCAATTCCACTATGCCTCGCTCCAAGTATCCCAGTCGCTTGTTGGCACTAATAGCCATGTCCTTCTATTCCTCAATCAGTTTTTGGTTGGCTTCTTGTATCTTACGGTGCTCGCTTTCGCACTCCCGGATCCTCTTGCATAGTTGGTTGTATTTGACCTATGCCTCGGCCCTTTCATCTATGATCCTGTGGCCCCTAGCAAACCCTGGCTGGCTTAGACCATTGTAATTATCTTCCAACCAACCTGAATAGTAGGGAGCACAACCAGCGTGGTATCTGTCTGGCTCGATGGTATCTCTCCCCATGACAATCTTGCAATGCCATATATGCTAAGCTTGGCACTTATAAAGACTATCATCAGCCTGGAAGTCAGCCCGGAAATGACTCATCTTGTCGACCCTGGGTATAACTTGCTTCCTACCATCTTGCCTCATAACATGGAGAGGGACGTAAGGGTATGTTCCTCGCAGACCGAATAATATCAGGAAAGGTGCATCTCTGGATTGGGAGATGAATTCCTCGGTTGGAAACTACTCGAACATCCACTGTACATGGTCCTCAGTTAGATTATCAAATAATGCTACCCATCCTTTGGCATCTTCTGGCTGGGCAAACATATTGGGCATGTAATTCATTTGCTTCAGATGATGGAAAGCGATATGATCATCCCCGTCTCTTCGTTGAATCTCTTATCTGTATTCACCCCTTTGGAGATGCTCAAAGAGCTAGAGCTGAAGTAGCAAATTGCAGCCTTCAAAGTGTTTGGTTACTTGTTGGCATTTCTCCAAGGCTCGGTATATTTCCGTAATGATCATAGGCACAATGCTGAAGGGTTGCCCGCCAATTCCTTCCATTAAGGTCTTAGTTACCATGGCCAACCTGGTATGGATTCTTGCTTTCTTTATGGGAAACACGATCAACCCAAGGAAACAAAACATGAATACAAAGACCCTTCGGTGAATATGCCCTAATGATGTGATGGTGAACTCGTCAGGATAGGTACGGTAGGATTTGCTGTGACCGTACCTCTCATACAAATAGTCAAAAGGGATGTAGGATTCTTTCAAACATGTCAGCTCTGGATTCTTCTTCAGACCCATCATTTTGAGAAAGCCCCTGCCATTGCGGTTCTCAGGCATTAACAAACCCGGAGTTTCCCATGCTATACCGGACAATCCTCATATTTCTTCTAGCAAGGGTGTTATTTCAATGTCTCCGAAGCGGAATACGGCCCTCTCACAATCCTAGAACAAAGTAGCAGCTTATATGATCTTGTTGTTGGGTTGGATCTCCAGGAGAGAAGGTAGATTGCCCAGATATTTCCGGACAAGAGCTTGATCACTATAGGGAAGATCCTCCCACCAGCTTAACAGTCTTGGGTGGATGTTGGTGACCATGCTAAATCTAGGGACTTCGTGCCTCATATTTCTGCAAGACAAATAAGGTTAGACCCTTACCCCCACCAGACTCGACTATTTAATATCAACAATCAGCATAAAACATTTAGTTCTCCAAATAAATGCACAGAACGTGGTGATGTCTGTTTGGGTTTAGGAAAACCCAGTGGACTTTGGACAAGGCTTATCTTAAAGGATCATTATGTGGACAACATAACTGACCCAATTAGGTTTGACCATGATGCATGCGTAATTTAAATAGAGTAAGGTTTCTATGGGGTTTTAGACTGGTACCCTTGAGCGGACAACTCAAGGGGAAAAGGTATGGAACCGTCGACTACAACGTTGATCGACTGGTTTTACCACAAATATGCCTTTTCCGGATTTGGGGGTAATAATATAGGAAGAGCACAACCACTCATTATAAGCGTTGCTGTGGTATTCATTTGGCATGAGTGGAGTATGATGTTGAGCATGATTATGCAATAATTAAAAGCATGTGGCACGTATTTTCACGTTAAGAAAGCAGTAAGTACAGCAGTTTCATAATTTAAAGTAGTAGTAAGGAAAGAAACAAAGAAGACAAGTCAGTTTTACAATTGAAAGGGAATTGAATGCTTAAAAGAATTAAACAAGTAATTGCACATAAAGAGGTATAAATCCACAATAATAGTCTGAAATGGTAAAAGCCTAAATATCCCAAGCAGAGTCACCATGATGTCGCGCCCCCTTTTTCTCGCGAAATCGGGTTTATGACATTTGGTATGGGACAACTCGTTTCTTTTGGGAACTGAGTTTTGCAATTTGAAGAGTCGTCACCTAATGATTTATGGTACATTAAGACACCAATAGGGTTTAATTCTAAATTCGTTTGAATAACCAGAGATAGGGTAAGGGCTTGAAATTATCCTAAGGAGAAGGTGTTAGGCACCCCTCAGGATCCACTAGTGTGGTTCCCGGCCAGACAGTTGATTGTGAATTTGTGCAATTAACAAGTAAACAAACAAGGCTCACATAAGAGGGGATTTTAAATACACAGGTGTTTAGAAATAAAGCAAAGTTTTGAAAGAGTTATAACTAAGCATGTTGATGAATGTAAAGGGGTCCTAGGTTTGTATTTAATATGGATCATATCAATGCGATACCCGGTATGACACTCCTCTAAAGAGGGGATACACGTGGTATTAGCGCACCGGTCATCATATCTATATCTATCTTTCCCACTCCGTTAAGGTATTTAAAGCACGGATTGGTCTCGATCACTATTGCATGCTATTACCCGTCCCATTTCTATCAGTCCCGGAGGAGCTTAGGACTACTATTCCTAAAAGGGATGGATATTAGGCTGACTTTGGTTTTAAAAGGAAAAGAATCTAAGGTGACATACAAAACACATAATACTGCATGTTGGGGAAGCATATAAACAGATAAAGGCCCATGTATTCCTCCTCAAATAAAAAAAACACATAAATAGCATGACTTGCACATACTTTTTTAGGTCTGATTAAAATACTAAAGACGAGGGGAGTTCAATTATTGAGGCAGATCAGTTTATTACATAACTCAGATAAGAAGTTTGTATCAGGTCTGCCTGCTGGTTGTAGCAACTAACAAAAGCAGATTCAAATTTTATTGTTATTATTACCTAAGGCTTGCCTAAGTGTTTGGGTGAGCTCTTAGGAATATGGTATCTATTTACTGATTCAAAGTGTGGCAGAGCAGTAACAACTTAAAACGAATGGTGTGGGATCCTATAGGCATGCTTGCTAAACCTCGTTAAATAAAGAAGGAAAGTTGTTTAAAACTGGTTCGGAATCGAACCGATTTGAAATTGAACTAGTTTCAGATTCTATAGGCGATGATATCTAATATTTGCTAGTTTTAATCCCTATAGGCATGATATCTAACATTGAATGTTAACGGAAACGAACAGGATTTTCTTGGGAATCCCTATAGGCATGATATCTAACATTATACTTATTTCAACCTTATGAACATGATACTTACTTATAGCCGCTTAGAACCTAAAATATGATATCTAAGTGACAACAAACAGGCAAATTATAAATAAGTCCTATAGGCAGGTTATCTAGATGTGAAATTGATCGTGAAGAAATTAAGATAAACCCTATAGCCATGGTGTCTAAAATGTAGAATTGAACATGCAGAATAAAAAGAAAAAGTCCTATAGGCATGCTTTCTACCCTTGAGCATACATGATTACCCAACCCTTTTTACTAGCCAACCCCAAGTGTTTATTACAAATTATTACAGACCAAAAATAATGAATTACACCAGAAAAGTTCAAAGAAAAGTTACAACCAGAGGAAGTCTGATTCTTGACTTCCTCTCTTAGTTATGGAATAAACCACCTCAAATGCCATTGATTCAAAGCCTTTCTCAGACTTGAGTGTGTCAAAGTTCCCTAAGGGTCTCAATAGAACTCCGGGCAATGCTCATACCCAAGTTACATAACCAGAATAGAGATGAGTGCAGTGTGGAAGTGCCAGCCTTTATGTGTCCAAGTTCAGAGGGAGCTCATGGGTCCCAAGGCAAGGCTCACACAAGGAGGGCAGAACTTATGTTCTAAGAGGATAGTGAAAGTGCAGGAACAAAATTTTAAAAACTGAGGGGATAAAGGAGAGGGGTAAAGGGTGATAGGGAGACAGTAATTAATAACACATAGAGTTAATAACTTCATACAAAGGGGGTTCAAGGGTTGGGAATCTATTGCAAGGAGCCCATGCACTTAGGCATGGATAAGTTTTCCATGAACAGTAATAGAAGGTGCTGGCATGCTTATAAACCAATCAGAACATATAACATCTAGAAGAAACATGGAGGTTATGATTCCAGGGGAATCAGGTTTGGGTCATCCACAACAATGTCCAATGCTGTCATACCCCAAACCAAATACAAGTATTAAACACATTGGGGTGGGTATTTAAGATTCACAAGTTATAGTAAGTAGGGACAAAACATTAATTCAGAATAGGAAAGGGCATATTAAAGCATGTTTGATAATGGTACTAGGTTAAATACAAATAGGGGACAAACAAGGATGAAAGAGACTGTAAATAAACATGTTGTTGTTGGTGCAGAAGCTTAATTAGAACATACCAGTAAAATGCAAATGCAGAGAAAAATAAGCAGGTTTCCCACAGCCTAGCCTTGGCTTTCAGCCGACTAGGTAAGGTAGCAATACAAGTAGCAACAAAGAAAATAGAGAGATTTAAGTGGAGTGTGTGTCTGAACTCAAGTATTTTATGCCTTGTGTTCGTGTCTTTGAAAGAAGAGAAGTACATGGTATTTATAGCTTTTTGAAAACGAGTGAAAGAGAAGTAATAAGTCACAAACATGGAAACAATCACTATTCAGAATCAATTACACAAGTGATTGCCTTTAATTAAGGGATCACTTGCTTAACGGGCAGTGACATGTTCAAAATAAGGAAAGAAATCAATTTATAGGTAGACTGATTATTGTCATAAAAGAAGTAGTAAAACAATTGAGTAAGTGATTAAGTCTAAGTACATGAATATACTTGTTTTGGAAAGGATTCAGTAAGGCAAAACAAGGAAAGAAATCAATTAACCTTAACAGGCGAGTCAAATCAGATTTTCACAAATAAAAAGTTTGAAATCAATTACACAATTGAAGGTCAATCAAAGAAGGAAACTCAACATATAAATAGAGTGCACAAACACTGGACATGCGAGGCCAAACTATTGGCAAAAGGAAACAACATGAAATAATAGCACAAAGTTAGTAGACAGCAAACATTCGAAACATGATAGTCACGTAGGTCAAGTTTCATTGACTTAGTAGTAGAGAAAAAGATAGAGTATCATAAGCATGCAAAGGATCAAGTGAAAAACCCTTCTGAAAATCATAGCCGAGTTTTAAAGATAGTAAGAACCCAAAACCAAAGAAATCACATAAAGAAAAGAGATGATGAAACAAAGGAATTTCAAATCAAGTCGAGCAATTTCATACAAATGAATTGCACAAACAGTTTCAGAAACTCGAATAGACCCCAAAGAAATTAGGGTTTTCGAAACCAATCGAGTTTAAAGATGATGAACAAATAGATTACACAAATACTTGGCAGGCTGCTTCAGAGACTCGAATGAACCCAAAAGAAATTAGGGTTTTCAACAACAATCGAGTCAAGAGATGATAAACAAATAAATAAAACAAATACTAGCAAATAGACTCATAAACCCCAAAAGAAATCAGGACTTTTATCATGCAAACTCAGATAGAAGGACAATACGAGCAAACATAGCAAATGTCAAAAATCAAAGAAATTTTTTGAAATAACTTAACAAGAAAACCCTAATCGGAAAAGGTAAAGAGTTTTGAAAGCAAAGTTTTAAAAGAAACTTCGAGAAAATGCTTAGAAGTTCAAAGAAAACATAGATCTGAAGCAGATCTGAAAGAAATCGAAAGAACCTTAGAGATTAGGGTTTCAGAAGAACCCCAAGTGACGAGAAAGGTCTTGAAAGCCATTGATCTAAGCAGGAGAGTCAAAGGTCTGACTCGAATGGCCATGGCTGGCCGTAGAAAGATCAGAGACGATAGGAGAATAGTCATCGAGCAAAGTCTGGACCAAGCCCCTTCATGATCTGGTCATGAGACCATAGAAACGAACACGTAGAAGCCATGAGAGGCTGATGCATGTCTCCGATGACCTTGGACGGCCATGGATTAGGGCGGATTAGGGTGGAGGCGGCTAGGGTTTGTGGGTGTTATAGAGAGGATTTAGGAGAGGAGGGGTTTCAGAGGCGGCGTGTTGTGAGGAATGAGTTAGGGTGAAAGGGTCATTTGAATTAAAAAAGGAAAGGGTGATTATTGGCCGTTGATCTTGAAGGATCAACGACCTGGATTAAAACGGGTAAGTGGGGTGGTTTAATGGGATAGGGTTTGGGTCGGTTCAGATTGCAATTGAGTCGGGGTAATTGGGCTTCAAATTGGATTCAAATCAGGCTATAATTGAAATAAAATGGGGCTATCATTTAAATAGCCAATTTTCCTTATTTGATTTATAAAAAATAATAAAATAATTTCTATAAATAAATTAAAGGTGCTAAAATGATTTACAGTACATAATTATCAAATTAAAAATAATGGACTTAATATTTATAGATATAAACGCAATTAAATCTAAAAGAGGCTAATATTGCCATTATATGCAATTTAGCTTTAAAAATACTAAATCAATTTATTAGAATATGAAAAAAATATCTTAGCTATATTTTAGTATAAATATGAGAATCCAATAAACAAATCACCAAAATGATAACTTTAGGAATTATTATTGGGTTTTTATGAATAAAATAATGGAATAAATTGGTTTAAAAAATCTTTAAAAATTAAGGAAAAATGATAAAACATTTGAAAATACTTATACATATATATATATATATATATATATATATATATATATATATATATATATATATGCTATTTTAAAAGTATTTTGCATATTAAAATATATATAGGATAAAATTAGGTATCAACACATCCCGGCAAGGGAACAACAACATCCCGGCAAGAGAACAATAATGATAATCCTCATATGAAGCACAATAAATCTCAATGGAGTCACAATAATTACAATACAAGACTCACGAGCTTGCTTGACACCGATGTATAGATACTCGTCACCATGCCTATACGTCGTACTCCACAATTAGCACATAGCAAATAAGACACAACTCCTAATCCCTCAATCTAAGGTTAGACCAAACACTTACCTCGATGCCACGAACACAACTCAAGCCTCAACTATCGCTTTACCTCTTGATTCCACCACCAACTCATTCGTATCTAGCCACAAGTTACTTAATAATATTGATAAGTGCTAAATGAAACATTTCTAATGCATGGAAATAAGTTTTCTAAAGTTTTTCCCAAAAAGTCAAAAATCGCCCTCGGGACCGCTTGATCCAAACCCGAAATTTGGACTAAAACCCGATTACCCATTCATCCCCGTGCCCGGATATATAATTGGTTTTGGAATTCGACCTCAATTTGAGGTCTAAATCCCCAAATTTCAATATTCTTAGGTTTTACCCAAAATTCCCCAATTCCACCATGAAAACTCTAGATTCTAGGATGAAATCTTGTAAAAAGAAGTTAAGGAGTAAAGAAAATGAGTTAGAAATCACTTAATAATGTTTTGGAGAAGAAAGGTGTAACGACCCGACCGGTCGTTTTTGAGCTCTAGCGCGTCGTTCAGCACTTTGAGGCCATGAGCAGCTTCACTTCAAGTATTATGACTTGTGCATGTGGTCGGAATTGAATTCCGGAAAGTTCGGAGTTGATTTGGAAAGAGAATTCTCATTCGGAAGCTTTAAGTTGAAAGAATTGACTAGGGTTAGATTTTTGAGTAAACGACCTCAGAATTGGGATTCGAAGGTTTCAGCAGGTTCGTATGATAATTTCGGACTTGGGCGTATGTTCGGACTGGGTTTTGGAAGACCCAGGAACGTTTCGGCGCCTATTGTGGAAGTTAACATTTTTTGGAAGAATATCATAAGTTTAGATTGAAGTGCATATCAGGGTTATTAATGCCCGTTTGAGATTCTGAGTCTAGGAAGAGCTCCGTATGGTGATTCTGGTATTGGGAGCGCGATCGGAAGTGAATTCGGAGGTCCGTAGGTCATTTGGCTAAAGATAGAAATTTGAAGGTTTTTGAGAAGTTTGATCGGAAGTGATCTTTTTGATATCGGGATCGAAATCCAATTCCGGAAGTTGGAGTAGGTCCATAATGTCAAATATGACGTGTTTGCAAAATTTGAGGTCAATAGGACGCGATTTGATAGGTTTCGGTATCGAATGTTGAAATTTGAAATTCTAAAGTTCATTAAGCTTGGATTGGAGGTCGATTCATGATTTTAGCATTGTTTGATATGATTTGAGGCCTCGAGCAAGTCCGTAATGTGTTTTGGGACTGGTTGGTATGATTGGTTTGGGTCCAGGGGGCCTCGGGTGGATTCCGGATGGTTAACAGATTAATTTTGGAATTTGAGGAAGGGTTGAGGCAGCTGATATCTGGTGTAACCACACTTGCGAGGTTTTGGCCGGAGGTACGGAGATGCAAAAGCGGCCAGGAGAGCCGCAGATGCAATTTTGGGTTGGAAGTGTAAGGACCGCAAATGCGGTCATCTCGCCGCAGAAGCGGGACCGCACCTGCGGGAGTTGAGGCGCAGAAGCGGAAAGGGGAGCCTGGATAGGAACCACAACAGCGGTCTAGGGGCCGCACCTGCGGAACCGCAGAAGCGCTCGTGTGACCGCAGGTGCGGAAGTGCTGGAGGCAGTAAGTTCTTTTAAAATCAGGGTTGATCATTTTCCCCCATTTTTCATTTGGTGTGGACGTTTTGGAGAGCTTCAAGTGGGGTTTTTTCATCATCAACGACGAGGTAAGTTAATCCCACCTATCTTGAGTTAAATACATTGATTATGTGCGAATTTGAGCATGAAAATTTGGTAGAAACTTGGGGTTTGAGGATAAACCTAAAAAATTGATATTCTTGGATTTTGACCACGATTTTGGGTATGAAATTAAGAGAAAATCATATATTTGAGTTCGTGAGTTCATGGGTAAACTTTATCTTTAAGAAATTTCGGAATCCGGGCACGTGGGCCCGAGGGCAATTTTGTCAACTTTTCGATCGGGGTTATGAATTGTTATAAATTGGATTGTAATGAGTAATTGAATAAATATTAATGGATTTTCAAAATTATTGGCTAGTTTTGGAGCATTGTGCATCGATTCGAGTCTTCAGAAGAGCGTGGAATGCCGGTTATGGATCTTCGGAGCGAGGTGAGTCTCCTTTCTAACCTTGTAAGAGGGAATTGTCCCCGTAGGTGAAATAATTGGTTATGTACTCCTATATGTGGGGGCTACGTATACATGAGGTGACGAGAGTCCGTGCGTAGCTACTATTATGTGTAAGTCCGGGTAGTCTAGGACCCAAAAACATGCTATACCTGAAATATTTGTAATCTTATTGACAACTGAAATTGCTTAAATCCTATCGAATTGGTAAATGAATTTCTAAAAGGATTAAACTTTATTTTTTCAGAAAAATCGTTAAAAGAGAATTGGCTTTTCTTTGGATTATTGTTCCCTGTTGACTTCTTGATTGACTGTCTGTATATGTTTAATTTCGGAACGGGTCAAACCCCTCGGTAGATTAAATAGATGCATCTATGGTTCGCGCCATTCGACCCTCTGGCAGTGCACAATTTAAATATTGTTGGATCGGGCCGTACGTCCTCGGCATGATTTGCACCATGCTTGTATTGCTTGCCTTGAGATTTATCGATATTGATATTTTCTCTCCCTGGCTTGAGATAGTTGAAAATTAATAGATTATGAATCCAGAGATTTTTAATATAAAAAGAAACTTTTACCTGTTCATGACTTATTTGAAATTACTATCGATTTTAATAACTCCATGATTACTCACATTTATAATATATTACTATTGAACCACTAGTAAGTGTCGAAGTCGACCTCTCATCTCTACTTCTTCGAGATTAGACGGGATACACATTGGGTACACGTTGTTTTCTTACTCATACTACACTTGCTGTGCATTTTTGTTGCACATGTTTATGTGTGGCTAGTGGCTTAGTGGTAGAGCGGCATGATTGATACAGAGACTTAGGTGAGTTGCATTTGTCGAGACGATCGTGGATAGCAGAGTCTCCTTCAGAGTATTGCACTATATTTTCATTTCTATCCATATGTATTCCGGACAATTACTGTATTTTATTTCATTCCCTAGTAAATGCTCATGCACTTGTGACACCGTGTTTTGGGATGTCTATGGAAGTAGTCAATATTTTGAAATTGTTAAAGATATCACTATTTATTCAGTGGAAGTTTATTTCTTATTGTTTAAATGTATAAAAGAAGTGAATTCAGAAATATCTAAAATAAGAAATTGCTAGTTATTTAGTATTGGCTTGCCTGACAATGGTGTCCGGCGCCTTCACGACCCTTAGTGGATTTTAGGTCGTGACAACATGGTATCATAGCACTAGATTCCCTTAGGTCTCACGAGTCATGAGCGAGTCTAGTAGAGTCTTGCGGATCGGTACGGAGACGTCTGTACTTATCTTCGAGAGGCTACAGGGCTGTTAGGAGCACTTCCCTTCTTGATTCCTCATCGTGCGATTTGGTTCCTTGAGGATTATGCCCTTGTTTCCTTCCTACTCAATCTTACGCGACGCGAACCGCTTGTTATAAATCGAGAATTGAAGAATTGTAATGGTACTATAGATGTGGTGCGTGATTTTTCTCCTGGTATGATTGGTTGGGATATTGTCGTCGCCTTGCGGGAGGATTTTTCTATCGTTTCGGCTTGGTAGTTGTGCTTCTACGAGCTTGGAGGCCATGCACAGGTTGTTGTGATGCTTACGATTGGTTATCACAGAGTATTGACTTGATGGTAGGATACTTGGCTATGTGTTAGGGTGGTGAATGATTTGAAAGGAGGTCTACTCAGTGCACGACTCAGAGATCTGATATTTCATTTCTGGTGAAGTAAAAACAATTGGCCTATGAATGTCCAGATTTGGGATGATGGAGTAACGAGCCTTGGTATTTTCGAGCGTGGTGGAATTTTCATCTGCGATGTAGTGCCGTCGTCCTCGATTGTGTGTGTTAAGTTCGTCGGTGTTATGGTCTTCTACAATTTGCCTATAGGATAAGATATTGTGAAATAATATTGGAGAAACGACTGTTAGATATTGCGGGGTGCGATGGTTCGGGATTGAATCAGTGTTTCTAATGTTGGCGGCTCGAGGAAGATGATCTTCAGAAAGGTTTAAAGTTAGTAGCGACTTGTGGGTTTAAGTGCTACGAAGATAGATTTTATTTAAGGCAACAACTGAGCAGCAAAGGATGAGGAAGGGCATGTGGGGAGTGTCAAGCGATGGTTAAAATTTTTAGAAGGCCAAGCATAAGAAGCAAAGGTCGAGTAGTCGATTAAAGGGGTGAGTTCCGCTAAAGTGAGAGAGTGGCGGAGTTGCATATGGGCTTTGCGGTAGGATGACTACGCACCTTAAGAAGAGTTTAGAATAATTTGGGAATTTTTAATGATTGGTGATTGGGGTCTAAGGATTTAATTTGAAGTATGGGCTATAATGCGACAGGAGATTTGATATAACGGAAAAGAGCTACTTGAAATGAAGAAGGATACAACATAACTCTAAATTGGAAGGATGATGCCACATATTTAATTGATGTCCATAAGGGGTGAATGGACTTGTGCAGCTAGAGAGTAAGCTCAGACTTAGGATGAGTTATTGATGTCATAGTGGTTGTACCCCGTTCAGCAGCGTTGGAAGATGTCGACACGTAAATTACACAGGTGGGTTATCTCCGGTGAGTAGATCGGCGGTCACATGGTTAGCGAAGCTTCTGCGAAGAATTCTATTGGTTATACAGCAAAAAGATCGGTCGTGTGAATGTGGTTGATGATTCAGAGTATAAAAAGGGGTTTTACAGAAAGATTCCGAGAATTTTGGTGGTTGATTGCGCAAGGTTATGTCAATAAGAGATAAAGAATCCTGGTGAATCCAGAGTTGTGTAATAGTGGCTTCAAGCTAAGTGGGAGAGTCCCACCGCCTATGATTGGGTTGTATGGTTAACTACTTGCGAGGTTTCTGGTTATTAGCATATTGATGGGTTATTTCAGTTACGGAAAAAGAAAATAAGTGGTAATTTAAGCAAAGGAATTGTTAAAGGTGTGCTATGGTTGGCCTTATTGGCTCATGTTCAGACTTAGGGAAGGATTCAGGATTTATGCCTTATATAGATGCGGGTTCCAAGGGAAGTGATTATGCTGGGTGCTTCGTCGAGATGGTATTCATGTGCTAGAAGATTCATGGAGTTGATTACATTCGGGGCCAAGTCAGAGCGGGTGGCTCTCAACAACGGTCCCAGTGGATCCAAAAGGGTAAAGTGTGGTGCTTAATGATTTCGAGCCTATAGGTACGGTTAAGAATCAAGCTTTGTAGTAGCTTATGAGAAGAGGCCCAGAATGTTCTATGCTGTTTTGACTTGCAATGTAGCATTTGGGAGGTATGAAACGGTTCGTGGGATTTGAGACAACATGGTCTCATGATTCAAGGTCACTCGGGCGAGTGCGGATGGAGCGTGTTATGTGTTGGATGGAGTTATTATCATTTCTAAGGCAATCAAAGATAAATTGGAAAAAGATAGATTGGTTAGCCATAGTTGAATTGGCAGATTGATGGTAGTGATCAGTTCCTTCAGCGTGATCAAGTTATGCAAGTGATTTGTGATGGTACGTGGTAAGCTTGTCGGCCGCCGTGATTGATGTTATTCAGAAGTATTCTACTGTTATGGCCTATTATGTGTAGGTGGATCCCGAAAGGGTTATGGTGGCTTAGACCACTACTTAGAGATTTGCATATTCTACGGTTATGAAAATTCACCTGTGTGTTGCTATGATTCTCCTTAAGTGAGTTAAGTGAAAAGTTTTTATATGATGAAGTGTTAATCTGTTAGTGGTTCCGGAGTTATAATGAAAAATCGTGTTCTATCGTATATTGGCATGTTGGGTACAGTGAGTGGTATGGAATTTGAAGTGAGGATCAAGGTTACAGTTCGGCGTTGACAAGGATGTCACGAGCTCGGATGAGCAGGAAAGGAGTTTCGATATTTAAAGTAAGTTGGTATTGTCTTCAGCATCACCTGAGATCGGTGTTCTGTGAAAAAGGCTTTGCATCCTGGTTAAGATTCTTGATCGCTTTTTAGCATTAGCGCGGCCGGTGGTTTGGATGTACATACCTGTTATATGTTGTGGAAGGTTGTGGGAGCGTGCCCCACGGGAAGGTTGTATAAGTGTGGCATATAGCCACTTGATTGATTGAAGAGTTAAACCAAGTATGAAGATTGTAGTGATGTCGTTAAATTGAGAATTGATGCCTGGAGGGCATTCGGTTAATGGGTTGTGGACTGTGAAGGACTACTCCGGTTATGATGGTTGTTCTTGTGTGTTATGAGAAAAAAGGGGAGTGATTATGGACCTTTGAAAGGTTATTAGCCTAGTTCAGTGCGATCAGAATCAGCTTGAGGTTTGTGGATGGATTTAAATGTGAATATGGGCTCTATATCAGGCCAGATGTGTTCATTTCAGCAACACGCTCCATATGGAAGAGTAGTCGGGGTATTATCTCGTCTGCAACTATTTTATGTAATGATATATTGCGCCGTGTGAGTTGTGAGACGGCTTGGTAAATTTCTTATGTGTTGAGGTTCTGCGTAGAGATGATGTTATATGAGCAGAATGGCTCTTGAGATTCAGATAGTACATCACACCTCAGTTGTGCTTGAGTTTGTAGCTTATAACGCTATATGTCTCCCCAGGGATGGTATTATGCACTTAGCGTGCTTGTGACCGATATTCGGTATTTTGTTGTAATGAGCAATCTAGCTCGGTGTGTAACTCCTTATATGAATTTTATGTGTGGATCGGGCGGCACGCCGCCATGGGTATGTTGTTTGGATCGGGTTGCGCGCCGCAACTGTGTGATGTTGAGTACAACTCCCTATATCTGTTTTTATGTATTTTGTTTCCTATTTTTTTGAGGAAAACTCGTATTAGCTGTGTGCCCGCGTTGCATGTATGATTCGCGAGCGGGGTAATTGGATTTCCTTTTTAGAGTTCGTTTCCTTTATGTATCATGTTCAAATTGGTAGCCCATTGGCACATTGTGGTAGTATATAAGACTTTTGATCATGTCCGGGGTGGCTTATTGACTGAGCAGTTCGTGCAGGGTGAGGCGAGATCATTGGATTTAGGATCATTGCAATCTGATTATATGAAGTATAGTAAAGAGCAAAGACCATTATTTGGTTCAGAATGGGGTGATGGTTCCTGAAAGGAGTATAGACCTAATGAATTGTTGATTCAGCCGTTAGTTATGAATTTCTACACATCCCTTCTGTCGTGGCGGTATTGTAAGAGTTAGAGCAAGTCCTATGTATGTTATGAGGTGCAATGAGAGCATCCGAGTCATGGAATTTTGACTAAATGGATCAGAGAATGTTATTGTGGTCCTGTGAGTTAAGTGGTGCAAGGTGTGAATTCATCTAAGGTATGCAGTCATGTTTTGGTGCTGCGTGTAGTTATTGATTCGGTGAGCGTATGTTGGAGCAAGCCTGGCAGAGAATTCCGGATGTTGGAATTGGGCTCTAAGGCTTATTTGCCTAAGTGAAAAAGGGTATCTTCAGATTGATCGAGCTAGGGTGCCCAATTGAGTTATGGTAGCAGGGGTAGGTGTGCGAGGTGTTAAACAGTGATTTCAAACAACTCCAACGCAGTTCTTAGCACGTTCGAGGACGAACATATGTTTAAATGGGAGAGAATGTAATGACCCGACCAGTCATTTTTGAGCTCTAGCATGTCGTTCAATAGTTTGAGGCCATAAGCAGCTTCACTTCAGGTATTATGATTTGTGCGCGCGGTCGGAAGTGAATTCCGAAAAGTTCGGAGTTGATTTGGAAAGAGAATTCTCATTTCGGAAGCTTTAAGTTGAAAGAACTGACTAGGGTTGGATTTTTAAGTAAACAACCTCAGAATTGGGATTCAAAGGTTCCAGCAGGTTCATATGATGATTTCGGACTTGGGCGTATGTCCGAATTGGGTTTTGGAAGACCCGGGAACGTTTTGACGCCTATTGTGGAAGTTTGCATTTTTGAAAGAATCTCATAAGTTTAGATTGAAGTGCATTTTAGGGTTATCAATGTCCGTTTGAGATTTTGAGTCTGGGAATAGTTCCGTATGGTGATTCTGATATTGGGAGCGCGATCGGAAGTGAATTCGGAGGTCCGTAGGTCATTTTGGAGTCATTTGGATAAAGATAGAAATTTGAAGGTTTTTGAGAAGTTTGACCGGAAGTGGACTTTGTGATATCGAGGTCGGAATCTAATTCCGGAAGTTGGAGTAGGTCCGTAATGTCAAATATGACGTGTATGCAAAATTTAAGGTCAATCGGACGTGATTTGATAGGTTTCGGTATCGAATGTTGAAGTTTGAAATTCTAAAGTTCATTAATCTTGGATTGGAGGTCGATTCATGATTTTAGCATTGTTTGATATGATTTGAGGCCTCGAGCAAGTCCGTAATGTGTTTTGGGACTGGTTGGTATGATTGGTTTGGGTCCCGGGGGACTCGGGTGGATTCCGAATGGTTAATAGATCAATTTTGAAATTTGAGGAAGGATTGAGGCAACTGATATCTGATATAACCGCCCCTGCGAGGTTTTGGCCGCAGGTGCGGAGACGCAGAAGCGGCCAGGAGAGCCGCATATGCAATTTTGGGCTGGAAGTGTAAGGACTGCAGATGCGGTCATCTCGCCATAGAAGCGGGACCGCACCTGCGAGAGTTGAGGCACGGAAGCGGAAAGGGGAGCCTGGAGAGGAACCGCAGGAGCGGTCTAGGGGCCGCACCTGCGGAACCGCATAAGCGATCGTGTGACCGCATGTGCAGAAGTGCTGGAGGCAGTAAGTTCTTTTAAAATCGGGGGTTGGTCATTTTTTCCCCATTTTTCATTTGGTGTGGACGTTTTGGAGAGCTTCAAGTGGGGTTTTTTCATCATCAACGATGAGGTAAGCTAACCTCACCTATCTTGAGTTAAATACATTGATTATGTGCGGATTTGAGCATGAAAATTTGGTAGAAACTTGGGGTTTGAGGGTAAACCTAGAAAATTGATATTCTTGGATTTTGAACACGATTTTGGGTATGAAATTAATAGAAAATCATATATTTGAGTTCGTGAGTTCATGAATAAATTTATCTTCTAGAAATTTCGGAATCGGGGCACGTGGGCCCGAGGGCAATTTTGTCAACTTTTCGATCGGGGTTAGAAATTGTTATAAATTGGATTGTAATGAGTAATTGAATACATATTAATGGATTTGCATAATTATTGGCTAGTTTTGGAGCATTGTGCATCGATTCGAGTCTTCGGAAGAGCGTGGAATGCTGGTTATGGATCTTTGGAGCGAGGTGAGTCTCCTTTCTAACCTTGTAAGAGGGAATTGTCCCCGTAGGTGAAATAATTGGTTATGTGCTCCTATTTGTGGGGGCTACGTATGCACGAGGTGACGAGAGTCCGTGCGTAGCTACTATTATGTGTAAGTCCGGGTAGTCTAGGACCCAAAAGCATGCTATACCTGAAATATTTGTAATCTTATTGACAACTGAAATTGCCTGAATCATATCGAATTAGTAAAAGAATTTCTAAAAAGGGTTAAACCTCATTTTCTTAAATCGTTAAAAGAGAATTGACTTTTCCTTGAATAAATGTTTCTTGATGAATTCTTAATTGATTGTTTGAATGTGTGTATCTATGAGTACCTACGTCACACGTATGATTCGCGAGCGGGGTAATAGATGCATCTATGATTCGCGCCATTCGACCCTCTGGCAGTGCACAGTTTAAATATTTGTTGAATCGGGCCGTACGGCCTCAGCATGATTTGCGCATGCTTGTAATGCTTGCTTGAGATTTACAAATTGATATTGCCTCTCTGGTCTGAGATAAATTGATACATAATGGATTATGAATTTGGAGACTTCTAAATATAAAAAGGAATGTTTACTTGTTTCTTGAATTACTTGAGTTTACTGTCGTTTTTAATAAATCCATGATTATCCGCATTATTAATATATTATTATTGGACCACTAGTAAGTGTCAAAGTCGACCTCTCGCCTCTACTTCTTCGAGGTTAGACGAGATACTTACTGGGTACAAGTTAGTTTTGTACTCATACTACACTTGCTGGGCATTTTTGTTGCACAGGCACATGTATGTCTAGTGGCCTAGTTGGGCGCAACAACATGGTTGATACAGAGACTTAGGCGAGCTGCACCTCTCGAGACGACCCACAACCAGCAGAGTCTCCTTCAGAGTATTGTACTGTATTTTTTTCCTGTCCAATTTGTATTCCGGACAGTTGTTGTATTACATTATTTTCTAGAAACTGCTCATGCACTTGTGACACCGAGTTCTGGGATAATTATGGGGTATTCTGTATTAACTTCTAAATATTCTTTTATTTATTTTGTAAAGATTATTTTTTACTAGCCAAATTGAAGGAAAATTATAGCTTTCACAATTATTTAAACAAGAATTTAATTAAGTATTTATGGTTGGCTTGCCTGACAGCGGTGTCCGACGCCACCACGACCCTTAGTGGAATTTTGGATCGTGACAGATCTTCCCTAAGTGAGCATATTTTGTAAATTCGTTTTGTAAACTCGTATATGTTGTAATCAACTCATGTACATTCGACATTTTCCCCTATCTCATGTATCTATAACTCCTATTTATTTTAAACACGTTATTTTTATATTGCTCATAAGATTTTGCGTACTAGACAAATAGTTGACAATCGCTAAATTGAGAGTTTGAAAATTTATTTATTTTCCATCTCATGTATCTACATCCTGTTTGTTTTAAAGTCGTTATTTTCACATTGCTCATAAAAATTTTCATACTCGAAAAATAATTGATAATCGACTAAATTGAGAGTTTATAATCACTACAACTCCTATTTGTTTTAAGCTCGTTATTTTCAAATTGCTCATAATATTTTTGCATACTCGATAAATAGTTGATAATCGGCTAAATTGAGAGTCTATAATCAGTATATACAAATGGCTTACGTTTTGCTTCAACTCTAATAGATTAAAAATATAAACAATCGATTGTTTAGATACACAAAATTCATAAAAATAAACTAAATCAAACTAAAAATAAGTTCTTCAACACACAACTATGTCATTTTTTGGAACCCTTACTCAACATAGGGTCCAAAAACCCGATATACTCTTTTTTTAGAGCGTATAAGAGGAAAAGAGCTCTTTCATCGTTAGCCGCTTGGTCTATCTTATCGAGTTCTTATACTCGATGACCACAAGATGCTTCTACACAACATTTTGTGTAGAGGGATCTCTGGCACAGACTTCCTGCTGATAGGTTTCATCAAACCACTCTTCAAAACTATATTGATCTTCATCTTATACCTCAAAACGAATGACAGTGAGTGTATCAACTGCTAGATAACTTATAGGAATAATAAAATATAAATCTACATATTCATTACTCACATAGTATTTGCTGATCCAACATTTACCACCAAATTTGGAGCCCCCCCCTGAATGCCTTAAAATTGCATGCTTTCTGTAGTAACAATCGGGGTTATTATCACGAGGTGATATTGACCGTTGCGGCGAGTCTGATACTAAAGTGGAAAGATCTAGTATTGTAAAAGTTAATATCAAGTTTTGGCTAGACCTGATGAAGTTTTAAAATAAGTCTCTTATGGACCAAGTGTTATTTATATATCGCAAAAGGACGTCTATAATGATTTTGTATGCAGCAACATGTGATAGGAGATTACAGCTATCAGTCAGGATTATGAATTTATAGTTAAACAAAAAGGATGTTTATTCCATGACAAGTATTTACCAAAGATATTTATTAACAACAGCTCCAAACTTCTAGGATTTGAATTTTCTTATCAGCTCGTAGAATTAATTGTGTTTATATTGATCCTTCTAACTAATTTAAAGGATGGAAAGAGTGTCCACATTTATCACATTAACATGACCAACTAAATCAGTGGTCGCCAATATACTCATACGTGGTAGAACAACAAAATATGTTATTTAGTAGACATATAAAAGGATTGATTATAAACAATAGGTATATAGACTCTAAGTTGTTACAACAAGCAAACAACTTGATCCTTTGATCAGCTAGGGATAATATTCACCCTCTCCATGGAAGATTTAGTTTAAAACTAAGTATAAAGAGCATCAACACATGCATTTCACTTTATAAAAAGTCATTTTAAAATTCAAGATCATAGAGACTGATAAGAAAAAGTAAAAGAGGAATTAAGATATACAACAATGCCATAGTTCAAAATCCTAAAATAACCGACGTCATAGTTCAAAAGCATTAAAGATCACAGCTAATAATTCGAAAGATAAACTTGAGTATAACGTTGTGTTGATTTTATTATGGTAGTCTCCTCTTTGTACAATTAATTAGGATATAAAAACGATAATTACATGTAAGGTAAAGAACATGTGTTAAATTATAGAGATACACTAATCCTAACATACTACAATAAATAAAATTACAATTCCGGCGAGCAGTTAAAAACATACAATAATCGACCATAGTTTTATTATAGAACATACGTCGCGCATCTACATTAATTGTAAATATAAAGCTCCAAAATAGATCAACTGGGACCAATATTCATCCTCGCTATAAAATATCTGATTTTTCTTTAAACGCAAAATTATACTTCTAAAAAAAGTAAAAGATGAATTTGAAGTTACCTAAAAATTATTAAAATTGAAAAAACTACACAGTAATGAGGTCTATATAGACACGAGAGAGTTTGGCTTGCTTTTGGCCCGAAATCAACGTTTGGATACACCAAAACCAACTTGGTGGAGTGGATCTACGCCTAGGGTGAAGTTCTCGAAGAGATGAAGTAATAAAAAAAAAAAGTTATTCTAGTTTTAATAGTTAACTTCTAAATTTTAATAAGGTTAAATTTGCCCCCGACCACCCATTAAGTCATTAATCTAAACATTAATAATTTTTTGGGTCTAAAAATAAGTGAGAGAAATAAAATAAAGGTCATTTTCTTTAATCAAGTTTTGAGAAGGTCTTCCTAACAATTTCTCTCACGTATGTGTAGAATTTTCGTAGTATATGAAATATAAGTTTTGCTTTTAAAGTAAAGGGAATATATCTGAAACTTAATGATATTTCTATGAGTGTTTAAAGTAATTAACCCAAAAAAGGTGTCATGTAAACTAAAATAGGTGAAGTAATATTAAGGCCAAATATTAATATTCCATTACATTTCACGCGCATCCTTAGCTTTTCTCCGCATAAAATCCAACGATATCATTGTCAACAATCCAAAACATCTGACTTCCGATTTCTAGGCTACTGTCTTCACTTGATTAAAATCATCTCTCTTCTCTTCTCTCTCTCTCTCAGCTCCATAAGTGAAGGTACCTTTCTCTTAATCTTTCTTTAATTATTAGTTTGTTTACCCATTATTCTCTTATTTTCTCTTATTAGAAGCTTAATTTCTAAATAATCTAATGTTACTTTAAGCGGGTGCCGTCTAAATTGGTTGATTGAGTTATATTTCAGCACTAAAGTTCTTTTTTTGTTGTTAAGTTCAAAATGTATTTTTATATGCACTAACAGTATAATGAATATGATAATTGGGTATGATGAATGACAGTCTTGTTCCTGTTGTGGAGCTAGAGGAGTGTGGCATTCTGAAAATGATTTCTTCTTTTTATGATAATTGAGCTTCTTCCACTCCAACTATTTTTTTTTTTTTTACTTAAGTTATGTCCATTAACAGTGTAATCATTTTATTACATCATTTAAATAGGTTACTTAACATTTATTCGAGGTTACCGATCAACGCTATTAAATATACTTGCTTGCAGTTAGACCTGATTCTGATTTTATAAAATATTCTTTGTCAATACATAGAATTTAAACTCTAGAGAACCTCTAAAATTTATCTTAGTCAAACTGTTGAGTATTGGAATGAAACAGAATGATATGGACGAATCATATTGTCCACAACTAGTTCGCGATTGGAGCTACTTATTGTTGGAAATTGTGTTGCTCGGATCCTCCAAAGATGCCACTAGGTGTGTGTCAGATCCTCCAAACGTAATTCGGCGGCATTTTATCCGAGCAACATAGGTTGCAAACCATAGCTACTTTGCTTAATTTTCATGTAGTGTTGTTGATTTAACTTCTCTACGGTTTATTGGGTGTGACAGAACTGCTCAGATTACTCAAGCATTACAAAGGGCATATACTCTTTTGAGGTTTCCTGAAGAGCGAGGGTGCCCAACTGCCTTGCTTCATCTGTTTGCTGAAGGCCTTCTTTCGGTTTCTTTCACATATTCCCATATTTCGATTGCCACAAGTTTTGCTTCCATAACCGCGCGCCATCATGACACTAGGGGACTGCCAATGTTTATAGAAAAGGTTTTTGAGCTATTGAAGTAGATTGAAAACAGTATCATGGGTGCATTTTGTTGCTGTTTGCGAGATGAATGTGAAGATTTGGCCAATCCCAACAGCTCAATGTATAGGAACTGCTTATGTCTTCGATCTTTTGTTCAGAACTTCTTTCATGTGGTATGCTTTTCTACACAATTTTGTTGGATAATCTCATTTTTTTGTTCTTTTTGCAAACGTACTCTCTGCTAATTACTGATTATTCATTCAATGGTAACTTTTCTAGTATTTCTGTATCCAAAATTGAGAATACTCTTCCTTGAATTGTTATCTAGTTAGAGCTTCAAACTTAATTTTTGTCATATGCTCCGATATTTGGGCAAAAGCTTGATCATGTTTTGAGCAGCTTTTGATTTGTTGAACTGTGAACATCAGTAGTTGTGCTGAAGATGATATTTAGGTGCTTTGATAGTAGATTCAGAACTCATTTACTTTCCTTGAATTTTTGTCAATAAAAACCAGCATATTACAACTCAAAAACTAGGTAAGTTTGTGGTAGCTTGATATATAGCTGCTGCAGTTTGGTGTTCCTCTGCTAAATTTTGCTGAAAAATGACAGATTTAGGTTCCTCTTGCATGAAATTAATTGAGTCTTTGCGTCTGCTAAAAGAATTGAAATGAGAAGAGCAATGGTTTAAGCCTGTGGAAATGGAACGCCAATTCTTACAGACAATACCTTTTCTAGAAATACGATCTTACAGCAAGGAGAGATTTCAAACATCTGGGCAGCCTAGTACGCGAGGCTCCGTTGCATTTCAAAATGAGGTGAATTTGGCCTTCCCGTTACCCCGAAACACCTTTACTATCTCACCTAGACTGACCATCAGAAGCTCCCGCACATGGCACATGAACAATTACATATCGCTATATATTTTTGCTTTTTCATAGCTGGACCCATCTGCACAATCTCTTCATTTGAAATCTTGTAGTTTAATCATTAGCTGCTTGAAACCAAGGCTTTTGCTGAATAGGTTGCTGACATAATAATTCCCCTTCATTTGCTATTATTTAGAGCATTCGTTTTTTCAAATCCTGCAGTATACATCATTGTTTCATAGAGGAGAACAAAATGTCATTCCTTCACTGACTCAAGGTACAACATCTCTTGATAACTCACTATCTGATATGTACCGCTGTCCTCCAAGACCATTGCCTTATGATGCCGATCCAAGATACTTCCGCTTGCAACGAGATGGACTAGTCTCAAGGCGGGAGAAAGGGTCAGGTCACTCGCATGAGGAAACTGAACCACTACGAAGAAGTGATAGTGATGATGATTCTGAATATTTGAGTGGGGGAAGCAAATGGAACGAATCTAAATGTGACGAAGGATCGAAAGAAGACAATTGCAAATCTTCGGTGAAGATGTCAACAACTAAAAAGACCACTGGATTTGCTAATATCTATTCTGCAGAAGATGAAGATGTCTGCCCGACATGTCTTGAAGGTAGATCAGTTGTACGAGTTTTCTATTAATCCTCATTGAACTGCCTTTCAAAGTATTATATGCATGCTCTCTGCCTAGAGTCTTGTGAAATTTCTTTGGATAGACTTTATTCAGCGCTGATGGGCAATTGAAACTGAAATCAGTAGTCACTGCCATACTTTGTCTGTCTAAAATCAAGGACTTGATGCAATTGTTCGTAGGCTTGTGAAAAAATAGAATTGCTTAACAGACGAGAGCAGTATTGAGAGTAAACCGATTTTAATGCAGTACATTTTTCCTTCTTCCTGGGTTTCATTGCCTCGCTTCTGGAAACTGTCTAGCAAAGTTCAGGAATCTCTTGAATTTCAACTTTCATGACCTTGATGAGCCTCTCTCTTTCAGAATATACAGAAGAAGACCCAAAAATAATTACAAAATGCTCTCACCATTTCCACCTGGCGTGCATATATGAGTGGATGGAGAGAAGTGACAGCTGTCCAATTTGCGGAAAGGTAAATGTGATCCTTTACAAAATAATGGCCAGTGTGTACTGTTTTTGGTTACTGCTTATCTGTCGCTTGCTTGAACTTATGTTGCAGTCGAGCTTGTCCTTTACATGCTACCCTGCGAGAAGCAATCCCAACTCTGTTGAGGGAAAATCTTCATGTTTTATTTTTCTTTCCTCACCTCCCTGTTTTAATATGATCAAGTGCTTCCTATATTTGGTAAAATGACTAGTTTAAACATTTTAAAAGAACGAGATTTTATTATTATTATTATTTGGTTTTATCTTTCTTTTTGGTAAAAAAAGTGAGAACTAGGAAAGGGGACACAAGGAGGGTGTGTGAGGAACTGTCTGCTCCACTTTGGTTTACCATTCTACTTCCATAGACCACCTAATTCCTTTTACCAGCTATTATGTTGTATGGACTATGGTCAAAGATTCTTATTTGGTGCATAAATAGGCAAAGAGCCTGAGCTGTCATTCTTCAGATTTTATTCTTAACTCTTCTCGAGTAACTGATGATCCATGGGACAGCTGGTTATCAGAGACATGTATGGATATTAGTGCTAGTCCAATCATTGTAGCTTGTTTTCATGTAATATCTATACATATTCATATGGGATACTAATTATAATGGAATTACCCTAATACCTTTTTATTTCTATGTGCTGACTGCTGGTGAAATCACTTTTCTGTAATCATCCAATTCTATAGTGCTTTTTATCTTCCTTCTGGCTAGCTGAAATTTGGCAATTCTTCCCCATCCCGTCTCCTTCTTTCCACTATTTTTTGTCCCTCTTTCCCCTTCTGGTAGATTGGCTGGTATTCCAAATATTGTGGAGTTTCAGTTAATTTTCAAACTATGTTAGTTTAGAGTTAAATTTGTAGTTTCATTGTGGAGGGTTTTTGCATATGAATCATAGTTCAAGGGTTGCTTGTAGTTTACCTAGAAAAGGATGCTAGAAACGAGACGGTGGATCATCAAACTTGCAACCACTTGCATTTAAAAGTGTCTTTGTGCGGTTAAATCTTAACGTTTAACTGTCTTTGGGTGCTACTCCTTCTATACCATGGTCCAAAATAGCTATGACCCCCCTTCCCCCCCTCCCCGGGGGGGGGGGGAGGGAAGGAGGGAGGGGAGGGAATTGTCATAGAAGCTCAAAAATTGCAACAGCAGTCCGCAAGCAGGCTGTTGTGTGCAATTAAAATGCCCTACCATTTAAGATAGTCGTGTGTGTATAATGAACTTGGGAGGAGTAAATGGCAATCACTAGGTAAGACATGTCTTTTAGGAAAACAGAGCTGGGCTTGACATGGTCGAATGACAACAGATATGGATAGGGGTTAGTGTAAGATACCAGAATGTAGAGTGAGAGCTTGAACGAGTATGAGGATGCATATTCCAAAATAAGGGTGTTGAACATCATATAATGACCGAATATTGAGGAGGGAATCGCATGCACATTTTTTTAAAATTTAAACTTGTCGTGTCTTAGGAAGTACGTCATAGATAGTAGGTTAACTGCTCCAATGGTCTTCGCATACGGGCTACCATGGTGGCAGACTTTACTGGCTTTCTCTTCAGTCAATCACTTCACCACCCCCTTGAAACCAATATCACCAAACCATCTTTGTTGAGTTGCGTAGATATATGAATATCAGAAGTTACAGCTACCACTGTCACTTTCTAGTGGTAAGGTAGTGGTCAAGGTTCTTATTTGGTAAGTCAAATGCTTATAGGCCAGCGGTGTTACTATATGGCTGAATCACAGGATTTCACGATCTGTTTAGTCGTTTTCTAGGTTCTGCAGGCTTTGGACGCCAGAACTTTCCAAAAATTCACTTAAGTTAGTTGATTTTGTGTTAGTCTCCGATGCCCCAATTCTCTTTTAGTAGGCAATAAAGAGAAGAATATTACCAAAAACACAGGGGATGAATCTTTTGTTTTTCAGTAACTGGTTACATATTTACAGGTTTGGAATTAGTTTTTCACAGTTTCTGAACAAGTAGATATGCGTACAATCTATACATGTATAAAATGCTGTTTATGCAGAACATTATGTTGACCTCTTTTTGGTTTCTAGGAGATGGAATTCGAAGACAGGGGGTGATCTTTTCTCAAAAATTACAGTCTTGGATCAAATTAACCAGCAAGAGATAATGTAAAATCATTGTGAATACTGTCCAGCTAAATGTCTTTCCCTATAAATAAAAAAAAAATAAGAAATTACTTTTCAATACAACCCTGTCTAAAATGCATGAGCTTCATATTGCTCTGGTTTCTATTTAAATTTTTGTACTTCCACTTGGATGGATTTTCCAGATACAATTCTCACTTATGCACCGAAACCACAAGTTCAAAGCTCATTACCTTGTCTTGTATCATTTAGAGTCTATTTGGAAAACCATGTGTAATTACTTGATGATGTAATTACTAGGATAGTAATTATACACCTTGGTAATTACACAATATAGTAATTATAATGACATGTTTGTTTGTCACAATGTAATTAAAGATATGGTGAATGTTTCCTCATTGTATAGCCCAAATTGGTCTTATCATGTAACTGAGGTTATTCATAGATTTTGCCTTGTTTCCTTTCTAACCCAAAAAAAAAGGTTAAAAAAAAAAATGTAATTTTCAAAAACTTATATCCAACGTTGATTTTGTATCATCAACTTCCCTTGTAGTAAAATATTTACACACACCTTTCTTATTTTGATTTGTTTGTTAAAATATTGGTTAAATATTTTTTTTGGGTAATAAGATGTGAATATATTACCAGACAAACAAACCTTCAATTTACACATAAAGAGTACTCACTACTGTTGTAAAACTTCCTCGATCACTCTCTCAAAAAAAAAAAAAAAAATGCCTACTAGCTACATATCCTATCAATTAGAAATCTAGTTTTCCTTGCTTCCTTAGTATTTCTCAACATTTTAATTCTTTCTCTTATTACACTTTGTATTTGTTGCAAATCAAAGCTATTATCTACACTATGTCTTCTAAATTGTCTTCAGTTTCGTGCTTGCCATATTTGATAAATTCCCGCTCAATATATCGCTGCCGTGATCTTCTTCTTAAAGCTGCTCCGATTTTTCCTGTTAATTTTCTGCATTGTATCAGTCACCTCTGAACATTGTATGCTGAAACCAATCCACTGCTTTATCATTGTCCATAGCTGCCCATCCCAAGTACATTCATGAAATAAGTGTATTGCATTCTCGATATTTCCAGCATCTCACATCCCACACGCTGTGTTGTCGTATTGTATTCCCATATCTCTTAGTCTATCTTTTGTCATGAGCCTTCCTTGCATATCGAGCCACACTATGAATCCGTGTTTTGGTAGCATTACCCTGCTCCATACTAATCCAGCTATCTGTAACTTAGGAGAGTCTCCTATTAGTTTCAAGTATCCTTTTACCATTGAGTAGTGCCCATTAGTAGTTAAACAATACCTTCCATTTTGGTACCAACTTGTCATCCCCAGCTTTAGCTTGTTGAGCCTTCTCCAGTACCAGCTACTGTCTACTGGTACCTGATGTTCCCCAAAATGTATGCCATTGTTCATATATATACCAAAATTGACTTGAGGAAGACTTATGATATGGTATGCTGGGAGTTTATAGAGAAGATGCTAAAAGGCTATGGATTTTCAGGAAGCTTCATCCAATTGGTAATGGCATGTGTATCTACTACATCCTTTTCTATCAAAGTGAATGGGGAGGGATATGGTTACTTTGATGGGAGAAAGGGATTGAAGCAAGGTGATCCGGTATCACCTCTCCTGTTTGTAATGGTTACAGAGTACTTGTCCAGAATTATGGGAAAAATGAGTCAATTACCAAGACTTTCGATTTCATCCCGTGTGTAAGAGACATAAGCTTACTCATATGATATTTGCTGATGACCTTATGATTTTTTGCAAAGAAAATATTAGCTCTGCTATGTTAGCAGAGTTATGCGGAAGCACTAAAACATTTTTCAGAGATGACTAGCTTAATAGCAAATGTGGATAAGTCCAATATGGTTGTGGCTGGAGTAGATACAGAGATGAAGGAAAAGTTAGTAGAGATGCCTGGATTTGCAGTAGGGACATTTCCAATAAGGTACTTGGGATTACCACTTTTGTCTAAGAGGTGGAAGAAGATGGAACGTCACCAATTGACATCGAAGATTACAGAGAAAATTAGAACTTACTCTGCTAAGAATCTATCTTATGTAGATAAGTTACAAGTTATAAACTCTATTCTGTTTTCATTACATAATTTTGGGGAGCAGTATTCATCCTCTCACAGGGTGTGTTAAAAGAAGTTGATAGGAAATGCAGAGAATTTCTATGGGGCAATAATGCAGAACAAAAAAAGGTCTCTCTAGTTGCATGGGAGAAAATTTGTAAGCCAAAAGCACAAGGGGGTTTGAACGTCAAAGGTTGTAGGAACTGGAATATAGCAACTATGACGAAATTAATATGGATGTTACTGGAGAAAGCGGATAATCTATGGGTGAAGTGAGTGCATGAAATATTAATTATTTTATAATGTTGGAAATATGTCATTTTTGTGGCATTAATTATTGCATATAAAGTTTTGTAACAAACTACTCTTTTGAAAGAGTTTGAAAAAGAAAAACTCAATGCTCATATTTGATTAGAGTTTAGCTTTGATAAAACACGAGAATGGAGTTGTATCTTCATAATTACAATTTCATTCCCCACTAATAAAAGTTTAGATTGATAAAACCTAAATAAGAGAAGACTGATAAAACATGTTTAAAGGTTGGGAAGATATGAAGCCATTATTAGTACAATCAAAGTTTTCTCATATGTTGCTCCGATATATAAATCTCCAAAGTTATTGGCTCACCCTCAATATCTGTAACTGCATTAGGATTGTCTTTATTATATTTTACTTATACGCGCCAAATTAATAATCCATCCATTTTAATTTTTATGGTATAGTTTGACTGACAAGAAGGTAAAGAAAGAGATGAAGACTGTCGAAACATATGGGGTGTGTTTGGTACAAAGGAAAATATTTTTCTATTTTTTATGTTTGGTTGGCTACATTTTTCTTATGAACTCATTTTCCTCCAATTGGAGAAAAATGTTTTTCTTATCAAGAGAAGGAAAATATTTTCCAAAAACTCCTTCTCCACCCTCACCAACCCACCCCACCCCCTCTCCAAAAAAGACTTTTTTTTTTCGAATTTCAGTTTTTCCATTACCATCCACCCTACTACCCCTCCACTTCACCTCCATCCCGCAAAAAAATTATTTTTTAATATTATTTTTTTGCAATTTTAAATTTTTATTTTTTTTGTTTTTCTGCAACTCCCGCTCCCCCCTCCACCCGAAAAAATAATTTTTAATTATATTTTTCTATTTTTTTTTTGTAATTTAAATTTATAAGAATTTTTTTTCTAAATATATTTTTCAGTTTTAATTTTTTATTTATCGGTTTAAAGGTTCAAAATTTTACAAGTTCCAAAATTACGAGTTCGGAGGTTTATGTGTTTGGAAGTTTATGAGTTTAGAAATTATAAAGTTTACGGGTTCAAAATTTCGTTGTTTTGAAAGTTTAGCGGTTCGAAAGTTTATGAAATTTGTGGGTTCGGAAAGTTGTTGGTTTGAAAGTTTATGGCTTCATGTTTATTATATCTAAATTATTTATGAATACTCTTGAGAAGTCATTTTCCTTAATTTGCGTACCAAACAACAAAAAATGAATAAAATTACTACTTGTTTTCCAAGAAAACATTTTCTTGAAAAACATTTTCCGTTATACCAAACACACCCATGATCTCAAATATATTGTAACGTTTGTATGGTTTTAAATATTTTGAAACTTATAATCTTAAACATGAATACTGGCTCTGAATCCTGGAGTCGTGGTGCAATTTACCTTCTAATTCCTATGTGCATTATATGTTTTTCCTTCTATTTCCTCTATCGTTAGTATGAGTCGACTATTATCTTTTATTATAGATATTGGGTTCGAGCCCTACAAATAAAAAAAATCATGATAGAGAGTGCTTATGCTTTTCCTTTAATGGATCTTACGCGATGCAAATCTAGATTAATTGATATCCAAAAGAATATCAAACCGCAGGTGAAAAATCCAAAAAAGAAAAAGAATGCTGCTTTCCAAATAGCGGGTTGAATAGCTTAGAAGTTCATTTGAATTGGCTATAAGCAACCCTAAATTTGGTAGTTATTATCTTGATAAGGAAGGTAACTATCATATAACGCACTTTTTTCCTTTGCTATAATGAATTACTTGCGGATTGGGAGGTTTTAAAAAGTAATGAAGATATGAGGTTAAATAATCGAAAGTACAGCTCATTGCCCTACCTTTGTTAGGGTTTATATTTATAATTCTTACTCGGTTTAGTCTTCTTTGTATATTTTGAATACAAAAATTTACCGTTTAGTCACATCACATATCAGAAGGAAATCTTACATGTTCTCACAATCTCAAACCATCAGCTACTCAATTCTATTTTCAAAAAAATTGAAATTTTATACTTCCAGAATAATTAGTTATTTTCCTTCCAAAACCCTTTTGTTAAACCGTAAAGTTGAAGAAGATCTCTAGATCTGACTATAGACGAATGGTGCCAATTTGATGTATTCTGGTCCGATGTTGCTGCTAGATTTTTATCGATGTTCTTTTGCTTTCAAATTCCTTTGAGTCCGGAACCAAAATGTGGTTCTTTTGGACAAGTAGCACCTTAATAGGTGTAAAAAAAAAAGATGACATTTTTATATATAGCACCCAAATACTGGGCGCTATACATTAACGTTAACTGTGCCGTTAATGTATAGCGCCCAGTATTTGGGCGCTATACATAGAAAGCTGACACTAACAGGTATAGCGCCCAAATACCCGGCGCGCGTTCAGTATTTGGGCGCTATACACCTTTTTCCTGGCCCCACCAATAATTCCTGACTTCAATAATTCAAAAAGCGCATAATGCCCACTTTTTGGGCGCTATATATATATATATATATAAAATTTCCCGGCTAGGCATTTCCTATATAAAGAGGTTAGGATTGTATAGAAATTCATTCAAACGGTGTATAGCGTAGAAGTTTCCCGATTAGCCATTTCCATACTCTTGTTGAAACGTTTATTGTTGTTAAATTCTCCAGCATTTTTTCATTATGTCTGAAGAGCGTCGAATAAGAGTTTCATTATATTGGGGGGGGGGGGGTGAGGTTGTGATGGAGAATAACTCTGTGGGCTACAGTTTACCTGCTTAGTGTCATGTTAAATTGCCACTTACAATGGAGTACGATAAATTGATATCGTTGTTATGCAAAAAAATGAGTGTGAGGAAACGTTCAGTGATACTTAATTATGTATACTTTTAGTGTATTGAATTTGTATTAACGCTCATATATTTAATAGGGGGTACCGGCCAGATATGAATTTTACAAGTGGCCCATCCGGAAGTCATCACCTAATTGAAAACATCCATCATGGAATTTCATCACATTACGACTTGTAAGTGAAGTGATATAGCCATATGGAAAGCATTTATTAATTTAGTAGCTTATATTTTTATTGGTTGTGCAGTGAAAACGAGCAAGTTGAACCACCCGTACTCACTTAATTGCCCGAAAACGACGTATTACATCGGGATCTGGCAGATGCACAGAGTGAGGAACAGAACAGTGATTACGATAACAATGCCGATGAATCCGGAGACAAGACACCCTTTCCTCGTGAGGATGGTGATGCGCAGGATGAGGAGGAAGGACCTGATTTGAGGAGAGACCCCCCTAGACGAAGGGTGTACGAGTCCGAAGTGCCGTTTCATTCAAGGGAGATTCCTTACATTGATAACTTGCCAACCGTGTCGGATGTGGAAGCTCTCACAAGGGATTTTGATGAAATCCGGACAACAATGTGGGATGAGTCTAGACCAACGGTGCTTGCAAATGGGATGCTTTTTCCTGATAAAACGCGCGTAAGCAGGGCTTGTAAACTGCACAACGTAAAAGAGTATCGTGAGATGCATGTATGAGAGTCAAGTCCGATGGTATACAAGGCTGTTTGCCGCAGGTGGTTTTGGCCATGTAATTGGATGTTGCGTGCGACCAAGAAGAAGACAGGTATATGGAAAGTGGGTAAATACATTCCCACCCACACATGCGAAATGGACACATTCAACGGGAATCACTTCAACTTGGATATTGACTTGATTTCTCTTGTACTTATTCCGCACCTCGAAGCGTCCATAAGGTATAAAATCAAAGAGTGCATTACATCAGTCCACTAGGAATATGGCCATACCATTACGAAAAGAAAAGCATTTCTCGGACGCAAACGAGCGTTTGAAATTGTCTACGGTAATTGGATAAGTCATTTGCATCTCTGCCAAAGTACATGGACGCACTACAACACTTTAAGCCCGGGACAGTTGTTGAATGGAAGCTTGAGTGGAGTCCGGGAACACCAGAATACATATTCAATTACGTGTTCTGGGCGTTTAAGCCAGTAATTGATGGTTTTCCGCATTGCCGGCCTGTAATATCCATAGACGGAACTCATGTCTATGAAAAGTACGATATCAAGCTATTGATAGCCGTGGCAGTGGATGCTAATGGACAAATATTTCCTCTAGCTTTTGCTATTTATGCCAATGAAAGCACAGAGACGTGGACGCTGTTTTTGAACCACCTGAAAGAGCACGTTGTCAAACAACGTTCAGGTATTTGTCTAATATCTGATTGGCACGGTGGTATATTAAGTTCTGTGGAGAACTTGCCTGCATGGCAAGAACCTTATGCATACCAGCGTTACTGTGTGAGCCACTTTAAGGCCAATTTCCAGAAGGCACATCCCAACAAGGATCTACATGATTTGATATGGATGGCAGCAACAGACCACCAACAACATAAATTCAGGAGGCATATAGATTCTATCAGGCAAGAAGACGAGGCAGCCTATTATTGGTTAATGCGACATCACCCGGAAAAGTGGACTTTGTATGCGGATGGTGGCAGACAATGGGGTATTCTTACTACAAACGTGTCAGAGTCCTTCAACGGGTTATTGAAGTCGGCAAGAGGATTGCCCGTCACAGCCATGGTGCGGATGTCGTTCAAGCAGATGGCGGGGAGGTTTGTTGAACGGTCTGCAGTTGCAACAGAATTGATGGAAAGGGGTGTTGAATTTATGCCAGTGCCGATGCAGAGATTTGAGAAATACAGACGGCGAACATATTGACATTCATTTTTGCAGTATGATAACGAAAGAGGTTTTTTGAAGTTCGCACCTCTATCCATAATAATTAGGGTAATAATGTACATACTATAAATGAATCAGCAAGGTTATGCTCATGTGGGAAATGGTCCATCTACCACATGCCTTGCTCACATGCGATCAAGTGTTTTCAACGTGTTGGTTATGCGGAGACCAACTATGTTGATCAACAATATAGTGTTTCCAAGTACCTAAACACATATAGTGGTCAGTTGCAGCCAGTGGGTGCTGAGCATTATTGGCCTCCGGAACCATTTAAAATAATGTGTAACAAGTCCTATTTGCGTAAAATATAAGTGCAGAAGAGAACGCGTATATGAAACCAAATGGATGTTAGTGATACCGTTTATGCGCGCAAATGTGGTATATGCTCGCAAACAGGACACGACTGTCGTAAATGTCCTTTAGCTGGTTTGGGTGGCAAAACTAATCAAGCTCGTGGTGGGTGTTCTTCTAGTGTACCTAACTACCCATGAGTTGATGTTATAATAATTAGTTGTTATGTCTATGTTGCAAAATTTATGAAATAAAATTATGCTTGTTAATTATGATTTGTAATTTTCCATTTTACCTATTTAAATAATAATTTAATAAAATTATCTGTATATTTAGCACGGTTAAATACAGTTTTGTGTGTGTTGTCTTGTCGAACTGAAAAAACTGACCAGCTGACATAAAGTTCTCTTGTCAACATCATGATATTTAACACGCAAAATATAGCGCCATTAGATAGTACGTTATGTATTTAGCGCGGTTGAACACTACGTTATGTGTGTGTTGTCTTGTCGAACTAAAAAAGCTGACCAGCTGACATAAAGTTGTCTTGTCAACATCATGATATTTAACACGCAAAATATAACGCTATTACATAGTACGTTATGTATTTAGCGTGGTTAAACACTACATTATGTGGGTGTTGTCTCGCCTATAAATAATGGGCTCATTGTAGTTATTTTGTGTGCTCAAAATTTACTAAAAGAAAATATTTCATTAAAAGTAAGGTTTTTTTTTTTTACTAAAAACAAATATTTCACAAATGGCTTAACCTCTTCGTCCACCAAAATGCAAGTGTGGAAAAGCATGTTTGATGCAAAATTGTTGGGACGGTGGTGAAGTTGGACGCCGCTACTGGCACTGTATGAACCAGTTTTACAAGGTTCCCAGCAAACCTATTTGTGATTTTGAGGAATGGGTTGATGAACCATGTTATCAGGAATGCTACAGAGAACAACTACAATATCTTCATAATGTGTGTTTAAGACAACGGGAACATGCAAAAGAAAGCAATAAAATTATTGCAGACTTGAGGGCGAAACTGATGGAGGTGGGAGAAGAAAAATGGAAAACACAATGGAATTGTGAAGCACAAGAGGAACGTAAAAAAAATATAAACGGGAACTTGCGGAGGTGCAGGCGAAACTGAAAGAGGTAGAAGAAGAAAAAGAACAACTGGAAGAACGATTTAAGTGGTTTGAGCGGAGAATAAATGGTAACCGGGGCTAAACATTGGCATGTATGTGTTTAGTGTATTTTTCATATTTCATGTATTTTTATTATGTTGGCCTTCTATGTTTGTGTTTGCGCTTGTGTTTGTGCTTGTAGTAATGTTTTCCTTGTTTGTTGTACTAAATTTTATTTTAATTGAAGTGGAAGTTAAGTTTAAGTGCTTGTGTTGTTATATGAAACTATCAAACGAATGGGGAACTAAAAAAAGTAATGGGCATATTCGATTAAATATTGTTGTTAATGTATACAAAAATATTATTTACACCAAATAAAAAAAGGAAGGCCGAATCAATGTGCCCCGCATCCGGTGTGTCTTAATGTAGCCGCTGGCTTGGGGCACATCCCCTCCCGCCCGGGTGCGCTATCAGGATCATCATCATCAAGTCGTCTCCTTATAGCCAGATGCGGAGCAGGATGACATGTATCGGTGGTGCTGTCAGGTCCAGTAGAAGGCTACATAATAATATGAAACTTAGTATAGAAAACTACATAACAATTCACAACAATTTATATTGTCTTACCATCATCGTGTCTGGATCCTGAATGTAGTCATCTGTCGCAACATCGCATGAAGCCTAAAAAAGAAAATTAATAAAGTTAAAGAAAATAAATAAGTTACAGTTAAAACAAATTCAAATTCAATACTAATAAACTCATACCTGCACATGTGATGTGGATCCATAACTCCGTCGGCCCCCACTATAAAATTCTCGGGTCGGTCGATCCTCATCAATGGTAGACAGGCTTAGGAAGTATCTACCGCAATCCACTCCTTGAATATCCGAGCCCGTGATCAATAATTGACCCGATGGGGTCACCTGCGATGGCACTGGAGTGCGATAAATACCAAGGCTGTAAGACGGCATGTCCGTCTCATGCATGCCACCTGCCATATCAGCAGCAACATCATCAGCAGGAGCCTCAACGCCCCTTTGCTGGGACCACCTCCTCTCCGCCTACGACCATGTCGTCTGGCTCCACCAGCTCATCAGGCACGTCCAGCTTGTGGGATACCACGACCTCGCTGGTACTGCGCTGGGTCCATATAATCAACCTCGTGTGCCAAACGCTGATCCGATCGGGCTCGCTGCAGTGTCTGGGCAGCCACATCCATGAATCGACGACTATACTCCTGCATGGACACATGATCATGAACATGACTCTGCATCTGCTCCCCCATATGATAGACGGTATGTCCAATCGCTTGCATAAAGTAAAAAATATAAACTACATATTTGGCTCTAAATTACAGGTATATAATTAATAATAACAGAAAACATACCAGGGCCTCGTGTCTCCCGGAGTATGGGACGTATAGACCGTGTGCCTGATGAACTGGGTTCCCGATAAAAAGTCGGGAAACAATGCGGTACCATGCCATATAATGTTGAATAGGAAAGTGCTGCGGAGGTGGGGTCAATTCCCCTCGCTTGTCCCAAGTACCTAACTGCTCGTCAAGCCATTCCATAAATGTGTCATCCGCCCTGGATCGATCATCCCTCTCATAATGTAAAGCAAGCCATGCAGGCGGACTCGGTATAGGCTGCGGCAGGCCAAATTAATGAAATACCCGCTCAGAGGCATGATGCTCGACAATATCGAGGCATATGAGCGGGACAGAAGCCCTCCAAATATGTCGGCCGAATGTGCAATACACTGGCAGGGTACCTATCACCTCATCGCTGTACGACATCCAGATGAACTATCAAATTAGAACACAAACCGTTAGTATGCGCAACACTAAGTTAATCTATAACAGGTAAGTTTAGTTAGATATTCACCTGTGCGTCCTCCAGCAGATCCAACACATCCCTACAGAGGGGGGATTATGATGGGCATCATACTCTCGTGCAAGAGCACGAAGCATAACCCACCTACAAGCTAGAGGGAGATGTGGAATTTCTACATTACCCGGTAACTGTGGTAGAGGTGGCTGAAACTGCAGAAATCGCTCCCAGGCCCAAACCTAACATACAAAGTTGACATAAAGTATAACATTAACTATAACTAGGTAGAATTGTAACTAATGGACATATTATTTGTATATGTTGTCACCTGTAGAAGCGGCAGAAAGCCACCAACGTCTCTCTGTGTGCCGATGCAAGTCCGGCACATCTGCCTGTACAAATATGAGATGACAGCACCACCCTAGCTGTAGATGGTTGTATCCTCGAACCTGCCAATATGATGCAGAAAACAGAGGCTCACTAGGTTCCCCGAAGTGTTCGGGAACAAGACCCCCTCAAGTAGAAGGAGCAACAACAGCCTCGTATATCGCTGTACATCCACCTCCGCTGACTCGTCGGTGATAGTATGGTGGATCTGCTCCAGGTGGTCTGATAATAGGTGAATTTAACTATAATTAAGCCCTAAAGAACCACCTTCTTGTATAGTTTGGATGATAAAAGTGATAACAAAATGCTCTTATTAGTATTTTTCATGCTTTGCAGGTTATATATGACCAGAGAAGGCTATGGAGTACTTTTGGGATCAAATATGGAGAAAAAGAGGCCGATCGTAAAATTCCGTTAAGTAAACCACGCGAAACAGCTCAAGTCAGAACTGAAAGAGGACTGCCGCGGTTCCACCATAGTAGAAGATGGCTGCAGACAAAGTGAGAATCAGAGAGCATGTTTGGCCGCGACCGCGGCAGAACCACGGCGGAGGCGGAGAACTTCAGGGACTAAAGTGCAAAACACGGGATTTTTAGCCCAAAACCCTATCTTAAACATTAGACTTCACCCAAGAGAGGCATGTATTGATTTGGAGAGTATTTTGGCAAGGAAAAACAATTGTGAGAGATCACCCAAAACATCTTTCTTCTTTTCTTTGATTTTTCTTGCAAGTTTTATGATGAATATTGTTTTAGTTTGTTTACCCATAGTTATGAGTAGCTAAATCCTTTGTCTAAGGTTTTGATGGAACCTATTGGGGGATGAACTTCTTGTTTATGTGAATACAAATTGCTAGTCTCAATCTTTATTTGTTCAACTTTGTGTATGTTGTAGTTAATTGACAGGATCCTCAATTAGCTGTGCCTATTTAGTGTGCATAACTCGGGAGAGAGTGCATATTTAGGTTATTGTTGAACAACACCACTCCCAAAGTATAAGAGGGATCTATAACTGCGGGTTTAAAGGCGGGATTAGGTATAACGAAGCCTTGAGTGCAATCTAAAGTGAACTGTGTTAATTAGAGCTAGCTAGTGTATCTCGGAAGAGTGCATTGAGTATATTACTGTGATTACTCGGGAGAGATTTACGGTAAGATGAGCGTTCATGATTGATAGAGAGGTGTTGGTCAATTTGTATGAAGCATAAACAGAAGGGATTCCATCAATAGGGGAAGTCATTACCTTAGCGTTTTCTCATTATTGTTTACAACCTTAGCATCCTTAGTTTACAACTGTTTATTTACTTGCAATTTTAGTTATTGAAGACACCATCGACTGTGATTCAAACGTTTGGGGAAATTGGTTCTCAAGAGTTTAGTAGGTCTAAAGATAGTGATTGATAGGTTAACTCTCTGTGGATTCTACTCTGGGTAGAATACTCAGGTTATATTTGCAACGTCCGCATTGTCCTTTTATAAGACATAGTTGGGCGTGATCAAATTTTGGCGCCGTTGCTGGGGAGTTAACGGAATTATCAATTACCATTGATAGAAATACAAAAATTCTTAGTGTAGTCAGTTTTCTCTACACCAAATTTTTGATTGAAAATTTTGATGGTTATTGACATGGTTGCACAGGTGTATGCCTAGAAACTCTACGAGGACTGGAGAACTACTTGAAGGACTCTTAGACCCGAGAAAACATTCCGGATATTGAACCGTGCCAACAAAAGACTTCAACAACCTCATCAAACACACAAACTCGAAATTGACATGGGTGACGTAGACAATGTCAACGGAAAAGTCAGAGATATGGCACCTCATGTGCCTGAGGCTGCACTATATGACTGGGCACAACCCACAACTGACAATTTGGCCACTGCCATTGTTGTGCCCGCGATACAAGCTGAATCGTTCCAGATCACGAACAACATGCTGCACTTGCTGCAAAACAAGGGACTATTTTCTGGGACACCAGCCGAAGATCCTCAGCAGCACTTGAAGAACTTCCTGTCGATTTGACAAACTCAAAGGCAACCTAACGTAACTCCGGAAGCAATCAAGCTGTTATTATTTCCATTCTCGGTGATAGGAGCTGCTCAGGTTTGGCTAAACTCACTCCCCATAAACTCTATAGAAACTTGGGATGAGTTAGTCAAGCAATTTCACATCAAGTTCCACCCGCCCAACAAAATAGCTCAACAAATTGATGAGATCGTGAGCTTTAAACAGAAACCAATGGAGACACTGCATGATACATGGAGCCGGTTTAAAGGAATATTGGTTATATGTCCACACCATGGTATTCCAGATCAGATGTTGGGACAACGGTTTTACATGGGACTGTCAGATAACATGAAGAGCATTGTAGATGCCTCAGCTGGTGGGGCATTTTTGAGCAAACTTTGGAGAGAAGGTCAGAGTCTGCTTGACAAAATGGCTCAGAATTCGGGGTGGACGACGAGGAATGCACCTATCACTCCAGTGGTGCATTCAGTGCCTTTTGACCCATCAAATTCCATGGCTGAAAATGTGGCGACCCTCTTGACACAGATGAGCATACTCACCAAAAAAGTGGAGGAATCAGGGCAGAAACAACAAGTGCACATTGTAGATACTACCAATGAGGGCTTGTGCACATCTTGCATTAGTTAACCAGTTGGTAATCCTTGGAATGCAAAACATGATCATCATCATCAGCACCCTGAAGACATGAACTATGTGTCAAACTATGGAGGCCAGATACAGGGCAATCAGAACTGGGGTTAGCAAACTCAGCAGCCATACAGACCACCTCAGCCCAGTACAACGCTGGAAGCATGGGAGGTATGAGACCTCCCAACAATATGGCACCTTATCCAAGGCCACAGGGGTGCAACAATCAGCAGCAAGGGTATCCCCCACCTCAGCAACAACATGGTGGAAGGCAAGAAGATGGGTTCACTGGACTTGAAGCAATGATGCAGCAGGTTATTGGGTCCAATGCAAAAATAAATGAAAGAGTAGATGCACATGACGCAACAATAAAAAATATTGAAGTGCAATTGGGCCAAATTTCAATGTCTCTGAACAATCGTCCTCAGGGGACATTACCTGCAGACACCCAGATTAATCCAAAAGATCATGGCGCAAAGCAGCTGATGGCGGTGAGTCTCCGTAATGGCAGAGATCTAGATGTAGAACAAGAGAGAGCTCGAGAAAATATACAGGCTGAGACATTCATTCCAGTGCCCATTGAGCTGGATGAGTCTACGATACTGACAGAGGTGACAGTCCAGCCTGCTCAGGAAGAAAAGAACATTCAGCAGGAGACCGAGAAAGTAGCTGAGCCAGTTGAAGAGCCAGTAGTTGAAATAGTAGCTGATAAAGAGAAGTCCCAAGTGATTGGGAAGAAGAGACCTCCTGCACCCTTTCCACAGAGGCTGGCCAAGCATCAAAAGGAGGAGCAGTATAAAAAGTTCTTTGAAATGCTCAAACAAATCCAGGTAAATATTCCACTGATTGAAGCTTTAAAGGAGATGCCTGGGTACGCAAAAATGATGAAGGACTTGATGTCCCGGAAATTTGATTTTCAAGACTTGGCTATGGTTACACTTACTCAGACCTGTAGTGCAGTGGTGACGAGACCTATTGCTGAAAAGCTATATGATCCAGGTAGCTTTACAATTCCATGCACTATTGGGAATTTCGCCTTTGCTAAGGCGCTTTGTGATTTAGGGGCCAGCATTAATCTTATGCCCCTGGCTATCTATAAAAGGTTGGGCACTGGGAGAGCTAGACCCACCTCCATGTTGTTGCAGCTGGCCGACAGGACTGTGAAGCGTCCATTCGGTATCCTTAATGATGTGCTTATTCAGGTGGGGAAATTTGTGTTCCCTGCAGATTTTGTGATCTTGGATTGCAAAGTGGATGAAGAGATTCCTATAATCTTAGGAAGACCATTCTTGGCCACGGGGAGAGATCTGATTGACTGTGAGACTGGGGAGCTTAAAATGAGACTCAATGATGAGGAAATAACATTCAATGTGCGGAAGTCTATGAGGCGACCAAGCGAGTTCGCCAATTGCTCTCTTATTGATGCTGTGGATGTAATTGTAGAGTCTGATGATGAGGTGTTGACAATTGAGGACCCCCTTGCTGCATGTTTGATGAACATAGATGAAGTGAATGGTGAGGATTTGGCGGAATGGGTGTTGGCATTGGAAGGTAGAGGGTTATGGGAGAGAAATCTAGAGTTTGAGCCCTTGCACTTAGAAAAGAGAGAAACTCCTCCAGCTAAGCCATCCATTGAAGAACCACCAAAGCCGGAGTTAAAGCCATTGCCAGCCCACCTCAGGTATGAATTTCTGGGACCTGACTCCACATTACCTGTTATTATCTCATCTAGTTTGTTAGATGTGCAGGTTCAAAAACTTTTACAGGTACTAAAGGAGTGCAAAACTGCCATGGGGTGGACCATGATAGACATCAGGGGGATCAGCCCCGCCTACTGCATGCACAAGATTCTACTGGAAGAGGGGCACAAACCTTCCAGGGAATATCAAAGGAGGCTGAACCCCAACATGAAGGAAGTGGTGAAGAAGGAGGTGATAAAGTGGTTGGATGCGAGAATTATTTTGCCAATCTCTGACAGCAGCTGGGTGAGCCCAGTGCAATGTGTTCCTAAAAAGGGTGGCATGACGGATGTGACAAATGACAACAATGAATTGATCTCAACAAGAACCGTCACAGGCTGCAGAATTTGTATGGACTATCGAAGGTTGAATCTAGCCACCCGGAAAGACCACTTCCTACTTCCCTTCATTGATCAGATGTTGGACAGATTGGCAGGGAGGTCACACTTCTGTTTTCTGGATGGGTACTCAGGGTACAATCAGATATCCATTGCACCGAAGGACAGAGAGAAGACCTCCTTCACATGCCCGTATGGTATTTATGCCTTTAGACGGATGCCCTTTGGCCTATGCAACGCACCTGCCACATTCCAACGGCGCACGATGGCCATATTCACTGACATGGTTGAGGACATAATGGAGGTTTTCATGGATGACTTCTCAGTGGTGGGGAATTCATTTGATAAGTGCCTGATAAATCTGACGCGTGTGCTGAAACGGTGCATCGAGACTAACTTGGTTCTGAACTGGGAGAAGTGCCATTTCATGGTACAAGAAGACATAGTCTTGGGGCACCGGGTGTCAAGCAAGGGAATAGAGGTGGATCGCGCGAAAGTTGATGTAATAGAAAAGCTGCCTCCACCAACTTCAGTCAAAGCCATCAGAAGCTTCCTTGGACATGCCGGTTTTTACCGGAGGTTCATAAAAGACTTCTCCAAAATCGCCAACCCTCTCTGTAAGTTGTTAGAAAAAGATCACTCGTTTTTGTTTTCTGATGATTGCAGGGTAGCATTTGAGGAGTTGAAAAAGAGACTGGTCATAACACCCATCATTGTTGCCCCCAACTGGGAGAAACCGTTCGAACTAATGTGTGATGCCAGTGACTATGCAGTGGGAGCAGTGCTGGGCCAGCGGAAAGACAAACAGATGCACCCAATCTACTATGCTAGTAGAACGCTGAGTGGAGCCCAGTTGAACTACACTATGACTAAAAAGGAGATGTTGGCAGTAGTGTTCGCGTTTGACATGTTCCGATCCTACCTGATAGGGTCCAAGGTAATTGTATATACTGACTATGCAACTCTCAGGTACTTAATAGAAAAGAAAGAATCTAAGCCACGCCTGATTCGTTGGGTGTTGCTATTGCAAGAGTTAGATCTTGAGATTCGTGACCGTAAGGGCACTGAGAATCAAGTTGCTGATCATCTATCACGACTTGAGGGAGCTAAAAATGTAGTTGAGGTTGAGGAAATACTGGAAACTTTTCCAGACGAGCAGCTGCTCGCCACCACTCATCAGGAAGCGCCATGGTATGCAGACTTTGCTAATTACCTGGCCAATGGTATAGTTCCTCATGACCTTTCATCGGTCCAAAGGAAAAGATTTTTTCATGAAAGCCGCCAGTATTACTGGGATGAACCTTATCTGTTTAGAATATGCCTTGATAATATGATCCGGAGATGCGTCCCCAAGATAGAGAAATTTTCTGTTTTACAAGCTTGTCATGCATCGGCGTATGGTGGACACTTTGGAGGGGTTAGGACAGCGGCAAAGGTGCTAGAGGCTGGATTCTTCTGGCCGACAGTGTTTAAAGATGCGCACCTATGGGTGAAGGGCTGCAATGAATGTCAGCAGACCGGGAACATTTCCCGACGCCACGAGATGCCCATGAACCCAATTCAAGAGCTGGAAGTGTTTTTCGTCTGGGGGGTTGACTTCATGGGTCCCTTCGTCAGCTCCTATGGCAATAAGTACATTATTGTTGCTGTAGACTATGTGTCCAAATGGGTGGAAGCTGCGGCGTTACCCACCAATGATGCAAAAGTGGTGGTGGGATTTCTAAAGAAGAACATATTCACCCGCTTTGGGACACCACGAGCAATTATCAGTGATGGAGGGCACTCATTTCTGCAACAGGGCCTTTGAAAAGTTGCTTGCTAAGTACGATGTGCGCCACAAGGTGGCTACTCCTTACCACCCGCAAACTAGTGGACAGGTTGAAGTGTCCAACAGAGAAATCAAGAGTGTATTGACCAAAACTGTGAATGCCATAAGAACTGATTGGGCGAGGAAGCTAGATGATGCACTCTGGGCTTACAGAACTGCCTTCAAAACTCCAATTGGTATGTCACCATACAAGTTGGTGTTTGGGAAAGCCTGCCACCTGCCAGTGGAACTTGAACATAAAGCGTGGTGGGCATTGAAACAGCTGAACTTAGACATGGAAGCTGCGGGCACGTCAAGAGTCACTGAATTGCATGAGCTCGAGGAGTTCAGATATCTTGCTTTTGAGAGCACAAAATTGTACAAGGAGAGAATGAAGAGTCTGCACGACTAGAACATTGTTGAGAGAAATTTCAAACCCGGGGACATGGTATTTCTATACAACTCAAGACTACGTCTGTTCCCAGGTAAACTTAAGTCACGATGGTCTGGACCATTTCGAGTAGTTGAAATTTTCCCTTCAGGAGCTGTTGAGATTGCTACAGAGAATGACTCTCGTACATTCAGAGTCAATGGTCAAAGATTGAAGCCATATGTGGGCATGAGTGAGAAAAAGGAAGTGTCTGAGCTGCACCTAACTGAACCACAGAGGTCGAGCGAGCCTTAAATGCGCTCATCCTGCGTTGTGCCGCGACGTTAAATCAGGCGCTGCGTGGGAGGAAACCCACGAAATTGTTGTAAGTGTAACACATTATATGAAAAAATAAATAAATCAGACAACTGCCTAGATCGCGATTCCATCGCGACCGCGGTCAAACTGCGGTCAGAGACCCCCTCTGAACTTCGTTCACCGCGTTTCTACCGCGAACGCGACAGAACCGCGGCAGATCCCGTCGGGCCCAGGTATGCAGAAATTTTTTAATTCACCCCCCTTTCTAATTCACCTAACCCTGCACCCACCCCAAGACAATTATTCCCCCTCCCTATTCAGAAACAGAATGCCCCCCCCCCCCCCCCAAAATAAAACCCAAATCCTCTCTTCTCTTTCTCTCTCAAATCCCTCCCTCACTCCCAAAAACCGCCATTGTCATCTTCTCCACACCTCCTCTCACCACTACCCACCCCTTACATCCTTCATCAAGTAAGTGTTCTCTTCTTTTTGATTCTATTTCTTCTTCTAATTAGTGTAATTTAGTCTAAACTAGTTTAGTTAAACCTAGGTAGGAATAGTGTAGATTTTCTTTCAACTTTTGCTTCTTCTCTATTTTTATTGTTGTATTTGCTTCTTGTGGATTTGTTTGGTGCTAAAATGGTTGGGTATTTCTTATACTTCAATTGTGGGGGTTGTTTAGATGATTTGGAGGCCTAGAAATAATTTTTGCGGTGTAGTTTGGTGGAGGGCCCTTTTTGGCCGAAAATTTGGGGCTTGTGGTGCTATTTTGAGGCATTTTGTGCATATCCTAGGTTGTTGTGGTGTTGTATTTGATGAATGGTGGTGTTATATTTAACATGAATCACTTGAGGGAGTAAGTGTGGGGTGTTGTATGCCAGAATTTGTAAGAAAATTGTGGGGCCATTGTGGAGGTTGTAACCTGGAACACCTCACTAGTTGGGGGTTTGACATAGTGTATGAATGGAATAAATGGGGGATATTATTTGGTTCCAGCGGGTGGTGAAGTCTGAGTAACCATCTGACTGGCACATGTAGGATATATTTGATGGTTCTCTTGTATTCTTTGCAGGTCATATGGCTCGTAAGAAGCAAAAGAGATCGGCAGGCACGTCCCAACAACCTACATATGATGCCTCAAGGTTCGAATCAGAATTGGCAGAGGACGACTTTCATGCCAAGGCCTCAAAGAGCTTCATCCCTGAGATTTCGATTGACAGGGCAGCCCTCCGTGCAGAAAAGGAGGAGATCTATGAGGAAATCCAGCGGAGGGAAATGGAGTTCTTATTTGATGAACCTGAAACGGTGAACATGATGCTTGTAAGAGAGTTCTACGCGAACTGCCCATCATATACGTTGCGGGAGGTAACTGTGCGGGGCAAATGGGTAGATGCCTCAGTTGAAACTATTCAATAGGTGTTGCGGCTGCCCCGGTTTACTAGTGACGTCGACTATTACCAGGACGCACCAGGAGTCACTTGGGATATTATGACTGATGCACTCTGCGTAGGGGGGACAACCAATCTGGATACGTGACCATATCACCCTGAACTCCAATTCATTCACCCATTTGGCTAAGTGTTGGCTCACTGTCATTTGCAGCCGGTTCTTGCCCTCAGGCAACACGACTGACGTGAACTTCCAAAGAGCCCTCTTGACGTGGTGCTTCGTCACAAAGAAAGATTTTGATGCGGCAGGACTTATTGGTGATGAAATGATCATACGGTCCCCGCTGAGGTCAAAGGGATTCTACTTCCCCTCCCTGGTGACTACATTGTGCCTGCTGAAGAATGTCCCCACCAATCCTACTGATGGAGAGTTGCCCCCTAAAGCAGCTTTCAAAGCTTAGGGCATCAGAGTGGGCAGGGGTGCACGCACCACCATTCAGATCGATGATGAGGATGATGACCCGGTTCCTATGGCACCATCTAGGAGATCCTATGACAGTGTCAGACCCTCTCGGCGCCCCATACTGGGGCAGGCTTATCCAGATCACAGTCCACCCAGCCTATGTTGCGTACTATGGAGGAAGAGGTTGCGGATCTTCACACCTCGGTGGAGGGCCTACACACACGTATGGATGCCATGTCTCAGCGGCAGGCCAGGTCTGAGAGCCGGTTTATGTCCTGGTTCCGTGCTTTGGGGAGAGCTTGCCATGTGGACCCCAGCACCGTCTCCGACTCTGATTGAGGCTCAGGGAAGTCTTCTTACCCTTCTGCTCGTTATTTTTGATATGACATGGGGACATGCCATAATTTTTAAATGTGGGGTGGGAGACTTGCTCGGGTAATGTATTGTAGTGTATATAGACATGGTGTATGTTGTAGTATTTGATTGGTGTTGTTGTGTATAATTGACTGTACTCACATTAGAAGTAACTGACTTGGCCCAACGACGGACACTTGTCGACGGGTCTCTTGAGGGTCAAAGTCGGATTTAAAAAAAATAAAAAAATATAGAGGACTCTTCCTGAGGACGGACCACTTGGACAGTACTCTTGAGGGAAGTAGTCCATGTAGTTTCTTTATTTTATTTTCTTTTTTCTTTTTCAGGTAGTGTAGTAATTTTTCCTTGGTTTTTCTTTTGACCACGGTTCTTTTCCAAGGGCTTTCCTTGAACCGGGTTAGGTAGATTTTTCGTTTGTAGTTTTAGGACCAAAATGGGTCAAGGCTAGAATGCAACCCTTGATGTACATACCTGAGAATAACAAAAACGAATATGAGGGTGCGACGTCTAGGCTCGTTTGTAGACTCGTAAATCTATGCCTTAATTTTGCACATCCTGTCTTGCTTGAACGCTCGTATGAGTGTGTTGATAAACTAATTCGGAATGAGTTACATGCCAAGTGTGTGTGAGCTATTACTTGTATTCTGTGCTTGCATGTGATACCTAGAACTTGCCCTGTGTGTTTGCAAAGCGAAATAGAAGCTGTTTGGTTTTAGAGATGATTGAGGAATTTCTTTGTGTAGCCTGTATATTTGTGAATCCACCTGTATATATTGCCATAGTTAACCTCTTTGAGCCTGAAGCCTGTTCTTTGATAACCCTATAATGACCTATACCCCTGTGTTTGAATAGTTTGACTGTTTGAACCTGTACCTCCTAGAAGCACTTGAATTACTAAAGAACATACAAAAGTCAAAGTGTGGGGTGGTAAGGAAGTAGGAAAAAGGGGAATCAGGAAAGAAATACTTGAATGGTGCAATGGATTTGTAAAAGTCTAAAAAAAAATAGTTGCACCTAAAGAAAAGTGGAGGTCACCTATGAACTAAAATGTGGAAGAACGAGTGGGCTGAGCATGGAAATTGAAATAAAAGGAAGTGTGTAGTAAAAGTGCTTAGGGAGGTTAGTCACTATATCCAAATATATCCTACCCGTCCCTTATCCTACATTACAACCAAATAAAGACCTCTTGATCTTTGACTGAATAGCTCGATTAGTAGAGTACTACACTAGGGGCAAGCTTATTGTGTGTCTGTGTGGCATGTGAATGTTCTTTGCTGAGAGTGAGTGAATTCTTCCTATCTTTGGTTCCTTGTTGCTTGAATTTTATGTGTGTGGAACTTCTTTCAGAATTATGATGTGAAGGCATGTGACTCAGGAAGAAAAAAAATGAGTTTTCACCTCTGTTAGAGTAACTAGAGTGAGCATGAGTGTGTCATGGTGTTAGAGTCTTCATCTGAGGCGTGATTGTTGCACTGCTTAGGTTGTTCCTTCATAATGGCGGGTGTGGCATAAAAAAAATAAAAAAATTGGGTAATGCATCGAACGATTAGGCCTAGAAGTGTGGTTTAACTTGCTCGAGGACGAGCAAAGATTTAAGTGTGAGGTGTTGATAATAGGTGAATTTAACTATAATTAGGCCCTAAATAACCACCTTCTTGTATAGTTTGGATGATAAAAGTGATAATAAAATGCTCTTATTAGTGTTTTTCATGATTTGCAGGTTATATATGACTAGAGAAGGCTATGGAGTACTTTTGGGATCAAATATGGAGGAAAAGAGGCCGATCGTAAAATTCCGTCAAGTAAACCACGCGAAACAGATCAAGTCAGAACTAAAATAGGACTATCGCGGTTCCACCGCGACCGCTGCAGAACCGCGGTAGAAGATGGCTGCAGACAAAGTGAGAATAAGAGAGCATGTTTGGCCGCGGTATGACCGCGACCGCGGCAGAACCGCGGCGGAGGCGGAGAACTTTAGGGACTAAAGTGCAAAACACGAGATTTTTAGCCAAAAACCCTATTTTAAACATTAGACTTCGCCCAAGAGAGGCATGTATTGATTTGGAGAGTATTTTGGCAAGAAAAAACAATTGTGAGAGATCACCCAAAACATCTTTTTTCTTTTCTTTGATTTTTCTTGCAAGTGTTATGATGAATATTGTTTTAGTTTGTTTACCCATAGTTATGAGTAGCTAAATCCTTTGTCTAAGGTTTTGATGGAACCTATTGGGGGATGAACTTCTTGTTTATGTGAATACAAATTGCTAGTCTCAATCTTTATTTGTTCAACTTTGTGTATGTTGTAGTTAATTGACAGGATCCTCAATTAGCTGTGCCTATTTAGTGTGCATAACTCGGGAGAGAGTGCATATTTAGGTTATTGTTGAACAACACTCCCAAAGTATAAGAGGGATCTATAACTGCGGGTTTAAAGGCGAGATTAGGTATAACGAAGCCTTGAGTGCAATCTAAAGTGAACTGTGTTAATTATAGCTAGCTAGTGTATCTCAGAAGAGTGCAGTGAGTATATTACTGTGATTACTCGGGAGAGATTTACGGTAAGATGAGCGTTCATGATTGATAGAGAGGTGTTGGTCAATTTGTATGAAGCATAAACAGAAGGGATTCCATCAATAGGGGAAGTCATTACCTTAGCGTTTTCTCATTATTGTTTACAACCTTAGCATCCTTAGTTTACAACTGTTTATTTACTTGCAATTTTAGTTATTGAAGACACCATCGACTGTGATTCAAACGCTTGGGGAAATTGGTTCTCAAGAGTTTAGTAGGTCTAAAGATAGTGATTGATAGGTTAACTCTCTGTGGATTCAACTCTGGGCAGAATACTCAGGTTATATTTGCAATATCTGCATTGTCCTTTTATAAGGCATAGTTGGGCGTGATCATGGTCTCTAATGGGGACCAACTACATACGACTGGACCCAGACGCTACAGTCTCGTCCTCCGGCTTGAAACCCGTGAGCATGTGCAGCATATCCCAATAAGACTGTCGCGAATAATATCTCATGGTCGCAGGCAGTAAAACGGCAAGCCATCAACGGACAAGCCATATAAAATCTCAGTGTCCTGGAGTGTGATGGTGGCCTCGCCGATGGGTAGATGGAAAGTATGTGTTTTCGGTTGCCACCGCTCAATCAAGGCCGTGATCAAAGCCTAGTCGAGCTATATCCGACCAATCATAATAATCCTTTATAATCCATCTCCTCCAGGTAATGGACCACGCGGGATGTATAACTCTATGACTCAAAAAGTCCCACAATAGATCCACTCTCCTGGCCCGGAAAGTCTGCGTAAGCAACTGTCCGTCCCATATATACTCGGATCTATGCTGGGGCTGTAGGGCTAATAGATCCAACGTCCGAGGGCCGGGATGTATAGTCGCGTCCATGTCGTCAACTGTAAATTAAAACAACATTAATTGTATTTTATTCTGTATATTAAATATTAATTTTTTGAGATACACAATTTTTAGCGTTATACAAAAATTATACCTATGGGTTCCAGGCTTAATATTTGAGTCCCAGTGGCACCAAACTATCATTAATAATTATATGCTTGTTTTATAATTTAAATTCATATTTTTTAATAACTTAATTGTACAAATATATATATACACTCCGCGCTCGATATTTTGAGGCCCAGTGACACCAAATTAACATTACTAATTATGTGTGTTGATACAATTATTAACTTAATTGTACAAAGTTTGCATTTTCAACTACCAGTATAAGATACTTAAACAAAAGGAATTCTATTCTAAAATACTACACATTACTACGCTACAAGGCTCTAAATTTTACTATGCTAAAAGGGTCTACATTTTACTACGCTAAAAAGGTCTAGATTTTACTACGCTAAAAAATAATCTAAACTAAACATAAACAACAAATAAATTTAATTGCAAATAAAACACAAAACGGCATGAAAACACATATATATAAATCAGGATATTAACAGACAAATTTATTTGACAAATTTATATTTTTTTATAAAACACTAATATTAAATCTGGATAAATTTAACATACTAGTTTCGGAAAAAAAAACAAACCGAAATACCTCGATTTAGAATTTTCGGAAAGCAAATAGATTGAAATTTTGACTCCGGAAGTGTGAATCAACAATAATACGAAGTTCTACTTGAATGTGGAACCTACGTTCTTCACCTTTTATGTGACGGGGGACCCAAACATTTTTTTTAAAATAGTGGGACAGCGGGTATGGGAGTGGGAGACCAAGAAGAAGAAGGTATAAAATATTGAGGAAGAAGATGCAGAATCGTCGTCTTGAAGAAGACGGCTCGCTTTTAAAAAAAGGGGTATAGCGCCGGGTATTTGGGCGCTATACCTGTTACTGTCAGCTTTTTATATATAACGCCCAAATACTGGGCGCTATACATTACCGACACAGTTAACGTTAATGTATAGCGCCCAGTATTTGGGCGCTATATATAAAAATATCATTTTTTTTACACCTATTAATGTGTTACTTGTCCAAAAGAACCACATTTTGATTCCGGACTCCACATTCCTTGAGTTCTACTCTAGATCTGACTCTATCTGACTAGATCTACAAGTAAAGATAGAGACGTAGCCTGGAAAAAAATAATCGCCAAAATTCGTTGCTAGTTCTGACATTTTTTTGGTGATGATTTTGGTATTGAAATGGAGGTATAACGGTAGATAGGAGGTATTTTCTAGGAATTTTTTTCATATTCGGTGTTTATACACACTATACAATGTAGAATGATTGTTTACACATTCCAAATACAGGTGCACATATTTACTGTATGATTTTTTATAATATTGTATAATTGTGTATATACCAATATATAAGAATATATATATATATATATATATATATATATATATATATCAATGTATAATGTGGAAATAGCGTGGAGTGACCACTTTTTAAGGTGCTATTTAGTGTTTAGCCACTAATTTTAATGCTGGGCAAAAAGAGCAACTACTCTATTATCAGTAATAAGAAAATATGTTTTTTACCCTTTCTTCATCTCTTTTCTTTTCCAAACGTTTTTCATTATCAAAAGTTCAAATCTCTCGTTTGTCTGCAGAACACAACCCCTCGTTACTTCCCTACATGCAGTAGGGAATTTATTTATTAAATATATTGTTTAATTGACTCCCTATCTTAACTTTTTTTAGGATTGATTATGATGCATTCCTAATCAAATATGTTGAGTTATTGACGATGGGGAAGGATGTGGATAAATTTCAACCTGAGGACATATCTGTTTACCGTAAAAATAATAATAACAATTAAGTTTGATTTTGCGGTTCTAAAAATACGTGATCTATTTTTATGCTAGTTGTTAGGCAGTGGATGCTAAGTAAAAGATTAGAAAGCAAGATTATAGCTTGAAAATGATGTGATAGTCAAACCAAACGGCTGGAGATCTGGGCCTCGAGCTAGCATATATGGGGCCTTGAGGTCGAGTCTAGTGGCCGACTTAGGGCAATCGAAGGAGGAATAACAGTTATGAGAGCTACGATAAAGGCTCTTTATGATCAATGATAAGCAATAAATGAAGAACAATAAATAGAACACAATGGATATAAGCAATAAATGGAAGTAATGAAATCAAGAGAATATGTTAGAGAGCAGAGATAATGTTCTTGTATATTTAATATTGAGTATCAGATGTCCTACAAAGTGACAAGGATCCCCTTTATATATGAGGGGGAATCCTAACATAATCCAAATGCTTTTATTACAAAGTAGGATAGCTGGCACAACTACCTAGTAAGCTGGTGTAGACTGGTACTTATTCTTGCAGGTGACGCCAGTCCGGACCACATGCCTAGGGAACTTCCTGCTTAACCTCGATAACCACAGACTCTTGTTGCGTCGAGATCGAGTGTGAAGAGCCTTTGAGGTCGAAGCCTCGAACTGCGTCCTTGGATCTTCGGAGCCTTTTTGAGGCTAAGGGAGAGACGCAATGATCGTGAAATTGGGCCTCCCGATCTCGCCCGTATACAGATAGTCCCCGCGTTTCTTAGAATAAAATGATAAGAAACGACCTCGAATCTTTACCCTTCTGGTACTTCCGTAACGACGACAGTCACATCTTGCCAAATGATTGACACGATAAAATGAGGTGCCAAAAGGTCGCATACACACAGCCCTTAAAAGCCTTTGTATTGATTACAACGGCTGGCTATCCTTTGGCCTCCTTCAACGTGTGTGTTGGGCCTCTATAAATATCTCTTCTCTCATTCTTTATTGTTCACTGCACCACCAAGCCCTCAAAAAAATTCCTTCTACCTTCACTTTTGTTCTTTCTTTGAAACGCACTTTCTTTTCCTCCTCTAAAATCTTTTAAGAATGGCAAAAACTTCCGCTTCTGCTTCTCAAGAGAATGTAACCTCCTCCTCTTTGCTTTCATCTAAAGGCAAAGAAGCAGCACCTCCTTGCGTTGGGGAATGCGTTCCAGGATCTTTTGCAACGGCTTCCGATTTCAAGGTCGAGAAGCCTTCTTCGAAGTTGGGGTGTCGTGAGCCTATGTCTTAATATATTAGCTCAATAATAGACGTCGAAAGGGTGAGGACTGATTGCCGCTGGGGGGATGCGGTGCTTGTGGAGGTCACTTCTCGAGAGGAGGATATAATGGCATACAAAGCCGATTTTCTAAGTGTGTATACTTACTCATTCACCTTTGCGCCGGTGAGTCCATCCTTGCCTCTGATAAACCCCATGATTCTCAACTTCTGTCAACAGTATCGAGTGATCCTCAGCCAAATTCACCCTTCATTCTGGCACATTGTCTTCATGATCAGGTATTATGTGAGCATGATTCGGGAGATGGCCTTCACCCTCGATCACCTGGTCAGGATGTACAACCCCCGTCTCTTCCGTAGAGGTTTGATTAAGCTCTACTACCGAGCTTCGAGGGCCCTTTTTGCTTGCATCGACGAAGTTGGGAAACGAGGGTGGATGAGCCATTTTGTCCGAGTTAGGACTTCGGACCTGATCCCAATGGAAAGGATGCCGTTTCCCGAAAGGTGGAACATAGAACGTAAGTAGATACGTTATCTAGCATCTCCTTGATTCTATTTAGGTACATCTTTCCACATGCTAATTTCTTCTACTGATGCAGCCGTAGCAATTTATCCTGGCGCGGTTATGGACCTATCGGGCTGGGTCGGCTGACTGGACTCGATTTGCCCATGCCGAGCGAGTGTGGCGTGATTTGTCTCGAGCTCAATGGAAGCCAAGGATCATGGTGAGCCTTTACTCCTGCTGCAGTCGTACCTTTTAATTAGAATTGCTAATGATAGCGTCCTTACTCTCTGTGCTTACCCCTTGCATTTGTGTAGGTTGGGGGAGGTCCCCTTGGTGAAGGAAACATCGCCTGGTGAAGAGGACCTTGAGACCCGAGGAAGGGAAGAAAAGACAAAGGGAACCGTCGAATGAGCCTTCGAAATCCAAGAAGACCAAGGTGGAAGAAAATAAGGCCGACCCAACAGCCTTAAATCTAGAAGCAGCGGGAAGTCCCCGAGTTGAAGGCGAGGGGGAAAATAATTTCTTGATAGCATCCGAGGGAGGGGAAAACCCGATCGACCCTTGCAACGTAGAGACGGTGGCTCCCAAGCCGGAGCTTGATGTCGTCGTGGTCCAACTTTGGGCTGGAGAGGCCACTAAGGAAGTATTGGGTGATGTCCCCGAGCCGGCTGATGGCCAAAATATCCCTCGAGCTGAAACACAAGATGCCCAGAATGAAGAACCTTCTGAAGCCATGCAGGGACAAGAGATGGCCCAGATTGGCCCTGTTGGTGCTGTTGTCATGAGTGATTCCCCTCAGGGAAAGACCTTACCTCCTACGGGAGCGCAAGATGCCCAGAATGAAGAACCTTCCGACGTGGGGTGCCCCTCGGAGGTAGAGATGCATTTGAAAGGCCTTTAGCCGCTCCCGAAGAAATTCCCGAGCTTGATGCTTCTCTCGTCTTTAGCGAGATGAACAGGCTTTGTGAGCAGGTAGCTTTGTAAATCCTGCATGTCATCCTGATCTTTGTCTTTCTATCTTGTCTTTTTCATGGCTTCAGGACAGGGCGCTTTAACAAACTTTCTCCTGGTATCCGGCTGAGGTGACCCGTCACGAGCGTGAGAAGACTCATCTTGTTGAATAGGTTACCTAGTTTCCGTTTGCTATTATCTGAATGTTTGCCAGATCCCAGCGTTTTGACATTTTTTATCTGATTCGTGCAGTTTGAGAAGGAAGGTGCCCTACTGAGGGAGGAGCTCCGAGCCTGAGACTCCGAAGTTCTCAAACTCAAACAACATGTGAGAGAGATAACTTCCGAGAGGGATACCCTCTAGGAAAAGATGGTCTTAGTCGAGCACTAGCTTCATGATGTGAGGTCGGATAGTGATAGGTATAGAGGTCTCCATTCTGAGTTAGTTGCTGCACTATCTGGGATCAAAACTGAAGCTGAGGAGCTTATATCTTTGTACAAAGAGGATGCCGTTGCAATAAATGCCCAAGCCGGGAGAGTGCCTGAGAAGGCTGAATTGAAGTTGACTCAAGCTGTGGAGCATGCTCGGTTAGAATCTCGGAGGCAGACTCTCGAGGATATACATGCGGGGGTATCAATTTGTCTTCCGAGCTCGAGAGGGTGAAGACCGTAGAGAAAAAAGTTGTTGCCATGTCTGCTTCTGGAGGTACGTCGGGTAGTGGATTAGGAGATGATGAGATTGAAGGCGGAATCCCCAGAAGGGATGAGTCCGATGAAGGTCCTGGGGCTGTAGCCGGAACCGCTAGGGAACAACCTCCGGCGGAGCCGTCAAAGGTGTAGGCTCGATGATAGATTAAGGTTCTGTTTGGCTTTTTCCTTGTAAGGGTTTTTAAAGTCCTTGTAAACGTACCTCTGTGAACAATATGTATAAAAGGCTTTTCATTTTTTATCACTTCTTTGCCTTTTGGGAATAATGTGTGATGTTTTTTGATAATCGATCCTAGATCTTAGACCTTGGGTTAGACCCTCGGGTTTTTGCTATTGCTAAGCGACTCGTAACGGTCGAAGGTCAAATGTGTGGGAACTAGTCCCTATGTCAGAACCTCGACATGGGTTTACCGACCCTTAGGTCTAGAAGTCGGCCCTGACTCTTATACGTTGGGTCGGTGCGACCTTCGATTTTAGTGCTGGCAATAGTGGCTATTATGCGTTGGGTCCTTAGTCTTTTTTAGTTGACTGTTTTGGGCTCGGTCTCCGAGTCGGGTTTCGACTCGAGCTCATTGGCCCTAAAGTTTTTGAATTTAAAACTAGCCCTTAGGCTCTACGCTTTAGGTCGGTATGACCTTTCATACAGGCTGACAGTAGTGGCTCTTACGCATTAGGTCGGTATGGCCTTTCATACGAGCTTGCGGTAGTGACTCTTACGCATTAGGTTGGTACGACCTTTCATACGGGTAGGCGGTAGTGGCTCTTACGCATTAGGTCGGTACAACCTTTCATACGGGCTAACGACAGTGGCTCTTACGCTTTTGCTCTTACACGTTGGCTCAGTACGACCTCTTATATGGGCTAGCGACAGTGGCTCTTACGCATTGGGTCGGTACGACCTCTTATATGGGCTTTATTTTTCCCTCGTTAAGGACTTTTTGAGATTATGCTTGCCTCGCTCTTCGATGGTTCGATAAAAACCTCGATTGTGAGTCGTTATATGGCGATGATTGAGCACCTCGGGAGGTTTGGCTTGGTGGTTGAGTATCTCGAAGCTTTATAGTTTGGAGCTAATATGGTCGAAGCTCTTTTGCCTATATCGAAGGTAGCCTATTTAATCAGTTCTTTTCGAATTATATTCGAAGTAATTGAAGGCTTGTGATTTTATAGCGACGATCGGGCATCCCCGAGTTGCATTAGTTTGACTGGTACAACCTTATGACTGTAGTCATTATGTTTGGCCGGAGCCTTTCAGTCCCCGAGTGAAGTAATTTCAGCGTCTATATCGAGGATATGCCTTTTTAGGGGTCTTACAAGTTCGATATATAGCCTTAACTTTAAGATCAGGATTATGCCTTTAGTAAGGTCTTATAAATTTTACATGCCTTTGAGGTCTTATAGTTTTGTTTACTTGGAACAAGTATGATTCATGCATTGTTTGAGGTCTTACAGATATTGTTGTTGCTCACTTGGTACAAGTGTAGTTCATACCTTGCTTGAGGTCTTATAGATATTGTTGTTGCTCACTTGGTACAAGTGTGGTTCATGCCTCTCTTGAGGTCTTACATATATTGTTGTTGCTCACTTGGTACAAGTGTGGTTCATGCCTTGCTTGAGGTCTTACGGATATTGTTTTTGCCTTATATAGGTTTTACGAGATCGAGGCTGCCCGCATGTGGTCTTATGGCCTCTGGTTTTGATAAGTCGATGGGGGTGGCGGTTGCCGGCAGTCCCCGAGTCATTGAAAGTTTCTTGGCTCGGGAGCCATTACTTGCAAACGTGGTATTGCCTCATTGAGGGCTTACGATTTTGGAGTTTTCGATGCCAGTCCCCGAGTGTTCAGGACATTTTTGGCTCTAGGGCCATTTTGTGATCTTGATGTTGCCTTATTGAGGGCTTACGGTGCTCTGACCTGGGGGTCATACGGCTTCAAGTTGTTGATGCCAGTCCCCAAGTATTCGGGACGTTTTTAGCTCTGGGGTCGTTTTTGCAAAAATACCGAGCTTCTTTGAAACGCAAAATGCTTTGATGGAAAGTATTCTTCGATTACTTGGTACAAGTATACATGTTTTCACTATTAAGGGCTCAGCTATTCTTATACGGATATGGTTCGTTCGACCGTTTATCCCGGTACATTATTCTCCTATCGAGACCCCATTCAGCACTTCTTGTCTTTTCCGAGGAGGTGACCTTTTGGGGGAATGCCCCCAGTATTCGAGGTTGACTGCAAAAGAAGCCTTGAATACATGTTGAGTTTTCCTTAGGTAGCATATAGATGTTGCCTCGTTAAAAACCTTGCCGATAAAACCCTTCTAGGGACAAAATCCGGTCAAAGGAAAAGAGTACAACACATGCTTTTAAGAACCTGAGGTCCTCGAGCTCGAGGGTGTTTCAGAATCTTCCATGTGACACCTTAGCAGTAGTATCGTTTCAGCATTGATATGTTCCAATTGCTTGGAAGCTGTTCGCCTTCCATGGTACCGAGCTTGTAAGACCCTTTACCGATTACTCCGAGGACGCGGTACGGTCCTTCCCAATTTGGCCTAGCTTTCCTTCATTAGGGTTCGTGTGTTGAGGGTGACTTTCCTTAGGACTAAGTCCCCGACTCCGAGATGTCGGAGATTTGTTCTCCTATTATAATACCTTTCGATCTTTTGTTTTTGGGCGGCCATTCGGACCAATGAGGATTCTCGATTTTCATCCAATAGTTCGAGGGCCGTAGTCATGGCCTTGTTGTTCGAGCTCTCAGTGGTGTTTCAGAATCTGGCGCTTGGCTCTCCGACCTCCACTGCTATGAAAGCCTCGACACCATATACTAGAGGGAAAGATGTTTCCCCTAAGCTTGATTTTGGAGTTGTTCGGTATGCCCATAGCACTTCGGGCAATATTTCTCTCCACTTTCCCTTAGCGCTTTCCAACTTCTTTTTTAAGTTTTGGATGATGGTTTTGTTTGTAGACTCGGCCTGACCGTTTGCACACGGGTGGTAGGGTGTCGACAAGATTCTCTTGATTTTGTGATCCTCGAGGAACTATGTTACTTTGCTTCCGATGAACTGCCTCCCATTATCGCATGTTATCTCAGAAGGAATCCCGAATCGGCACATAATGTGGTCCCAGATGAAGTCAATGACTTCTTTTTTCTCTTATCTTTTCAAAGTCCTGCGCTTTCACCCATTTTGAGAAATAGTCAGTCATAAATAAAATAAATTTAGCTTTACCTGGTGCCGTTGGTAGAGGTCCGACGATGTCCATTCCCCATTTCATGAACGACCATGGTGATAAGACCAAATATAGTTGTTCACCGGGTTGGTGAATCATAGGGGCAAATCTCTAGCATTTGTCGCACTTTCAGACGAATTCCTTGGTTTCTTTTTCCATGTTATCCCAGTAGTAGCCCGCCCTGATCACCTTTCGGACTAAGGAATCCGTGTCTCCCGGCCCCAGACATACTGCTAGGGGGACCATCGAAAGTTCTTCTGTACAGAGTGTAGACATGTTATTTTTGACCCTCCCCAAGATTTTACATATTTTAGCATTTAAATATTTAGTTTAGGCCTAATATCGCCATTTTAATTAGCTTAGACTCTTTTACTTTATTTTATCACAAAAATGAAAACTACAAAAATATTTTCTTTTATTTAGGTAGTTAATATTTTATCTTGTTACTTTTAGTTTATCTACTTTTCATAAAATTAAATTTGAAAACACAAAAAAATAATATAGTTGCACTTTATTTTTTTTTACTTCATTACATATCTTTTTCAAGAACATTAGTATTTTTATAGTAGTATTATCTTAAGTTTGCCACAATTCTTATATTATTATTTTTAGTATAATCTTTGAAAAAATACAAAAATAATTGTTAATTTTATCCCCATTTTGGTACATAAGCTAAGGTTAACTAGTAAGTTTATAGATTTTTACTTCTTAGAAAATAGAAAGAATTAAGCTTGGGCTTATTGATTTGTCTCTTTTGAATTTAAGTACTCATCCAGCCCAATTCTAGAGCCCAATTCGAATAACCCAGTTCCTTAAACCATCAAACCCGACCCAACTCCCTAATGATCCTAACCCTTCTTCTTCTTAACTAGAGAACAAAAAAGAGATAGCAGTCGCAATACACAATAGACCCCTGAGCCATTCCCTGCACTCTATCCTCTCCAACCCCAATCCAACTTCTTCTTAACAAAAAGATCACAAGCCCCTTAACAAAAAATACATAGCCGTCTTCCCCAAACACCCCAGCCCTAGAAGTCAGTCGCCGAGCTTCACCATGATTCCGTAGAAATTCGTCCCACCCAAAACACCACCCCTTTTGCACCAAAAGCCAGCAGTGAGAAGCTCCAAGACTAGTCAAAAATTTGGCCAAAAATAAGTCAAAACTCAACCAAAAAACAGCAGCGAAAAGGTACCAAACAGTCCCAAAATTAGCCCTAAATCCCAGCAAAAAGCAGCCCTGTTTTCTAGTTGAAACTCAGCAAAATCAGCCCAAAATCATCATCCAAAATCGTGTCGATTTGAGTCCGTCCGAGGTGGCGAGCTGTTGATGCTTCCGGGTCGGGATGCGGGTGTGAATACGATTTCGTTATTGGAAGGGCAGAATTGCAATGATGCTGTGAACAAGTATCTTTTTTGATTGGTTCTTATTGTGAATCATAACAGATGGTTGTGTTTATTTATTTATCTATTTCTATACTTGTTGTGCCTTTGTGTTTAATATGAATTTAGAGAGCACAAGATGTAAATATGATTTGCAGAAATTAATATCTTTGTTCTTCTTAATACATGAATACCTGGAAAATAATCCAAGTCAAATGTATTCTCATGTGCTGGTCTACTTTATTTGCGCAATCGTTGCTTTTTTGTTTTTGTTTTTTCTTTTAAAATCCATTTGACTTGGATCTTTGATTGAGCTTTTAACAAGACAATTTTCCAATCTTTTCTTATGAATACTTGTTGGACGTAAGTTGAAGAGGGGCAGTAGATACCTGCGATGTGAATAAATAGGCATGGGAGAAGAAATTAGGCAAGCTAATGTTTTAGCTGTTTCTCATAGCTTTTCTTTCTTGCTCTATTGTTTGAAATACTTTAGGTATAGTTTATTTTAGCTGTTAATTTTGTCGCATGATAGGTATAAAGGGGGTGCACTGAGAATGTAATATATGGTTATTTAGTTGTTTGGCAAAAACTTTGTTGTTATTATACTGAACTAAATTCAGAAAGTTGAGCAATTATGATCATGGATGGAGTAATAGATATTGAAAGGTTTCTTCCAGTAGTAAGTTGATTATTTTTTTACATGAACACAACCATAGCTATTTTTTTTATAATTTGATACCTTCAGTTTTAATTGTAATAATATATAATAAGTGATACATTTGATACACAATTAACTTTAATTCGTAGCTTCACAAAATCCCCGAACTTAGAAAAAATGAATCAATAGAATATCATAGCTTGCTTTAGGCACGATTAATAATAAATCATCATGACTATGTGTGCGGTTCTCGTGGCATAGACATGATACATAAATTCAAATTCGGGTGTGCATTTCATGCGACCCAACCATAGCTTTGAATATTAATAATAAAATAAACATGTCGTAAATCCTATTCGGGTGTGTATTTCATGTGACCCGAACTTAATTTCCAATAATGTTAAATAAATAAATAAATATGTCGTGAACCGAGGGTGCATTTCATGTAGCGTGGTTTACGATGTATTTTTCAAAAACAAACAAGTGTATGACAATCATGAATTTCCTAAAAAATACTAAAAGCGGTTACAAAGTCTAAAAATGCACGTAAGTTTAAAATGTGTAATCAATCAGATAATTAGGCCAATAGTAATAGTTGAGCGACCGTGCTAAAATTACGGAACCCGAGAATGCCTAACACCTTCTTCCGGGTTAACAGAATTCCTTACCCGGATTTCTGTGTTCGCAGATTGTAAACAGTGTCAAACTTCCTCGATTCGGAATTTTAAACCGGTGACTTGGGACACCATCGATTATCCCAAGTGGCGACTCTGAATATATATAAATAATCTTGTTTCGATTATTGTCACTTTAATTGGAAAACCTCCCATATGTCCTTTCAGGGTAGAAAAAGGAGGTGTGACAGCTCTGACGACTCTGCTGGGGAAAAGAGCCCAAAACTTCTGGTTCAGGGTTCAGAATTCGAGCTTAGAATAACTGTTATAGTTGGCTTTTATTTATTATCTGATTTTTATGTGTTTGAGATTATTGTGTTAAATGTCGCTTTTTACCGCTCTGATATTGCTTGAACTGTATATAAATTGTTACGAAACCCTCTTCTCTCTGAGTCTTCAAAATCATTTAGGAAGTGTTCACTTCGTGTGACTTCTTTTTCTATTAGAGTCATATCCCAATTTTAGAACGAGGTTCGGACAAGTTGCAAAGCCGGTGAAGCTTCTGTATTCCCTTTATGCTGTCCACCTCCCCCCCCGGCTCGAGATGTCCGCTCGGGTAAGCTAGGTCTAGAACAATACACCCATGTTGTAAACCTAGAATAACATAGCCCCATGCCATATCCCTAGTAGGAACGTTTGTTTGCATCACGTGCATTTGATTTAGGGGACTCAACATAGGGGTTGGGTCCATCTACGACAAGTGTACCCTCAAAAAATAAAAGACCATCCTGATGCATTTTAATGTGCTGCATGTTGCAATCTTCAAGGGTAAAAGGGGTCATTTGGTGGACCAATGAGGTTTGAGGGTAAATGAGCAAAAGATGTTGAAGTGTAAAAATAAAGCAAGTAGGGCCCAGTTATGTTTTTCTTTTACTTTTTTTTAAGAAAAAGACAAAAAAAACAAATATGAAAAATCCAAAAAGATTTTGCACTTTCCCATCATTTTCCAAAAAAAAAGAAAAAAAATATTTTCTCTAAATTAGTTTTTTTTAATTCTCGCCTGTATCCAATCTTCCCGAACTACGCATACCTGATTCTCATCTTTCAGGGCGTGATACGTAGGCAACCCACATAGGGTCCGGTCTTCCTAGTGAATCTTAGGTTCTTGGCTTTGCGAGGTCTTAGCCAAAATTTGCACTTCTAGCCACTTTTTGGCCACATAAAGTATTTTGCAAAAAATAGCCTCAATCATGTCTTGCATGCGTCCAATAGGGAGTGTTATTGTCTCACATAGTGTTCTAGGTCTTTAACTTTATTTGGTCTTAATTTTTTCATACAGGTGTGGATCTACTTACCGGAGTTGGAGCATGACAGACACCCCGGGACCATCCAGTCAGGACCGCTGCATCCAGGAGAGATTTTTTTATGTTTCGAGTCTGTTTTTTTATGTCGTCTTTTACCTTCTAGTTTTGTACAATAATGTCGAGTATTTTAGGTGATATTAGAGTCTGTCATAGGCTAGTTAAGTTTGTTGAGTCTTTTGTTATTGTACTTCTAATTTTGTATTTGAAAAACTGTGTTATAACTCAAAAATCCAAAAAAAGAGAGATTTTGCGTTTAATATTTCCGTTAGGAGTTTTCTTTAGAATACTAATTCTAGAAATTAAAAAAAAAGTTTGTTTTGAGGTGGTTTTCCTTAAGAAGTTAATATCTAGAACTCAAAATAAAAATTGCTTTTATATTTCCTTTAGTAATTAAGGCTAAAAATTCAAAAAAAGAAGAAGAAAATTTTCTTTAATTTCTCTTTAGAAGTTTTCTTAAGATATTAATTCCAAAAATCCAAAAAGAAAAAAAAAAACTTTCTTTTGAGGTTCTTCTTTAGAAAATATTGTAACGACCCGACCGGTTGTTTCATGAGTTACCACTTCGTTTCCCCCATTTTTGCTTCTTATTGCTTTGTTTAGCTGTATTTTATGTTACCGGGTTGGTTGGCTCGGGTTCGGAGAGGTTTCGGTAAGGTTTGAGACACTTAGTCTCTTTTGAGAAAGCTTAAGTTGGAAAAGTCAACCGGATATTGACTTATGTGTTAAAGGGCTAGGATGTGAGTTTCGATGGTTCGGATAGCTTCAAAAGGTGATTTGGGACATAGGAGTGTGATCGGAATGTGTTTTGGAGGTCCGGAATAGATTTAGGCTTGAATTGGCGAAATTGGAATTTTGGCGTTTTCCGGTTGATAGGTGAGATTTTGATATAGGGGTCGGGATGGAATTCCGGAAGTTGCAGTAGGTCCGTCGTGTCATTTGGGATGTGTGTGCAAAATTTCAGGTCATTCGGATGTGGTTTGATAGACTTTTTGATCGAAAGCGAATTTAGAAGATTTTGAAATTTTTAGGCTTGAATCCGATGCGAATTTGGTGTTTTGATGTTGTTTTGAGCGTTCCGAAGGTTGGAACAAGTTTGAACGATGTTATGGGATATGTTGGCATGTTTGGTTGAGGTCCCGGGGGCCTCGGGTGAGTTTCGGGTGGTCAAACGGACTATTTTATGTTGTGGAAAGTTGCAGAAAAACTACTGTGTATGTTGCAGACAATTGGCCTTCGAGTTCGCGTGTAGGCCCTCGCGTTCGCGAAGGGTTAGGCTGAGAGGTTGTGAAGTTGACCTTCTCATTCGCGAAGGGGGTCTCGCGATCGCGAAGGGTTGAGGCTCGTAGTTATCGCGTTCGCGAGGTTCATGCCGCATTCGCGTAGAAGTAAGGTGAGCAGCTGGGTCCAGGTTGGTTTGTTCTTCGCATTCGCGGATGGAGTGTCGCATTCGTGGTGGGTAATAAAGTTAAGCTTTCACATTCGCGAGGGGGTGGTCGCGTTCGCGTAAGAGGAATTTGTGGTCAACGTCAGGTTGTGCTTCGTGAACGCGAGGCTTTGACCGCGTTTGCGAAGAAGGATTTGAATGCCTGAGCAGAATGTTTAAATAGCCATTGTCCGCGATTTTGGGGCTAACTTTCACCATTTTTGAGCCATTTTGGAGCTTTTTGAGAAGAATTGAAGAGGGAATCAAAGGGAAACACTTGGAGGTAAGATTTATGGACTTAATACTCTATCCTAATGTGATTCTACCTAATTAATCATGGAATTTAAGCCTAATATTTAAGAACTAGGGCTTGTAATTGGAGACCTAAAATTAGGGATTTGAGAGACAATTTGTGGTTGGATTTTGGTAATTTTGATATGAATGAACTCGGGGAGTGATAAAGAGTCTATTGACGTAATTTTTATCGGAATCCGAGACGTGGGCCCGGGGGTCGGGTTTGACCAATTTCGGGATTTCTGTTGTAATTTGATTTCTTTCGAGTGGGCTTTGTTCCCTTAGCATATTTTGATGATTTTACACTGATTTTGGTTAGATTTGGAGCATCCGGAGGCCGACTCGAGAGGCAAAGGCATCGCGGGCTAGAGTTTGGACCGGATAGAGGCGGGTAATGATTTTAAATGTTGTCTTGAGGGTATGAAACCCCAGATTTCATATCGTTGTGCTATATTGAGGTGACGCACACGCTAGATGACGAGTGTGGGGCCGTGCACCATTGGGGATTGTGACTTAGTCCATCCCGAATGACTGTTTTATCGCGTATTTGATTGAAAACTGTTTGCTATCATCATGTTTTGGGCTGAATGCCATATTTGGGTCTCGTGCCAACTATTTGGACCCTTAGGGGATTTTTACTGCTACTTTCTCACTATTTTGACTTTATATCTATACTCATTCATGTTATATTATACTGTTTTCATAATTCAGCCATGGTTACTCTATTTTTAACACTTTAAATGATATTTTGTGCTGAGCATCATATTTTACTGTGCCGAGTGGATTTTTTTTAGAGATTTCTGACTGAGTAAGGCCGAGGGCCTATGTTGTGAGGATTATTATGGGATCGGCCTGCACGCCACATCGGTGTTGTACTGATTATGATTATGAGGCCAAGGGCCTGAGTTGTACGCCACGAGGTGGCTTGATATGAGGTCGAGAACCTATTGATTATGCCACGAGATGGCTTGATATTGCGCTTGGGTCATAAGGGGCCCCTCTCGGAGTCTGTACACCCCTAGTGAGCGCGGGTGCCCATTGTGATATGAGATATAGCCCGAGGATCTGGTGTTGTTCCACGTTATTGCCCGAGGGGCTGATTATGTTGACATTGTGCCCGAGGGGCGGATTTTTATGTATTTATCTTTCCTGGCTGCTTTTCATTTACTTGTTTAACTGTTAAAAATGTGTTTTAAAGAAGCTTATTCTGAACTAAGGTGTTTTTTTATAAAATTACACTGTTTCATTGCCTTTTTATTTGTTTTACACTGCTTTTTTATAGCATGTCGTTGTGTTTGTACGTGATTTCTTATCGCTCACTCTTCATTTATTATTATTACTCACTGAGTTGGAGTACTCACTTTACTCCCTGCATCCTATGTGCAGATTCAGGAGCTTTAGGTCCCGCCAGTGAGGGTTGATTGCCCAATAGGCTATACTAAGTCCACTAGGTAGCTGCTCGGCGTTCGCAGCCCAGTGTTTCTCCCTCCTATTTTATTTTCTTTGTCTTAGTTATGTAATAGATTGTGTAAACTCTTTCAGACTTGTAGACTTATGATAGATGCTATTCATTAAGGTATAAAAAAGGAAAAAAGAAAAGAGAAAAGAGAACGTTAGTTTGTTTCCTTTATTCCCGACCTTCCCGAACTACGCAAATATCTGATTCATGCGGCGTCGTGATACGTAGGCAACCTACATAGGGTTCGATCGAATCATTTTATCATTAAAAGAAAAAGGGGGAAATAAGGAAAAAAAAGAAGAAGATGAAATTATAGGATGTGAGAAATGAGAGGAAAGAAAAGAGTGATAATTAGAAAAAAAGAAGAAGCAAAATGAGCAAGAAAGTGCTAGAAAAGAAAAGAAAAAAAAGATTAAAATGAACAAAATTGGGATGATGCCAAGTGACCTTGTGACCCTCGAAGTCATTCTAGAACTGTTAATTGTTGCTAGGTGCATTGCACACAATGTGATATTTTTAGCTGTTAAATGCCCTAATGCTAACAGGATGACCCCATTTTGTTCCTTTTATTATCTTCATTGAGCAGAAGGGTGGTTGGTTTGTAGTTCTTAAGTAACTCATCCATACAACACAAGGTCAAAGAGCAAGGTAGTCATGGCTAGCAAAGACTTGGACACAAGTGTTTTTGATCCGTCTAAGGAGATTGTTGAGTCAGATTCTGAGTTGAAAGAATAGGTCTTAAGGTTGAAAGGACAGATGGCCGAAATATACCAAGCCTGGATTAGTGGTCATCCTCCACCATTAGTTCCCACTAACTATGCTGAAAGTCTTGTCACCATTCCTCTACTGTCATAAGTCCAGGATATCTCCCCACAACCTTTTCGCACTCCACCCTAGAACCACCTCATATCCCGCTCCTTTGATCGCTCATGTTTTTATAGCTCATCCACCAGCTACCTTTCCTCGATCCTCTAGCAAGACAGTGTTCAAAATCCCCGATGCCCAACACTGTGCTCCAGAACCAACTTTAGAGGTCTCGGTTCCATACTCTCACGCTCCTTATTTTGAGCCTCCCGGTGAAACTGAAGAGCCTGCTAAGATAGTAGAGCAAGATGAGATATCCAGGATGGTGAAAATCTTAGAGCAGTCTTTAAGAAACATGCAAGGGTTGGCAGGTCAGAAGAGTATCTTCAAGGATCTGTGTATGTTCCTTGACGTTCACTTGCCCGCAGAATTTAAAATACCAAAGTTTAACTTATATGGCGGGCATGAAAATCCAGTAGCCCATTTAAGGGGTTATTGTAGCGAAATGAGAGGTGTTGGCGGGAAAGATGAGCTGCTGATGGCGCATTTCAGTGAGAGCCTGACTGGGGCAGCCTTGGAATGGAATACTCGTCAATATGTCAGTAAGTGGCATACATGGGGTGACATGGCTCAAGATTTTGTTCGGCACTATCAGCACAATGAAGACATTATCCCAGATCGCTCCTCCCTATCTTAGATGGAAAAGAAACCCAAAGAAAGTTTTAGGGAGTTTTGGTTTAGACGGAACGAACAAGTTGCTCGGATTAGTCCTTCGATTGATAGAAAATATGCTGCTGAGACCCGCAAACGATAGGATCCAGTGGGCATTCCTGCCAAACACTTTCATCCTTAATATCGACCCCATAAATATCTCCAAGTTCCACATAATCCACCCCAGTATTATCCTTCGAACAACATCCGACCTTCTGTCCAACCACTATCTCACTCCCTAGGGCGAGCACCAGCATCCCAAAATTCTCGTGTGCCTTCACAGCATTTTCGAGCATCCAACAATCCTAGAAAACTAGGGCATGGAGGGGAACAAAGGCAAAGAAATAGTTTCACGCCAATCGGTGAATCATATACAAGTCTATTTAAAAAGTTAAAACACTCTGGCCTGATTGAGCCGCTCCTCGGCTATACTCCGGACCCATATGCAAAAGGTTTTGATCCTACTGTACGGTGCATGTACCACTCTAATGTCCAAGGTCATAGAATTGAGATTGTCGTGCTTTGAAAATGGAAATATAAAGAATGATTCAAGAAGGGATAATTGTGATCCAGGATAGCGACACCCAGCATATCGCACAGAATCCTTTACCTGCACATGATGATGCACACTTTGTGGGGATGATGCGTGGTGACAGGGAGTATGAGAATTTTCTTGGGAACTTACTAACTGAAGTTAATGATATTCAAATTGGTAATGGTCTTGGTAATATTGATGTGGAACTCAGTGGCTAAGATGCCGAGCTTGGTAATTGGAAAGACACTCCTTTCTTGGCTAGCCAGGGAAGAGTCTGGGTGGTTCATTTTGTTGTCATTTTTGTTTTCCGAGTTATTTCAGGGTTGTAACTCAGATATTGTCTTGTGACTCAAGCCTTTCTATCTTTTTATTTTGACTAGTTCCTTTAGTCGTAGTAACTCATTTAGTGTTATCTAGGTTTGTTCCAGGGTTGTACCCCAGTTTATTTTTCTTGTCTTTTTGTTCAAACCCTTTCACCGTTTGTCTAATGCAATTTTCTGTTTTCTGTTATTTCTAGTCATTTTGGTTTAGTTCTCTTTTCCTTTTATAGTTCTTTTCATGCTGGCTCTAGTGACATAACATGCACGCATAATTCGGGTCTGGTCTTAAAAGTTAGTTTAATCATGAAATAATGAAACAATTTGGAAGATGATAGGGACATTTGAGGGAAATAAGTATAGATTTGGACATTTTGAGATCATTTAAAGCCCGAACTGTGTGAAACTAGGGCAGATAATTTGGAAGTTAATAGGATGACAAGAATTTGTTACAAGAGAGTGCATCCCGGACAATGTGAAGCGAACAACTTTGAGTTCAAGTGCATCTCAAGTTATGAGATAAAGACAAGGGAGTTTGCTCCAAACGGACGGAGGGTATCCATTGTGAAGAAGAAATTACCCAACGAGATTTCTGTACTTGACAAGGCGTTAAAAATAGTGGAAGGCATATCAGTGATATCAATGCCGAAGCTGCAAAAGAAATGTTGTGCATGATCTTCTTTTTCATTCTCAAGTTGCATGTGTTGTACTTGCCATTTTGAGAGATTGGGAGGCCTTCTTTCAGCTACCCAAATACTTATACCATTCGATACCTTTTTGAGCCTGTATTGATTTCTTTGACCTCCCCTCTTTTGGAATCAAGTTAGAGTCATACGGAAAAAAAAATTGTCCCCATAGGTTTATTTTAGAAATTTCATTCCAAAAGGAAAATTAAAAAAAAAGAAGAGAAAAATAGAGATAAAGAAAAAAAGAAAAAAGAAAAAGGAAAATAGTAACAAAAATAGTCTTGTGAACTACGTTCGACCTGATTCTTGTCACCACAAGATATGTAGGCAGACTTACGGTTCGATCGCACCAAATAAAATATTTCATAATCCCACTAAGTCGAGAGTGGGGCAGTCTTTCTTAGAAATTCCATCTCAAAAAGGGAAAAAAAAAGAATCAAGTTCCCTTGTTTTAGAAATTGGGGCAAAGTTTTGAAATGGATTCCAAAAGTTGTAAATAAATTAACCCTATTGTCTTAGTTATTTTGAGTCGTTATGATATCCTTTCTTTCTAACCCTGTCCAAACGCCACATTACAATCCAAAAAAGACCTCCCAGATAATCTTTGAGATTGCCGAGTCAGACATGACAGGAGCATATGATATTTCTATCGTGGTTAATGCCTTGTCACTTGCAGAATCAGAAAAAAGAAAAAGAAAAATGAGAGAGTCTTATCGGTGAAAACCTTCACAGGCACCATAAGGGGTTGGTAAGTTGAGAGAAAGAACAAAATGAGAGAGGCTTGATGGTGAAAACCACGATAAGCTTAGTTAGCCTTTTTCATTTTTGATGTAATAACAGGACCGCGGATCGGAACCTAGATGGAACGACACCTCAATCTGCTCTCCACCTCGGTACACTCCATAACTGTTCCTACTTTTGAACTACACGTGACCTGATTCCTTTATAGCCAAGGATATGTAGGCAGCTCAGATATCAGAGTTCGGTCACATTCTCCTTTCTTTTAGTTTTGGTCTCTCTAAATAAGGGTCGGGTCAAAAAACATGTCTCGTCGTTCTTTGTCTGAAAATACTTCGTGTTTCCAGTCAAAGAGGGGCAGCTGTAGACATGTGATTTTTGACCCTCCCCAAGATTTTACATATTTTAACATTTAAATATTTAGTTTAGGCTTAATATCGCCATTTTAATTAGCTTAGACTCTTTTACTTTATTTTATCACAAAAATAAAAAATACAAAAATATTTTTATTTATTTAGGTAATTAATATTTTATCTTGTTACTTTTAGTTTATCTACTTTTCATAAAATTAAATTTGAAAACACAAAAAAATAAATATAGTTGCACTTTATTTTTTTTTACTTCATTACATATCTTTTTCAAGAACATTAGTATTTTTATAGTAGTATTATCTTAAGTTTGCCACAATTCTTATATTATTATTTTTAGTATAATCTTTGAAAAAATACAAAAATAATTGTTAATTTTATCCCCATTTTGGTACATAAGCTAAGGTTAACTAGTAAGTTTATAGATTTTTACTTCTTAGAAAATAGAAAGAATTAAGCTTGGGCTTATTGATTTGTCTCTCTTGAATTTAAGTACTCATCCAGCCCAATTCTAGAGCCCAATTCGAATAACCCAGTTCCTTAAACCATCAAACCCGACCCAACTCCCTAATGATCCTAACCCTTCTTCTTCTTAACTAGAGAACAAAAAAGAGATAGCAGTCGCAATACACAATAGACCCCTGAGCCATTCCCTGCACTCTATCCTCTCCAACCCCAATCCAACTTCTTCTTAACAAAAAGATCACAAGCCCCTTAACAAAAAATACATAGCCGTCTTCCCCAAACACCCCAGCCCTAGAAGTCAGTCGCCGAGCTTCACCATGATTCCGTAGAAATTCGTCCCACCCAAAACACCACCCCTTTTGCACCAAAAGCCAGCAGTGAGAAGCTCCAAGACTAGTCAAAAATTTGGCCAAAAATAAGTCAAAACTCAACCAAAAAACAGCAGCGAAAAGGTACCAAACAGTCCCAAAATTAGCCCTAAATCCCAGCAAAAAGCAGCCCTGTTTTCTAGTTGAAACTCAGCAAAATCAGCCCAAAATCATCATCCAAAATCGTGTCGATTTGAGTCCGTCCGAGGTGGCGAGCTGTTGATGCTTCCGGGTCGGGATGCGGGTGTGAATACGATTTCGTTATTGGAAGGGCAGAATTGCAATGATGCTGTGAACAAGTATCTTTTTTGATTGGTTCTTATTGTGAATCATAACAGATGGTTGTGTTTATTTATTTATCTATTTCTATACTTGTTGTGCCTTTGTGTTTAATATGAATTTAGAGAGCACAAGATGTAAATATGATTTGCAGAAATTAATATCTTTGTTCTTCTTAATACATGAATACCTGGAAAATAATCCAAGTCAAATGTATTCTCATGTGCTGGTCTACTTTATTTGCGCAATCGTTGCTTTTTTGTTTTTGTTTTTTCTTTTAAAATCCATTTGACTTGGATCTTTGATTGAGCTTTTAACAAGACAATTTTCCAATCTTTTCTTATGAATACTTGTTGGACGTAAGTTGAAGAGGGGCAGTAGATACCTGCGATGTGAATAAATAGGCATGGGAGAAGAAATTAGGCAAGCTAATGTTTTAGCTGTTTCTCATAGCTTTTCTTTCTTGCTCTATTGTTTGAAATACTTTAGGTATAGTTTATTTTAGCTGTTAATTTTGTCGCATGATAGGTATAAAGGGGGTGCACTGAGAATGTAATATATGGTTATTTAGTTGTTTGGCAAAAACTTTGTTGTTATTATACTGAACTAAATTCAGAAAGTTGAGCAATTATGATCATGGATGGAGTAATAGATATTGAAAGGTTTCTTCCAGTAGTAAGTTGATTATTTTTTTACATGAACACAACCATAGCTATTTTTTTTATAATTTGATACCTTCAGTTTTAATTGTAATAATATATAATAAGTGATACATTTGATACACAATTAACTTTAATTCGTAGCTTCACAAAATCCCCGAACTTAGAAAAAATGAATCAATAGAATATCATAGCTTGCTTTAGGCACGATTAATAATAAATCATCATGACTATGTGTGCGGTTCTCGTGGCATAGACATGATACATAAATTCAAATTCGGGTGTGCATTTCATGCGACCCAACCATAGCTTTGAATATTAATAATAAAATAAACATGTCGTAAATCCTATTCGGGTGTGCATTTCATGTGACCCGAACTTAATTTCCAATAATGTTAAATAAATAAATAAATATGTCGTGAACCGAGGGTGCATTTCATGTAGCGTGGTTTACGATGTATTTTTCAAAAACAAACAAGTGTATGACAATCATGAATTTCCTAAAAAATACTAAAAGCGGTTACAAAGTCTAAAAATGCACGTAAGTTTAAAATATGTAATCAATCAGATAATTAGGCCAATAGTAATAGTTGAGCGACCGTGCTAAAATTACGGAACCCGAGAATGCCTAACACCTTCTTCCGGGTTAACAGAATTCCTTACCCGGATTTCTGTGTTCGCAGATTGTAAACAGTGTCAAACTTCCTCGATTCGGAATTTTAAACCGGTGACTTGGGACACCATCGATTATCCCAAGTGGCGACTCTGAATATATATAAATAATCTTGTTTCGATTATTGTCACTTTAATTGGAAAAACTCTCATATGTCCTTTCAGGGTAGAAAAAGGAGGTGTGACAGCTCTGACGACTCTGCTGGGGAAAAGAGCCCAAAACTTCTGGTTCAGGGTTCAGAATTCGAGCTTAGAATAACTGTTATAGTTGGCTTTTATTTATTATCTGATTTTTATGTGTTTGAGATTATTGTGTTAAATGTCGCTTTTTACCGCTCTGATATTGCTTGAACTGTATATAAATTGTTACGAAACCCTCTTCTCTCTGAGTCTTCAAAATCATTTAGGAAGTGTGCACTTCGTGTGACTTCTTTTTCTATTAGAGTCATATCCCAATTTTAGAACGAGGTTCGGACAAGTTGCAAAGCCGGTGAAGCTTCTGTATTCCCTTTATGCTGTCCACCTCCCCCCCCGGCTCGAGATGTCCGCTCGGGTAAGCTAGGTCTAGAACAATACACCCATGTTGTAAACCTAGAATAACATAGCCCCATGCCAGATCCCTAGTAGGAACGTTTGTTTGCATCACGTGCATTTGATTTAGGGGACTCAACATAGGGGTTGGGTCCATCTACGACAAGTGTACCCTCAAAAAATAAAAGACCATCCTGATGCATTTTAATGTGCTGCATGTTGCAATCTTCAAGGGTAAAAGGGGTCATTTGGTGGACCAATGAGGTTTGAGGGTAAATGAGCAAAAGATGTTGAAGTGTAAAAATAAAGCAAGTAGGGCCCAGTTATGTTTTTCTTTTACTTTTTTTTAAGAAAAAGACAAAAAAAACAAATATGAAAAATCCAAAAAGATTTTGCACTTTCCCATCATTTTCCAAAAAAAAAGAAAAAAAATATTTTCTCTAAATTAGTTTTTTTTAATTCTCGCCTGTATCCAATCTTCCCGAACTACGCATACCTGATTCTCATCTTTCAGGGCGTGATACGTAGGCAACCCACATAGGGTCCGGTCTTCCTAGTGAATCTTAGGTTCTTGGCTTTGCGAGGTCTTAGCCAAAATTTGCACTTCTAGCCACTTTTTGGCCACATAAAGTATTTTGCAAAAAATAGCCTCAATCATGTCTTGCATGCGTCCAATAGGGAGTGTTATTGTCTCACATAGTGTTCTAGGTCTTTAACTTTATTTGGTCTTAATTTTTTCATACAGGTGTGGATCTACTTACCGGAGTTGGAGCATGACAGACACCCCGGGACCATCCAGTCAGGACCGCTGCATCCAGGAGAGATTTTTTTATGTTTCGAGTCTGTTTTTTTATGTCGTCTTTTACCTTCTAGTTTTGTACAATAATGTCGAGTCTTTTAGGTGATATTAGAGTCTGTCATAGGCTAGTTAAGTTTGTTGAGTCTTTTGTTATTGTACTTCTAATTTTGTATTTGAAAAACTGTGTTATAACTCAAAAATCCAAAAAAAGAGAGATTTTGCGTTTAATATTTCCGTTAGGAGTTTTCTTTAGAATACTAATTCTAGAAATTAAAAAAAAAGTTTGTTTTGAGGTGGTTTTCCTTAAGAAGTTAATATCTAGAACTCAAAATAAAAATTGCTTTTATATTTCCTTTAGTAATTAAGGCTAAAAATTCAAAAAAAGAAGAAGAAAATTTTCTTTAATTTCTCTTTAGAAGTTTTCTTAAGATATTAATTCCAAAAATCCAAAAAGAAAAAAAAAAACTTTCTTTTGAGGTTCTTCTTTAGAAAATATTGTAACGACCCGACCGGTTGTTTCATGAGTTACCACTTCGTTTCCCCCATTTTTGCTTCTTATTGCTTTGTTTAGCTGTATTTTATGTTACCGGGTTGGTTGGCTCGGGTTCGGAGAGGTTTCGGTAAGGTTTGAGACACTTAGTCTCTTTTGAGAAAGCTTAAGTTGGAAAAGTCAACCGGATATTGACTTATGTGTTAAAGGGCTAGGATGTGAGTTTCGATGGTTCGGATAGCTTCAAAAGGTGATTTGGGACATAGGAGTGTGATCGGAATGTGTTTTGGAGGTCCGGAATAGATTTAGGCTTGAATTGGCGAAATTGGAATTTTGGCGTTTTCCGGTTGATAGGTGAGATTTTGATATAGGGGTCGGGATGGAATTCCGGAAGTTGCAGTAGGTCCGTCGTGTCATTTGGGATGTGTGTGCAAAATTTCAGGTCATTCGGATGTGGTTTGATAGACTTTTTGATCGAAAGCGAATTTAGAAGATTTTGAAATTTTTAGGCTTGAATCCGATGCGAATTTGGTGTTTTGATGTTGTTTTGAGCGTTCCGAAGGTTGGAACAAGTTTGAACGATGTTATGGGATATGTTGGCATGTTTGGTTGAGGTCCCGGGGGCCTCGGGTGAGTTTCGGGTGGTCAAACGGACTATTTTATGTTGTGGAAAGTTGCAGAAAAACTACTGTGTATGTTGCAGACAATTGGCCTTCGAGTTCGCGTGTAGGCCCTCGCGTTCGCGAAGGGTTAGGCTGAGAGGTTGTGAAGTTGACCTTCTCATTCGCGAAGGGGGTCTCGCGATCGCGAAGGGTTGAGGCTCGTAGTTATCGCGTTCGCGAGGTTCATGCCGCATTCGCGTAGAAGTAAGGTGAGCAGCTGGGTCCAGGTTGGTTTGTTCTTCGCATTCGCGGATGGAGTGTCGCGTTCGTGGTGGGTAATAAAGTTAAGCTTTCACATTCGCGAGGGGGTGGTCGCGTTCGCGTAAGAGGAATTTGTGGTCAACGTCAGGTTGTGCTTCGTGAACGCGAGGCTTTGACCGCGTTTGCGAAGAAGGATTTGAATGCCTGAGCAGAATGTTTAAATAGCCATTGTCCGCGATTTTGGGGCTAACTTTCACCATTTTTGAGCCATTTTGGAGCTTTTTGAGAAGAATTGAAGAGGGAATCAAAGGGAAACACTTGGAGGTAAGATTTATGGACTTAATACTCTATCCTAATGTGATTCTACCTAATTAATCATGGAATTTAAGCCTAATATTTAAGAACTAGGGCTTGTAATTGGAGACCTAAAATTAGGGATTTGAGAGACAATTTGTGGTTGGATTTTGGTAATTTTGATATGAATGAACTCGGGGAGTGATAAAGAGTCTATTGACGTAATTTTTATCGGAATCCGAGACGTGGGCCCGGGGGTCGGGTTTGACCAATTTCGGGATTTCTGTTGTAATTTGATTTCTTTCGAGTGGGCTTTGTTCCCTTAGCATATTTTGATGATTTTACACTGATTTTGGTTAGATTTGGAGCATCCGGAGGCCGACTCGAGAGGCAAAGGCATCGCGGGCTAGAGTTTGGACCGGATAGAGGCGGGTAATGATTTTAAATGTTGTCTTGAGGGTATGAAACCCCAGATTTCATATCGTTGTGCTATATTGAGGTGACGCACACGCTAGATGACGAGTGTGGGGCCGTGCACCGTTGGGGATTGTGACTTAGTCCATCCCGAATGACTGTTTTATCGCGTATTTGATTGAAAACTGTTTGCTATCATCATGTTTTGGGCTGAATGCCATATTTGGGTCTCGTGCCAACTATTTGGACCCTTAGGGGATTTTTACTGCTACTTTCTCACTATTTTGACTTTATATCTATACTCATTCATGTTATATTATACTGTTTTCATAATTCAGCCATGGTTACTCTATTTTTAACACTTTAAATGATATTTTGTGCTGAGCATCATATTTTACTGTGCCGAGTGGATTTTTTTTAGAGATTTCTGACTGAGTAAGGCCGAGGGCCTATGTTGTGAGGATTATTATGGGATCGGCCTGCACGCCACATCGGTGTTGTACTGATTATGATTATGAGGCCAAGGGCCTGAGTTGTACGCCACGAGGTGGCTTGATATGAGGTCGAGAACCTATTGATTATGCCACGAGATGGCTTGATATTGCGCTTGGGTCATAAGGGGCCCCTCTCGGAGTCTGTACACCCCTAGTGAGCGCGGGTGCCCATTGTGATATGAGATATAGCCCGAGGATCTGGTGTTGTTCCACGTTATTGCCCGAGGGGCTGATTATGTTGACATTGTGCCCGAGGGGCGGATTTTTATGTATTTATCTTTCCTGGCTGCTTTTCATTTACTTGTTTAACTGTTAAAAATGTGTTTTAAAGAAGCTTATTCTGAACTAAGGTGTTTTTTTATAAAATTACACTGTTTCATTGCCTTTTTATTTGTTTTACACTGCTTTTTTATAGCATGTCGTTGTGTTTGTACGTGATTTCTTATCGCTCACTCTTCATTTATTATTATTACTCACTGAGTTGGAGTACTCACTTTACTCCCTGCATCCTATGTGCAGATTCAGGAGCTTTAGGTCCCGCCAGTGAGGGTTGATTGCCCAATAGGCTATACTAAGTCCACTAGGTAGCTGCTCGGCGTTCGCAGCCCAGTGTTTCTCCCTCCTATTTTATTTTCTTTGTCTTAGTTATGTAATAGATTGTGTAAACTCTTTCAGACTTGTAGACTTATGATAGATGCTATTCATTAAGGTATAAAAAAGGAAAAAAGAAAAGAGAAAAGAGAACGTTAGTTTGTTTCCTTTATTCCCGACCTTCCCGAACTACGCAAATATCTGATTCATGCGGCGTCGTGATACGTAGGCAACCTACATAGGGTTCGATCGAATCATTTTATCATTAAAAGAAAAAGGGGAAAATAAGGAACGACACCTCAATCTGCTCTCCACCTCGGTACACTCCATAACTGTTCCTACTTTTGAACTACACGTGACCTGATTCCTTTATAGCCAAGGATATGTAGGCAGCTCAGATATCAGAGTTCGGTCACATTCTCCTTTCTTTTAGTTTTGGTCTCTCTAAATAAGGGTCGGGTCAAAAAACATGTCTCGTCGTTCTTTGTCTGAAAATACTTCGTGTTTCCAGTCAAAGAGGGGCAGCTGTAGACATGTGATTTTTGACCCTCCCCAAGATTTTACATATTTTAACATTTAAATATTTAGTTTAGGCTTAATATCGCCATTTTAATTAGCTTAGACTCTTTTACTTTATTTTATCACAAAAATAAAAAATACAAAAATATTTTTATTTATTTAGGTAATTAATATTTTATCTTGTTACTTTTAGTTTATCTACTTTTCATAAAATTAAATTTGAAAACACAAAAAAATAAATATAGTTGCACTTTGTTTTTTTACTTCATTACATATCTTTTTCAAGAACATTAGTATTTTTATAGTAGTATTATCTTATGTTTGCCACGATTTTTATATTCTTATTTTCAATATAATCTTTGAAAAAATACAAAAAATAATTGCTAATTTTATCCCCATTTTGGTACATAAGCTAAGGTTAACTAGTAAGTTTATAGATTTTTACTTCTTAGAAAATAGAAAGAATTAAGCTTGGGCTTATTGATTTGTCTCTCTTAAATTTAAGTACTCATCCAGCCCAATTCTAGAGCCCAATTCGAATAACCCAGTTCCTTAAACCATCAAACCTGACCCAACACCCTAAAGATCCTAACCCTTCTTCTTCTTAAAGAGACCTAGAGAACAAAAAAAGATAGCAGCCGCAATACACAATAGACCCCTAAGTTGTCCCCTGCACTCCATCCTCTCCAACCCCAATCCAGCTTCTTCTTCTTAACAAAACGATCACAAGTCTCTTAACAAAAAATACACAGTCGTCTTCCCCAAACACCTCAGCCCTAGAAGTCAGTCGCCGAGCTTCACCATAATTTCACAGAAATTTGTCCCACCCCAAAACACCACCTCTTTTGCACCAAAAGCCAGCAGCAAGAAGCTCCAAGACTAGTAAAAAATCTGGACAAAAAGAAGTCGAAACTCAACCAAAAAACAGCAGCGAAAAGGTACCAAATAGTCCCAAAATTAGCTCTAAACTCCAGCGAAAAAAGCCCTGTTTTCTAGTTGAAACTCAGCAAAATCAGCCCGAAATCATCATCCAAAATCGTATCGATCTGAGTCCGTCCGAGGTGGCGAGTCGTTGATGCTTCCGGGTCGGGATGCGGGTGTGAATACGGTTTTGTTATTGGAAGGGCAGAATTGAAATGATGATGTGAACAAGTATGTTTTTCGATTGGTTCTTATTGCGAATCATAACATATGTTTGTGTTTATTTTGTTTTAACTGTTTCTCATAGCTTTTCTTTCTTACTCTATTGTTTGAAATACTTTAGGTATAGTTTATTTTAGCTGTTAATTTTGTCGCATGATAGGTATAAAGGGGGTGCACTGGGAATGTAATATATGGTTATTTAGTTGTTCGGCAAAAACTTTGCGGTTATTATACTGAACTAAATTCAGGAAGTTGAGCAATTATGATCATAGATGGAGTAATAGATATTGAAAGGTTTCTTCCAGTAGTGAGTTGATTTTTTTTACATGAACGCAGCCATAGCTATTTTTTATTTTATTTTATAATTTGGAACCTTCAGTTTTAATTCTAGTAATATATAATAAGTGGTACATTTGAAACACAATTAGCTTTAATTAGTAGCTTCACAAAATCCCCGAACTTAGAAATAATGAATCAATAGAACATCGTAGCTTGCTTTAGACACGATTAATAACAAATCATCGTAACTACGAGTACGGTTCCCGTGGCATAGACATGATAGATAAATCCAAATTTGGGTGTGCATTTCATGTGACCCAACCATAGCTTTGAATATTAATAATAAAATAAACATGTCGTAAATGCTAATCGGGTGTGCATTTCATGTGACCCGATCTTAATTTCCAATAATGTTAAATAAATAAATAAATATATCATGAACCGCGGGTGCATTTCATGTAGCGTGGTTTACGATGTATTTTTCAAAAACAAACAAGTATATGGCAATCATAAATTTTCCTAAAGAATATTAAAAGCAGTTAGAAAGTTTAAAAATACACGTAGGTTTAAAATGTGTAATCAATCAGATAATTAGGCCAATAGTAATAGTTGAGCGACCGTGCTAAAACCACGGAACCCGGAAATGCCTAACACCTTCTCCCGGGTTAACAGAATTCCTTACCCAGATTTTTGTGTTCGTAGACTGTAAACAGAGTCAAACTTCCTCGATTCGAAATTTTAAACCGGTGACTTGGGACACCATAAATTATCCCAAGTGGCGACTCTGAATAAATATAAATAATCATGTTTCGGTTATTGTCACTTTAATTGGAAAAACTCCCCTATACCCTTTCAGGGTAGAAAAAGGAGGTGTGATACAGAGTCCCGTTTTTGTCGAGCGAGAACCGACCTGCTTTAGTTCGCAGGGCCCTCGATTCCCTTGGACCCGTGGGTAGTTTCCCTTCTTTAAAATAGTCATATATTTGTTCCTCCAATACTATGTTAGGGTAGTGGAATTAATCTCGGCATGACCTTCCTCGACCACTGATTTGGATAACTGAACAACATCCCCGGGGAGTAGGTCATCTTCTTCAACAGATGATACCAGGTTTGCAAGGGCATCAACCTCGCTGTTCTGCTCCCGAGGTATGTGGACCAGGGTCCATTCTTTGAAAAGGCATAATGTGACTTGGATTTTGTCCAAGTATCTTCGCATCCCGGACCTCGAAGCTCCCATTTACCTGATTTACTACCAGGAGTGAATCGCATTTTGCTTCGACGATCTCAGCTCCCAGGCTTTTGGCTAATTCCAAACCTGCAATCATAGCCTCACACTCGGCTTCGTTGTTAGTCAATCTCGCATTTTTTATAGATTGCCTGATGGTGCCACCCGTAGGCGGTTGCAGGACTATACCGACTCTGGATCTTCTTATGTTAATGGCGCTGTCAGTGAATAGTGTCCACACTATAGAAAATGTGCCCATTTTTAGTAAAATTTCCTTTTCTACCTCCAGCACGAGGGAGCGCGAGAAGTCGGCCACGAAGTTCTCCAGAATTTGAGATTTGATAGCCGTTCGGGGTTGATACTCGATATCATACACCCCGAGTTCGATGGCCCATTTGGACAATCGGCCCGATAGTTAGGGCTTACGTAGTATGCTTCGGAGAGGGTACGTTGTTAAAATGAAAATACGATGGCATTGAAAATAAGGTTTCAATTTTCGCGATACATTTATTAACGCAAGAGCTAATTTTTCTAGGTGCAGATACCTGGTTCCCCTAGGGTTCGACTTACATAATAAATAGGGAATTGCGTACCTTGATCTTCTCGAACTAGCACACCGCTCACTGCTATCTCAGATATGGACAGGTATAAATACAGCATTTCATCCTCTTTTGGTGTGTGGAGCAAAGGCGGACTAGTCAGATATCTCTTCAATTCCTCCAAAGCGTGTTGGCATTTTGGAGTCCATTCAAAGTTGTTTTTCTTTTTGAGTAAAGAGATGAAATGATGACTCTTGTTTGATGACCTTTATATGAATTTGCCCAGAGCGCTATCCGCCCTGTCAGCCGTTGCACGACCTTTATATTATTTATCAGCATGATTTCTTCAATGGCCTTGATTTTGTCGGGGTTGATCTCGATCCCCCTGTTCGACACCATGAAGCCTAAGAATTTGCCCGAACCCACTCCGAAGGCACATTTATCGGGATTAAACTTCATGTTGTAACTTCTGAGGATGTCGAATGTTTCCTGCAAATGAGGCAAATAGTCCTCTGCGCGCATGGACTTAACTAGCATGTTATCAATATAAACATCCATGGATTTGCCTATTTGATGCTCAAACATTTTATTAACTAGATGTTGGTACGTAGTCCCTGCATTTTTCAGCCCGAAGGGCATTACATTGTAACAGTAGGTACCATACTTCATGATGAATGAAGTCTTTTCCCTATCCCCGGGGTTCATCTGAATTTGATTATACCCCGAGTAGGCGTCGAGAAAAGTGAGGGTCTCGTGTCTGGCCGTGGCATCGATCAGACGATCGATATTAGGCAATGGGAATGAATCCTTGGAGCACGCCTTACTTAACTCTTTATAATCTATGCACATTCTTAACTTATTTCCCTTTTTGGGCACTACCACTACGTTGGCCAGCCATTCGGGGTACTTTACCTCTCTAATGGACCCTATTTTAAGGAGTTTTGTTACCTCGTCCTTGATGAATGCGTGTTTTAATTTGGATTGGGGTCTTCTTTTTTACTTCACCGGTTTGAATCTGGGGTCGACACTTAGTCGATGGGTGGTTATTTCCGACGGGATTCCTGTCATATCTAAGTGGGACCAAGCGAAACAGTCGATGTTATTAATAAGGAATTGAATGAGTTTTTTCCTGAGTTCGGGGTTTAATCCTGTTCCCAGGTATACCTTCCGATCTGGGAGACGTTCGATCAAAATAGCTTGCTCCAGCTCTTCAATTGTCGATTTTGTTGCATCCGGCTCTTCGGGGCAACGAAAGTTCGAGGAGCGAGGAAATCTTCTTCATCACCCTCGGGGGTCTGTACGTTTCCCGAATCATCCAAGGTAGAGTGTATAGGATTCGGTGCCTCCTGGTAAATCGCGAACATTTCTTTTGTTGCATGTTGTTCTCCATATATGGTTGTTATACCATCCTTTGTTGGAAACTTCATCATCTGGTGTAGAGTTAACGACATTGCCCTCATGTTGTGTATCCACGGCCTGCCAAGCAATGCATTGTACCTCATGTCACCGTCGATGACGTGGAACTTGCTATTCTGAATTGTACCAGACATGTCAACCGGAATGGCGATCTCCCCTTTCGTTACTTCATCGGCCATCTTGAAGCCGTGGAGGACCCGGGAGGTGGGTACGATCTGATTGAGCAACCTGAGCTGTTCTACTATTTGACCTGATTACATTGGCCGAACTACCTGGATCCATGAGCACACGTTTAATTCGAATGTTACTTAAAAGAAATGAAATTACCAGTGTGTTGGCGTCAAGGTCTCGAGATCTTCCTCACTGAATGCAAGAGTGTCTTCGGTCATGCAGTCTCGGATCGGCCCTTCTATTGCAGCGGATATTTTTATCCGTTTGATCATGGGTCCTTGGGGAATGTCGGTCCCCCCGATGATCATATGAACAACATGCTGAGGAATCTCTCCTTTTGCCCAGGTTAGATTTTTCTGAGTTTCCCGCTGAATTTCTTGGCGTGCTCTCTTGTTAATATGAGGACCGGAGTTAACGTGTTGGGATTTTCATGAAGTCGTGCCCACAGGAATCGGTTCCGGTGTACTCTCAGGGTTTTACGGTGGCACACCCATACCTGGAATCATGGCTGTCCAACGGGACAGGACAAAATTAACGGGACGGGACGAGTCGACATTTAAGCGGGACGGTGGTGGGACGGGACAAAACGGGATGGGACAAACGGGATGAAACGGTCATCACATCCCGTTCCGCTAACAAACGGGATAGGACGGGATGGGACGGGACGGGTTCGTGGGCCTTAACTGTATTTCTTCTTTAAAAAAAAGGTCTAATTTGTTTTTTAAAATTACTATGTTTTTAAAGTTTGCAACGGCTAGATTTTTGACTTATTTAATAAACTTAAATGTTATTATGTTAAAATGAAAATTAGAAAACTAAGTAAAGAATTATAAAATATTAAAACAAAAGACTTGTAATGAAATATTCTAGTAACTATAAATTTATATTAGAGTTATAATTTATTTAATATAATTTCAAAGTATTAACTATTAAGTAACTAAGACAATTCATAAAAAAAAATCAACGCTTAGAGCCTTTTATTTTATTAATAGAACTTTCAAATCTCAAATACAAATATAGTTCTTTTGAAGAGCACCTAATCTATGTAGCCACCTTCTAGGAAGGGCTCTGTTTGAACTAGGCCTCTTAGTAGCAAATTACAAATTATCATACTAATATTTGTAAGCTCCTATATAGCTTCTTTGTAACTTATCAATGATGTCTCTCGGACATTCTGCTGGAATTGGCAATGTTGATTGATGTTTCATGAGCTCCATGTTGTCATCGCTCCCAGTGGTAAGTATCTCATTGTATTCTTCTTCTTCCCTAGTGGTTAATTTTTCAAAACCAAGATTTCTTCTTTCTGAATTAATCCAATCTCTAAATAATACGGAAATCTCTAGACTGTCCTCCGCTAATGCATGTCTATGATCTTCAATTTGAAATCTTGCTGCGCTAAAAGCACTCTTCGATGCTACTGATGATGCTTGAATAGCCAGGATATCTCGGGCCATTATTGAAAGTGTTGGAAAAGCCTTGCCACGCTCCCTCTACCATGACAAAAGTGGTTCTTGCCTTCTTCGTCTTTAATACTTTCCAATCCTTGCTTAAGATAAGAATCAAGTTCATCATCAATAGAGGAATCAAAACCTGTTATATCATTAATGGCCCGTGCATAAGTTAGATTTATTTTCTACTTACCAAATACAACAGAAATTTCACAAATATACCATAATATTTGTGTAACAGTAGGATAATATATACCAGAAAATTATTTTGTAGCATAATAAAATTTTTGTAAAAATTTAGTAAGCTCTTTGATCTCATCCCAATCAGAATCAACAATTTGATCAACAGGGTGAGCATTATGCATATTAAATACTTTTTGGATAGGCACCCGATAATCATAAGCAACTTTAAGCATTTCATAAGTAGAATTCCACCTAGTACAAACATCTTTTGGAACTTTTCTAAATGGAAGGTTAGCACTAGCACATTGTTGAGCAAATTCACGAATTCTACTTTGTTTATGAGCACGAAAAATATAGCCACAAACATGTTGTATTTACTACAAGCATCAGAAAATAAATTAAGACCATCTTTTACAACTGCAACATCTAATATGAAAAATTGCTAGATTAATTGGATAAAATCTAGATTTTAAGCTATTTGCTGCGGTTGTGTTAGCAAAAGCATTATCTAAGGTGATAGTTAAAACTTTATCAATGAGTCCATAAAAATCAAGTATTTGTAGAACAGTAGTTGCAATATATGCTCCAGTGTGTTTTAAATCAACAAATTTATAACCAATAATACATTTTTGCATGTTCTAGTGATGATCAAACCAATGACATGTAACAGTTAAATAATCACAACCATTAGGACTACGACCTATATCAGATGTAATAGACACTTTACAATCTAAGTAAAAAAATACACAACGAATATACTGAAGATATTCGGTTTGAAATTTAAAAACATCATTTCTACCCGTGGTCTAAGGAAAACCTTGAAAAGTAGGGTTATAAGTTTCTTGTATATAATGCACAAAAGAAAGGTGATAAGGAAAAGTAAAAGGTAAGCCACATACAACCACCATTTTTGCTAAGTTCTCACGATCTCTATATTTGTTATAGGGGCGTAAAACATGACCAGAAGCAGGGTCAAGTTGTTGTTGAATTTAATTAGAACCAGATCCACAAGGAGTGCCAGTACTGATGGTAGAATCTATAATTTTTCCGGATTCTATGTTAGCTTGTATTCATAAAGATTTGTGATCCTTTCTTAAGTGTCTATTTAAACCCCCCCTCCCACCATTTGTTGTGTGTGCAAATTGTTGCTTACATTTTTCACATATAGCACGATGATTGACTTTATCATGTTTAAAAAATTCCCATACAAGTGATGTTTTGGAACGTTCAGCCTTAGGCTTACCCCTTATAGGGGGTACATGGGGTAAAGCTCCAAACTGAGATTGACTCTGAGTTGGAGCTTGTTTTGCGGGACTAGTGGGTGTTTCATCTAATTCTTCTTCCTTATTTTCTTCGCCCTCAAAAAAATATCATTGCCAAATTGTCTTTGTAAAGTTTCTTGATCTAGTTGTTCTCCGATATTAACATCATAAAATGTGGGGGGTTGGAAAAATGAAGTTTCATCAACATGAGTCATTTCATCTATATGTTTTCTAATTCTAGGTCTAGGATAAGGGTTAGGATTGATTAGGATTAGGATTATTATTACTTTCACCTTTACTATTTTTTTTACTACTTTTTTTAAAAATGCCAAATACATTTTTAGGTGCCATAATTTAAATACGAAATTAAATTAACAAAAGCTAACACAAAAATTAAGCATTAAAATGATACCAAAAAATTATATATTAAAATTAGGAGATGGAACGAGTGCACCGTGATTAAATATTCAAACTTGAAGAAATTGCCCAAAATATTGCTCCAAATACTTGACGAATTAATTTGAAGTTTGAAAGTTGCTCCAAAATATTTGCCCAAATACTTGAAACTTGAAAGTTATCACTTGATACTTGATAGTTGATACTTAATAGTTGATAATAACAAAATTAAGAGAATAATATAGATACAATATTAAAATGTAAGAGATTTGAGAGAGAAGATTAATTTTTTGTGGGAAAAAATGAAGAAGAATGGAGGGTATTTATAGTAAAAATAGGGTCAAAGTGTAATTTAATAAACTTAAGGGTTATATTAAAAGTTTGGGGGGGGTAGGGGGGGGGGGGTAGGGGCTGTTTTGACCATTGGCAATGGCTATTTTGCAATTTAAGTCGTTGCCCAACGGCTAGAGTTTAAAAAAAAAAATCAGGCGGGACGCAGGACGGGACAGGACGGGACGAAACGGGACGAAATGGTCGTCCCGTCCCATCCCGTGTTCCGTTTAACATTGACCCATCCCGTTTAACTTGAAGTGGGACGGGGCGGGATGGGACGCGGGACGGGACGTGGGACGGGCCGGGCCGGCCCATCCCGTTGGACAGCCATACCTGAAATAACCATACTGCCCTTTCCATAGTTTTTGAGGCAGTTATTTTCAGGCACATTTACTGGTTTAGGCATCTTGACCTGAAATCAAGATCTTGGACAAGAAAAAGTGTGAGAGATGATTTACTTTGTGCAGTAAACCAGCAAGAAACTAATCACTATTATTTTTAGCCCCACAGTGGGCTCAAATTGTTTACCATGAAAATGGTAATAACAATTAAATTTAATTTTGCGGTTCTAAAAATACGTGATTTATTTTTATGCTAGTTGTTAGACAGTGGATGCTAAGTAAAAGATTAGAAAGCAAGATTATAGCTTGAAAACTATGTGATAGTCAAACCAAACGACTGAAGATCTAGGCCTCGAGCTAGCGTATATGGGGCCTCAAGGTCGAGTCTGGTGGCCGACTTAGGGCAATCGAGGGAGGAATAACAGTTATGAGAGCTACGATGAAGGCTCTTTATGATCAATGATAAGCAATAAATGAAGAACAATAAATAGAACACAATGGATATAAGCAATAAATGGAAGTAATGAAATCAAGAGAATATGTTAGAGAGAAGAGAGAATGTTCTTGTGTATTTAATCTTGAGTATTAGATATCCTCCAAATTGGCAAGGATCCCCTTTATATATTAGGGAGAATACCAACATAGTACAAATGCTTTTATTACAAAGTAGGATAGCTGGCACATCTACCTAGTAAGCTGGTTTAGACTGGTACTTATTCTTGCAGGTGACGCCAGTCCAGATCACATGCCTAGGGAACTTCCCGCTTACCTTCGATAACCACCGACTCTTGCTGCGTCGAGATCGAGTGTGAAGAGCCTTCGAGATCGAAGCCTCGAGCTGTGTTCCAGGATCTTTGGGGCCTTTTTGAGGCTGAGACGCAATGATCGTGAAATTAGGCCTCCCGATCTCGCCCGTATACAATATCAAACTTCAGAAAAGAACTTGCCGCAAATCTTTGGGCCCATGGAGAGTGGAAAAGAAATTCTGATTATAAAATGCCACCTGAGAAAGTCGGTGATGATTACGATAGTTAAAATGAATCTTCTTGCCCAGAGGAGCTGTAGTATAGTAGAATTGAAAGTCAACTAACTTTATAGATTCTAATAGGTCACAAATTATTAACTTTTATAAAAGTATTTTTGTACTTAATTCTGGCTCATGTGCCTTGAAGTTCAATGTTATTGTTCAAATATTCAGGACAGTGTCTTGAATTTCACTAGTACTGTTGAATTTTGTTTCATATATATCATTTTCCTACATAATTTATACAATTATTTCTCATTATTGATAAATTTATTTCTCTTGTTTTTATATTAGTGTTTAATAACTTAATTTCTTCCTCTAATTAATATAATCACAATAGTTTTCTTTTAATCTTATTTTATGTTTTTACTGAATTATTTTTCTATATTCATTAGTTAGTCATGTAACTATATCTAATAATCTAAATTATCATTTATTTTTCTCACATAAATTATAATCCACCCGTCTCAATTTATATGAAGGTGTTTGACTGGACACAGAGTTTATGAAATAAAGGAATACTTTTGAAACTTGTGATCTAAAACAAATAATAGAAACTTGTGTGGTTAGAAATCATCTCATTAAGGGTAAAATAATAATAATTTAAAGTTGAATTATTACCAAATATAGAAAGGGGACAGACTAAAAAACAGTGTCACATAATCATTCATGTTTATCCAAAACATAGAAAGGCGAAAGTATGTTTTCTGGGTTCTCCCATTTCAGTTGTGCAAGCAATGTTAGAATCATTCATTTTTTTGTAAATTATAAAATTAGGTTCTTGTTATAAAACAAAGACTGTAAAGTAAAGACAAGTATATAGAGAAACTGATATATTATTCGAACTCAAACTGATGTACATAATGAACTGAAATCTCTTCTATTTATAGAAGAAAGGAAGCTGCTCTGTAAGCTGCTATTATAAGCTGTTGTGTAAGCTGCTACTACAAGCTGCAATGTAAGCTACTATAAGCTGCTGTGTAAGCTACTACTACAAGCTGTTGTGTAAGCTGCTACAAGCTGCTGTGTAAGCTGCTACAAGCTGCTGTGTAAGCTGCTACAAGTTGCTGTGTAAGCTGCTACTGTACCAGATATGGATAATCTTCTACCGGGGGTAATGTTTATCCATAACTGGGTACTGAAAAGATAAGCTTATTATACCCGATATGGATAAACTTCTACTGGGGGTAATGTTTATCCATAACCGGGTACCGAAGTGATAAGCTTCTTCAGGAAGCTTATTTCCAATATAGTACTAAATAGATAAACATATTTACGGTGGAGTCCCATATGGATAAGCTTCTTCAGGAAGCTTATTTACAACGGAGTACTAAATGAACATCCATAATATAATATATTTATAACACTCCCCCTTGGATGTTCATTAAAAGATAATGTGTCTCATTAAAACCTCACTAGGAAAAATCACGTGGGAAAAAAATTATAGTGAAGGAAAAAGAGTACACATATTTAGTAATACGCATTGTTAGGTGCCTCATTAAAAACCTTATAAGGAAAACCCCATGGGAAAAAACCTTAGTAAGGGAAAAAGAGTGCATCGCGTATTTTACTCCCCCTGATGAAAACCTTGTTTCAAATATTTGAGTCTCCGCATTCCAATCTTGTATACCATCTTCTCAAAAGTTGAAGTTGGCAAAGATTTAGTGAATAAATCTGCTGGATTATCACTTGAACGGATTTGTTGCACATCAATGTCACCACTTTTCTGAAGATCGTGTGTGTAGAATAATTTTGGTGAAATGTGCTTCGTTCTATCTCCTTTTATAAATCCTCCCTTCAATTGGGCTATGCATGCAGCATTGTCTTCGTATAAAATTGTGGGTCTTTTCTCACATTCCAAACCACATTTTTCTCGAATAAAATGAATTATTGATCTCAACCATACGCATTCCCTACTTGCTTCATGAATAGCTATTATCTCAGCGTGATTTGAAGAAGTAGCAACAATAGATTGCTTTGTGGAGCGCCATGATATGATAGTACCTCCATATGTAAATACGTAGCCGGTTTGAGATCGAGCTTTATGGGGATCAGATAAATAACCTGCATCTGCATAACCAACAAGGTCTGCACTATCTTTGTTAGCATAAAACAAACCCATATCAAGAGTTCCCTTTAAATATCGCAATATATGCTTAATCCCGTTCCAATGTCTCCGTGTAGGAGAAGAACTATATCTTGCTAGTAAATTAACAGAAAATGCTATGTCAGGCCTTGTAGCATTAGCAAGATACATTAGTGCACCAATTGCACTGAGATAGGGTACTTCGGGACCAAGGAGTTCCTCGTCCTCTTCTGGAGGTCGGAACAAATCCTTATTCACTTCAAGTGATCGAACAACCATTGGTGTACTCAATGGGTGCGCTTTGTCCATGTAAAAGCGTTTTAAGACCCTTTCTGTATAGGCAGATTGATGGATAAAGATCTCGTCTGCTAAATGTTCAATTTGCAGACCAAGACAAAGTTTTGTCTTTCCAAGATCTTTCATCTCAAATTCTTTCTTAAGATATTCAATTGCCTTTTGGAGCTCTTCTGGAGTTCCAACAAGATTTATGTCATCAACATAAACAACAAGTATAACAAATTCTGATGCCATTTTCTTTATAAAAATACATGGACAAATAACATCATTTATGTAACCTTCTTTCAGCAAATATTCACTAAGGCGATTATACCACATGCGCCCAGATTGCTTTAAACCGTACAAAGATCTTTATAATTTGATCGAGTACATTTCTCAAGACTTTGAATTATATGCTTCGGGCATTTTCAATCCTTCAAGGATCTTCATATAGATTTAGCCAAATAAGTCATATAGGTTAAGACTTGTATCTAAATGGTACGACATCTTCAAGTGTCTGGACTGCTAGTCCGATCCTCACAATCGTTTACAATATTGTGCACTATATTGTATTAAATGTATCGTCGACGATCATTTTGTGTCAGTTCCGAAGCGACATAACTTGTGGAGATCTCATCACTTTCTTTATTTTCAGGTACCTGAACTTTTTCGGGAGTTTCATGAAATGTTATGTCGTGGGCTCTTCTAGAGCTTATTTCCTCCTCATTATGATCATTTTGATCATTAGCTCCTACTATTTTTCAAGGATTGTTACCTTTGGAACCGATTGGTCTACCACGCTTCATGCGTACAGTAAACTCTATCCTTCAGGGACTTTAATTTTAATAGGAGCATTTGCAGCTGAAATATGATATTTAATTTTAGATCAGCAAATGCTTCTGACATTCGACTTGAATTATCTTCTAAGTGAGGATCATGATAATTCGATTCATATAGCATATTTTTCAACTGCTTATTCCATCCCCCAAATGTTAGAAAAACTAACATATATCCCCAATCATCTTTGGGAAACATATCTTTGTGTATTATGGTAGAGAAATTAATCATATACCACACAACAAAAGATAGTAAAAATATTTGGTTTCTGATCCTAAACCAATTGTGAAGGGAGGACTTATCATATATTGTTGATCTGATGCATACAAGTGCTGCTATATGCAATTTAGAAAATCTTAGACCAACACATGAAGCTTTGTTCTCATAAGCAATGGTTTAGACATTAATAGGAGGTATTCAATGCTAAACCAGCTTGGATATAAACCAGCATTATCAAGATGAACTGTCTTGATTTCATAATCTGAAAATTATGCTCTTAATCGAGAAAAGCAATTCCAAATGCCAAACTGCAGGTTGACAATAATTACACATGTAACCATCTCATATATGCACCTATAAGTGGTTCACATGATAGGTGAACGGGCCCATATTCACCTTTTATATATTTCAGAATCAGGGGTCTTAGTCCCAACTTTAGCTGGTATAATCAATTCATTATGAGAACAAGCAACACATGAGAATTCCTGAAGAATCTTCTAGTTCTTTAGTATATGCTTATCTGAATTCTCAAATAGCTCATTTAAAAATGGCAAATGAAAACTTCAAGTTTATCATGTCATGTGCTATCTCTTAGTAAACTTCTGGTTTACTATGGCATAAACTTTTGCTTTAGTAAACTTCTGGTTTACTGTGATACATGATATAGTACAAATTAAAGAATAAGGTAGGTAACTTCTCACATACATATTATTTTACCCCCTATGATTGTGGAAACATGAAGATTATCAATCTTCCAATCATTTGTAGTCTCAATATGATAGACATTTGTATTAGTAAACTTCAGGTTTACTACAACATATGTTTTGACCATAATCATATAATATGAATGACATATTTGTATATAAGCTCTTCGAGAGCCTTAATTTATTATCCACAATCTAATATTTATCTGGCACTACTGGTGTCATGTATTCTTTAGGCAAACATTTAGCTCTTCAGGAGTTATTGATACATTTTGTACTATCAAATATTGCTCAGACACTGCTGGTGTCATGAGAGAAAATCACAATCAAATAAACAATGTAAAACAATTGTTTAAGCACACGAAAACTCTTCTTCATAATATTTTTCCACTTCAGGAGGCAATTTCAACTGTGTTACTTCTTCAGGAGCAAATTTAAAATACGAAATATTGAGTATATATTCTCTCAATTATATTAACTCTTCTGGAGGTGAATTGTAATGTATTCACATCAAGAGCGCGTTCATATTTACCCGACTTATTAGTATTGTCACATTCACTTCAGGGAATGGAATTAATATTATCAAAAGTTCTCATCCTTCAGGAAATCGAACATAATTATCTGAATGCGCATTAATCACATCAAATTGTGATGCCTCAACCTCTTTTAAAATATTTACTACTTCAGGAGCAAATCGAGGCGTGCATTTAATATAGAGAATATTTATGTAGCTTATCTTCAATTGTAACTATAGAAAGCCTAAATTATCACTTCTGGTGATCATAGACATATACCACTTCTGGTGGTTAACAAAATATAATTACAATGAGATATATGAAATATAACTACTTCCTGGTGGTTGTATATTTCTTGCAAACTCTGCTAGAGTTTAAGTTGATCTAATAATATTATCCATATTCTTTAAAATGACATAAATAAGATATATTATAGTAAACATCATTATCAAATCATAATTTTTCTTTATGTACAACAATTACATAACCATACTATCTATTACAAATAACAAAAATTAAAATATTTACATTTCTACAGATTCACCACTGATTACATGACTTGTTTCTCCTTCTGGGAGTGCAAAGTAATCAGCTACATCCAAATGCATGAAGTCTAAATTATCTTCAGAAATAAAATTTGCTTCAACATTTTTCTCTGTCTTCTTCAGGGAGGCTTGATAAAGCTCAACCAGGTGCTTTGGCGTACGACAAGTACGTGACCAGTGCCCTTTTCCTCCACATCTATAGCATGCATTTTCTACATTTGGCGCTTGCACCGCTTCATGCTTTTGTTCCTTCCTTTTCCACTGCTGGTGGTGAGGAGGCTTCTTTGGTGCATTATTATTACCATGATTGGGGTTTCTTCCCCGACCACGACCATGACCACGACTGGGGCCACGACCTCTTCCACGTTTAGCTTGGTGGAAGTTCGTCTCATTCACTTCAGGGAATGGACAAGAACCAATAGGTCGACTTTCATGATTTTTCATTAATAGCCCATTATGTTGCTCTGCTATAAGAAGATGTGAGATAAGTTCAGAATACTTTTTAAATCCCATCTCTCGATATTGCTGCTGCAGGAGCATATTCGAGGCATGAAAAGTGGTGAAAGTTTTCTCCAACATATCATGATCAGTAATATTATCACCACATAATTTTAATTGGGAAATAATTCTGAACATAGCAGAATTATACTCACTGATAGATTTAAAATCTTGTAGCCTTAGATGAGTCCAATCATAACGTGCCTGTGGAAGAACGACCATCTTCAGGTGGTCATATCTATCTTTCAAATTATTCCACAGTATGACTGGATCTTTAATAGTGAGATATTCCATTTTCAGGCCCTCATCAAGGTGATGGCGTAGGAATATCATTGCTTTGGCACGGTCTTGGTTTGATGCCTGATTTTTATCCTTGATGGTGTCTGCCAGACCCATCGCATCAAGATGAATTTCAGCATCAAGCACCCAAGACATGTAGCTTTTGCCCGATATATCCAGGGCTACAAATTCAAGTTTAGAAAGATTTGACATTATTTAGGAAAAGAAAGTTCTTACCTCAGATACTTTCAAAATATTTGCTCGAGATGGTAGAGCTTCGTGCTGATAACGTGTTATAAAACAAAGACTGTAAAGTAAAGACAAGTATATAGAGAAACTGATATATTATTCGAACTCAAACTGATGTACATAATGAACTGAAATCTCTTCTATTTATAGAAGAAATGAAGCTGCTCTGTAAGCTGCTATTATAAGCTGCTGTGTAAGCTGCTACTACAAGCGGCAGTGTAAGCTACTATAAGCTGATGTGTAAGTTGCTACTACAAGCTATTGTGTAAGCTGCTACAAGCTGCTGTGTAAGCTGCTACAAGCTGCTGTGTAAGCTGCTACTGTACCAGATATGGATAATCTTCTACCGGGGTTAATGTTTATCCATAACTGGGCTGAAAAGATAAGCTTATTATACCCGATATGAATAAACTTCTACTGGGGGTAATGTTTATCCATAACCGGGTACCGAAGTGATAAGCTTCTTCAGGAAGCTTATTTCCAATATAGTACTAAATTGATAACATATTTACGGTGGAGTCCCATATGGATAAGCTTCTTCAGGAAGCTTATTTACAACGGAGTACTAAATGAACATCCATAATATAATATATTTATAACAGTTCTCATTTTTTTTTATTTTAGATACTCACTTATCTAATATATTACTACTTTATATAAATGAGAAGGAAAGGGACGAATACAGCTTTTTCAATTTGTACTTTTTGCATCATCTATGTGTACACTTAAATTGACTTGAAAAAATTCATTGGGACTCTCCCACCTCAAATAGCAAACACGTGTGCTCTACGTGTCACGGGCATCTTTCTTAACGAGCATGTAAACATTTGATTCTATTTTTCTCAGAGATTATTGATTCATGCCATGGCAGCGCTTCAATTTAATAGTTAATTAGAGGTAAATTATGTTTCTGATCTGATCTAAACTCTTGGTTGAATTGACAATTCTTTTCCAATAGTTTTTTTTTCACAGTTGATATTGTTATCCTTAATGTAAATTGTAGATAGTTTAGCATTTTGAGATCAAACTTCTTGATTTTGATTATGACGATGATACATGTTTGTGCTCATTAAAAACTTATCGAAGAGAGGCTTGACTATATCTCTGAACTTCTCACCTTTCGTGTCTATGGCTTCAATATATTAGATAAAAGTGATTTTTGGCATTTAAATTGATTTTATCATGTGCAGTGATGAAAGAGATGAATAATTAACAGGTAATTTGATTTGTTTCTTACGTCAAACATGCAATACTTTTTCTCGACCATGTGCACTTTTGATTCTTAATGCCACAAGGAGAATTTTGCCATGACAATTCTCTTTCTTTCAAACTGATGTTTGATTTTAGACTGCATAACACTTTGGTCTTTTAATATAGTAAGAACAGTTTGATTAGTATATACAGGAAAAAAAAAATTGGGCTACAAATATAAGATGACTGAGCTATTAAAATGTATAAATAGGTGACATGTTATTCTGATTTGTTCAACATGCATGACTGTAGTTTAACTCTAAGCTATATTTCAAACTGGATCCTTGTACTTTTACTTTGTCTTCCATATTTTCCCAAGCAAATAAATTTCATTTTTATAATTTAGTGTCTGACTGGTTTTGAAATCTTATAATTTGTATTTGCAGGTTATGCTGTCATGGGAGAAAAATGCAACTCTTTTCATTGCATCACAAGTAATTGAGATTTCACATGGATGGTTTCACAAGGACAGAAACAGACTTGCATCAACTTGAGAAGATATATTTAGTTTTCAAATTCTCAAGTCCATGTATTATTTTAACTACGGCGATGGTACATAGGATACAAACCTTGTTGTATATGATGCTATTATACAGTGACAATGAAACAATCTCAAAGGCTTTCATCTACTACGAGACATTAGTTAACTAGAAAATCATGAATCATGTTGGGTCCGTGCTAAGCACGGCCAAAGATCATCTAGTATATATATAGGTCTCTTATATGAGGTGTTTGACTTAACACATAAGTTAATTAAACATTTATAGAATAAAATAATATATTAGTGATGATGAAAGAGAATATAAAAGTGATGTCCGAAAAGAAAGCAAAAATCACATCAAAGTTTGATTACTCCTATAAATATCTAAGGAGTTTAAGTTCTTGAGAGTTATGAAAATTGTATAAACATAAAATAGCGTCAAGGTTTTTAGAATGTGCCCTATAAATTTAAATTGAGGGAGTATTAACTATTTTCAAAAGGCAAAATGTTCAAATTAGAAGATCAACAAAAGACTCGTGACAACACATGGAATGACTCAATTTCTGGATTTGTGCATGTTATACATATTTAGAAGTCACATTAATTTCTTTATATTTTTCCAATTTTATCTGATGTCACTAACACAAAGATTGGGGCAACGTCCTTTTTTTGAACAAGTCCCTACCGTATAATACCCTGCCCTGCCTTTTGACACCTCTCCACTCCACACAACATCTTTTTTCTTGTATATAAAAGAACTTCTTCTTTATCTCTCTCACTCCATTAATATTTCACTCTTTCCCAAAGCTAAAACACTCATAAAGCTTGACGAAAAAATTCCATTTTTTCTTTTTATTATCATGGCCTCAGTTTCTCCTCCCTTGAGAGATGAGCTAGACATTGTAATACCCACAATTAGGAGCTTGGATTTTTTAGAAATGTGGAGACCATTTTTTCAACCATATCATCTCATTATTGTTCAAGATGGTGATCCCTCAAAGACAATTACGGTCCCTGATGGCTTTGATTATGAACTCTACAATCGCAATGATATAAACAGGATCTTGGGTCCAAAGGCTTCTTGCATTTCCTTCAAAGACTGCTTGTCGTTGCTTTGGTTATATGATCTCCAAGAAGAAATATATCTACACTATTGACGATGATTGCTTTGTAAGTTTATTCTATCTTTCGGTAATGTTTATATATAATGCATGCATGCCGGTGGTATACACAAGATTTTTATTTGTATGCGAGTTTAAGTTTGGAGTCGTAGAGGTTGTAAGGCTTTACTTCATGTGTCAAGTTGACATATATGCATGGATTCAAGTTATATACTATGGTGTAAAATATTCTTACAATATTCATATAGTTTAAAGTTACCATATTTTACCAGGTTACGAGTTAATGCTTATTATAAATATTTACTTGTAATTAATTGCCTTCTAAGTGACTTGATTGTGTAAATATTATTTGCATCGATGATACATAGAACTTAAACTTATTTTACATTATGTCCAATTTATGTAGATCTATTAGATAAAATGTATTCACATACATACACACATGCGAAAATTTCTCAAAAAAGTCAGTACTTGTGTAGGTAGCAAAGGATCCAAGTGGAAAAGATATCAACGCATTGGAACAGCACATAAAGAACCTTCTGTGCCCATCAACTCCCTATTTCTTCAACACACTGTACGATCCATTCAGAGATGGAGCTGATTTTGTGAGAGGATACCCTTTTAGCCTTCGTGAGGGTGTCCCATGGCCTATGGCTCAACATCCCTGATTATGATGCACCTACACAACTTGTCAAGCCTCTTGAGAGGAACACTAGGTTTGTTTTTTCTTTTAGAATTTACGTTATGTGCACTAACAGTACAAATTTACTATATATTTACTTTTTCCACACGTGTGATATTTATACACGGTTATATTTATATTATACAACAACAATAATTCCACAAGTGGGGTAATTCTTCAATTCCTTTTTATACTACCGGTGTAGTTTAATGTTTTCATAACATGTAATTTACCATTTGTCTTGACGTTAACAATCATGTAAAATTGGGAGAGCGGGTCGAAAATACTGCATTACTATTTTCGAAATATATTATTTTTACCCTCCATTATACTTTAGGGTCACACATACTATTGTCATAAATAAGTTTGGTTTAAGAAAGTTTTCTAATTTTTTTTAACTTTGTGGGGAATATCTGTTGAACAGGTATGTTGATATGGTGTTGACAATCCCAAAGGGTACTCTCTTCCCAATGTGGTATGAATCTTGCATTCGACCGTGACCTTATTGCGCCTGCTATGTACTTTGGACTCATGGGAGATGGCCAGCCCATTGGACGTTACGATGATATGTGGGCTGGTTGGTGCCGCAAGGTTTGTCTTTCTTGAGAAATTTTCATAAAACACTATCTTTTAGTGTAATTAACTATTTATATATATCATTTGCTATATTACGGATTATAGATATATTTTCTGTTGTTATAAAATGTATTAGATGTATTTAAGCTACTGTATTCATGAATACAATAGCAAAAATAGGTGTGAATCAGGAAAGTCCAGCTAATCAGTTGTTGTATTCGAGTGTATTCGACTATATTCATGGCGTGAAACATGGAATTACAGCGGGACATATTATTGTACTCGACTGTATTCACGACGTGAAACAGGGGAATACATTATTTTTAAATAGAAAATGAATCAATTAACATAATAGACTCCTAATATAACTCAACAAACTCAATTATAACACACAAATTTTGTATTTCCAATTATAAAAAAGATTCTCAACCGAAAAATACCCCAAAAACATAGCAATCTTCAGAGAAATTATATAATACATTTGAGTACATAAATTATATTAATTAAAAAATATATGAATACATTCATGGAATACAATGAGATAGTGAATACAATGAAATACATGGAATACAACGAGATACATTGAAACACAATGAAAAAAAGACAATGAATATAATGAAATACATGAAAATATAGCGAGATACATTGAAATATATTAACAGAAAATTCAAGTTGCTCAGCCCCAAACTCCGCCGTCTTTGTTCAAGAACAAACCCTAATTTCCGGCGAATCTGCCGTCGAGCAATGGTGGCAGAATAAGGACTGTTAAAGCTTGAATCTTATATTGAAGATGACGGAAGTTGAGAACCTCGAGTTTATCCAATATTAGGACTCTTCTTTCTCCAAAAGATGAACCTCGAGAAGATGACGTTGTTGAGCAATGGTGGCAGAATAAGGACTCTTCTTTCTCCAATATTAGCATAGCTATAGCTTTACTAATGTAAGACTTGCAACAGTTAATTAAAATGGTGACTAATTCTGAAGAAATAAAATTGAGCATGAAGCTTTTGATTGACACCAAGGCTCCTAGTGATATCTGTCCAAATTGTCGAAACCAGATGTCAACATATTTGACGTGGTAGCATATATGCATGCTCCGATGGAATTGGAGAAATTGGGATCGGAGAACATGTAGGTGATGGAGAGGAATTTTGAGATTGAGCATCGTGTTTTCAGGGAATGGGGGAAGAGAATGACATGTATCAAAGTAGAGAGAGAAAGAAAATAGTATAATTGAATAGCGTATTTAGTGGCTTAGGGTTAGGAGGTAACCAAAATTAGATATTTGCTATAAACATTAAAAGGTATATATAGAATATAATTTTTTAAATGGTATTTATTAAAATAAATAAGGTGTTAACCTTTGCTATAAGAGGTGAAAATTCCGTCTTTTTCCATTAATTTTAGAAGAATTTTCAGAAACCACTATTGCTTAGTGGCTATTAACTTCCTATAGCTATCATATACATAATTACTTCCTATAGCTACTATTCAATTATTACGGTAGTGTATTTGTTGTATTTGCGTTGTTGTATTCATGAATACAGCAGCAAAAACGCCTAAAATATCAGGGTAGTCCAGCTGTACGCGCATGTATTCGCGCCATGTATTCATGAATATAGCACAAAAAAATGCCTAAAATCAGGACAGTCCAGCTGTACGCGCATGTATTCACATGTATTCACACTACTGTATTCATGAATGCAATAGTAAAAACGCCTAAAATCAGGTCCAGTTGCACGTGCATGTATTCACATGTATTTGCGCCATGAATACAACAACAAAAAATGCCTAAAATCAGGGCAGTCCAGCTGCATGCGCATGTATTCACATGTATTCGCGCTACTGTATTCATGAATACAACGATAAAAAAGTGCCTAAAATCAAGGCAGTCCAGCTGTATGCGCATGTATTCACATATATTCGGGCCATGTATTCATGAATACAGTAACGATAATCACCTTAAAAATAGGTATGCCCAGTTGTCTAAGAGAGAGAAAAAACATAAATAGCGTATTTCATGTTTCAATGGTAGTATATACCATAAATACTTATTTTGTTATAAAATATAAAAGGTATCTATAGAAAATAATATTTTAAAATGGTTTTGATTTATAATAAATAGGGTGTATACCTTTGCTATAGGAGGTAAAATTTTCTTAATTTTATTAAATACATCGCCACCTCTGTTAATGCAGAAAACATCAGCTCAATCAAAAGGATCGTCAATGGAGATTAGGGATTCTAGATCCTCCTTATTAGAGAGAAAGATATGAACGAGGCAGTGAGAGATGGGAAAATGGTCAGCCAACCCAATACAGTTGGGCCTTTGACTATTTATACTTCACTTAGACCCGGTCTATAATGTTTACAAAACTAGCATAATGTATTGAACTAAGCTATTACATCTGACTACTTCTAATACAATACAAAAAATGGCTATCTCTATAAAACTGTCTATTTACCAAATGAATAAAGAATGGACTAACTTAAGTGTGTGGCTTTGGAGGCCCAACACCCCCTTCAAGTTGGAGGGGGAAACCGCTTTCAACTTGCCTAGAAAGGTATGATGGAGGACCCCATGCAGTGGTTTAGTGAAGACATCAGCAAGTTGATTGGAGGTAGGAACATGGGACAACTGGAGGAACCCCTCAACCAATTTGTTTCTGATGAAGTGACAATCCACTTCAATATGTTTTGTACGCTCATGGAACACCGGGGTTTTCGCAATATAAAGAGCTGCCATGTTATCACATAGGACAAAAACAAGAAAAGAAACAGGGACTATCAGATCATGTAACAAGCGGGACAACCAAACTAATTTAGCCACCACATGTCGAATAGCTCGATACTCAACTTCAGCGGATGAGAGAGAAACCACAGGCTACTTTTTGGATTTCTAGCAAACAAGACTGTCGCCCAAGAATATACAATAGCCCGAGACAGATTTGCGAGTGTAGGGGCAAGCAGCCCAATCACTATCATTATAAGCCTTCACAGAGAAATCAAGATTGTTAGAGTAAAATAAACCAAAAACAAGTGTGCCTTTAAGATAGCAGAGCAAGTGGAGAGCAGCAACCATATGAGGTATCCTGGGAGTGTGCAAGAATTGGCTCAAATGTTGAACCCCAAAGCATATGTCAGGTCGAGTGTGAGTTAAAAAGAGTAGCTTGCCAATAAGTCTCCTATACTTCTCAGGAGATGACAAAACCTCACCTTCAGTAGCCTTTAGCTTTGGGGTGAGTTCTAGAGGACTAGAAACAGAAGTGACCCCCAAACAATCAAACTCTTTTAGCATATCAGAAACAAATTTCTTTTGATTTAAAAGAACACCATCAGGGAAAACAGTAACCTCAATGCCTAGGAAATAGTTGTGAGCACGTGATTTTTGTTTCACGAGACAATCGCTCCAAAAGAAATAAAAAATAACAACAATTGATCCCGTTGTACAATTTTGAGATTTTTACATGGCACTTCGTTAATTGTTTATGACTTTGGCCCATTTTTACTTTATTAAAACAAAATACAAAAAATGTACGTGTCATGCATGATCTGAACCGTAACATGGTTGTTAAATAGAAAAGCATGAACAGGCATCTTTGCCCGTGATTTTATTTTGTTTAATTTTTACCTGTTTTGAATCATTTTAATGTGTGTGCAAATAATTGTATTAGGCGTTTATTTTAATTTGATTTTACTTAGTTTTGTATTTTTATAACAAAAGAGAAAGAAAAAAAAAAGAAAATAAAAGACCCCTTCCGGACTTGGGCCAATTTGTTAAAATTGGCCCAACAAACTCAGCCCAAAATCCAGGCCTGCCCGGTCCAACACCACCTGATGCCCAGAGAATCCAAACGACATCGTTTTGGTACAGGTTGATCTGGGCCGTTGATCTCAAATTGATCAACGGCCAAGATCAATTCCCTATAACCCATCAACAAACCCGACCCGTCTCACCCGGACCGACCCTAACCCTTTACCCTTGAAACGACGTCGTTCCCTGATAGCCAAAGGATCCTGGCCCTTCATCTCATCTCATCCAACGGCCAGGATCCATTTGCTCACTAACTATATAAACTCCTAACACTACCCTGCCCCCCCCTATCCAAACCCCAGCCTTCGTCGTCCTCACCACAACCCCCAAATCCTAGAGCCGCCCTAGTATCCCCCACCATGAAAACCGGCGGCATGAACGCTGGTGACCTTCCCCTTAACACCATAGAACCCCCTTGACGTCCTGAACCCAAATCTACCAACCACACGCCTCGAATCCTATCCCACCTTCTCGAATCTTCATTTGAAGATTCGAGTCGGAACCTAATCTACACCGATCTGCCTTGAAATCATACCAGACACTCCCCAGACCCCCCTCGTGACCAAACCATACTTGGTTTGGTCCGAATCTAACCAGGGAAACACGAATCCCAGATCTAAGTTTTTGAACTCTAGTTTTCCCTGTGCATGTTCCGTGCTTTGTTCAAACTGAAGAGATTAAGGCCTAATGGACCTTAATCGAGGTGTTTCTCATCCGAGAAACACTTCGTTTAAAAGTCCATTCAACCTTAAAGAAGGTCCGTCCAAACGCCAGTGGATTTTTCTGATTTGTTCCTTAAAAAACTTTAAGGTGAGTTAATTTTCTTTTCTTTATTTCAGTTTGTATGTTTGTGTGTTGTTAAAGGCCTGTCCGCATGGCCAAACTTTTTGTTTTGTGTTTTTGAACTGCTATTGTCCACCTTGGCCGGACCTCTGTATTCAGTCAGTTTCTTTCTTCATAATGCGTGTGTATAAATGTATGTTCAATTGAATCCGTAACTGGTCATTCATTTAGTTCTTAGGGCCTTTCTGTTTGACATTGCAAAATGAACCCCTTATGTGATACTGTTTAAATGTCTGATTTTTGGCTACGATTGTGTATGTTAATGCTAATATAGTCGAGTCGACATGTGTCGTCAATTAGTTTCAACTGTCCGAACAATAACAAATCGAGTTGCTTCTGTTGAACATTTGCCTGAATCAATTAAGAACCAAGTCCTGTTAATTATAGTCGTTAATATGATTTCAGAAACCTAAGGCTTTGGTCTGTAACTGAAATCTGAGTTGATGACATGTGCACTTGTGCACAGCATGTGCATTGTGCACAGCCTGTTTTCCTGCATAAAAGGCTTTTGATTTTAAAAAATGGTTTGACAGCATATGCTGTCAGATATATTCTACTGCCCATATTTGCTTTTGGTTAATAAAATGGGAAAGTTTAAAGCTGCCAGGAGAATGATGGGGTTTTATATTTAATTAGCTAAAGTGGAACTGAAAAGAAAAGGGCACATGGGAGGGGTGTTTGATATACTCTAAACAGGCTGTTAAAAGGGGAAGGTGAAGGCTTATAAGAGGAGGACCGGGGGACACATAGGGTAGAGCTGATAGACAGAGATACACAGAGGGATTAGAGATAGTCATATACAGAATTAGACTGAGACAATAGGAGAGAAAGAAAGGGGATACCATCTGAAGGGAAGGAGATATACAGGATTGAGAGATAGACATACACACGCACACACACAAAAGGAGGACAGAAGGAGAAGGGAAAAGGAAAATAGATAGACTGTGAGGAATTCTTTGAAAGAGAGAGCTGGAATACACATGGAGAGATAGATATACACACACAAACAGAAAAGTTGGGAAGAACTCTGTTTGATAGCACAGACAGACAAAAACTAGAAATTGCATTCTTAGTTGCTGTTTTGATTTCACTGGTCTTGATATGTTGTCCAACACTGATTCCTTCTAAATCCAACTGGGTCTGTTGTTCGTTTGTTGGTCTATTCTGAGATTTGGTCTAGCTGGGATCTAGATTCTACCCCAATTGTTTCATTTGTTGCTGCTGCTGTTACTCTGATTCCTGTTGCTGCTGATTTTCCCTGTTATTCTCCTCTTCTTCTTTGCATTTCAGCCTTCCAGGTACACATTTCGAATCCCGTATTGATGTAACTGAAACAATTCGAAAGCATGAAATGAAAAGGGTTGAAGAAGTTCAAGTATTTGTTGTGATATTCATGGTACACTAACGGGTCTGTAAAAAATTTTGATTAGTTCATAATTCAATAGTTTGAAAGCATGTACTGGTACTTGACTGGGTTTAGCCCCTTTGTGTTTTAGTTTGGTAGTTGTTTGTTAATACGGGGTATGTATACTCCAATCTTATACAATGCTGTTTATGTTTCATTTAATCTTTTTTTTGGTTCCGTTAGGCAGTACATAGGGTCACGCTCAAAGTCCCATTAGTAACAATATCCAGTAACTAAATCCTTTAATCTAGTCCAAATAAGTTCAGTTAAGTTCAAATTAAGAAATGTTCGGATTAAGTATTGCATTTCATCTATCTCATATGTGATCTTTTGTTCGACCAGGGCATTTTTCCTAAGGCATGACGTCTTTTACTTTAAAAGTAATTAATCAGAAACTGATAGGAGTTTGGTTTAGGCCAAAGTATATATTTCAATTATCATACATTTTTCTTTCTTCTATCTCTGGAAATAAAATAATAGAAATGTGTCACTGTAGGATACCCTTCTAAAAATAATGAGACGAGCCTCGCCTAATAAAAAATGCAAATTGCGGGGCCCTCAACAACTAATCATAATTATTTAGAATTCAAGACAGGTCATTTAATAAATTTCATGGCCTTCTGCAAAGATAATAACGCGTTAGACTCTGAAGGCGCGGCTTAATTAAATCATATTCTTAAATTCGGGTGCACATTGATGTGACCCAAATCCGAATCTCAACGAAGTCCGAATGTGTCGACGATCACGGGTGCATTGATTGTGACGTGGTTCGAGATGCATTTCCACGACGTTGCAATTCCATAAAAATAAATGATAATAATAAAAGCGGTATAAATCTAATAAAAAGCACATAAGTCACAACATGTATTTAAAATAGATATTTAGCCATTATAACAACTTAAGCGACCGTGCTAGAACCACGGGATTCGAGGATGCCTAACACCTTCCCTCGGGTCAACAGAATTCCTTACTTAGAATTTCTGGTTCGCAGACTTCATTTGGAAAAGTCGAAAATTTCCTCGATTTGGGATTCAAGATAAACCGGTGACTTGGGACACCAAAAGCCAAACCTTTCCCAAGTGGCGACTCTGAATTAAATAATCCCATTTCGAATATTGTCACTTAAATTGGAAAAACTCCACCCGCGCATTTAACCCTTCGGGGCGGGACGCGCAAAAAGGAGGTGTGACAATAGTATAGAAAACCCAAGTCTTTAATTTTAAACTCATCATCCAAAAACTGCTTCAAGGCTGAAATTTCAACCAAATCATCACTCGTAAGGATGATGTCATCAACATAGACTGCTAATATCACCAAATGACCTGGAGATCCTTTGATGAAAAGAGAATAGTCATTGAGGGAATGATGATACCCTCTAGAATAAAGAGCCTCGGATAACTTGGCATACCATTGTCTAGAGGCTTCACGCAACCCATAGAGTGATTTTTTCAGCTTACAAGCCAAAGGGACAGAAGAAGGAGAAGCAACAGAGAGACCTAGAGGTAATTTCATATAAACCTCTTCATCTAAGTTACCATGAAGAAAGGCATTATTGACATCAAGTTGAAACAAAGACCAATTCTTTTTAACAACAACATCAATCAAGCACTTAACAGTGGACATTTTCACAACAGAAGAGAAAGTCTCATTGAAATCCACCCCCACAACCTGTGTGTCCCCCCTAATGACAAGCCTAGCCTTGTATCTTTCAATCTCACCGTTAACTTTGTATTTGATCTTATAGACCCATTTGCAACCAATAGGCTTCTTGCCCGAAGGAAGCTCAATAATATCCCAAGTATGATTTGCTTCCAAAGCCTCAAACTCTTTCCTCATGGCATCTTGCCAAGCTGGGATAGGAGCTGCCTGGGAATATGTATATGGTTCAAATTATACTGGCTTAGAAGAGGAGCAATAAAGGGAATTGTTCAGCTTGTAGATGTAATCATTTAAGTAAGAAGGAGGATTATGAGGTCTATCAGATTTTCTAAGGGGAATAGAGGATGGTGCAGGAATAGCAGCATCAGGATTAAAAGAAGGAGAAGCAGGGGCAGAATCAGGGACAGCAACTGAAGGAGAAACTGCAACATCTATGTCAGGAGGAAAAGAGGTGTTGGGAGGAGTAGGAGATGAAGAACCATGTGTGAAAGTAGAAGCAGGATGTGATGTTGTGTTGGGGGGAACATTAGTGGAAGAACAGGGCATAAGGCAATCATGGGGAAAAGAAGGTAAATGAGTAGGTGACAAAGGGGACTCAGAAACAACAGGAAAGGAGAAATCTGAGGAAAGGAAAATGCTGCTCATGGAAAACCACATCTCTGGATATGAAACACTGCTTGGATTGCAAATTATACAACTTATAGCCTTTCTTTACAAAGTGATAGCTAAGGAATACACAAGGATTAGCTCTAGGTTTCAGTTTATCTCGTTGAGGAATTGGAACAGTGGCAAAACAAAGACAACCAAAAGTCCTTAAGTGAGAATAATTGGGCTTTTACCAAATAGCAACTCATAAGGAGATTTATTTTGAAGCAAACTAGAGGGAAGTCTATTTATAATATAGGTGGATGTGAGGAGACAGTCTCCCCAGAATCTAATGGGAACTTGGGACTGAAAAAGTAAGGCTCTAGAAGCTTCAAGAAGAGTTCTATGCTTCCTCTCAACCACACCATTTTGTTGAGGTGTGTGAGGGTAGCTTGTTTGATAAATTATACCATGTTCAGAAAATAAGGAAATAGCAGCATGACTAGCTCCTAACTCTAAAGCATTGTCAGACCTTATACACTGAATAGTCATATGAAATTGTGTCTTTACAAGTGCAACAAAGGCCTTAAGAAGAGGGAAAATATTACTCTTGGATCCCATTAGTAAGAAAGTATTTAGAACCAGAGTAAGTAGGTGTGTGATATGGTCCCCAAGTGTCAACATGGATAGGTTGGAAAGGTTTAGAGCTATGAATTGAGCTATCAGGGAAAGGCAATCTAGTTTGCCTAGCCATTGGACAAACATGACATGTAAAAGACTGTGTGGAAGAAATATCAAAAGACACTTCAGAAATACTTTTCATTCTAATAAAAGGAACATGAGCGAATCTACTATGCCAAACAATATCCATCATTTTATTCATAGCAGCTTTATTACAGGTGGAAGAAACAGTATTTACAATAGAAGAAACAGGATCACAAATAGATGGTAAGCTGCAAGAATTTGACAGAGTAGCTTGATGCTGAGAAGGCGTTTCCCACACAAACTTGTATAACCCACAATCCAGTTTACCAAGATCCAGAGGCTTCTTCAGAGAAGTGCCCTGTATGAGACAAGAAAGTCTAGTAAACTAAATTATGCAATCAAACTGGTCTGTGAGTTTATGTACAGAAATAAGATTGTGTTTAAAAGAAGGTAGATAGAGAACATTTGTAAGAATAATGGAATCAGTTAAGGCAAAGGAACCTGTACAAGTGACTTTAACTTTGTACCCATTTGGTAGGGAAACAAGGAAAGGAATAGGTAAAAGTGCGATATTAATAAGGTAATCTTTATTAGAGGTCATGTGATCTGATGCACCGGAGTCAACTATCCAAGTTAAAGAATCAGATTGACTAAGTAGAGTAGAATTAAAACTATATACTACATTCTTAGACAGTAAAGTACTAGCAAAATTGGCAGAGCTCATAATGTTGAGTTGAGGTCCAGAATCAGAGATATGAGATTCTTGTAACAATGAAATAAACTGAGAATAATGCTGCTTTGTCAAACCAGGTAACCCAGAACCATGTTCATTAGAACCAGCAGTAGGAACAAAGGCTTGGTTAGGCGAAGAACATTCAGAAGTAGAAAAATCAGAGTCCATAACCACATTGGCAGCTACTTTTTTGCCTTTAGTGAACTTGAAATTTGGAGGGAACCCGTGAAACTTGAACACTTATCAATGGAATGTCCTGATTTCTTACAATACTTACAAAAGAGGTTAGACTTGGATTGGTCAAAATTGACTCTCTGATTAAATTGTCTCTGATATCCCTGAACATTAATTTGTGGTTGAAAAGGTTTGTTATTGGGAGGATTGACATTGAAAGATGTTGATTCAGTAGTAAATTGTATGGCAGGATTGACTTGTCTTTGTTTTTCATCTTGTAGGAGGATGTTATAGACATTGTCCAGAGATGTCAAAGGTTGCATCATTATCAAATTGCTTCTGACACCCACATATACCTCATTCAGTCCCATGAGGAACTGATGAACTTTATCCTCCTCTTTCTCCTTCTGAAGACCTTCTTTAGCAGCACATGTGCAAGTATTTGCATGACCACTACACATTACCCCCAACTCATCCCATATTCTTTCAAGTTTGGTGAAATAGGAAGCAATATCAAGGGATCCTTGATAAGTAGATTCTAATTCCCTTTTTAATTCAAATACTTTGGTCCCATTTACAGTTCCATATCTGTTATTTAATTGTTTCCAAATGCTTTCAGTTGTCTCAGAGTATTGAACACTTTCAGCTATTTCTAAAGACAACGAGCTAGTTATCCATGATATAACCATGTTGTTACAACAATCCCATTGTTTATAATCAGGGGAAGTCGCAGTAGGTTTGGGACATGAACCATCAATAAAAGCTATCTTATTCCTAGCGGACATAGAAACTATCATGCTACACTTCCATCCCCCAAAACCATTCCCCGAGAAAGGTACAGGAACAAGTGATACTCCGGGAACATCAGAAGATTGGAGATACAAGGGGGATGAAGGCTCAGGAGTATATGCAGAAGATGTACTAAAACCAGTCATGATAGCAATTAGGAAGTATCAATCGACAACTCACGGCAACAAGTCACAAATGATAACACCAAACACCACAAAGCAAGCAATCAGATAAGAGAAGAGAATACCAGCCTTCTTTGCAACCTGAATAAGTAAGGCCTGGAAGACGAACAAAACTCTGATGAGTTCGCCGAGCAAACCCTAATCTGACAAAATATGAAACCTTCGAGTAGCCAAAATTCAATCAAAAAAATGGAAACTTCGCGCTAGTACAACTTCTCCGATGACAGCAATGAAAAAAATCAAACCAAAAAAATAACTTCCAGTCGAGAAATCAACGGAAACCACCAAACTCCGACGACAGCGAAAACTTGACGAAATTAGGTGAGGGTAACATCGCTCAATAGAGGAGAGTAAGGACTGACCGTCTCCCGCTCTGATACCATGTTAATGCAGAAAACATCAACTCAATGAAAAGGATCGTCAATGGAGATTAGGGATTCTAGATCCTTCTTATCAGAGAGAAAGATATGAACGAGGCAGTGAGAGATGGGAAAATGGTTCGCCAACCCAATACAGTTGGACCTTTGACTATTTATACTTCACTTAGACCCGGTCCATAATGTTTACAAAACTAGCACAATTGATTGAACTAAGCTATTACATCTGACTACTTCTAATACAATACAAAGAATGACTATCTCTATAAAACTATCTATTTACCAAATAAATAAAGAATGGGCCAACTTAAGTATGTGGCTTTGGAGGCCCAACAACCTCGTCCAAATTTGCTTGGTACTTTTTATTTTTCGAGAGTTAATTTAATTAATTTTAACTCAAATTGCATTAAATTTATTATTTTTAATTAAATTTAGATATTTTAGAACCACAAGAAGATTAGAATAAGTTGCGATTTACTTATACCAAAATGGCAAAACATGTATTTTGTATTGCCAATAGTTTTACTCCGGTGAAGCAGAAAGTAAAAGAGCTTGCAGACAGAAGCATTACGCCCTCTTGTTTTATTTTATGTGAAATTGTTTTACCAAGTATGGAGTTTTTTTAAAAATAAAAAATAAAAGAAAGACTTTCAAACATGAGTTCTTAAATATGCCATGAAATTTTTATGGCAATAAAATCATGCCATTAAATGTTACAACATTTGAAGTTAAAAATTATTTCTAAATATAGAAAGTGTCAATTTTTTGGAATAAACAAAAAGTAAAGAATATCACATAAAATGAAAGAAAGGAAGGTCGAGTAATTTTGAATGATTGCGAGTTGATTAATAAACAATTTACAGGTAATATGCGATCACTTGGGATTAGGAATCAAGACTGGATTACCCTACATCTATCACAGCAAGGCTAGCAATCCATTTGTGAACTTAAAGAAAGAATACAATGGAATTTTCCGGCAAGAAGACATTGTTGAGTTTCTTTTTAATATGGAAAGGTATTAAAAAGAGGATGAATGGAAAATGGAGGGAAATGAAAATTTTGAGTAAAATTTTAAGTTTCCCTCTCTTTTTAATGAGACATTGTCCCTCATTGGTAGAGGAAAAGGAGTTTGGTGGGTTTATCTACAAATGTACTTCATGTAGCTCTTAAAAATTTAGGAAGAAGGCAAGCCTCGCACCGTCGTCGCTCGCTCGCTCGCTCGGCTCGGCTCGGCTCGGCTACGGCTACGGCTTCGGCTTCGGCTTCGGCTTCGGATTCGGCTTCGGATTCGGATTTGGATTTGGATTCGGATTCGGATTCGGATTTGGTCAATCGATTGATTGATTGATTTTTTAGACCAAATTTATTTGTTAATAGTGAATATTAACGTAATATTATCCGTGTTTGTAACGGATGTTTTTCAATCCGTGAATATTAATGAGCAAGTGCTCATGCCACCATGAGTAGTGCTCCAGCCACCATTGCCATATTGATTGCTCCATTAGTAAACAGCCTGATGCTCTGTCCACCATAGCCAAGTGCTCCACTTCATGAGTGGCAGCGAGTCCATTTTTAGCAGCTAATTGCACTATAAATAGAGGGTGCAAGCAGCCTGTTGAAGACACACTGAAAACTTGAGAGCAATTGATCTTCTCTTCACCGAAAACTCAACGTTCGCTATACTTTGCACTCCTTCCTCTTAGATTTTCCATACGAATTTCTGACTTCTCCTCCCTTGTTCTGCATTGTTTTAAACTACTAAGAAAGCAACCGTAAGTGTGATTTGCTGCCGAACTTTGTGTTCGCTGAAACATTGGGGTTTGAAGTACCGCTACACGAGTGTGTAATTCGTTCTATCCTGGGAGAAAATAATCCATAACCTTGGGTACTATGAGGGGATTAAATTCCTTAAGGAAACACTGTGAATTCAGTGGGCTCGAATTAATTTGTGTTTCATTTATATCATTTATATTTACGTTAATAAGCTAACATTTTAATTTCCATAATCATTATTTTACAAATACAGGAGGAACAACAAGCTTAAGGAATTTAATAATTTTAATTTTTGTATTTGTGTTACTTTTATTATTCTGGAAATTATAACCTTTGTGGTTTTTGTGTACTCCCGTTTGGAGAGTAAAGCCTTCGTGGCATTTTGTTGGATATTCTACGTGATTTTTCACTCTAGTTTTAAACGTTTATTAAACGTTTGTTTGTGTCATTTTTTTTTTCAGAAAAAAAAATGGCGAATGACGGAATCAAGCTGTTCCGATGATGACTGCCAACGCATCGACAAGTCGAACTCCGGCATTGGCACCGGCAGGGAAACCCGAAAAATTTTCTGGGATGGATTTCAAGCGCTGGCAGCAGAAGATGTTCTTCTACTTGACTACGTTATGTCTACAGAAGTTCATCAAGGAAGATGTTCCTGATCTTCCAGATGAAACTCCAGAGAATGAAAGCTTTCTCGTGATTGAGGCATGGAAGCATTCTGACTTCTTGTGCAGGAATTATATTCTTAGCGGACTGGAGGATAATCTGTATAATGTATACAGTGGCGTGGAGACGTCAAAAGAATTGTGGAATGCATACAAAACTGAAGATGCCGGGATGAAGAAATTCGTCGCTGCAAAATTTTTGGACTACAAAATGGTAGATAGCAAGTCTGTTATTACCCAAGTCCAGGAATTGCAAGTGATTATTCATGATCTACTTACTGAAGGTATATTTCAAATGAATACTGATGTTGAAAGTAAAATTTTTAGTAATTTTACTAACGCAATTTTCATTGAAGGTCTTGTCATCAATGAAGCATTCCAAGTAGCAGCAATAATTGAGAAGTTGCCTCGATTGTGGAAGGACTTCAAAAATTATTTGAAACATAAACGAAAGGAGATGTCCCTTGAAGATCTCATTGTTCGATTGAGAATCGAAGAGGACAATAAAGCTGCTGAAAGGAGAGGCCGTGGAAATTCAACAATAATGGGAGCAAATATTGTTGAAGATAACAAAAAGAGAAAGAAGGCTTCTGGTCCGAAATACAACCCAAGCAAGAAGCGGTTCAGTGGAAACTGCTACAACTGTGGGAAAACCGGACACAAATCTACGGAGTGTCGTGCTCGGAAGAAAGACAAGCAAAGGGGTCAAGCAAACATGGTAGAAAAGCATGATGATGTTGATGACTTGTGCGCCATGCTTTCTGAATGCAACCTGGTAGGAAACCCAAAGGAGTGGTGGATTGATTCTGGAGCCACTCGCCATGTTTGTGCTGTGAGGGAAGCATTTTCTACATATGCTTCTGCTGGACCCGAAGAGACGCTCTCTATGGGAAATGCTGCTACAGCAAAAATTGAAGGATACGGTAAGATATTTCTCAAGATGACTTCTGGCAAGGTCATGACTTTGAACAACGTCCTTCATGTTCCCGAGATTAGGAAGAACTTAGTCTCTACTGGACTTCTTGTAAAGCACGGTTTCAAGTGCGTTTTTGTATCTGACAAGGTAGTGATTAGTAAGAATGAAATGTTTGTAGGAAAAGGTTACCTTACTGAGGGCCTTTTCAAGCTGAATGTAATAGTTGTTGAAACTAATAATAAAACTTCAGCTTCTTCTTACTTACTTGAGTCAAATGATTTATGGCATGTACGTTTGGGTCATGTCAATTATAAAACCTTGCGAAAAATGATTAACTTGGAAGTATTGCCTAAGTTTGAATGCGAAAAATCAAAATGTCAAATATGTGTGGAATCTAAGTATGTTAAACATCCTTATAAGTCGGTTGAAAGGAATTCAAATCCTTTAGACTTAATTCACACAGATATTTGTGACATGAAGTCAATACCATCTCGCGGTGGAAAGAAGTATTTCATAACTTTTATTGACGATAGTACTCGATATTGCTATGTTTACTTACTTAATAGTAAAGATGAAGCAATAGACGCATTCAAGCAATACAAAAATGAAGTTGAAACGCAACTTAACAAGAAAATCAAAATGATAAGAAGTGATAGGGGTGGTGAATATGAATCTCCTTTTGAACAAATATGTTTAGAATATGGAATTATTCATCAAACAACAGCCCCTTACACTCCCCAATCCAATGGGATTGCGGAAAGAAAGAATCGTTCATTAAAGGAGATGATGAACGCATTGTTGATAAGTTCTGGTTTGCCACAGAACTTGTGGGGGGAAGCCATTCTTACGGCCAGCCGAATACTAAATCGAGTACCCCATAGCAAAACACAATCCATTTCATATGAAAAATGGAAAGGAAGGAAGCCCAACTTAAATTAGTTTAAAGTGTGAGGGTGTTTAGAAAAAGTGCAAGTTCCTAAACCCAAAAGGGTAAAAATAGGACCGAAAACAGTTGATTGCGTTTTCATTGGATATGCGACCAATAGTAAAGCATATCGATTTCTGGTTCATAAATCAGAAAATCCCGGCATTCATAACAATACGGTTATAGAATCAGATAATGCTGAGTTCTTTGAATATATATATTTGTATAAAAAGGAATGCGAGTCGATTGGTGAAGGATCTAAACGACCTCGGGAAGAAACAAAAGAAAGTACATTTAATCAGGGGGATCCAAGACGCAATAAACGTCAAAGAACGTCTACTTCGTTTGGACCAGATTTTGTGACTTTCTTATTGGAAAATGAGCCTCGAACATTTAAAGAAGATATGTCTTCTTCGGAATCATTGTTCTGGAAAGAGGCAGTCAATAGTGAAATAGAATCCATTTTGAACAACCATACATGGGAATTGGTTGATCTTCCTCCTGGAAATAAACCTTTGGGTTCTAAATGGATTTTTAAGAGAAAAATGAAAGATGATGGCACTATTGATAAATTTAAGGCAAGACTTGTTGTCAAAGGGTATAGACAACGAGAAGGTCTTGACTACTTTGATACATACTCCCCAGTTACAAGGATTACGTCCATACGGATGTTAGTAGCATTAGCTGCAGTGTATGGTCTTGAAATTCATCAAATGGATGTTAAAACGGCCTTCTTAAATGGAGAGTTGGAGGAAGAAATTTACATGGAACAACCTGAAGGGTTTGTGGTTCCAGGTAAAGAAAATAAGGTATGTAGACTTGTTAAGTCCCTTTACGGACTAAAACAAGCACCCAAACAATGGCATGCGAAATTTGACCAAACAATGTTGTCAAATGGTTTTAAGATAAATGAATGTGATAAATGTGTGTACATTAAAAATGTTCCAAATCACATAGTCATTGTTTGCCTATATGTGGATGATATGCTGATAATGAGTAATAACATTGCCAACATAAATGCTACTAAGCGTATGCTAACTAGCAAGTTTGATATGAAGGACTTGGGAATTGCGGATTTAATTCTGGGGATTAAGATCCAAAAGACTCCTCAAGGTCTGGCATTGTCACAATCTCATTATATTAAGACAGTACTTGAAAAATTCAAGCACTTGGGCTTTAAAGTTGCAAAGACTCTAATTAACGTAAATCTTGCACTAGCAAAGAATAAAGGCCAAAGCATATCACAATTGGATTATGCTCGTGTGTTGGGATGCTTAATGTACATCATAATTTGTACACAACCAGATATAGCTTGTGCTATAAGTAAACTAAGTTGATACACGAGCAATCTAGGTCAATCTCATTGGATGGCAATGAAACGAGTTTTGGGATACTTAGAACATACCCAAAACTTTGATTTGCACTACAGTAAATATCCTGTGGTGATTGAAGGATATTGTAATGCAAATTGGATCACCGGTTCAACTGATTCGAAGTCCACAAGTGGATATGTATTCACTATTGGTGGAGGAGAGGTATCTTGGAAGTCGTCCAAACAAACATGTATTGTCCGCTCTACAATGGAGGCTGAGTTCATAGCCTTAGATAAAGCCGGTGAAGAAGCTGAATGGCTCCGGAATTTCTTGGAAGACATTCCATTTTGGCACAAACCGTTGGCACCAATATGCATACATTGTGATAGCCAAGCAGCAATTGGAAGGGCTGGGCAAATACTTTCTAGAGGAATTATCACGATTGACTATGTAAGGTCAAATGATAATGTGTCGGATCCACTTACAAAAGGCCTAACTAGAGAGGTAGTTGAGAAATCATCGAGGGGAATGGGACTATGGCCGAGAACAAGTCATTGTGGCGGTAACTCTACCTAGAAGACTGGAGATCCCAAGATCTAGGTTCAAGGAGATCAAACAAAGTCATTAATGACGGTTCAACATTGTCAACAAAATTTGTTTTAGTCCATTCTCGTGATGAGACAATGTTCAGTACCAAGGATAAAGCATTAAGGCTTTTTAATGATTTCTAAATTTTATACGGGGTATATCAAATAGTGTATCTAAGGGATGACACGTTTAGAAATCACCTATATAAGTGTGAAGTGTTAGCCGCTTCAAGGAGAATTTTGCAAGGCCAATTCTCTACGCACTTATGAAACCAGGCGGTGTTCATAGCTGAAACAAACACAACAATGAGAACCAAAGACGGTTAAGGGTTGATTGTGTGACTTATGGTTGTCTAGGTATACACTAAAGTTCGACGGTTCAAAGATATCAAATCTACCGATTGACCGAGTATATCCGACATAAGTTCACTACGGAAAGTTCAAAGGGAAACCTACTTATCCAGATGCAATTAATCCTTGCTTGCAAATCACACAAGTCTTCATGCATACTTCTGTGATATAGTCATTCCCCATTCATGTGGGGGATTGTTGAGTTTCTTTTTAATATGGAAAGGTATTAAAAAGAGGATGAATGGAAAATGGAGGGAAATGAAAATTTTGAGTAAAATTTTAAGTTTCCCTCTCTTTTTAATGAGACAGTCCCTCATTGGTAGAGGAAAAGGAGTTTGGTGGGTTTATATACAAAGGCACTTCATGTAGCTCTTAAAGAGTTAAGAAGAAGGCAAGCCTCGCGCTGTCGTCGTTGCTCGCTCGCTCGGCTCGGCTTCGGCTACAGCTTCGGATTTGGATTTGGTCAAATGATCGATTGATTGATTAATTTTTTGGACCAAATTTATTTGTTAATAGTGAATATTAACGTAATATTATCCGTGTTTGTAACGGATGTTTTCCAATCCGTGAATATTAATGAGCAAGTGCTCATTCCACCATGAGTAGTGCTCCAGCCACCATTGCCATATTGATTGCTCCATTAGTAAACAGCCTGGTGCTCTGTCCACCATGGCCAAGTGCTCCACTTCATGAGTGGCAGCGGGTCCATTTTTAGCAGCTAATTGCACTATAAATAGAGGGTGCAAGCAGCCTGTTGAAGACACACTGAAAACTTGAGAGCAATTGATCTTCTCTTCACCGAAAACTCAACGTTAGCTATACTTTGCACTCCTTCCTCTCAGATTTTCCATACGAATTTCTGACTTCTCCTCCCTTGTTCTGCATTGTTTTAAACTACTAAGAAAGCAACAGTAAGTGTGATTTGCTGCCGAACTTTGTGTTCGCTGAAACATTGGGGTTTGAAGTACCGCTACACCAGTGTGTAATTCGTTCTATCCTGGGAGGAAATAATCCATAACCTTGGGTACTAGGAGGGGATTAAATTCCTTAAGGAAACACTGTGAATTCAGTGGGCTCGAATTTTCATTTATATCATTTATATTTACGTTAATAATCTAACGTTTTAATTTCCATAATCATTATTTTACAAATACAGGAGGAACAACAGACATCATTCCATTTTTTCAGACATTAACCCTCTCCAAGGAATCTACTTCTGTCCAAAAATGCTATGTTGAACTTTCAAGACTTGTCAAGGAAAAGCTCGGGAAAATAGATCCATATTTCCTGAAGCTTTCAGATGCGATGATCACTTGGATTGAAGCTTGGGACGAGCTTAACCCAGCTTCTAAAGGTTCTTCCAAAATTCCCAATGGAACTTCCAAAAGAAAATTTCACTCATTAATTGCTACACTTAGTTTGAAGTATAAATAGTCTTCAATTTATTTAGTTTTATAGTTGTATTTCAGTTCTAGGTTTAGTCAAAATGAATAAGGGGATGATATTAGTAGATGTGATCCTCCTCCATTGGTTTTTAGTAGACTGCTAAGAGCCACAATGTAGGGCTTGTATTCTGGTTTACCCTAGATTTTCTAGTTTTTTTTTTTTCTTGAACTTGTTATGAGAATGAGATCTATACTTCTATTTTGCTATTATTTCTTTTTAATCCATCATGTGTCCAAAACTTAATTAACCCAGATTCATGCCATAGAAAGCTTACGGTGGAGGTAGTGGCGAAACCGAAAATTTACAAGGTAATTCGAAAAAAAATTAGGATGTCATAGTTGGGAATGTATGACCTAAAGCAACTTTAACCTCCCTTCACTATAATACTTGAATTTTTCTTCTTGTCATGTCAAGATGATTCAACAGCTCATATATAGCCAAAAAAATCAATTTTACCCTATTTGCATAAAATTAATTTTCCGATGAAAGAATTTTCAGGTTGTCATGTTGGAGATGTGAATTGTCCTCTCACGAGCAGAACAACGTAGTCATCGGTTTAATTGATATTAAGTTTAATAGAGTAGTTTAATAAATCAAGTGGTTGATCTGATAATTTTCAAACTTAACAAGGAAATCAATTTCAGTAATTTCTGATATCAATGAAGATTTAGATTGAATCATTGCAGATCTATAAGGCATCTCAGCCTACATCTAGTGAGTTACGATCTCTCTCTTCTTCTTTTTCCCTTGGGAAGTTTCAAATCTTAATCTCAACCTGCTTGGGTAAATAAGGGTTGGTCTTTGTAGTTGTTGAAGGAAACTTCAGTAATATTCTAGTGTATAAATTTATCTGTTGATGACTTGGTAACGCAGAAGCGCAATCCACAATTTGTTTATGAGAAATTGACGACCAATTCAAATTCTGGAGATGTATTCGTTTTCACAATAGATCCCATTCATTTTCAATTTAATGTGGGAAAGACTAAAGCTGTTGTATTTGCTGGACTCAGTAGTCAAAATCCAGGAGTCATCACTATTGCGAATGCAATTTTTGGTTCGGACCCACCAATCAATCCCGATGTTCTCACAAAAGCATTCTAGTTGACAAGAAAGTTGTGGATTACCTCTAATCACAATTCTGGTGGGATAGCAATTGAAAAGTTATTTCAAAATATAATTGATCTACAAATAGTTATGGTATGGTTCTGTTAACTGTTTGTGTCACATAAATAAGTAATTCTGACGACTAGTTTCCCTCTCTATTTTAGTGTGATGTATTATTGGATGAGGATATGTCATGGCTTATAACAACAACAAACCTAGTCTATTTTCACAAGAGGAGTCTAGGAAAGGTAGTGCGTACGCACGTACGCAGACCTTACCCCTACCTTGTGAAGGTAGAGAGGCTGTTTCCGATAGACCCTCGGCTCAAAGAAACAAGATATGTTATGGAATAAAAATAATTTTATTGTTTGTCGCTTTGGAACAAAGTACAAGTGGGGAAAAAACATGGCATAGTGCTTGTGAAATATAGGAAGGCTATTTTATTTATCAAAATCCACCTCTAGAGTTTATAATCACCTGATGGTATAAAAGCTTTTTATACAATCATGTCATTTCTAAAATACTACGAGCAGGAGCAGATCCTGTTTTAAGCTTCGAAATATCTAATAATTTGTAACTCATGTTTAGCGAGGCTGCAATCAAGGGGACAACAAATCTTTAGAAGCATTAGTTCCAGAAGAATACCACCTACAGCAAGAAACAACTTATTTATACCATTTTACAGGTACAATGAAGGGTGCAGCAATTTTTTATTTTTCAATTATCAACTTTGAAAATCCTTGAGCTGTAATCACTGACTTCGCAATACCACTAATCAAAATCCAGCATTTAGATGCAGAAAAAGAGAAACTCCACTCCATAATCTACCTTCTCTCTGTTTTGTTGGAAACAACAGTAAGTGACTTAGTGCAGCTTTACAGCTTGAGATAACATGGATAAAGTCATAACAACTATTGACAGTATGACATTAGGCTAATGTTTTTACATAGTAGTACTAATTTCTTTTTTTTTTTCTAAGAAAACGAATGGAGAACAAGAAACAACATGTTACACAAAGAACTTATTAAATCGGAGTAATATCAAAACTAAGATAAAAGGTAATAAAGGGAAAGTGAAAAAAGAAATGGCCTACCTCCTTTAAGATTCAAAAAACCGACACAAATGAAATATCTACCTCCCAAGTCCTACAAGCATTTTCACAATCCTCTCTGCAAGGAAATGCAGAAGAAACAGATTATGAGAGGATAAAAAGCGGGCACAAGACCAGTTTGGCCAAGATATAATTTATGAACCAGGCAGTGGCAGACGCAAGATTTTGCACAAGTAGTGTCGGACTATTGTCGCGATTTGTCTTGTAAGAGGGTTGGACCTGGGACTTTTGGTGGTTTTAAGGTTTTGTTTTCAGTCTAAAATTGATAGTTACATCATATTATTTTCAAGCAGTTTCAAGCTATTGTATGTATACTTATTATTTTTTTCATTTTTTTCTTTTCATGAAGCGGTGTCAGATGACACCCCTTAATAAAGAGTATCTCCGCTATTGGAATCAAGATCTTCAGTTTTCTTACGCTTGGCTGCAGGCTCATCAGTAACCTTAAGGGTGCTAAATGCACGTACTGCTTTGGTACCCAAAAGAGGCACATGCTTACCAGTAATCTTGCGACCTGCCCTGAGTTTTGGGCCCCAATGCTTTTCGGGATTAGGAAGGAAACGAGCAACCTTCTTAGCCTGTGCCTTGCTAAAGGATGCAACAGCCCGAGCAAAATTAGTCTGAAATGAACATGAAGCAACAAGTTCCAGATGTAAGACCAAAAGAGGACATATCAGCTGACGTGTTCCGAAGAATCTAAAGATACAGTGAACTAAAGAACAAAGTGAGCTACAACACAAGTAGACAAGTGTAAATAGGTGTACGCATATTTGTATGGCTATGGACATTGCTAAGTTTCTTAATGCATATGTTGTTATTTACCTGAATCCATTTGACCTCACTGATATGAATATATGACAGCAAGTTTGACATTAAAGAAATTCAAACTTAATTAGAATCATCATAACTTTGTAACGAGTTTGAAAGAATGAGGAAGCAATTCTTGTTAGTCGCACTCAGATGATGGCCTAACATTTGAATTCTTGTAATGCTGCACTCAGATGGTGGCCTAACATTTGAATTTTTGTAATGCCGCACTCAGATGATGGTCTAACATTTGAATTCTTGTTAGTGCCGCACTCAGATGATGGCCTAACAATTGAATTCTTGTAATGCCGCACTCAGATGATGGCCTAACATTTGAATTCTTGTTAATGTCGCACTCAAATGATGGCCTAACATTTGAATTCTTGTTAATGCCGCACTCACATGATGGCCTAACATTTGAATTCTAGTGAAACAGAAGTCATAGGAGACTTCAGTGAGTCAACAAACTTGACCAGAACAGTTGAAGAATGAGAATACAAAACTTGGTCTTTATTTTATGCTCCTAACTAGCTTTGGAATAGTATATATTTTACAAATTCAACAACCTAGGATACGAGACTTTCCTACTACAAAGCACAAAACAACAGTGGAAAAAAAGATAAAGCATAAGCGTTCTGGCACGGTAGCAGTAAATAGCTAGGGAAACAAAAGGCCAAAATTCACCTGCAGAACAGGTTCCTTAGCAAGAATCATACTTCCAGCCTGGTTAGATGGTTGAGCTTTCACAGGATGATTTTTGACCTGCACATCGAATTTTATTAATTCTTCCACTATAACATGGAGAACAAGCAAATGGTTGCCCATACAATTATCAGATTAGGCTCTACAAGAGAAACAATCTGACACAACTCAAATTACTATGCAGAAACTATAAGTTGCAATGAAGTGTTAGGAGTTACTTCTCCTTTATTGTTCAGGGCTACTTTTTCTTTTGTTTGTTATTTTCTCTTTTCTCCCTAATTTTTTTTTTAACAAGTATTTCATTCATCAAGAGAAGAAACCAAACTCAAAGATGGTGCTTGGCATTACATAGTCTGGCAACCCTCTAAACAAAAACAAAAAGAAGGGTTCCCATCTCTACTTTTTTTTTTCTTTCCTATTTTTAAGGCAAGAAACAGAGCTGACGGAAACAAGCAAACAAGGTACAGTTACCCAGCAGCGCATGATATCCCAAATGGTATGCATAGGAGCATCTGTTTTCAATCCCAAAGGATTCACATGAGTCCCCGATATGCGATATCCAGCATTGATTACAGCAGAGCGAAAGATAATTGCTGAGGGAGAAGTGCATTTCAGTGTTGCGGAGATATTGTGCAAACTCAGAAACAGAGGAATATCAGGTAATTCCTGCAAAAAATCACACTTCACTATTTAAGAATCCAATAAGAAGTCAAGCAGATCAGAAGCTCCCCTCCCCCAAGATAACCATTGAAAGTGTTTCTCCATCAATATGGCCTGCTATAAACAAGTGGTCACCAGGAACCACTGCTTTCCTCAAAGATTTTGTACAATGAGCATAACAGCATAAAAAGTAATGTCGTCACTATAATCAGGGTATATATGAAAACAGAAAATAAAAGTTTAAAAAACAGAAGTGACGATCAATTATAGGCAAACCACACCTCTGAAATTGCTGTCAGCACAGCACAGATTCGATCATAAGCTGGATACTGTTCCTTCATTGATTTCACATCAGCAAGTATGGCAGCTACCCATTCTTGATCATGGATGGGCGCAGACCATATCGGTCCACCCATATTGAATTTTTTTCCACAATCACTGCACTCTTGAGGAACAGCTGGGCCAAATCCGGGGTGGTATCTGAGGCTGTTATCCTAAAGAAGCTGAATTCAATATAAATGAGAGTATCCACTATAGTGTAAAAAAATATCTCATGAGGACTACTTATTAACAAATTCTATGTAGTATGAACAGAACCCATGATCTAAAGAAAAAAGGAGATGCCTTCTCCACTGCATGTGTAACTGTCTCGAGGTTTCCTACAACTTTCTCTCAACTAGCAGACGAACTATCATTCCGCCGAAGGAACCATTATTCTTAATCTTCACAATAGACCAAGAAACAAAGCAGGTAAGCAGTTTTAATTGTTTAAACAGTTCTAATATGTACAGCATTCTCTTTCCTATGATAGGACTTTCAAACAAGGTCAATTCATAAATCAAGTCAAGTACTATTCAAGTCCGTCAAAGGAAAAAAATAGGATTTTCATGATTCATCTACTTTGTTTGACGGTTTTGAATAATACTACTTAATTTGATTTATGAATTAACCTCTCTTTTCTCTTCAATTTCTCTCCATTCTTTCTCCTTTCACCCTTCTCCTCTTCTGCTAATACATCAAAAAGTAACAAGAGTTTAGGGGTGAGCAGACTGCAGGTTTTAGTTGGTCGTGATATGTATTCATTGAAACAAAATTTTAAGTAATGGATAGAAAAGATAATGACAGAAAATGCATCGAAGAATTATAGCAATTCTGCTTGTAAACTAACGCACTACAGAGAAATTTCCTTTCTGACCTACTAAAGCCAATGTCAGCACAATCAGCAGATGAATTTGAGCTAATAACTCATGGTAACAATGAACAATACCATGAAGTTTCAGGGATCTACATCTTTAGGAACTTCTTTCAACTATATCACCTATGTATCTAGGCCAATGTTTGAGTATGAGCTGCTCAGTCCAGCACAGGCAGTTGTACAAAGAAGATACAGCAGAGATTTGAATTGGATGCAAACCTTTGCGATAGTTCTTCCGACTGGCTGAAGATGGAAAGAATCACAACCAGTGCACTGATAGACATATGAGAGCTTCAGAGGAGTATTCTTCATAGCACTTGCTGAACTGTACACAATGAATTGAACTCTTTAAATACCCTGACAGAAACCTATGCAATATGGGCTAGCAGCTAAAGTATAATGGAGAAACTCGTACCTATAGATACGAACAAAAACACGTACATAGAAGTCCATCTGAACAGATAATACTGGAACAATATATCTTTTGTACCGATTTGCATGGCTCTGAAATAAAATAAGAAATAATAACAAAATAAAATTTAATCAGATGAATTGAAAATCATAATGGTAGAAAATTGTTATAGAGAAACAAAAACGATAGACTCCTGATACTCTCTTAAACACGACAGGAAGACGTGTAGAATGATAGAAATCACAAGGAGACGCCAGATATCAAGACATCTGACTTCTTAATAGGAACAAATAATTAAAACTTTTTTATTGAAAAGATAATGATAAGGAATAGACACGAAAGCTTCCACAAAGCAAGTACCTCGATGCAGGCAAGAAGGATCCGCAAAGCCATTTCATGGCAATATTTCCCTCTCAAAGGATAGGAGCCATATCTAGTTGCACAAGTAAGATTTGTTCAATGATGAATAAAGTTAGATAATGCCAGAAGCAAGGAGAAATATGTTGGTTACTTGGAATAGCATACTTCTCCATTTCCCCCACATAGCACTGCCAAATCAGTAGCAGTACACGTTAACATCCCCCCATCTGCAACAGATTGAACAGCAGAATCCAAGAACAGAGATGGTGATCCATAAGGATCAAGATCAACCTGCAATACAGTAAGCAGAAATACAAGAATGATAGTTCATTTGTGTAGATGAATTAGTCAAGCTTCTTTTTGAAGATATAACTAACTGGGAACTAGAAATTATCCTAAGTAATGTTGCTCATTACGGGCAACTACTAGATGCACCTCTACATAAAAGGTCATTTCCATTGAAGAATGTAAAAATTCAATAGCTTATGTTATAATCCTACCACATCAAATTCTTTGGGATGGGTAAGCATATAAACTCGAGCATCCGCAAGGTGGGACTCCAGCTTTGAGCATGCCACAGGACCATTGAATCTTATGTTTCTCCTGCAAGCTTCAACAGAGACTGCAAAGGGAAGAAACGTGACAATCTCAAATGGTGACAAAACACACCTTTATATTTGCAAAATCTGAACTCTTGATATCTCGTTTTATACATATATTAGTTTGTGGACAAGTTTAACAAGATCTATCATTTACTGACTACATAAGATGCTCTGAAAACTTTTTTCGCAAGATAAAGATCCTCTCATAAATAAATAAAATTTTAGGAATCCACTTTGTTCGACCCACCCAAGTTAACAAACCAGTACTTAGCATCAAATGAAGAAGTTCACACACATGTCTGACTACATAATAAGCATTTATTCTAATCAGATGCTCAGACTTAAGCTAAACCTTGTGAAACTATTCTACTGAAACATTCTTAATTCTCTTTGCTTTTTATGTATAACATTCTCCTATTTCTTTAATCCAACAGTGCCATAGCTTCTCTCCCTTTTCCTCATATTTTCTTTCCCTTGGTTAAGGAATGAGGGCAAGGTGCAACAAGACTTGCTAATTCGATGGAATCACCTTTATCATTGTCAAGGGCCACAACTTGACCAATTCCTTCTACTTCACGTGCATATCTTAAAGCCCTCAATCCAGAAGCTGAAAGAGCCTGTTAAATAAAATTGAAAAAACAAATCTTAATCATTGTAAATTTCTGCTTTTAAGTCTTACTGAAGACAGATTGAATAACCAGTAAGCCGTTAACAATCAACAGAAAGTGACCAAAAACCTCAAGAACTCGTGCTGGCTTCAGCTCTTCTCGATCTTTTTCCCGTAGATTTCTGGTCGGCGCCCCTGAGATGCTACATGGTTCATCCGAGGACATCTCTTCCAAGAGTTCATATCCATCATTGAATTTTCCATTATAGTGCACAGAATCAGCTGGAGGTTCCATTTCAGAAACTGATTCATCTGGTACTTTAGGGCCAGTCTTCACTCGTCTGTCCAACATTGATTCATGCTCCAGCTTGCGCTGTGATATAAAGGTCCTCAAAACAGCAATAGACATATCTCTATTATTCACCTGGTGTTAATAGATTTAAACTATCAGATCGTGATATCCCAAAGTGAAAAAGATGAGCTGCATTATGATGGCTACCACAATCCTTGAAGGTTCCAGCGTAAATTAAAAAGTAAAAAGGATACATACTCCTTAAGATGCAATTGTATATCAGTAAACACAAAAACAGAAAAGTAATTACATGCATTTTCTCTATTACCAAATAAATACCACAACTTATGTAATAGATTCACTTAATGCCCAAGGAGATGGCCGGGTTACTTAGGCATAGGAGTAACAACCTTGAAATCTCAGGTTCAAATCCTATTTACAACACTCATAACTTCAACACTAGTCCATTTGCTCCTTCATTGTTATTGGGTAGCTTTCTCCTATATCGGAGCTTGTGACAAGCTGACTGGTGGATTAGTCAAGGTGCAAACCATCCGGCCCAAATACCACAGCCATTAAAAGAAATCCAAAAACACTATCACAACTTAACCATGCTCTTGCTTCTGTACCACCAAAACCACACTTCCCATGTCGTGCCCTAAAAGAATGATTAAAATCTTTGTCCTCCGTTATTGATAAGAATTTACTTATAATAACGTTGCAAGTGAATGTAAATATTTTTAACAGTGACAATGTAGGGCAAACGATCATGTTCATCCTCAGTGTATTAAATACTCCGCCCTTGGTTCAGAAGAGTGTGCTTGAATGACCTTTTTGTGCATGTGGCCTCTATGTGAATTGACCTCTCTCTCCTGAAGAATGTGATGCCAGAGAGTCCATTGGAAAAATAGAAAGTCACCCTCTCTCCCAAATCTCTCACCATCTCATATGTTACACCACAAGAGCAGCTATTCAATGTCGTAGATGTTGCAACTTCTAGTGCCATACATTATATCTCTCACTTGAGACTTCTCAATATACAAAAAGTTTCTTATATGTTATAACCACTTTCAATAAGAAGTATACTTTCACAATCTCAATTGTCAAAACAGGTATGAGGTCAAAGGGCAGGTATTCATAGATAAGCGCCCATAAATCTTTTAATAATACCCATAACGAGATTGGAATGCCGTCCACCTAGTACAACAAAAGAAACAGAAGAAGCTATGCACAAGTAGGGGTGGCAGACGAGCGGGTCGAAAACAGGTTATGCAAAAAACGGATAAATTATCTGACCCGACTCATCTTTAACAATGATAAAAAATGGGTTAACCAGCGGATAATATGGATATCCATACTATCCATAGCTTCTTGAACATGATCACTTTTGGTAGAATTCCTAGTCTCCTAAACTTGAGGAACCCCAATTTGAGGCTTATAAACGTAAAAGCTAAACCCATTAGTTATCCATTTTCTAAATGGATAATATAGTTCTTATCCATATTTGACCTGTTTTAAAAGAGTTCATTATCCAACCCATTTTTAACTGGATAATATGGGTGGATAACTGTTTTCTTTTAACCATTTGCCACCACTACGCATAAGTAATGACCTCTTTGGCAAAACATCAAGCAACTATATGACATGATGATTGCAATAGTCACCTCACCAGCTATAAGCTACTTACAAAGGTCACAAAAAATGCCCACAAATGTATTGTTGGTTCTCGGCTAGAGAAGACACAGCAGTGAGGATTTCCCTGAATCTCTAATGCTAACCTGGAAGGCTATAACCAAGAATAATTGCAGCTATAGACTAAACACAATGTCTTATTCTTGCAACAGAAAATCACAAAACAATTTAAAATAATTTAATTGCTTGGCTATTCTGCCAGTTTGAATCCCAGAGTGGTACTCAATGCCCGACCTCTTAATTTGATGAAAAGATTTGAACTTCAGCAATATCTTTCATCTTAACTCAAGCTCAAAGCAGTGGCGGATGAAGCATATCATCTACGGGTTCAACCAAAACAGTATTTTCCGCACGGATTATAGATACATATGTGAAAAATCATTAAATTTTTGAACCCATAATTTCTAAAGTGTAATGGGTTCATTGATAAAAACCTAAAGGTTGAACCCATCAAACTTAAATCGTACATCTGGCTCTGACTTAAAGGCAATGACAATTCAATGATCATGTCGTCAAATTGATAATGGGAAGAAATCACACAAGCACATCCTTTTTCTTGTGAAACCACAAATGTACTTATACTCCATCCGTTCCATAAACAATGACACATTTTTATATCTTAAAACACTTTGACATGACCTTCTCATTTTACCCGTAATGAGAAGCTTTTACATCCGCACAAAGGTTATGATATGTTTAAGACCACCAATTTTAAAAGTCTTCCTTTCTTTCTCTTAGCCGAGTCAATCTATGTAACATAAATTGAAACTGAGAAAGTGCTACTACAATAGCATCGGCTGATGCAAGTGTTAATCAGAGTATATGCCCAAACTTACTACCTTCCCTTTGACCTCCACATATATAGTTAAAAAAAAAATTTACACATACTCTTTCTATCCCAATTTATGTGAAGCACTTTCCTTTTTCTTTGTATGTGATACATTTCTTCATTTAGAAATAATTAACTTTAAACTCCGCATGTTACACTTAACGAGACTATTTATATTTATAACCACACATGTCTGTGACTTGTTTTAAACCACAATTTTCACAGTGATGAGACGGAGGAAGTACTTATTTTTACCAATTTCGCACCCCACAATAACAAATAAGTAATAGGTCCAGCTATTGTATTTTACGCATTTAAAATCTTGAATTAAAAGTTCTAAAAAAAGACCTGGGTTTTGTTGTAAAAGACTTGATTTTTGGAATGCATAAGAATCTCAGCTTCTCCTTCTTTGATGATGGTGTAATCATTGAGGTCAAAGGAAGTGTCTTTCTGCTGCTTTTCGTCATCCCCTGTTTTCTCCTTGTCCATTGATGGATTGGGATTTTTCTGTTTTAAAAAACTTGAAGGGAGAATCGGTATACGCAGGGCGAACAACTTACCTTCAAGAACCTTAAACCCCTACTTCCACTCTCACTCTATGAAGAAAAAGAGAAAATGTAGAAATGGTACCTTTTGTTTGGGTAAGTTCAACATGGTCCTTTAGTTCAAATTGAATATAAAAATTTCCATTTGAATTTTTTATTTTCTGATTGAAGAGGTGATAATCCAAATTCAATTGAAATAATCTCGGATTGGATTTGATTTTTTAAGTTCGATTTTGAATAAATCGGTTAGAATATTTCGGATTTTAATTTTGAAATTATAAGTTGAGTTGTTTCTTTTTGACAAAAATGAACATCGAAACAAAGTATTCATATTAAATTGCCTAACAAATTACTCATTTTCGCCACAATCATCCAATAGAGTATTCAAGTAATAAAATTATTATCAACGAAATTATTCTATTTTTAGTAATTTGGAACACATCAATTTTTTATTTTAACTTTTTCTTTAATAATATTTTCAATATATCATTTCACATGATTAAAACTAAGCAATTTCGGTATGTCGTTATGAAATATTCCAGCAAATAATACTTTGAATGTCAATTAGAAAAGTAGCAGAATAAGAATATGTGTATGGTTTTCTCTCGTGAACGAGTTGAATTAAGAGTAGGAATTTTAGTTTATTAGGAAGTTGTACAGTAAAGGTTAAGTAGCTGAAGATATATCTTATTATTATTTGATATTAAGAGTAATACAAACTTTAGAGGAGAAACTCCGCCTTCTATCTAAAAAAAACTCTATTGCAATCCCCCCCTCCCCCTCCCCCTCCCCGAAGCTCTCTAAACACCTGTTGCATGTCTACATCAGACACGGAGATGGAGATGGAGATGGAGATGTCCACAATTTCCCCAAAACCTCCAGATATTGAATCTTACCCAGCATGGTAATCTTCTACATACGTTCAAAAATAAACTACTAGTAGGGGAAGAAGGGATTGACATTGAAATAAACCCAGCCCCGTTCGCGCTAGATAGCGCACCAAACAAGGCAATAGCAAATACCCAGGAGACTGGGTTGACTTGACTATCAGAGAAAAAAAGGTTGCGCTTCCCAAGGAGGATCTAAATTGCATATACCAACCATAAAAGTTTTCAATAATTATCAAACTACAAGGCAAAACAATTTTCCATCAAATAATAAAAATGAAAGTCCAAGAACCGTGCAAAGTGAATCAAATCTTTTCCCTAATTGATTTAGGAGCAGATTATTTTGTTGCAAAATTCCAAAAACATGAAAGCATGACATCTGCCCTACAAAATGGACCATGGTTTATATTTGGCCACTTTCTATCATACCAAAGATGGAAATCAAATTTTGTTGCAACGGAAGCCAAACAGACACTGACAGTAGTATAGCTCCGTCTCCCACACATACCAACTGAATTTTATGATGAAATTATACTACAAAAAATTGGAAATTCAATAGGAAGACTAATGAGAATTGATGCATGCACATCGGCTATCCCGATAGGACGTTATGCTAGACTATGTGTTGAATTGCCATTGCATCAACAGGTTGCACAAATTATTCTCATCACGGACTACAAACAACAAATAGTATACGAACGTCTTGACAAGGTATTTGCCAATGAACAGTGGATCCAGTTTTATTCAAATGCATCAATTATTTATTTACTTAAAACTCACTCGGACCATAATAATTGTTAGTCAATCTCATTCCTAAACAAAGTCATCAATACCTAAAGCCTTTCCGTCTTGAACCAATTTGGTATGGTCACCCTAACTTCCATAATATAGTAGCAAGTAGCTGGTCAAATAACTCTTTCACCAGTGCCACCCCAATCTTTAGAGACAAAGTTCTAGCCTAGAAAAAAAAAGTATTCGGTGACATCTTCAGAAACAAAAAACATATCCTTGCTAGGTTCGAGGGCATTCAACTATCTCCCTCGTATCCCACTAGTTCTTACCTCCAACAATTGGGAATCTCCCTAAAACTCGATTACAATAATATTCTAAAACTCGAAGAAGACTACTGGAAACTACGGTCTAGAATTTATTGATTAAATGACGGAGACGCTAACACAAAATTCTTTCAAATTATAGCTACCAACAGGAAAAGAAAAAAAATCTTCTAATTTAAGGATGATAACAACTCTTGGATAGATGACCCAACCATTTTGGATCATAGTTATCACTATTTCAAGAATGCTTTTACTACATCCCATAACAATTCGAACTGGAATAGCACTGAAAATGGACCTAAAAGTTTTAATCATATTGACCTCTCCTCTCTAGACAACCCCATCACTACTGCTGAAATTACTAAGGTATGCTTTTCTTTTAAACCTTATAAAGCGCATGTACCTGACGGCATGCGCCCTTTCTTCTTTCAAAAATACTGGGATACTGTGGGGCAATTAGTGATTCATTTATGTCAAGAAGCATTCAAAAATGGATCCCAAATGATATCAATGATATCTTTCTTTGCCTAATCCCAAAAATCCCTAATGCTAATAATCTAAAAAAAATTAGACCCATAGGTGTATCTAACACTATATACAAGATTATTATCACGCCCCGAACTTGGGGAGCGCGACCGACGCTCAACTGAGATATCCCAGTCAAGCAAGCCTACTTGATGCCTCCTACCCGAATTAACCTATGAATCAAGTGAAGGTGCATACCATTCATTGAACAATGAGAGGATTTCATAAATAACACGAATTTCATTGTCATTAGTTACTTCATTTATAATTCACAAAATACATTATATATTCATAGTTTAGAAGTGGAAACATGTGATATATCTACAACATTTCTAGTTTAATTTTTAAAATCACGATACAACCACACTATGTCTATGGAGCCTCTATCTGATACAAAAGAGTATTGTGATGGTGCCGGCAACAGGGCCCCGACTTTACCTCAAAACAATATATATAAGAGACAAAAGATACAAGACCCCGATATGAAGTGGGGCTCACCAAGTCAGCTGAGAAGAGGGTATACGCTATCACTGATCGATGTCGCCTGCTGAGGAACCACCTGCATCCATTAAAGATGCAGCGCCCCTGACAAAAGGGGTGTTAGTACATGTAGAATAATATTAGTATGTAAGACTAAACACCCTCTCAATGAATCGAGTAACAGTACAAGGAAACATGGAATCAATGAGAGCCTCAAACAATATTAGAGCATCAAGTTAAGAGAACAATAATTTTTCAAGTAAACATCGATATTTTTAAATTGGGGGATCTTTAGTACCGATACACCACCGTGCTTTTAGCATGGAGTCCGATCTCGGTCCGATCAGCTAAGTCATCTCACCCCGAGACATCCAATCACAATACCACCACGTGTGCGACATGGCGTTCAATCTCGGCCCGATTGGCTAAGCCGTCTCACCACAATGTCGTGTGGGTCTACATCACATTCCGGTAGCAATCATCTCATCCCAATTAAGGGAAAAAATCTCAACACATTAACCCAATCCCAATTAAGGGGAATAGTTATCCCTCAATCACTCATATACCGACATGTGTAGTTTTTGGGTTAGGTTATTTCAACCTACCCTTCCTCGGTGACTAACGACACTCCCAAAACATTTATTATATAAAGGAATTACGGCTCATTTCATAATCTTTGACACATCCTTTCATTTTATTGGCACTATTGACCACAAGTGTAGTTTTCTTTCTTGGCATGATGATCACATTTTATATTTCATACTCATTTTCAAGCATCCTCATAGATTATCAACAATAAGAGCATTTGGAATCAAGACTTTAAATTGTATATGGTCAAAATTGAGGAGCCCGATTTTGAAGTCTTAAATCGGGACTATGAGTTCGAGTCCGGGTGACTCGCAGTGGGGGTTGGACCCGGCTGAAGGATACATACTTTGAGGGAGCAAATCAAAGGCCTGGAGCAACCTACATCGAGGGCAGTACAATATCGAAGGCACTCAAGAAAGAGCAGGAGTTTCTCAAGGACACGTGGATCAGAGCATGAATTAAAGGATAAGATTTGTACGAAATGATACAGATTCGTACTAGATTGTTATACACCTGTGACAATAGAATTCTTTATCACAATTAGGAGTGTATTATATTGGGGTTTTACCCTCCTATATAAAGGGGACCTCAATCATTTGTAAGACACATTATTCACTACAATAGAATATTCTACTCTGCTTTTCTTGTTTACCGTGCTCAACAATTGTTCTTCAGCTTTATTGTTTTTACTTTATTGTTCATACTTCATTGCTCTTAGCTCACCTCGATGTCCCCAAGAAAATTGAGCTCGAGGTCCTTATTGCTTTAGCAACACTGGTTTGGTTCATCAATTCTTCTTACTTAAACTTAATATTATTTGTATATTCACTAGTATTAGAATAAATCACATATCTTTAAAACCACAAATCATATTTAATTGTTACTCCCATTTTTCGAGGTAAACAGTTTGGCGCCCACCGTGGGGATAAAGATAGTAGTGCTTATTTTAGTGCTAGTTTTTTGATAACACACGTTATTTTTCACACTTTTTCTTATCAAAGATTCTTTGATTTCAGGCTTAAACATGTCTAGCACGCATATACACCTATTCACAAGGACAAAAGTCTTGGAGAAAATGGTGGCATAGGTGTTGGTTTACCACCCATAAACCCTAAGGGAGTGCCAAATATGGAGCCAGTTGATATCAGTTCGCATAATGCTCTAAATACGGATGCAGGCACATACCCCGTAAGGAATACGCATAGGGAGGCCCGACCCGACAGCCAAAGAACACGAGGAATGGAAGGAGGAGTCAGCCTCCAGGTGATATTCGAAAAGTTGCAAGCCCATCAAGTCGCCATCGCTCAACTTCAGAGTCAGAATCAAACTCCAAATACAGCCGAACCAGTGAACACGCGGCGTGTTGAACCAGCGCTAGAGAGGCCCGATGAAAGTTGCTCAGGGACTGACCCCACAATTATGAAAATGCCCGAAGAGCTTGCCAAAAAGATTGAGACCGGAGAAAAGAAGATTAAAGAAAATGACAAAAAGGTGGAGACATACAATTCAAGGGTCGATCAAATACCGGGAGCACCTCCAATTTTATAAGGACTACTCGAAGAAGTTTGTGAAAAAACCATTCTCCCAGAGTGCGGCTTCGAAGCCCATCCCGAAGAAGTTTCGGATGCCAGATATCCTGAAATACAACAGATCCACTAATCCCAACGAGCACATCACCACATACACTTGTGGCATAAAAGGGAATGATTTGGAAGACGATGAGACTGAATCTATTTTGCTAAAAAAGTTTGGGGAAACTCTGTCTAAAGGTGCCATGATTTGGTACCATAACCTACCCCCGAACTCTATCGATTCGTTTTCCATGTTGGCAGACTCATTTATGAAGGCACATGTCGGTGCCATAAAAGTTGCAACAAGAAAGTCTGATGTATTCAAAATAAAGCAAAGGGAGAATGAGATGATGAGGGAGTTTGTATCCCGTTTTCAATCAGAACGAATGGAGTTACCACCAGTCTCTGATGATTGGGCCGTATAAGCCTTCACTCAGGGGCTAAATGAATGAAGTTCGATAGCTTCGAAGCAGCTGAAACAGAACTTGGTCGAGTATCTCGATGTGACTTGGACGGATGTGCATAACAGGTACCAATAAAAAATTAGGGTCGAGGATAACCATTTGGGAGTCCCCTCAGGATCAATTTATCCAAGCAGGATACTAGCAAGGGAGTCAGGAAATGCAGACAGGGGGTCAAGATGGAATAAGGAAAGATATCATCCATACGTCGAGGATCGAAGGAACATTTCATGGTGTAACATACCTCGGAATGATTGAAGAACGGATCGAGGTCAAAGTTCCTGGGGACTCATGAGCAAAACCTGGTTTGATAGGCACTAGGGACCCATAAAGGCACCCCGATTATCGAAATACAACTTCAGCATCGATGCCTTGGGGATCGTCTCAGCTATTGGAAAATTAGAGATACTAGATGGCATAAGCCTATAAGACCGATCCTTCTCAGAGGAACCCCAACTTGATGTGCAAATATCATGGTACTCATGGGCACATGACCGAAGATTGCAGGCAGCTCAAAGAAGAGGTAGCCCGGTTGTTCAACGAAGGGCATCTTCGTGAATTTCTCAGCGACCGGGCCAAGATCCATTTCCGAGAAAGGGATGCAAATAAGAAGAATGAGCCCAAAGAACCTCAACATGTCATTCACATGATTATTGGAGGAGTCGACGTCCCACAGGGACCTATATTCAAACGTACCAAGGTTTCCATCACAAGGGAGAAACGGACTCGGGACTACATGCCCGAAGGCACCCTCACATTCAGCGAGGAAGATACCAAGGCCTTATCTCAGCCTCACAATGATGCACTGGTAATTTCTATCCTTTTAAATAAAATTCAAGTTAAACATGTTCTCATGGATTCAGGTAGCTCGACAAATATTATCAAATCAAAGGTCGTGGAGCAGTTCGGGCTGCTTGACCAGATCATACCTACCTCTCGCGTCTTCAATGAATTCAACATGGAAAGCAAAATGACAAAGGGGAAATCATCCTTCCAGTCAACGTGGCCGGAACCATACCAGACACCAAGTTCCATGTCATCGAAGGAGATATGAGGTATAATGCTTTACTTGGAAGGTCGTGGATCCATAGCATGAGAGCAGTTCCATCAACCCTTCAACAAATGATGAAGTTCCCAACAAAGGGTGGTGTTAAAATAGTATATGGAGAGCAGCATGCAGCTAAGAAGATGTTTGCAGTACACGACCTGGCATCTCTATCGACAACCTCTACATCAGAGAAGTCAAAGGACAAACAGGCCGCCAAATAGCAATCACAGCCCATGACCTTGGTTGAGCCCGAGGGACAGGTGATCGACAAACATGTGGTCAATGACGAAGAAGAAGATTTCCTCGCCCCGAGCCTTCATTGCCCCCGAGGAATCGGACGCGACAAAGTCCACGATCGAAGAACTCGAGCAGGCTATATTGATCGAGCATCTTCCGGAACGAAAGGTATACCTGGGGACGGGGTTAACACCCGAACTAAGGAAAAGCCTCATTCAATTTCTTATCAATAACATCAATTGCTTTGCTTGGTCCCACTTAGATATGACAGGGATCCTATCGGAGATAACTACCCATCGACTCAGTGTCGATCCCAGATTTAAGCCGGTAAAGCAAAAGAGGAGACCCAGTCTGAAGTATAGCATGTGTTAATTAATGAAGAGTCCCTGAGCGCAAAGGACAATTTGATTTATTTACAGGAAATATTTGTGATCCTGAGGAAATACAACACGAAGCTTAGCTCGGATGAATGTGCCTTCAGGGTTGGCACATGTAAGTCCCTCGACGCCGCGACATGAAATCGAAACACCGAAATCAAGGCTATTGGGGGTATCACGATCAAAGATAGCGTAGAGTTCGTGCAAAGGTTAACAATCAAATGGCTACCTTGGGTCAATTCATTTCAAGGTCGTCAGATCGAGGTCACCAGTTTTTCTCTTCGCTCAAAAAGGAAAAGGTCTTTGCATGGACCCCGGGATGTCAGGAGAATTATAACGATATCTATAGAGCCCGCCTTTGCCTTATACCTCGAGGGCAGATGAAGAACGAGAAACAACACTTGTTCGAATGGTCGCGCAAAAACAAAGGATCAACCCCGGACATTTCGGAGTCGGTGACTTAGTTCTACGAAAAATCACCCTCGATACCACAAGTAAGGTACGATTTTATCCTTTTGTCCATTTTGGTTTAAAGATAACTCATTACAGATTTTGGATCGACGACATACGATCTCGGAGGCATCATTTTCTATACAAAGGCCCTAGGTTTTAAAGCATGCATTGCGCTCTTTTTCCCTTAGACCGGATTTTGTCCCAAATGGGCTTTACCGGCAAGGTTTTTAACGAGACAACAATTATGTGGTACCTAAGGAATGTTCAACTAGTATTTAAGGCATCTTTTCAATCAACCTCGAATATTGGGGGACAACACCCTTAGAGGTTATGTTTTTGAGAAAGATACTTCACGTCGAAGAGGGCCTCGATAGGAGAACTTTGTAATGGGCCAAATGGTAAAATGAACTGTATCCATATAGATTAGTTGAGCCCCAACGGCAAAACATGTACGCATGTATCAACTATTTAAAGAAAATTTCTGGGTATATCAAAAATACTTTGTATCTCAAAGAAGTTTACCGAGCTCTACACTTACAATCCTATGGGAAGCGGCTCAAGGGCCAAAACACCCCGAAATACTCAGGGACTGTCATTGACAGCCAATACATCCGATTCATTGAAAACTTGGACTCATAAGACATCAAGAGGAACCCCCTCAAAACAAAAGCCAAGGACAATATACTCAAGGATTAACTTTCTGAACAAATTCGGAAAAGTTATCGGGAAACAAGTCCAAGTGGCGTACCCGAAGGCTACGACCACACTAAAGACTACGGTCATATAAAGGCTACATCCAAAATAATGTGGCTCAAAGACATCTGACTTCCGCTATAAATTAAAGGCCTTCAACTATTGAAAAACCGGTTAAATTAGGCTATCCTCGGCAAAAGCAGAATATGAAGGGCTTCGATAAATTCAGCCCCCGAAAAATCTTAGGGCCTTAATAAATCCAGCCCTCGATTAATCCAATGGCTTCGATAACAACGACCTTCGAAAATACCTCAAGAGGGATCCAATTATGTTTACACAAGCAAATAATCAATAAGGGTCCGATACGCCAAACCTTTTAAAAAAACCAACGGGTACAAAAAAACACATGCTTTGGCATAACTGAATTTTCGCCGAGTCTTTTAGCTGAAATGAGGGAAAAATTTCATAGCCATTTTAAAAGGCCGAAACAGCCCAACTTAAAGAGCCTAAGGGCCAATTTTAAAAAGATCCTAAGGGCCGATATATAAGAGCCCAAGGTCCAACTTTGAAAGGCTTAAGGGACAAAAACTTATAGTTCGAGATTCCACTCTCATTTCGATCCGGACTCATGGTTCACAATATCCCGAGCTCACATCGGATCAATTTAAACTTAACTCAGAGATTATTATATCTATCGATGAAGATCTAAGGGTTTATAATACCCCAAACCTCAAACCAATCCTCGGACTAATCATTCAAATGAAGTCTTGCATAAATAAAGGCAATGTTAAATCCAGCACAAACCAAAAGCGAGATAAAAAATTCCCCTCGTATTTCCAAAAGATGATTACAGGAAATATTGACACAAGGGAGGCTTACAAAGAAACAAAATAAAGTAACCTAAAACTACTTCGGGGTCACATCTTTGGTAGCTGCATCTTTAGGAGTCGCATCTTCGAGAGCATCATCCTTGGGGACTTCATCTCTATCTCCTTCACTCTTAGAGCCACTAGCTGAAACATCCTCATTGGGGAGCATAACGGCAGCCTCTTCTTTCAAAATCTTCGCCGGTGCAATATCGGCTAAAAGATCGAAGCTGTGAGTATGTACCTCCTCGAGGGTTATCCTCTGGGATTGTCGCCTGGTATGTTCAAGAGTACTTGATAACTTAGCCTCCGCCGCAGAAGAGATCTCCTTTGCCCCAAATATTAGCTGTTTCGGCATCGGCTCGATATGAAGTCATGATTGCCTCAGCATCAGATTTGGCCTTGGCCAGCTCAGTAGCAGATCTAACTTTAAGCTCCTCGATTTTGAGGCCCTGAGCTAGGATCTCCTCCTTCATACCTCGAAGCTGGCGCTCGAGTGAAGCAAGTTGCTCTCTTAGAGTTTCCTTCTCAGAGGCGAGATTGTCCATACCCTGCCTCCACCCCAATGTCTCAGCTTCTTTCATCTTAAGCTCCTCCCCAAGCTGCACCTCCAAGTCGGCCATCTAATGAAACTGTGAAATTAAAAGTGTCAATCGCCAAAATAAACAGGTATGTAACAGACATTCAAGAGTTGTATTACCTTCTCAACATACTCGGCTCGACCTTGGCATGCCTGCGTCAACTCAACTTGTAGATCGTAGATCTCCATCTCTTTCTTAGCATAGAGGGCTTTGATGACGTCCCTCTTCTCCAAAGTTTTCTTAAGCTCAGCCTCACATCGAGCAAGATCGTCTCGGGACTTGGAAAATTCCCTTTTATGGAGCACCACAACCTTCATGAAAAAGGAGGAAAGATAGATTCAGAACATCTAAAACAAAGGCGCATGCATAAAAAATAGAAAACTCACTTGTTTAAAGAGTCTACGAGCCTCATCAAAAATGAAAGAAACATCAGGGTCAGGGCCATCTTCAAGTCTTGTGAGACATTCTCAAAAGATGCCATTCCCTTCATGGCTTGCTTCCACTTCATAAGACCTCATATTCTGAGCATCTTGGATTTGTCCCTCGGAGAACTCTGGGCCAGGAGGTGAATCATCCAGGTTGATTACCCTAAGTGATCCATTCGGGGCATTCTCTTTTATTTGAAGAGGCTCGGGATCAGGTCGTTCAGCCTCGCCCTCCAAATGATCTCCTAGGCGAGGTACCATCTTTCTAGTCGATGGTTTGGGGACTTTGTTTGAACTTCCTTCGGAGATTTATTCGGCTCTGGAATAAGCCTCATCAATCGCCACCGGCTCGATGGGCTTCGAAGAATCGACATTTTTTCTTTCACAGGTTACTAGCAGACAGTCATCATCTTCTTCTTCCTCCTGATCCCGAAGGCATTGGACCGTTTCCGGAGATAATGCTGCTATATCGGCCTTAGGCCTTCGAGACACGCTCTTCTTTGGCTTTGGGGTATTTTCAGATGACTTTCTTCTTCTTTTTCTTTCTTTAGAAGGCTTCGGAACCTCCACTTCATCAACCGGGGCCGGCCGCAAATCAATTGCATCTCCAAGACCTATATGAAATCGAGGTAAGTATCCCATAACAGAAGCAAAACCATGGTTTTTGGCCTCCTATCGACCCTTGGCCAGATCTCGCCAGCAATGCTACGAGTAAGAGGAGGCAGAGGCCAGTTTTGGACCCAGCCCTCGAGGTCTAGGACCCTACTAGGAAACCAAGTAGCGATTGTACCATCGTAAAGGGGTTAGACCAATGAAAAATATAAAGCCGGGAAAAAGAAAAGAAAGTAAGGTATAAACCTGCTGCATACTCACGTTTCATGTTCCACTCCTCGAGGAACGGTATCCAATCAGCAGGAATCATATCGGAGGTCCTGACTTGGATAAACCGGCTTATCCACCCACGGTCTTTGTCCTCATCGATACTAGATAAGAGAGATTTTAAGGATCGGCGTTACAATTTTATCAAACCCCCATGATAAAGTCGGGGACTGTACAATCTGATCAGATGATTGAGGGTAAAAGACATCCCCTCGATATGGCTCAAAAAGAACCTGATTATGTAAACAATTCACTAGAAGGAGGGGTAGATCTGGCCGAGCATCACTCGGTATAGTTGGTAAAAGTCAAGAATAACTGGATCTATGGGACCTTGAGCCGGAATTGCAGGACCCAACGTAAATGGGTAGGTATATACGCTCAAGTACCTGCTTTATATGTGGTGATGTCCTCCTCAGAGGAAGGAATCACTATTTCTTTATTATCCCATTTGCAATCCTCCTTTACTTGCCTGAGCTCGGCCTTGGTCACCAAACAAACATATCGAGACATGGGCTCGCATCGGCCTGGTGTCGAAACAGGTTTTTCGATTTTGAAATCGGATGTTATTTCACATGGCGGGGGAGTGGGGGGGGGGATGCACTCCTCGATACGAGGAGGCACTACCGACTTACTCTTGGTTGATCGAGAAGATGAAGAAGCTTTCTCTTTTTAGGAAACGACTTAGAAGTTTTAGCCATCGCAATACGGAAGATCCAACAAAATGAAGAGTGTTGATAGTGAAGAGATAGGAGAGTTCAAGGAAATTGAAAAAGGCTAATGAGACTTTGAGAATAATATGAGAATAAAGTTTGCGAGGATGTGAAATTTGTCTATTTACAGAGTTCATTTAAGCATGTTGGGGAAGCCAAATGGCCGACCGACAGCTGCTTCTAATTAATGATTTTGGGAATCGCACAAAATGCAACTTTTCAGTCGCTTCAACCGCTGTAATCACGATATTGGCATCAGGACCAAGGCATCAGGAATTAATGCGTCAAAAATCATAAAGGGCTGCCTATAAGTCGAGATCGAGCAGAATATCCACTCGATTACTAAGCCCAAGGGCTATCCGAGTTCGAGGAATTTCTCATTCGAGAACTGTGAAAAGGCCTAAGGGCTCCCCTTATTACAATTTCGAGCAAATGCTCGCTCGACTGCAAAGTCCAATGGCTTCCCGAGTTGGAGAAATTTCTCACTCAAGGACTGCAAAAATATTTGAGGATTAACTTTATTTCGAGATCTTGCTCGGGAATCACGATGATCCGAGTTCACACTTAATCTTAGCTCGAGAATTAATGAGAACCTTGAGGGGTATTATATTGATCAATTGAAAACCTAAGGGTTTATTATAAGCTCGGTATTAGGGCTAGTCATTGAAGTCATATAATCGAGTCTTTTACGAATAAAAACATAACAAAATTCAGCATGGGCCGAAAGGGATACAAAGAAACTTCCAAGAAATGATTACAAAGTATAACTACGACGCCTACGAAGGATACTTGCACAGGAACAAAGAAGAAAAAACAAAATCCAAAGAACCCAATCCACTTTTAAGACCATGTCCTCAAGAGTGTTGTCTTCGGAAGTCCTCTTCTCGGGGGCATCATTTCTGATCTTTGGAAACGTTTGTATAGGGCAGGAGGCCCTTGATAAACATAATTACATCTCCAGCAGCCGAGGTTGAGCATTCCGTTGAATTTTTGGGCCACAATACATTGAGAAAGAACAAGCAAAGGAAAAACAAAAAAACAAAAGAGGTTGCAAGATAAACGAGCAACAATCCAAAAAGTGTTCATCCTCGGAACTCTGTTTCGGTATGAGATGCAAAAGTTAGTAGATGATAGTGCCACATCATTCCATGGAAAGCAAAAGGAATGAAGCGTCATACCAGGTTGAAGTTAAAAGAGATGAGCAGCAGTGTAAAGTTCGCATATCTTCTGATACGGGAAGGATTTGGTGCCCTTCTCTCGCTGTCTCAGGCCGAAGCTTTGCAAAGGGAAGCCTTGGCGTAACTGGTAAAGTTGCAGCCATGTGACCTTATGGTCACAGACTTGAACCAAAAAAATAAGTGATTAAAGGAAGAGGTAAAGAAGGGAAAGGGCTAAAAGTAGGTAAAGAGGGAAGAAGTACAGTTTCGTTCAGCCAAGTAGCCTCCTATTTATAGAAGGCCGACGACAAGACCGGCAACGCAAGTGGACGACAAATGCTGAAACGTATTTGATGTTCTGGGGAAGTACACTGACATGACATCTCTGATCACTTCAAGTGCTTGCGTCATGGGCATGACGTCATCACGAAAGGTCCAGAAAAATTGAAGTTCTAATCGTTTCTTATCATCTTATTCTAAGAAATGCGGGGATTATCTGTATACGGTCAAAATTGAGGAGCCCGATTGAAGTCTTAAATTGGGACAATGAGTTCAAGTCTGAGCTACTCGCCAGACCCGGTTGAAGGATACATACTTCGAAGGAGCAAATCAAAGGCCTGGCACAACTTACATCAAGGGCAGTACAATATCGAAGGCACTCAAGAAAGAGTGGAAATTTCTCAAGGACACGTAGATTAGGGCATGAATTAAAGGATAAGATTTGTATGAAATGGTACAGATATGTACTAATCATTATATACCTACACAAATAGAATTCTTTACCACAATTAGGAGTGTACTATATTGGAGGTTTTTCCTCCTATATAAAGGGGACCCAATCATTTGTAAGATACATTATTCACTGCAATAGAATATTCTACTCTACTTTTCTTGTTTACCGTGCTCAATAATTGTTCTTCAGCTTTATTGTTTTTATTTTATTGTTCATACTTCATTGCTCTTATCCCATCTCGAGGCCCCCAAGAAAATCAATCTCGGGGTCCTTATTGCTCTAGCAACACTGGTTTGGTTCATTAATTCTTCTTACTTAAACTTAATATTATTTGTATATTCACTATTAGAATAAATCACATATCTTTAAAATCACAAATCATATTTAATTGTTACTCTCATTTTTGAGGTAAACAGGTATATGAGCAACAAAAGTCTTAAGCACATTGAGTTTTCTTTCCAAAATTAAGCATAATAAACATAAATTTCAAACATAAATTGAAGTCATAATATTTTGACACATAAACCATACTTGAATACATTCCTGTAAGAGAGCATAATATGATATGAGCAATTGAAATACATTTTGAGCATATAATTTTCGGCACAATACTTGTTTAAAATAACTGAATATGCTCGGAATGGCTGGGAACATGGGGATTAGGAACTTGAGCCAATCATACTTGAAGCGTACGAGAACATCATGGAATTTGACTCTACAAGGGAAGTTTAGCCAACATACCTCAGTTGAGCTTTACTTAGGTTACTACAGCGTCCAAACACTCCTAGCAATTTCAATCTATAGGAAAATGATAAAAATCAAATCATAATTAGAAGGATTCTCATGATATAAGTCTCTTGGGAATTTCGTCAAACACCTATTATGAAAATCGACTACAAGGCTTTACAATGGTAATCCCTTCCTCCCTCAACCAATTTCAACAAGAATCTATCCGAATTAGTTCAACAATCCCACATACTACCTCTTATTGGTACATGCATGGCCTATCTCCAACTCCACAACTTACTTAAACCCATAACAATTGCATGAAGGTTTTAGGACAAGGTCTCCCGGATAGTTGATGGTCTAGAGAGTGGTTCCCCTTGAATCTTCAAGGTTGGGGCAAGAATTGATGATCAAGGCACTTGGGGATTCCTCCTCCTCTCTCTCTCTAAAGCACTCCTCTTTCTTTAAAATAGTCGTTTAAACCAACCAAATTAACCCCAAAGTTGTTTGATAAGAAATGGGATCGAGTTATAAAAATAGAAAATTGGCCCTCTGAACTCAGCTATGCGGTTGCAAGGTGCACTGCAGATCAAGTCTGGGGTTTGCAAAATGGACTGCAGAAATTGTCCCGAAAACTAGACTGTTCGGGTTGGATCTGCGTCAAGTATGCAGTCCGCAGACCAGTTATGCGGTCGCATAACTCGCCGCTAAAGTCTCCCTTCAAAATTTTCATGCTGAACCTGCGATGGATGTGCAGCCCGCGAAAGGATTATCGGTCTCATAATGGACCGCAAAAAGACCTCCAAAATTGGCTTTGTTTTTGTTGCACTCTGTGGCAGATCTGCAGTCCGCGAAGTGGTTCTGTGGTCGCATAGTGGAATGCAGAAATGCCATGTTATGCAAAAATCATTCTTTTAAAGCCCCGAGTTCTAGGTAAAATTTTATGGAGCCTTACAATTATCACCAAAATTATTACCAATAGATTAAAGCCTTTCCTGAATACTATTATCAGCCTCTAACAATCTAGTTTCTTAACAAATAGAAAGGCTAGTGATTATGCTATTATCATCAAAAGCTTATTCTCAAAATGAACAAATATCATGGTAAGAAGCATAATATGATCCTTAAAATAGATTTAGAAAAAGTATTTGACCGTTTAGAGTGGTCTTTTATTCATAGAGCCCTTGCCTATTTTAGGTTCCCACCAATATTTCTAGGCTTATCATGAATTGTGTAACGACAAGTAGGATGGATGTGCTTGTCAATGGATCTAGAACTAGTTTCTTTTCCTCTAGTAGAGGTATTAGGCAAGGCAATCTTATGTCCCCCTATCTATTCATCCTTTGCATGGAACTATTATCTACTTTAATTAACCACAAAGTCGTCAATAGTATTGGGACCCGATTACGATTGATAATATCAATCAACAGTTATCCCTTTTTTTTTTGCGGATGACCTTACCCTGATGGCAAAAATTAATGATAAGTTTGCCAACACCATTAAACAGTACCTTGAACAATTCTGCACTCTATCGGCCAAAATATAAAATAAGGCAAAATAAAAAATTATTATTTCAAAAAACTACCCCAAAGATACTGCTTTTAGCCTCTCTAGCCTTCTCAACATTAATATTAGCCATACCTTTGGAAAATATCTAGGTTTCCCTATTACAAATTGAAAACCTAGGGCAACAAACTACCAATAATATTCTTGATAACATGCTATCCCGCCTGGCTGCTTGAAAGACAAACTACCTTTACATAGCTGGGAGAAGCACTCTTGCCTCCTCATGCCTTAACTCATTCCCTAACCATGTAATGCAGTACCCCTTGCTTCCCTCTAAGGTTCTCAAAAACATAGATAAAATCCAACGCAATTTCATATGGGATACTAATGACATTTCTAAAAAGCTTCACCTTATTAACTGGGACACCATCTCTAAAGATAATAAGGATAGTGGATTGGGTATCCGCTCCCCCAAAGATAAGAACACAGTAAACCTAGCCAACCTAACTTGGAGACTTCTCACATACCCAAACCCCTTGGGCAAAAACAATCATAGGTCTTCATGGATCTAGGAATAACCTTAAGTCCTTGTCTTTCATTTGGAATAGCATAATTCACGGATGGAATATTTGCAACAAGGGAATCACTTGGTTGCCCAAAAAACGTCAAACCTTAGTGTTTGGAATAGCCAATAGTTATTCAAAATGTCACATCTATGCCAATGCATTAATGAGCCTCTAACTCAAGCTGACATAAAACTCACCATTAGAGATATCTGGGTAAATGACAATGGGGACCTATTCAAACTTTCTATGACACTTCCCACAACTTTGAAAGACAAAGTAACAGCTATCACCCCAAATACGAACAACATTGACATCCCCATTTGATCATTCAATACCAATGGCCTGTTTACTACAAAGACTTGTTACAATTAATTAATTTTCACACTTCAAAAAACAAGTATTTTAGTTGGATCTGGAACCTACAATGTCGGAACAAAATTAAGTTCTTAATTTGGAAATGCTTTCATGGTAGACTGCCCTGTAGAGCTTACTTAAGCCACATTGGGATAAATGTGATGATGTCCATCTCATTGAAGAAGTATTAGGCATGTGCCTAATAAGAGTTTTCTTTGGTTTGGTAGCCAACCTTGTTGACTTGGTTTGGTTGGTAGCCAACCTTGTTGAATTAGTTTGGTTTGGTAGCCAACCTTGTTGAATTGTGAAAAGTGTGTGTAAATTGTCAAATATTGTAGGCTTTAGAGGGTGAAGCTTTGGCTATAAAAGGAGAGCTTCAACTCTCATTTCTTCACACCAACAAAGAGAGAAAGAAAGAGTGAGGTTTCACAGACAAGGTATAAGAAAATAGTCTGTGAGGAAAATAGAGAGTGAGCGATATTGTAGTGAGGTGGGAATATCAAAAGAGGGTTATTTCTTTTGAGTGTTGTAGTGGTCTTTGGAGTATTTATCTCCGACCTACAAAGTGTAAAATTCCTTACTATAGTGATATCAGTTGCTCCTCTCGGGGTCGTGGTTTTTTCCCTTATTCAGAAGGGTTTTCCACGTAAAAATCTTGGTGTCATTGTTACTCTTTTATTCTTGTTAATTACCGTATCTCGGTGCTACATTATTATTCCGCTTTATTACCGTGAATATTATTTTGGTAAGGGGTTTATTCCCAACAACTGGTATCAGAGCACAGGTTCTGCTCGTTCACTGAAATACTATTCACTGTCGGTAGTACTATACTTGGTGAAAAATAAAAATGTCCGGAGTAAAGTACGAGGTAGCAAAATTCAACGGAGATAACGGTTTCTCAACATGGCAAAGAAGGATGAGAGATCTGCTCATCCAACAAGGATTACACAAGGTTCTAGATGTTGATTCCAAAAAGCCTGATACCATGAAAGCTGAGGATTGGGCTGACTTGGATGAAAGAGCTGCTAGTGCAATTAGGTTGCACTTATCAGATGATGTGGTAAATAACATCATTGATGAAGACACTGCACGTGGAATTTGGACAAGGTTGGAAAGCCTATACATGTCCAAAACGCTGACAAATAAATTGTACCTGAAGAAGCAGTTATACGCCCTACACATGAGTGAAGGTACGAATTTTTTGTCACATTTAAATGTGTTTAACGGACTAATCACACAGCTTGCCAACCTCGGAGTGAAAATCGAGGAAGAAGATAAAGCCATCTTGCTATTGAACTCGTTGCCATCTTCGTACGATAATTTGGCAACAACCATCCTGCACGGTAAGACTACTATTGAGTTGAAAGATGTCACATCGGCTCTTCTACTCAATGAGAAGATGAGAAAGAAGCCTGAAAATCAAGGACAGGCTCTCATCACAGAAGGTAGAGGCAGGAGTTATCAAAGGAGTTCGAACAACTATGGTAGATCCGGAGCTCGTGGGAAGTCAAAGAACCGATCCAAATCAAGAGTCAGAAATTGCTACAACTGTAATCAACCAGGTCACTTCAAAAGAGATTGCCCAAATCCAAGGAAGGGCAAAGGTGAAACCAGTGGCCAGAAGAATGACGACAACACAGCCGCCATGGTGCAAAATAATGATAATGTTGTCCTCTTTATAAATGAGGAAGAGGAATGCATGCACCTGTCAGGTCCAGAGTCGGAATGGGTGGTTGACACAGCGGCATCTCACCATGCCACACCGGTAAGAGATCTTTTTTGCAGATATGTAGCAGGTGATTTCGGCACAGTGAAAATGGGTAACACAAGTTACTCAAAGATTGCGGGGATTGGTGACATTTGTATCAAGACAAATGTCGGATGCACATTGGTTCTAAAGGATGTGCGGCATGTACCTGATTTGCGGATGAACTTGATCTCGGGAATTGCTTTAGACCGAGATGGATACGAGAGTTATTTTGCAAATCAAAAGTGGAGACTCACTAAGGGATCATTGGTGATTGCAAAGGGAGTTGCTCGTGGCACGTTGTACAGGACAAATGCAGAAATATGCCAAGGTGAATTGAACGCGGCACAAGATGAGATTTCTGTAGATTTATGGCACAAAAGAATGGGTCATATGAGCGAGAAGGGATTGCAGATTCTTGCCAAGAAATCACTCATTTCTTATGCCAAAGGTACAACTGTAAAACCTTGTGACTACTGTTTATTTGGTAAGCAGCATAGAGTCTCATTTCAGACATCGTCTGAAAGAAAATTGAATATACTTGATTTAGTATATTCTGATGTTTGCGGCCCAATGGAAATTGAATCAATGGGCGGTAACAAATATTTTGTTACTTTTATTGATGATGCTTCACGAAAATTATGGGTTTATATTTTGAAAACCAAAGATCAGGTGTTTCAAGTTTTCCAGAAATTTCATGCTCTAGTAGAAAGGGAGACGGGTCGAAAGCTAAAGCGCCTCCGAAGTGACAATGGAGGTGAGTACACTTCAAGGGAATTTGAAGAGTATTGTTCAAGTCATGGGATCAGACATGAAAAGACAGTTCCTGGAACCCCACAGCACAATGGTGTAGCCGAGAGGATGAACCGCACCATTGTGGAGAGGTGAGAAGCATGCTCAAAATGGCTAAACTGCCTAAGTCATTCTGGGGTGAAGCAGTTCAGACAGCCTGTTACCTGATCAATAGGAGTCCATCAGTTCCGTTGGCATTTGAAATCCCAGAGAGAGTTTGGACCAACAAGGAGGTGTCCTACTCGCATCTGAAGGTGTTCGGTTGCAGAGCTTTTGCACATGTACCAAAAGAGCAGAGAACAAAGTTGGATGATAAATCTGTTCCCTGCATATTTATCGGATATGGAGATGAAGAGTTTGGGTACAGACTGTGGGATCCTGTAAAGAAGAAGGTCATCAGAAGCAGAGATGTAGTCTTCCGAGAAAGTGAAGTTGGAACTGCTGCTGATATGTCAGAAAAGGCGAAGAATGGTATAATTCCTAACTTTGTTACTATTCCTTCTACTTCTAACAATCCCACAAGTGCAGAAAGTACGACCGACGAGGTTGCCGAGCAGGGGGAGCAACCTGGTGAGGTTATTGAGCAGGGGGAGCAACTTGATGAAGGTGTCGAGGAAGTGGAGCACCCCACTCAGGGAGAAGAACAACCTCAACCTCTGAGGAGATCAGAGAGGCCAAGGGTAGAGTCATGCAGGTACCCTTCCACAGAGTATGTCCTCATCAGTGATGAGGGGGAGCCAGAAAGTCTTAAGGAGGTGTTGTCCCATCCAGAAAAGAACCAGTGGATGAAAGCTATGCAAGAAGAGATGGAATCTCTACAGAAAAATGGCACATACAAGCTGGTTGAACTTCCAAAGGGTAAAAGACCACTCAAATGCAAATGGGTCTTTAAACTCAAGAAAGATGGAAATGGCAAGCTGGTCAGATACAAAGCTCGATTGGTGGTTAAAGGCTTCGAACAAAAGAAAGGTATTGATTTTGACGAAATTTTCTCACCTGTTGTCAAAATGACTTCTATTCGAACAATTTTGAGCTTAGCAGCTAGCCTAGATCTTGAAGTGGAGCAGTTGGATGTGAAAACTGCATTTCTTCATGGAGATTTGGAAGAGGAGATTTATATGGAGCAGCCAGAAGGATTTGAAGTAGCTGGAAAGAAACACATGGTGTGCAAATTGAATAAGAGTCTTTATGGATTGAAGCAGGCACCAAGGCAGTGGTACATGAAGTTTGACTCATTCATGAAAAGTCAAACATACCTAAAGACCTATTCTGATCCATGTGTATACTTCAAAAGATTTTCTGAGAATAACTTTATTATATTGTTGTTGTATGTGGATGACATGTTAATTGTAGGAAAAGACAAGGGGTTGATAGCAAAGTTGAAAGGAGATCTGTCCAAGTCATTTGATATGAAGGACTTGGGCCCAGCACAACAAATTCTAGGGATGAAGATAGTTCGAGAGAGAACAAGTAGAAAGTTGTGGCTATCTCAGGAGAAGTACATTGAACGTGTACTAGAACGCTTCAACATGAAGAATGCTAAGCCAGTCAGCACACCTCTTGCTGGTCATCTAAAGTTGAGTAAGAAGATGTGTCCTACAACAGTGGAGGAGAAAGGGAACATGGCTAAAGTTCCTTATTCTTCAGCAGTCGGAAGCTTGATGTATGCAATGGTATGTACTAGACCTGATATTGCTCACGCAGTTGGTGTTGTCAGCAGGTTTCTTGAAAATCCTGGAAAGGAACATTGGGAAGCAGTCAAGTGGATACTCAGGTACCTGAGAGGTACCACGGGAGATTGTTTGTGCTTTGGAGGATCTGATCCAATCTTGAAGGGCTATACAGATGCTGATATGGCAGGTGACATTGACAACAGAAAATCCACTACTGGATATTTGTTTACATTTTCAGGGGGAGCTATATCATGGCAGTCTAAGTTGCAGAAGTGCGTTGCACTTTCAACAACTGAAGCAGAGTACATTGCCGCTACAGAAACTGGCAAGGAGATGATATGGCTCAAGCGATTCCTTCAAGAGCTTGGATTGCATCAGAAGGAGTATGTCGTCTATTGTGACAGTCAAAGTGCAATAGACCTTAGCAAGAACTCTATGTACCATGCAAGGACCAAACACATTGATGTGAGATATCATTGGATTCGAGAAATGGTAGATGATGAATCTCTAAAAGTCTTGAAGATTTCTACAAATGAGAATCCCGCAGATATGCTGACCAAGGTGGTACCAAGGAACAAGTTCGAGCTATGCAAAGAACTTGTCGGCATGCACTCAAACTAGAAGACAGTGCTACCTCCTCTGGATGAATGAGACTGGAGGGGGAGATTGATGATGTCCATCTCATTGAAGAAGTATTAGGCATGTGCCTAATAAGAGTTTTCTTTGGTTTGGTAGCCAACCTTGTTGACTTGGTTTGGTTGGTAGCCAACCTTGTTGAATTAGTTTGGTTTGGTAGCCAACCTTGTTGAATTGTGAAAAGTGTGTGTAAATTGTCAAATATTGTAGGCTTTAGAGGGTGAAGCTTTGGCTATAAAAGGAGAGCTTCAACTCTCATTTCTTCACACCAACAAAGAGAGAAAGAAAGAGTGAGGTTTCACAGACAAGGTATAAGAAAATAGTCTGTGAGGAAAATAGAGAGTGAGCGATATTGTAGTGAGGTGGGAATATCAAAAGAGGGTTATTTCTTTTGAGTGTTGTAGTGGTCTTTGGAGTATTTATCTCCGACCTACAAAGTGTAAGATTCCTTACTATAGTGATATCAGTTGCTCCTCTCGGGGTCGTGTTTTTTTCCCTTATTCAGAAGGGTTTTCCACGTAAAAATCTTGGTGTCATTGTTACTCTTTTATTCTTGTTAATTACCGTATCTCGGTGCTACATTATTATTCCACTTTATTACCGTGAATATTATTTTGGTAAGGGTTTATTCCCAACAAAATGTAGATCCTGTGTGCACAGTGTGCAAAACAAGCGAGGAAATCATTAAGCATATCTTTCTTGAATGCACCATTGTGAGGGATTTTTGGAGCAATTTAGGTATAGACCCCTGCACCTGGGCTAATGATGATAACTGGATCCTTAGTATTCGCGATCTTAACGTTACCCTTATGAATAGTATTATTAACTGGACCAATGCCTTTACTTTTGCTATATGGAATATTTTGACCAATAGGAATAAAAATATTCACGAAAATATATCATACGCGCTTCACTTAAGCAATATTTTTAAATTAGCTGTGGAATACAAACTTCTTGCGGAGAAGGAAATCATCCCTCACAATAAAAAGCCCATTGTTGTAACATGGCACAAACCATCACATGGATTTTACAAGCTCAACATTGATGGTTCCTTCATGGAAAACTCGTCTATTTGTGGCTTTGGTGGTCTCTTTAGGGATAGCAATGGCCACTGGATACTGGGCTTTAAAGATACAAATTATGGATCACCACCACTTCAAACTGAACTGTTGGCCCTAAAAGAAGGAGCCCTAAAAGAAGGACTGCGTATTGCTCATGAACAAGGCTACAACACCACTGGAAGTTGAAACTGACTCGACATATGTCATTAATGGTTTGGATCATGGCAATACTATATTTAACACTGTTATTCACGAATGCAGGTTGTCAATGCTCTAAGTGAAGCTCCAAATGATCCAACACAACTTCAGGCAAGCTAATGGGCATGCTCGCAAGCTGACAAGGAATGCTCTCCAACAGTCCAACGGCAGGTCTGAAGTATTTATCACAACCTCCACATTTTGTTACCAATGTGTTAAACTCAGATTATGAAGGAACTGTTTATCTAGTTAAATATCTTAGCAATGATGTTTGCACTAAGCTTGCATCTCTAGGTAATCCAAATGTCCTTAGGGACATGTCTAAGTACTGTAATAGCCAGCTTAACAATGTCCATATGGACCTATATGTAATGGTTTAAACCATATTCCCTAGTATTAATATATAATGATCCCTGTTTATCCAAAAAAAATAAAAAATTTGAAGAGATATACCCTTAAGAGATTCACTATTGTAATATTATATATCTAGAGGCGGATCTAGACTTCTTATTTTATGTGTTTAATCTTTATGTTCTAGTCACTCAACTCACTATATTCTATGTCCAAAAAACTGGGTTCATATGAGCACAATACCTATGTTTTCCATCCCCCACAGATTACACTATGAGGAATTCTAAGAAAACAACACAAAGTATTAAAAGTCGGGCATATTAATTAGAATCTTGTGTAAAATATTCTTACGATTATGTCATTATTGTAAGGAACTCTCTCATCTTGTCAGTAACGCTCATATTTGTATGTGAATCACAAATATGTATATATTATTTATAAATACTTCTCATAGCGCTAAAAAAGCTAGAAAATATAAGATGTACAGTAGAAAGTGCCTAATTGACTTGTTTGCAAACATGGGATTTTACATACATCTAGAAGAATAATCGGCCTCTTTATTATATTTCAGTGTCAATTTCAATTTGCTCTGTTCTGCAATTTCCTTGTTCGGCTTGGAACCAACTGCTGATGGCATCTTTGTTCCAAGACTTCTGCATTGCCAACTTGGGAGCACTTCTCCCACCTTTTAACTTGTATTTGATTTATGAAAAGTACTGAAAATTATAATTGAGAAATACACAATTTTTGGAGACCAAACAAATTTCATATTGTCATTTTCTTGTAATTCACAATAACTTTACAAAGCCATCAAACAACAAGGCAATAGAACACACTTTTTTAAGAACTTCATTTTCCGGGGACGAAGTTTGTGGCATATGCCCAAGCATTATTGTTAACGGGGTCTGCAAGATGGTCAGCAAGGTTCTCCAATGGACCCTTTCCAGTGACGATAGCTTGAACAAAGAATCCAAACATGGAGAACATAGCAAGTCTGCCATTCTTGATTTCCTTTACTTTAAGCTCAGCAAAAGCTTCCGGGTCATCCGCAAGACCCAATGGATCGAAACTACCGCCAGGGTAAAGTGGGTCAACAACCTCACCAAGAGGCCCACCAGCAACACGGTAACCCTCGACGGCTCCCATCAACACAACTTGGCAAGCCCAAATTGCCAAGATGCTTTGTGCGTGGACCAAACTTGGGTTGCCCAAATAGTCAAGTCCACCCTCACTAAAAATCTGTGATCCAGCTTTGAACCATACAGCTTCACCGAATTTGACACCGTTACGGGCTAAGAGCTCAGGAAAGACGCAACCAAGAGCTCCAAGCATGGCCCATCTGCAGTGAATAACCTCTAGCTCACGGTTTTTGGCAAAAGTTTCTGGATCGGCCGAAAGTCCAGCAGTATCCCAACCATAATCACCAGGAAATTCACCAGTCAAGTAACTTGGGGAGTTACCAGAGAATGGACCCAAATACTTGACACGATCAGGACCGTACCATGGGCTACCCGAGGAGACGGGCTTAGCCTTGATAACAGTCTTTCTCATGGTGACTTTTCCATTTCCAATGATTTCATAGGAAGATGGTGAGAGTTTTACTGCCTTTCCGGCAAAAGAAGGGGAAGAAAGAGACATTGTAGCAGCTGCCATTGTAGAAGGAAGATAAGAAAGTAGTCTTGACTGCAGCTACTACAGAAAAAGAAGAGTTGATTTGTTGCTTGAGTTTCATATGCCTTGCATCAAGTGCATATAAATGACTCAGAAGGACCAAAGTCCTTATCCTAGAATATCGTTATCCATTTTCTGATTGGTGGATGACAAGTTTAACTTGGTTGTCCATTTGACAAAGTTCAGCACCATTAAACATGACTAGATTTTTTCAGATACATTTTGTCTAAAAAATCTAACCCAATACAAATTTCATCTGTCACCGCCAATACTAAGTTGCCACGTTTCATAGTGGATTATTGCGGTATCCAGTTGACCAAGAGCGCATATATTAGAGCAACTCATGGCCATGCATGCAAGAGTTCACACACTTCTGTTTGGCTGGCTATAAAATAATAGGACCATTACTTGTATGAGTGGTGTATATATCTCTTCATGAGACAAAATAAAAATAAAAATAAAATAAAAACTTGAAATTTAGATAATGCAAGTCCAAGTGTCCCAACAGCTAAGCTCCCATGGTTAACTGGGGTTTGTTTGACTAAAAATATAAATCCTGGTTCAAATAATTAAATTTATGTAAGCAAGGGTTAATCTTAGCTAATAATAATGTTCCCAGATCTTAGTTTTAAAAGAAGCAATTAATATCATATAGATTTGGACGGACAGTATTGGTAACACATGATAAATGTTCTGGAAAATCAGGAATAGTAATGTAGCATATAATATTCCTTGAACAACAATAAATGATATTTGATTAAATAGGAGGAATGATTCTTTTAATAAAGGGTAGAATAAATGAACCTTCCACCTGACCATGATTGATAGACAAATCCTCGAATGATCGAGGATTTCTCGGATCTGATGGTAAAGTGTAGACAAAAATTTCTGTGAAAAGGTGATCTTCGTATCAAGTGAGAGCCGATTTTGTTTTAGTCAAAGTGTCTTTTTTACAAAATGAATATCACATGCCCCCTATCATTGTCTCTTTTTATTTATTTATATGGGACATGTTACTAGAAAACCCTAATATTACAAGTGCAAAGAATATCCACTAGAATATACTCTTTAGTATCCTATCTGACCTCAACCTCGGCCCTTGTTGACACCTCGGCTGCGGCTCTGGTCCACTCTTCGACCGCAGACTATGCTGCTTCTTGGACCAACTTGACAAATAATGATTTGGGGATGTTTCCCTCAAAGCTATCTTGGCCTAAATATTCTAAAGACAGATTTTGACCCATACAGGATTAAGGTATAACTTGTAGTGGAGGTGAAATGTTTTCTTTTTTTGAGTTAAAATAAGAGCTGTCTTACCATTAATTGAAGTAGTGAAGTGACTAAACCCTGATTATGGATATAAAATGGCTTGTATGCAACTAAAAGTAATGTTATGGAAATTAATTTAATTTACAGCATCTTAAAGCTGAATGGACTTTCGGTCTCCACATATATTGCTCATCAACCATTAGTTATGATTTGGCAAGGAAGTATTAATTAAATGAAGGTTCTTTAAGACCATCTGCTATTGTATAGGCTATTGTTATCGGGTGAGATTTTATCTTTTCTTTATATTGCATGAGCTTTGACTCGAAAAATTCATTCTTTTGATGTAACGGATAATCTTTGTAGGAAGAACTAAAGCGCACAAGCAAGACAATCACAAACAGTACTTCAAGTTAATTATCATCATTTGTCTTACGTTGCAATGATTAATTAGTTTTTAAAAAAAAGTTATACGGTAAGATATTGCTTTGCTTCTAATATCTTGCATCAACATTTCTACTCCAATTATACAAAAAATTCCACAAAATTGATGAAATAAACCAATAATTTAGTTAATAAAGGCACAATTCCATGCTGAAACAGAATATATTGGTCTGTCATGCCAACATATCATCAAACTTCCTTTTTGACTAATTATCTTGTAACCATCTCCACCATAAGCTTCTACCAATCTCTTGGCATCTTCCATAATATCGTACCATAATCGCACGGGTCTAAATCCTCCACGTGTCAATCTCACAATCCACTTCCCAAATCTTTCATGCCTTTCCTCCCTTTCCAATCCTTCACATGCCACCATATTTTCTATTTCCTTCCCTAGCATTTGTTCCACTGCTACCCTCTCTTCACACAATGAACAATTAGACCCTTTAAATGTGGTATCAATTGAATCAAATAATGCACTATAATAATGCAATCCTTCCACAAACCTATCCACTAGTTTGCTCAAATTGTGGTCAGCTTCTTGTTCCACTAGGATCAACACTTTTGGTGACAAGGAATGCAACATTGTTAAAAATTCACTCATTCTTTTGCAATCTTTGACGTTATTATTGTTGTTGTTCTTGTTTAGGTTGAACTGTGAATTGATACGATCGTCTTCAACCAATAAGACGTGGAGATTTAGTACTGATACGAATGCTAATGACTCACCTGCTTTTACCTTGAGCATATCTAATGTTAGCTCCCTGAGATCAACATTCAAAGAATTGAATTGAAAGGAAATGTCTAAGGCTTTAGCTTCTTTTTTAATCCTTGATGCCATTTCTTCTAACATGGCCTTGTTATTGTTCACACAAGTAATCTTCAAATTGGGAGTTTCATTTGGTAAATTAACAATATTTTTTAGGAAAGGTATCCACAATTTTGTGTCTCCAGAACCCAAATCGACAATATGGATTATACGATCCTCAGACATGGCTTGGATCAATACCCTGTTAATTACTGCATATGCAAGGCCCAAATATGGGAAGGCTTTAGCAAAGATGATTCGAGACTGATCGAGATCGACAATTCTACTAGGTACCTACAACAAAAATGGATCACTTTTAACAGTAATTATTCAATTATAATAAGTTATCCCTGTGTTCCATTTTATATATTAGTACGAGGGTCAAACTATTTAACTTCTGATTTGAATATGGACATATGTTCTTTAAGCTTCTTGAAATAAAATTAACATATTTAGAAACTATATAAAAAGTAATACTCCCTCCGTTCAATTTATGTGAACCTTTTCGGAGCATAATAGTCAAATTGATTATTTTTTGTGTGAATTCGGACACAATATTTTCAATTAAAAATTTTAAAATATAATTTATATATTTAGAAACTACATATAAAGTATTATAAGTCACAATAGTTAACAATTTTAAATATTAAGAAAATTTACAAAAATCTTGGTCAAAGAAAACCTTGTTTGACTTCCCAAATAGTAATAGGCTCACATTAATATAAGTCACAATATTCAATACATCAAAAATATATTTAAAAGAAAACCTTAGTAAAAAAAATCTGCTTTCTCAACTCAAAAATAGGTATAGTACCACGTAAAAAAAATGTAAGAACAGGGTAATTGCCGGTACTTTATTTTCTCAATTCAAGTATTACCGGTACTCCATGATTTAAGGCCTTGTAGATGCCAGGCCAGCGCTTGACAAGACGGATGGCTAAGGACGAGGCGAACCAGGCGGCTAGGCGCTGCATGGAATCACCGGTGATCGATGCAAGTTGGAGAATTTGGGACAGGCACGCGTCGGCGTGGTGGAGATTACCGGTAGAAGCATGATTAGCGCAAGTGAGCAGTAGTTGGATTAGTTTGACGCCTCGTTCTTTGGGGTTTAAGGCATCCGTAGAAGCATCAGTAGTGGTAGTGGTACTGCTGGTGGAAGACGATAAAGTAAGGGACAAGGTAACGTCTGGTTTTATTGCTGGAGATGAAATATTCATGATGAATTTCTTGCAACCAACGTTCAAGATGAGGACATTAATATTTGAAAGGGTGCATTATGCCACTCTCAATTAATAATATGGAGCAGGTGAATAGGTCGAAAAGCTAATTTTTGGACTTGGGCAAAGTAGCCAAATGGTGCAGTACAAGAATGATATATGCTTATTACATGTAGTTCTTGACAGCTTTCAGCTGTATTATTCTCTTTCTGGAATCTTCAGTACAGCCACCAAATAAAGACAGTGTTGTTCTTCAGTGGGAGATAGTAGGACTTTAACCACACTTGATAAAACGTGACTGAAACTATTAGAAAGAGTAAACTTTGTTCAAAGGCCACATTTTTAGCCGGCGTTTGGACATAGAGTTGATTAAAACTTAAAAAAAAAGTTTTTAAAGTTGTGTTAAAAAATAATTTTCGGAAGTTGAAATTGTGTCCAAACATAAATTTTATTTGTTGAAGTTTCGTAAGCGGAAAAAAGATTTTCACCCAAAAACTGGCTCAAACCAGTTTTTGAAGCTTGAAAATTTTTCTTCAAATTTTTTTTATAAAAGTGATCAAATTTGATGTTTTTAATTTTTATGAGAAAAAAAAAATCTATATCCAAACGGGAGCGCAAGGCTTAAGGCATGCAACACTTCTCGTAACGTATTAACGTCAACAATACACTTTACAATAAAAGGTCACCCTTACAAAAGCGTTGCTTTTGGGAACACTTGCTAGACTTTGTTTAAAATAAGTATGGTGTTCGGCCAAATTTGTAGTAGTTAGTTCTCCAGTGTACGTCAGTGAAAAACTAATTTTACAATTATAGAATGCATCGTCATTTTTCTGCTTATATAAAATTAATTAATTACTATTAAGATTCGAGACCAACCATTCGTCTCTATTCGTTGTCCTTCACTCGGGGTCTCTTTCACGCATTACTAATTAAGCCCAATTACATGCATGGTCAAGATTTGCCTAGTTTATTAATCTAATTAATTATGTAACCTTTGGTTGAAAGAGATCCGCAATGATTCATATGCTTACATATTAATCCCGTCCAAAAGTTAATTTTGAGATAGACTCCACAATCCATTAAACTATGCTTTACACTGACTATACCTACCTATGTTTTTGTCATGGTGCAATTGGCATGTAAAGAATTTTATCCCTTTTCTGAACAAACAATTACAGGAAAGTCCATAAACAAAAGTTAAAGAAACAACTTTTTGATGTGTAAATTGTATTGAGACGCAATAATACCTTGCTTTGATGCTTTGTGTAATCAGCCGTCTGGTATTATGCAATAGGGAAGAAAACAAAAATCAATCTAAAATTAGAAAGTTTAACTTGTCTAGGGGATTCTAGCTATGTCTCACGTAAATTTCTAACGATACTTTTCTTGGAGAATTATATACTCCCTCTGTTCCAATTTATGTGAACCTCTTTGACTGGACACGGAGTTTAAGAAAAAAATGAAGACTTTTGGAATTTGTGGTCCTAAACAAGTCCAAATGGGGCCCAGAGTATTTGTGTGGTTATAAAAGCTTCTCATTAATGGTAGAATTGTAACTTTAAGCTAAATTGTTACCAAATTTAGAAAGGGTTCATTCTTTTTGGAATGGACCAAAAAGGAAATAAGTTCACATAAACTGGAACAGAGGAAGTATACTTTATGAAAAATAGGACATAAAATAAAAAGATTTATATAAGTGTGTCACGAATTAGTGAGACACAATTTGAATTAGAGATCAAGAAGGAATTGAGAGGGGCCCCTTAGTTAATTATAATTGTTTATCAGTCCTTATGTTATAGCCTCCTAGTTTAGGAATATTACAATTTAGTCTATAGTACACAGTCTAATGAATCAAGGACACCTGTCCATTAGGTACCAATGGCCAGTACAACTGTGCCTTTATCATTATATTATGTTTCTATGCATTGTAATCGGCAATCAGATTTTATGAATCCAAATTACTGTTTTGCTTAGCTTTTGTTCATTCTTTTCCTTTCTTTGTTCACGAGCTGCCTTAAATCCAACTGTTGTAGCTCAACACGCTACATTTTGGTAACAGAGCATCCATCTTGGGCAACCATGGTGGATAAGACCCGACACTCCGACGACGGGGGTGGTGCTTCCAACCTCGAAACACAGATCCAAGCTTTCATAACAACGAGGATTGAGGACTTGGAGGAGTTGCAGAAGAAACGAGAAATTGCAGACCAACGTTTGGAATCGTTGGTTGTGGATATTCATCGGAGGGAAGCTTTCCGGCAGGATATACAGTCTAACATGGCGCTAGCTCAAGAAGGTACGTATTTGGAGTCGGGACAGTCATCTGTTCATGGAGCTCCTCGAGCTACGTTAACACAGGTAACCCCATCGTCAGCAACAGGGGTTGCGCATGCCAAAAGGTAAGTTGCCTTTCCCAGAATTTGATGGTAATAATCCTCGAGCTTGGATTCGGCGTTGTGATCATTATTTCAACCTGTACCGTGTCCCTGAGGTCGAAAAAATGACATATGTGGCCATCAATACCAGGGAGGCCATTGATAACTGGTACGATTCTTATATGATAGACCATGGAGGTTATGTTACTTGGCCCCAATTTTGTGTTGATATTTGTGAACATTATGGTCAATCCAAGGCCATTAATAAATCACAGAGTTCAACCGATTGCAACAATGGGCTGATGTGGACAGTTTCCAAAAGAAGTTCGAGGATCTACGCTGCCATGTCTTACGAGCTAGGCCCCATTTAGATGAGGCCTATTTCATTGAATGCTTTGTGGGCGGCCTAAAAGAAGAACTTGGGCCCTTGGTTGGTGTGGCTAACCCACAAACTTTGTTAGACCAAACGTTACGAGTGTTCCCTCGATGCTTCGTAAAAATTTCGCGGGGCGTCCTATTTGGACTCCCCGTTTTAACCTGTAGCCGTTTTGTCTTTTTGTTTGCACCCGTATCCGTTTTTTTGTTAAAAGCCATTTGAAAAGACTATTTTGCCCTTCTTTATTAAAAGACTACTTTCTCTCCAAGTATACGCTAGTCCTCTACTGTTTCTGTCTCTCACTCCTGTTATTCGCGTTTTTTGACTTGTTCGTCTCTGAAATCAAACGGTTTTCGTTGTTGTTTTGATTTTTCAACTGCTAGTCGTCGTTGTTCTCACATTACGATTTAATCACAGGTACATTGCATTAACTTTCTGGGTTTTATTTTATGATTTAATTTCTGGTTTTGATTTTGATAGTCATGCATTAGTTTTACTTTTACGATTGTATTTTTAGGTTTTTTGAATGAGTGTTTATGTTGTTGATGAAAATTCTATATTTATGTTTTTTGAACGAGTATTTAAAAATTTTGAGAGTTAAATATATGATACTATTTAAGAGCTGAAGTATTATTTGTTTTATAATAGTTCATGATACCTTAGATAAACAGAATTTTGTGTTTTGTTTTTTTGTCAAAACTACATCATGTTTTTTTGCTGAATGTTTTATGTTTGTAACTGGTGAAGTCCAGCTTAAGGAGTTGAAGTTTTTGTGTTTGTTACTGGTGAACTTCAGCTCTAGAACTGAAGTTTTTGTTTTATAACTGTCGAACTTCAGCCTTCTTAGGTATTGAAGTTTTAACTGATCTTTTTGATAATGTCCTGATGTTATTTTTTGTAACTTTTACTTTTTTTGAACAGATGGCTCCCAAAGCACCTAAAGATCCTAATGCAACTAAAGTAGGCAAAGCACCTAGACAACCTATAATACCCCCAGGTCCTTATATCCCTGCTCTTCCACCTACAAGGCCAGTGCAAAGATATTTTGAGTTTGGAGATTGATTTAACTATAAGGGTTACTGGAAGGGGAACCATGATTTGAAGAAATTAATTGCAACTTTTTTGACTCCTACACAACGGGATAAGCTTACTAATGGTACATTTCAATACATTATGGCTATGAAGAATTTCCAATGCAGCATGAAGTTGGTTCATTGTCTGTGTCTTTCTCGAATATTCACCAATGATCAAGACTCCATTAGTTTCAAGATTTTTGGTCATGAAGTTTCCTTCACCCTTGAAGACTTTCACATTATGTGTGGTTTGCGGATCATAGCACATAATATTGAAAAACTAATTAATCAAGAGAACAATATTCTGAAGCGGTATTTTGGTAAGTCCAAGGGTGTGACTTTGAAGGATATTCAAAGTTTTATGACTCGCAATGAAATTCCAAAGAATGCTGTGAATCACGCGCATGTATGCGAGAGTGATGATGATGCTATTAAGCTTATGGAAATTCTTGTTGTAGAGTCTATTTTGTTTGGGAAAAATACCGAGTCATGTGAGATGGAGGAGTATACATCTATTGTTGAAGATGATAAGGTTTGTGCTGAATATCCTTGGGGTAATATGGCTTATGAGAAGCTCATTTATTCACTGAAACATGCATTGGACAAGCAGAACAAATTACATACAACTGAGTATAAACTTGGTGGATTTCCATATCCGTTATGTGCTTGGTTCTATGAGTGCTTCCCAGATGTTCGGGAAAGGTATATAAGAGAGGATGAGTACCTTGATACCCCTCAGGTTCCCAGGATGTTATGTTATGTATGTGTGGGAGAGCCTAAATTTGCTGAACTTTATTATATGTTCAGTACTCATGAAGTTACTTTTTTTGTCTTTGTGTTAATATGTTGATGTATTAGTTTTTTTCTCCTCATAATATACTTTTTTGTATTAAACAGAGATATCGCGACTTTAGGGTATTGGATATAATTCCTACAGAAGATGAATTGAATTCAATGCCTTTAATTCGTTCAAAGGTAGTTAATGCAATTCCTTCAACTGGTGAATCACCACGTATTGTGAGTCGATCAAAAGAAGCGAATCGAATTCTTATCATTGGTGAATCACCACGTAGTCGAAGTCGATCAAAAGAACCAAATCGAATTCCTTTTATTGGCAAATCATCTCGTACCCTGAGTCGTTCTACCCGTTCTACATCTGACTTTGATGACAATAAATTACTTGAGACAATATGTTCTGTAAGTTTTGATCTAAAGTTTTTTGGTTTTGTTTTTGTAAAAGTACAACATGTTTTTGAGCTAAAATTTTTTTCTATATCTGAATTTTTGTTGTTTATCTATTTTAGAGGTTAACGACGGAGGTTCAAAGGCATGCAGAAAAAGAAAGAAGCACGATCGTGAACGAAGTTTTCGATAAGTTTAAAAAGGATGAGTGATCTACTATTGTTGATGCAGTTTTTGTAAAAGTGAAGGTAAGCTAATTTATAGAGAAGTCTTTTTATTTTTGCTGATGTTATTCAGATTAATCATTGTTAGTAATTTTTTTCTAGGAATATTTCGATGAGAAGTTTGAATAGTTGTTTAAGATTGTCAACAAATCAAATAAAATGGACGATGACAATTTTGATTTGAGTAACCATCGAGAATATGATAGGGTGATTGACTGTTACGAACCTCCATCGGATATTAATGCATCAAATAAAGTCGCAGATGTAAATGTTACACATGAGGAAGCGTCTTTTGAAGGCGATCAACATGTTCAGAAACAAGTTGAAGAGGAACGTTTCAGTGCTGATATATTGAGCAGAGATGTAAATGATGAAGAACAGTTAGCAACTGAGAATGTTGGAAGCAAGCAATGTGCAGATAATCAAGTTGAAGAACATGCTGCTCATGATCCATCGCGTAAAGTCGCAGATGATAATGCTACACGTAAGGAAACGACTGGTGAATGTGATAAACATGTTCAACAACAAGGTGCAGATGATCAAGTTGTTGGTACTGAAAAACATGCATCGAGTTGTTCTTTGGAAAGCGATATTGGACAGGGCAATTTGTTTGACGGAGCACTAGCTATTTGCAAGGAAGTTTTAGGTGGTGATACGCAGGAAATTGTTACTACAGGTATAAAGTGTGAAGTTTATAATAGTTCATAAAAATATATAACAAAAAAACACAAAACATGAAACAAAACTTTAGTTGAAGATTTTTTTTTGTAGCTGTCGAACTTCAGCTCTAGAGCTGAAATTTTTATTTTTGTAACTGTCGAACTTCAGCCTTCTTAGAGATTGAAGTTTTAACTGATCTTTTTGATAATGTCCTGTAGTGAAATATTCACTACAGGTATAAATTTTTACTATGTTATTTATATAGAAAAACTAGTTGATCTATTTCCCCTCTTTATGAATATGCAGTGGAAGTTGAAACTAGTTGTGTTTCAATTGACACAACTCAAAAAGTCTCTTATGATGCCGAATTAAATGAAGGTAGAGTTGAGAAAAACCTTCCAGATAATACTCCAATGCTCCTCGACGTTGGTGCACAATTGAATGAAGTTGGAATTGCTGATATCGAGAAAGGCATGCAGCCTGGGGAAACCACAGCGGAAGACAAACGTCAAGGTATTCTATAGATCATGAATTTATTACATTTGATCGAAGTATATTTTTTACTGTTTGAAACTTTACATATTTTATTTTCTTTGTTGTGTTTTTGAATGATTTTTCAGAAAGACTCGAGGCAGCTCAAAAAGAATTTAGTAAACTTATGCAGCTATATCAAAAAGGAGAAATACATTTATTCACACCTGTTGGCTCACAGATAGGTGTGAAATGTGTTGGTATTACTTTACAAAATTTAATCAGTATTATTTATATTTTTTTTCCGCATGAAAATACATGCATATCTGAAGGTAAAGGAAATGGATATGTTGGAATGCAAACACCATTTGTGTCTCAACACTTAGACCAGATAATTATTTTCTGCAATTCGATTACAAGTTGTTTTTTTGCCTAATGTGTGTTTTGTATCAGTTTTATTTACGTTTATATTTTCCTTGCTTTTGCAGATATCATCTGATGCATCGCAACTTCTTCCAAATTCTAAGAGAAGGAAGATTTCCAGTTCTCCTATGTGTGACACCAGTGATATCCCCAACTTCAATTTATGTTCATTTTCACTTGGTAGTACACAAGGGACTGATTCAGAAGGTAATTCTGCTGCTGTTGTTGTTCGTGAAGAGAGACAAGAATGTCATGAACAGTAGGGAGTTGGTCAAGTATCTGCCACTATGGCTGTGGTTTCTCCCCCTGCTGGTGAACAACAACAGTTAGTTGTGATAGAGTAGCAGGAAGAGAAAGTGAAAGGAAAACCAGAAAAAAAGGGAAAAGGATTCGTATGGAGAGTATTTGGTTGAGATCTCCTTACGTAGTTCATAAACGAAAGGAAATGAGGCAAGATTGGAAAGTAGGAAAGAATATACGAAGGTGTCCTTTCCATTATGCTAATCAAGACAGTGGATTGATGCAAAGATTTACAGAGTGGTTGGAGATGGATGCTAGTGAATATGATTCCAATCCATTCAGATTAGCTGGAATTGATATTCGAAAATCATTCTTTACCGAGCTTATGGATCCTAACTCTAATCTTGCGGATGAAGTACGTTATTAAGTTTGTTTTTTGAATTGATTTTCAACTGTATTTCCCTAAACTTTAACTTATTTTTTATAGTAAAGTTTTTGTACTGTAATTTGGAAAACTTCAGCTTTATTCATACTAAAATGCTGAAGTTTTTAGCTTATTTGCTAACACTTAAGCCTAATCGTGCTGAAGTTTTTGACATGCATTCTCTAGTTTTTTTTTAAAACTTTTAAATTAAACATGCTGAAGTTTTTAGATTAGTTTCTAACACTTCAAACTGAATATGCTTAAGTTTTTGTCATGTTGTTTGTAGTTTTTTCACATGTTATCATTTGTTGTTGTTCATTTGTAGCATATGGATGTGGGCGTATATTACTTGCTCCAAAAATATTGTTATCACCTTCCAGCTTATCCAAAATCAAGATTTGCAGTAACTGATTTAATTTTTGATCCGTATATGACTAAGCAGGCTCGTATTCATCCTTCAGAAGAATAGATGGATAAAATTAGAAAAAGGAAGCAAAAGAGAATGGAGGATAAAAAAAAGAGCAAATCAAAGAGAAAGAGGATATCCAAACAACAGGTTCAAGAAGAAGAAGAAGAAGAAGCGGTTATTCAGCCACTTACGGACTTTAGTTGGTTTGAGGAAGAATCAACGAATGAAAAGGTGGCCAACTACGTAAAAGGCCTCGACCTTTCCTGTGGTATCTCATGGGCATCTGCCAGAAAAGTATTCTTTCCATTTCGACTTAAGCCAATGATGGCCCAGAGATCCACACACTACTTTTTTGGAATTCTGGACTTTAAAGATAAATTTATATATGTGTATGATTCCATGGGCAGTGTAACATATGAGCGTGCTGTTGAACATGTCAGAAATTATGCCCGCTTGATCCCACACTGTCTCAAATGCTTGAAAATTGAGGCACACAATAAATTTTATGGGGATAGTCCTGTGGAAAAATTTCAAATTAAGTGGATGAGCTCACTGCAGCAGACTAACAAGTACGTGTTTCGCATATGTTTTACCATGCATCTTATGTTTATTATTTTTTTCCCTTGTGTTAACTATTTTTCATATGTTTTTTTTGTAGTGTTGATTGTGGTGTATTTGCTCTTAAGTTAATTGATATGCGGTTGAATAAAGAAGATGTCTTCAATTTCGATCAAAGTCAGTCATTGACCTTCAGGACAGAATTGAATGCCAATCTTTGGGCTCATAGAAAGTGGAAAAAAATAGCGGCTATGAAACTCCAGAAGAATAACAAGGACATGATTATGGAGATTTTGAAGAGACTGTGTGTGAATTTTTTGATTAGAGGATTGGTTGCACATAATTTGTATTTTGTGAATATACATTAAGTATTTTTTTATTTCACTTTTGTTCATACAAATATGTTTCTGTCTTTTATTATGAATTTTAAGTACATTTTTGTTGAAAAAACTTAAGCATGAAGTAAATGATTTCTGCTTTTTAAGCTGAAGTTTTAGTTAAAAGTCATAACAAAAGTATCGACTGAAGGACAAAAACTTTCGCTTATCAAATGTTGATATTTTTAGAAATACACTAAAAAACCTCAGCACGTTGAGCTGAATTTTTTTTTTGAAAAAGCTGTACGAAAAAAATATTGAATCCAACAAAAAAACTTCAGCTTATCAAGAGCTGAAGTTTTTAGAAATACACTAAATAACTTCAGTAGAATGTGCTGAAGTGTTTTGAAGAAGCTGTACGACAAAAACTATTGAATTCAATACAAAAACTTCAGCTTTATCAAGGGCTGAAGTTTTTAGAAATACACTAAAAATCTTCAGCACATTGGGCTATATTTTTTGCATTTTCTAGCTACTTTTTGTCATTTATCACCTATATCACCTACTTTTTGTGGCCTTATTTTTTACTATTTTTTTATTGAATTTACCAACTACTAGCATTTACCTCTTGTTTTGCCAACTACTTATCTTGTTACATTCAATTTCTCTGAACAAAAAACAGTTAACAATATCTTCAGCATTTATAGATATTAAATTGATTAGGTGCACTCTTTGGCTATATTAATGATCTCTTCACTTGAAAATTTTCATTGTCATCCATAGACTTCTATCATATTTCTTTAAATTTATATTCAAAGAAAAACAAGAAAATGTTGGCAGAGACATGTTTATTGGTGTAGCAGGGAGTTCATGGGAAGCAAAGATAATGAAGGAAAAGTCTAAATACTTCATATGTGAAGGAGAGTGGCCAGATCAAACACTCGAGTTTCTCAACAATTTTCTCTTTTACTAGTTGATAAATCTAACTTTTAGTAAAATTGTCCTGGGGCTCGAGTATTTGATGTGGCCACTCTCCGTCACATATGAAGTTTTTTGGACTTCTCCTTCATTATCTTTGCTTCCCACGAATTCCCAGCTGCACACCAATAAGCATGTCTTTGCCAACATTTTTTTGTTTTTTTTTTCTTATGAAAGAAGACGGGAGTTGCTAAGAAATCATAGTACTAAACTTTGTCAACCTGTGTATGACAAAAAACGCTTTGGTGGAATTAAATTTTGGTGAAATGGAGGGTGACTGTCTTATAGCTCATGGTGCTGTAGCGAATTTGCATGAACGACTTTTCACACTTAGTGAGCCCTCACAGATGCACATATGTGGAAAATGCAATAATATGGCAAATGTAATTCAGAGGTCCGTACAAGTTGGTAAAGAAAGGTGCTCGTATTGCCGTTTTTGTGAATCAGTTGAAGACATAGTGAAGGTTCATGAAATTTTGTTAAGAAACCCAATAAGAGCAACTAGGACATGTCTATGGCGAATATGAAGACACTTTGTCAATTTTTTGAATAGAGAATAACTTGTAAACAAAAAACTAATTTTTTTTCAAGGATGTAAGCGAAAACAAAATTGGATTGTGTGAATATACATTATTTTGTGTGATTTATGTGACATGTTTTAAATTTTTGTTCTATTCACATTAATTAGTTTTTTAGTATACTTGGATTAATTCAAATATGCTAAACTTCAGTATGAAGTAAATAACTTCTGCTTTTAAGCTGAAGTTTTGGTTAAAAGTCATAACAAAAGTGTCAAATGTAGGACAAAAACTTAAGCTTTTTCTGCGTAAGTTATTTGAAAAAGCTTTACAACAAAAAATATCGAGTCCAGGATAAAAACTTTTAGCTTATCAAGTGCTGAAGATTTTAGCAATGAACTAAATAACTTCAACACATGGAGCTGAAGTTATTTGAAAAAGCTTTACGACAAAAACTATCGAGTCCAGGAGAAAAACTTCAGCTCATCAAGTGCTGAAGTTGTCAGAAATGAACTAACTAACTTCAGCTCCATTAGCCGAAGTTTTTGAAAAAAGCATTTAGAACAAAACTATTGAATGCACGATGAAAAACTTCAGCTTATTATGTGCTGAAGTTTTATAAATGCACTAAATTACTTCATCACATTGGGCTGAAGTTTTTGAAAAAGCTTATGACAAAAATTTCAGCATGTTTTGGTATTTTTTTTAAGTTGATACTTATCTTTTTTGTATTTACTATCTACTTTTTGTCTTTTGTCACCTACTTCATCTTTCATTTAAATTTATTTCACCATATAGTAAATGATTCGAAAAGTTATTTTTCAGACTGAAGTTATTTTTTTACTATAGAAAAACTGTGTGCTTATTAGGGCTGAAGTTACATTTCTTTTTGCATTTACCACATATTGTTTTACCACCTACCTATCTTGTTTCATTCAATTTCTCTGAACGTAAAACAGTAAAAACACCTGAAAAGTTACTTTTACATTTATAGATATTAAATTGATTAGGTGAGCTCTTTGTCTATATTAACAATCTCTTCACTTGAAAATTTCATAGTCATTCATAGACTTCCATCATATTTCTTTAAATTTATATTCATCCTTAGTCTTTCAGCTTTTGTTAAAGAAAGAATGTCTGGTGGAAGCGGAAGTAGGAAGCCTAATTTTGATGAAATCATGCATAAGTGGGAGACTTTGAAGTGTGAGTGGTACAATAACAAACCGATGACTAATCTTATGCTTTTGTGGGATCAAATAAAGGCTGATTGGGAGAGAATCAGGCCACAATTCTTTGCCAATGAATCATTCCAGAACAGGCTTAACCTGGAACGTAGTTGTGGAGGTTATTCAACCTTGTTCGACAAGGTTGTGCATCAGTTTGATAGTTTTCAGTTCCCTAGCTGGAACGACTATTCCAAGCTGCAAAACAACATGAAGACTCTTCTTTCTCTTATGGACAGAGTAATCATCGAACAAAGTCAGCTGCGTGATGAATTCGACAAGTTGAAGATTGATCTCCTTGGATTCAGTGGTCTTTTGCCCGACTACCCTATAGTTATCTCCGATACTGATGATGATGAGATATTTAGAGAAATTGAGGAGTACTGTGATGATGATGATGGTGGTGGTGATGATTGTTAGTATTTGTAATCCTTTTTTTATGTTTTAATGCTGTTTTTTTTTGTTTACTTCAGCCCAGAGAGCTGAAGTTTTTAAGTTCATTTTGTATAACTTCAGCCCTGAGAGCTGATGTTTTTGTTTGTAGTTTGTGTGTTGTTCTTATCTCTTTTTGTATCAATGTAATTCTCATCCTCTTTCTTCTTAGCTTTCTATTCGCAGTATCCTTGTTATTTGTTGGTATTTGATTTATACTTCTTAGTTGGTTTTATGTTTAGTTTTTGTAATTCTTTTTTATGTTTTTATGCTGTGCTTTTTTGTTTACTTCAGCATATTCATTAATGAATATGCTGAAGTTATTAAGTTCATTTTCTATAACTTCAACTTATCGATGCTGAAGATTTTGTTTGTACATGCCTTTCTTTTGTGTGCTGTACGCGTATATGTATATGTGTGAGTGTGTGTGTATGTGTTTGTGTTAGGGATATATATTTCACATACTGTAACCTGAAGTTTTTTCTCGCAGAAGTCATTGTATACTTTTTTAAAATGCAACAAAACCTGTAAGCCTACGCAACAAAAATGAGTGATTTGTACTTTAGCAGTATATAAAATAGTCCAAGATCTTTTTTTTATTCCTATGAAAAAAAATCACATTTCAAATATGTCATACAATAATGAAAGTCTAAATTCAGACCAAGGATTATTAAAGGTTGGAGTATTTTTCAGTGTGTTTCTTTAAATATGGATGAGGTGCTGGAGAAGACAAGCAAGTTGTTCTATTATGCCCAACTTGTTTACATCGACTGCATTTAATAGATTTGAATGGTACTGATTCAGTCACAGGTATATGCCTCTTCTTTTGTCTTCTTCCTTGTAAAATCTCTACGTCGGGAGGTTTTGTGATCTCAGATTGTACATTTTGTGGTATATCCCATGATTTTTGATCTCCCACGGTATTCACATGTCCTTCATATGTTTTCAACCATGTTTCCTTTGAATACCAATTTGAGCAGTAATCAGATTTCTGTAGATATCTCTTATTAATAGCAGCAATTGCATGTGGACAGGGCAATTCATCAAGTTGGAATTCCAGACAGTCACAAGTTCTCTTCTTTAAGTCCACAATGAATTCGATTCCTTCACTATTTATTCTGAACAACATTGAATCAAGGTTGAACACCTAACAAGGAATAAAAAATTAAGACAAACTATATTAGTATATTGTTGCTTCAAAAAGAAAAAGTATGAAATTTTTTAAATGTAAGCAGTAAATCACTGCAACAGATATAAAAAACTGAAGTTAATAAATATACTCACAAACATTTTACAAGCCAAGTCCATCTTCTTAGTCATCTCTTCTTCTGCCCATATTGATACTCTGTGAAAAGTTTCATTTGCCTTTTTTCTCCGTTCGTAAAACCACTCTCCTAACCTTTCTTGGATGAAATCTAGCATTCTTAAAATAGACATTTCTCTCCCTTTTAGTAAAACGGAATTCATTGATTCTACCATGTTTGTTTTTAGCACATCATAACGTCGCCGTGGGAACCACGATCGAGCCCATCTCTCTGGAGGCTCTTCCATTATGTAATTGTATGTTTTCTTGTCAATACTTTTGAGTTGGGACATTAACTGATTAAAATCTTCATGTTTGTATGACCTTGCAGCACTTTGAAAAAGATTTATTACCGTGGCTTTTGCATGTCTTTGCTTTAAATTTTTCTCAAAGTGAAAGAGGCAGATACCATGGTGAGCTTCAGGAAAAACTTTTCTAATCCCATTTACAATTGATTGGTTTCTATCTGACAAGAAAACCAATTCATGACGGACTTGAATTGCTTTTCTCATTTCCCTGAAGAACCAAATGTATGCCTCATTGTTTTCTGATTCTGCTACACCAAAATATAGAGGAAAGATTTGATTGTTTGCATCCTTTGATACAACAACAAATAGAACACCACGATATTTGGACTTTAAAAACGTTGCATCTACTGCAATAACGAGTCTACAGTAGGACCAACCAGCTAGTGATGTCGCAGGAGCAAAGAACATGTAAGCAAATCTGTACAGTGAAACACAAAAAAAACAAATCATTAGGTGTGAAGTTTTTCAAGTAGGAACATTTGAAACTTCAGGCTGATGGTTACCTATTCTGCGCATCTCTTTTTATGCTTGTGTACGTTCCTGGATTTTTGCACACCATTATGTGTAGGTATGAAGGAAGAATCTGATAGTTCTCTTCAGGTGACCCCTTATGAAAGCAACAACTTTTTGAATAGCACGCCATGCCTTGTGATAACCAATGTCAATTCCAAATTTCTTTTTCATTTCATTTTCTACAAAGGCTGGTGTAACCTCTATCTTTTTGTCTCGAACATGTTCTATAATTTGTTCACTTATAAATTTTGATGTAGCATGCTTCTGATCTGATTTTCTTGCATCAACCGAACATTCATGGATGTTATGACATTTTATCACCCTGAATAGTGTGGAATTTTTTATTCTGGTAGCACGTACATTCCAACCACATTTGTCCACGATGCAATTCAGCTCGTATCTCTTTGAACATGATCTAACAGCAGTGAATTCAACTTTCTGGTTTATCTCCAAGCTGCAGAAAAATTTAGTCATGTTTTGTTTGTTCTCAAAATTGATCCAACTCTTACTTCCTCAGGCAATGCATCATGCCCAAGTATTTTACATGGTGAAGATTCTTTCAGCTTTCTCCTCACCCTTTTTCTTGATTTCTGAGAAGCACAAGAACTTTCAGCAATTTTTTCAATTCTATCTGATGTTATCGGTATATTCTCCATGTTTATGTCATCTTCATTGTTGCTTATCATTGCAGAAGGTAACAAAAAGGTTTGTTGGATTGTGTGTTGGTTGTCAATTTGCATTATTAGCTGTCCATCTTCTTCTTGGTCATCGACAAACTGGTTTGAATTTATTGGAGGATGGGGTAATTGTTGCAGCATTATATATTCTAAAGCAGCTGTAATGTTAGAAGGTTGTAGCTCGTTGTCTACTTTCATTATTGGCTGTCCTACTTCATGTTCAAAAGGTTCTGAATCTATCGCATATGCAAGAGATTGTTTGAATGCTGCAGATTCTGAAGGTTGTATTTTTTCGATGATGAAATGGAAATTCTTGTAGGGTGAATCAGTTGTAAGCAAATGTATACAAGTACTGAGTTCTTCATCTGAAGTTACAAGCATTCCTTTGCTTGTATTTAGTTTGATATCAAACCATACTTTTAGTGCATAGCTGGTTGAATCAATATTTGCAACTTCACTAATTTTCTTCAGGAAAGTATTGAATGATATGTGCTCATTAAGTAGAACAAGTTTTGTATCATGATCCAAGTATTTGAAATTAGGAGTCCAACTCCCATTGAAAGTTATAACAACGCAAATCGAACTCATCCCGCAGATTCATGTTTAGTGGCAAGTATTAGGAAAGTGAGCAGAAGAATTTTTAGGTTGTTTGTGCTCAAGTTTTTACAAATGAACTAAATCACTTAGGCATCTTCTGCTGAAATTTTTTGGAAAAAGATGTATGACATAATTAATGAATGTTGCACAGAAAACTTCAGCTTATTAAGTGCAGAAGTTTTTAGAAATAAGCTTAATAACTTCAGCATATCAGCTGATTTTTTTTTTGAAAAAGTTGTATGACAGGGATTCATAAATGCAGGGAAAACAACTTCAGCTCATTAGGTGCTAAAGATTTTAGAAATGAACTAAAGAACTTTAGCAGAGGATTTTAAAAATTAATATTAAATTTTTTAATATTAATTTTATTCAAACTTGAAAAATAGCAGAGGAAATGAATTATATAACTTCAGCAGGAATTAACAAAAACTAATCCGAATATTTAGCATTTTTTGGTATGAAGTTTTTTCAAATAATAATAATAAAATAGACAGTGCAGGAGGAAAACTTCAGCTCCTCTTGCTGAAGTTTTTAAATATTAACTAAAAAACTTCAGCACTTATGCCGAAGTTTTTTGTGCATTATGAAATTTTAATTGATGTTTTATTTTTTTGGTGTGGAGTTTTTCCAAAAAATGAAAATAAAATACACAGTGCAGGAGAAAAACTCCAGCTCCATTAGCCGAAGTTTTTACAGATTAACTAAAAAACTTCAGCACCTGTGCCGAAGTTTTTTGTGCAATATGAAATTTTAATTTATGTTTTATTTTCTAACCAGTGTAGGAGGAAAACTTCAGCTCGTCCCGCTGAAGTTTTTAAATATTAACTAAAAAACTTCAGCACCTATGCCGAAGTTTTTTGTGCATAGGTGTTTTAAATATTAAAACACTCATATAATGTTTTAATATAATTTTTTTAGTATATTTGTCGTATTAGAATGTTAGAATTCATCGTCAAACAGATTTAGAATGCAAATTCACCATATCAGTGAAGTTCGTCAAACAACTTCAATCAATCAATCAGAAAACATATAATTCAAAAACTATTTTGAATTATGGAGATGAATTTGAATACTTATAATGTATTTGAATTTGAATTTGAATTTGAATTTGGAATTTGAATCTGGTTGCGAGAGGCGATCTCAGGAGAGACGGATTGATGGAGGAGATACGAAGAAGATCTGGAATTTGAATCTGGGTATGCTTGATGCAACTTTTATATGTTTTGGAAGGGGTACAATGGTCATATTATTACGGATTTTTTGTTAGTTGGTTACGAAATCAATAGTTTTTAAAAATAGAGTATAGGTTAAAATGTGGCATAAAAATAGGGTACGGCTGCAAATCGCTGCAATGCTTCTGCCAGACACACCTTGTCCAGAATGCCCAAGCCCAACCCATCATAGTATCCAGCCAAAGCCTAACCCATCACAGTATCCAGCCGAAGCCCAGGTTCCTTTTTCTGCTGATCGAAGCGAGGCATTTGCATCTATACCTGCTTTTTGTATCACATTTTAACTTGTGCCCGCTTTGCAAAAAAATTGCAAGCGTACCCGCTTTTTCACATAACTTCAGCATACGGGGCTGAAGTAGCAAAGACAATCACGCAAAACTTCAGCATTCTGGTAGCCGGCCCTGAAGTTCAGCTCTAGAGCTGAAGTTTTTGTGTTGTAACTGGAAACTTCAACTCTAGAGCTGAAGTTTTATTTTATAAGTTTTTGTTTAGTAACCGGGAAACTTAAGTTTGCCAGTTATAAAATAAAAATTTCAGCTCTAGAGCTGAAGTTTTTGTTTTTTGCATATAGGGATTTGCCTTCCTTTTTTTGGTTTTTCTTTTTCCCTCACCTTTACGTATGCCCTGCAATATCTAGTCTAGTACGCAAACACTGTAAAGTTCCTCCCCAGTTCATATTTCGAAAAAATAAGCCACGTACTCTTTATATTAATGTATGAAAATGTACTGTATTTCCGTGCTTAAGTCAATCCATTGATAATTTAAATAGATGTGCAGTTGAAACAACACGTAAATTCAAGTGGTCATAAAATAATAGAGGCTTTGATGAGTTTAAGAAGTAAAAACCATTACAGGTATGGATTCGATGGAATCAGATTATAGAAGAAGAAAAAAGAAAATGAAGGAGGAGAAGGGGATGATAAAGGGAGCTGAAATTTTTTAATAAGTGGGTACAAGTTAAAAGTTTAAAAAAAAATAGGTATAGGTTAAATGGGGGCGACCAAATAGGGTTCCCGTGCAATTTTATAGATCGAAGCTCGGGAAATAACTTCAAGGTGACGGGCCAGAAAAACCTTTCTATCGAGGCCTTCCTATGTTTCAAGTGTCATGATAAATACTCTCCTGGTCACCAATGCAAGCCCAAGGCATTGAATACGATGGAAGGTGAGGAGACATTTATGGAGGCCCTTGATGAAGAATTGCAGAATGATGCAACGATTGAAGGAGATGCTGAACAAGTAGAGGTAGCGATTAATGCTATGCTGGGCCAAAATGGGTCCTCCACTACAATACACATTGAAGGGTGGATAAGGAAATTTCCAGTCATGGTCCTTATCGATAGCGGAGCAATGCATAGCTTTGTGGATCCCCGAGTTATTAAGCAATTGCGGCTGAACATGGTACCTACTAACCGGATCATGAATGTGAAGGTGGCTAATGGCTAGATAATGAAATGCAACCAAAGGTGCTCAAAATTTTCGTGGACAATGAATGGAGAGGCCTTTGTGTGGGACTTGAATGGGTTAGGAGCAGGTGATAGTGACATTGTACTTGGAATGGATTGGCTTGATTCTGTAACGCCTGTTTTGCTGCACACCCGTCCTCGTAGCATCTCATTTTTCAGAGGTAAAAGGTTGGTCACATTAACTAGCAGTGACGATGTGGGCTTGATTGAATCGGCGGATGCTAAATCTATACAACGATTGTTGAAGGTGGGCCGCTGTGTCATGACAGCCCAGTTGCTATCCAGTGTAGCTGCTGACCCTCTGTTGGAATTACCTGAGCCCATTAAGTCTTTAATTAATTAAAGACTTTGCTGATATTTTTAAAGAACCTCACAGACTCCCACCAGAAAGAGACTGTGACCATGCAATTGAACTAGAGCCTGGAGATAATCCCATCAACCAAAGACCTTACAGGTATTCGTTTGAACAAAAGAACACCATTGAAATAATGGTGAAAGAGATGCTGCATGCGCAAATTGTAGTACCCAGTACTTCCCCATTTGCTTCTCCAGTTATTTTGGTGAAGCGCCACGTGGAGGTTTTGTGTGGACTACCAGAGGCTTAATGACATCACAATCAAGAATAAATATTCAATTCCGGTAGTTGAAGATTTGCTTGACGAACTTAATGGGGCTGCTTACTTTTCCAAGCTAGATTTGATGTCCGGATACCATCAAATACGTATGAGGCAAGGGGATGAATTCAAGACGGCATTTAAAAGTCATCATGGATTGTGGGAGCTTAGAGTAATACCTTTTAGCCTTACTAATGCACCAGCTACATTTCAAGCTTTGATGCATAAACTTTTTAGTCCATATTTAAGGAAATTTGTCCTTGTTTTTTTGATGACATATTAGTATACAGTATGTCCTTAGAAGATCATTTGCAACATTTGAAAATGGTATTTGAAGTTCTAAGGGCCAATTTGTTGTTCGCTAAGATGTCAAAATGCTGTTTCGGCCGAACCCAAATTGAATATTTGGTCCATTTGATAGCAGGCCAAGGGCTGAGTACCGACCCATCAAAGATTGAAGCAATGATGGATTGACCTTATCCACAAAATGTATGAGAGATGAGGGGATCTCTTGGGTTAACCGGCTATTATCGACGATTCATTAAGCATTTTGCAATTATTAGCCGGCCCCTGACCGAATTGTTAAAAAAAAGGAGCATTCCGTTGGAGTGAAAAACTTCATTGGCGTTTGATTAACTAAAAAATGCCATGATTAGAGCTCCTGTTCTGGGACTTCCTGATTTCTCTGTTCCATTTATTATTGAGGTTGATGCAAGTGGGACAGGGATCGGAGCAGTCTTGATGCAAAATCACAAGGCAATAGCTTTTCTGAGCCAAGCCTTGTGCCCAAAACATTTGGGATTGTCCACGTACGAGAAGGAACTGTTGGCCTTATTGTTGGCAGTAGACAAATAGCGGCATTACCTTCAGCCCAACCATTTTATTATCCGGACAAAACACTTCAGCCTAAAATTCTTGAAAGATCAAAGGGTGACTCCGACTTTGCAACATAAAAGTGTCTCCAAACTTATGGGCCTCAGCTATGAAATACAATTTCATAAAGGGGTTGATAACGTTGTGGCAGATGCTTTATTCAGAAAATTTGAACCCAATAGCGAAGGGATTGGGCCATCAGAGTGCTATGAACTATTAGTTGTTTAGCCCAAATGGGTTCACGAGTTAATTGACAGCTATGATGGGGATCAAGAAGCCCAAAAGTTGATGGCACAATTAACTCTGGACTCAACTGCTGTTCCAAATGTCACTTTCATCAAGGGAGTCTTACGAATGAATGGCAAGTTATGGGTGGATAATAATGGCCAAATCAGAGACAAGATAATTGAGCAAATGCATTGCACCCTGTGGGGAGGCCATTCTGGGATCCTGGGTACTCAGCAAAGGGTGAAAGCTAACTTCTTTTGGTCGAGTATGATGGAGATATCAAGGAAAAGGTCAAAGCTTGTGATACCTGCCAGAGAAACAAAGCTGAACATGTACCATACCCGGGCCTTTTGCAACCTCTGCCAGTACCAACTAAAGCTTGGGAACATGTGACTATGGACTATATTGAAGGCCGACCCAACTCCTTTGGAAAGAATACAATTCTGGTGGTTATTGACAGATTCACAAAGTATGCACATCTCTTTACTCTAACTCATCCCTATAATGTTTCACAAATAACTCAATTATTCTTGGATAATGTTTGCAAGCTACATGGGGTCCCAAAATCCATCCTTTCCGACAGAAATCCCATATTCACTAGTTTATTTTGGAGGTAAATGTTCAAAGGATTACAGGTAGAGCAACGCCTAAGTTCGGCTTATCATCCATAGACTGATGGCCAATCGGAGAGGCTAAACCAATGTGTTGAAACTTACCTACGATGCATGACTGGTCACAAGCCCAAGGATTGGAGCAAATGGATTTTTATGGCTGAATATTGGTACAACACAAACTTCCAATCGGCTATTGGCATGACTATTTAACCAAAAATCTGAGTCTTTGGTCAAAGCTTAAAAAGAAATTCGGGTTACTGATAATCAGGAGACGAAAATAAAATACTTTTGAGAATGATGGTAAAGCAGTAAATAGTTTTGTATTTCAGTAAGATCCCAATAATATTTCGTATCCTTACAGATGGTGAGTTCTTCTCCTTTTATAGCTAATCCTAGGAGAAGAGGTAATGCCTTTGTCTTAATGAGGCAATTATGAGCAATAAATGACATTAAAAGAAACGTTACTCAATCATTTCTTTTTAAATACCAAATATTCTAACGTATTTGATATTTAATGCTATATTTAAACTCTTTTACGTCATCAGATTCATATCTTCAACTTCTTCCGATCTTCGATTTTTAGATGACTTGGATAGGTACGAGACTCGTACCTATTTTAGTAACGGTCCGCACCAATGTTGCTTTCTTTTTCCCTTATCTGTTGTCACCCGTACCTCTTGGCTATTTATTGTGTTTTGACCGTTTGACCAGTCCACGTGTCATGCCACATCACCTACAATGTAAATTCAGTTTTTCCCCAATACAGATAGTCCCCCCACTTTCCATTTATTTATCAAGTAAATAATTGGGAAGTGGATTTTCATAAAAAAGGAATTTTTGCCGTAATTAATATTATGACAAATACTAATGCTTCAATTGTCCCTTCCAATTAATGCTTTACATACGTGTCACCTTCTGATTGATTCTGCAATTCTACCCCTTTTTTTCGAGACTTCTTCATTCACACTATTCACAAAATGATAGTTGCCTTTATTATAGACTTTCCTTCATTGCACTTATAAGTTTGACGGTTGTCATTATAAGCATTTTTAACCCTCTTTCGTTTACCTTCTTCTTCATAGATCTTCAACAAGCAATTTCTTACTTACTTGTATTTTATCTCCCTTTTAGTTCATCCTTCTTCAACAATGTCATCTCCAAACCCTAACCCTAGAAAAGTTCCAATTCTTGATCACTTCCCCAATGCCCCTACAAGACATAGGAGAGGCAGAGGAGGTAGGCTTCGAAGCTTGGGCCTAGGGTCCACTCGTGATGGTTTATCTGGTCCTGCTTCTTCTTCTCCTAATATCGGGAGTTCTATTCCGAAGACCCCTTCTTCTAAAGGTAAAGAAATCCTTGATTCTTCTCAAGAACCTTTAGTCGATGAAATTGTTCCGAGTGATTTGTCTTTTGGGAGTGATAGAACGTCTCTTCAAAGGCAAATTGCAAATTTAGAAAAAGCTGACACTTATCCTTCATTAGTAACCGAGCTTACAATCCCTACCGTCAGAAGGGATTGTAACTGGAGCAATAGTCTACGAATGTCAATTCCTTCCCCAAATCAAAGAATTTCTTCCTTTAGAAATGGTTATTCTTTCGTTTATACTTACCCATTTACTTTGGGTTTTAATCCTCCGGTTGACCCAGTCATTATTAACTTTTGTCGTTTCTTTAAAATCTGTTTGGCCCAAGTCGGTCCCCTAGTGTGGAGAGCAATGGCTTGCCTGAGATACTTATCTGCCAAAGCCAATGTCGACTTCACCCTTTCTCACCTTATTCATTTATACCATCCCAATTTAATGCGCCATGGGGTTTTTACCTTAACTGCAAGAAGCAAAAAGGTTTTGGTAAACCCTGAAGATGACAGGGATCGTGGATGGTACACCCGTTACGTTGTTGTACGTATGATGGACTTGCTTGGTGAAACAAATATTCCCTTTCCTGAGAAGTGGAATTTTGCACGTAAGTTTCCTTTTATTTACCGCACCTCTTTTTGAGAATCCTGATTCTTTTTCTCTCTTCGTCTCTTTTTGGTTTTTTGTAGCAACCATGGGAGATGTGGAACTTATTCCTAACTTCCGTAGTTGGGTATATTCAATTTTGAAGATTACTCCTAAGGATCAAAGAACTTGGAAATCAATTTCTTCTTTACATGGCTGGAAGGTGAAAACACATGGTATGTCCCTTTTTACATGTTTTTTTTACATGCCAAGCACCCTTTTCTCAATGTTGATTATGTATCCTTCTTTTGATCAGGATTTGGCGTTAGAGGAATGACAGCTGAAGTAGCTATGGCCATTCGCATGTCTGCTAATGCTGCACTTGATTTGAACAAAGCTCGAGCTTCGCTTCCCAAAAGGAAAGCTATAGGAGAAAGTTCTGAGAATGAGGAAGAGGAAGATACCTCTTTAATTTCCAGGCCAAGAGTTAGGAGACGAATCATTAATAGTGATGAAATTGAGGATACCCCTACTCAAACTTAATCCACCGAGCCTGTTTTGATTCATTCTGACGAGGACACCGTGCCAAAAGATACTAATGAATTAACTCAGCGTCTTTTTGATAGTGGTTTTGAGAGTGGCGAGCCCGGCCCTGTTTTTTATGAAGCTCCTCTCTCCTCATTCGTTCCTATTTCCTCAATTCCTTTGCCAGTTTCAACTGCACCTGCTTCCGTTCCTGCGCCAATTTCTTCATCTTCTCCTTCCATCCCTTCTTTGACTCTTATGGCTCCTGCTGCTGTGTTTTCCTTTTCTACTACTCCTCCTTCCATGGCTCCTCCTCCCTTCGTTCAGCATACAAAGGCGGGTTCTAGCAGTAGAACCATGGCTATGAGAAGTGTTACTCTTGAAGTTCCTGCTAACCATAGCCTTTTGAGAAAGACTGGTAGAGCTGATGTTTGGCTCGAGCCTCTAATCGTTGATATTGAGAAGAAGAAGATGGAGAGCCACAGTTGCCTGACTCTGATGAATGACATAGTTCATTCTACTTTGAAGGTATTTTTCCTTTACCAACAAGTTTTTTATTTTCGATCTACACATCCTCATTTCTATGAGTTGTCTCTGTAGGCTAACCTTATTGGTACCGAATTAATGGGAAGAATTTCCCATCTCGAAAGAAAAACCCGTGAGTCTGAAAAGTCCATCCATGAGGCCGAGGAAATAGCCAGGGGAGCCCAGCTTGAAGCAGCTAATTGGAAAGAACAGTTTGAGAATGCTCAGGGGACCATAGAGGAGTTGCAAGAAAGTAGAAATCTCCTGGAGCAGCAAAAGCGTGGTTTGACTTCTGAACTAGCGACTGCCAAGGCTTCTTCAAGCAAATTTAAAAGAGATAAAGAGCTTTTGGAGTGCTCAATGTCAGAACAATTATCAAAGGCTAGTGAAGAAGTCAAGGAGCTTAAGGCACTTTTAGCCAAGAAAGAAGAATATGCAGGAGAATTAGTGCAAAGCTTGACGCAAGCTCAAGCTGACTTACATACCTCTTCTGACGAGATTCGAGCTTTGAAGAGCTCTCATGCCTCCCTTGAAGCTTCCCTTGATTCCCATTTAGCTGAACATCAAATATTGAAGAATGATCTTGCTATGTGGGAAAGGGAGTATGGACTTCTGAAGGAGAACTTCAACATAGAGGTAAGTTGGGCTTTCCTGAAATCTCGCCGTGATGCTTTGATGGAAGCTGCTCAAGAAAGCTTCGATTTGCAATCTGAATTAGCCAAAGTCTTAGACACTATCGAGAAAAGTCAACAACCTGTTGATACTCCTTCTCCTGCACTTGAAGCTCCTGGAACGGAAGAGCTTTTAAATGAAGAAGTGGCTACTGCAGCAATTGAGGTTGCAATTCTGGCTCCCGAGGGTGAAACTTCTATGACACATTCCATGTAAGCTGAAGCTCCTGTGATTCTTGCTCCCCTCGGTGATTTCAATATTCCAAGCCCAATTAAAATTGCTCTTGAAAATGAAATTGCAACTTCTGATGTTCCAACCCCTTCAGTGACTAGCTGAAAATAAAATTGATGTTTTTAATTGGTGGTGTTATCCCTTGGCAACTTTAAGAGATCTTTTGACGAAGTCCCCAGTTATCATAATGGGGCATTTGTAAAAAATAAATATTTTGTTGACTAAGTTTGCACTTAGTCTTTTATATTAAGAAGTTTTTATTGGTACTTCCGTATATTTTATTCTTGCCCATTTATCTAGGACTTATAGAATAGCTTAGCATTTTTATTCTTTTAAAATGCTTTATGATTCTTCTCATGGATTATCAACATGAGACTTATAAAAGAGGGCCCTTTTATTTTATCGACACTTAATGAAGAAGACGTCTCAACCTCATAATGGTGTTATAATACGATGAAAGAAATAGGAATACACATGTTTTATATGAAACAACTTTGGCAAGTTTTTATTCATGAACTTTAACAAGTGTTTAACTATTACATGTATTACAATACATCTATAACTTTCTCGTAACTGTTTTTCTTGTAACAGATTTGTACATAACATAGAATAAACAAGGTTTTTCTTCATAACCTGTTTCAGTACATAATCATGACCCTATCTTTATATATTAAGAAGGGTTTGAGAGGTGACTTTATTTATGAGTTTTGAGAGATGACTCTGTTGTTCTCATGAAAGCTGAAGACTTCGTAACTTTTTTTCAACACTTGTCTCTTTGTGGCCGACTTTTGTTCGATATTCGTATTTGCACTTCTACACGTATCTGTGTACAATATGTAGTCCCCCAAGTGTTTGAGCGGTGAAGTATGAAGCCTCAAGCACTTGTTTATTTCTTTTACTTTGGCCCTTTCCTGAAACAGAAAGATATACGGGACTCGGAGGTGTGATTATAGATGAAGACTGCCTAACTTGTGTGTATTTCCATCAGATTAATTGTAACCCTGGGCTGGGAATTTAAGAATACTCCATTTTGCCTTGCAGGTTGTGACTCATCATTTGGCACGAGTTAGGGTGTTTTGCCTAGCATCTAAAATCGTTAGTAAAACATTAATAATACAATAGAGAAATTTTAACATGGTGATACCTGACCGTAGGTACTTTCTCAAAAGTAATATCTTTTTAAGTGGACGACATTCTAATGTGAGGGTAAAACTTTGCCGTCCATTGTCTCCAACTGGTATGCTCCTTTTCCCGCAATGTCACGGACTTTGTACGGTCCTTCCCATGTTGGACTTAGCTTTCCTGAGTTAGCAGCCTTTGCAGATTGGAACACCTTTTTAAGCACGAAGTCCCCAATTTTGAAAAATCTGAGGCGTGCTTTCCTATTGTAATATCGTTCAATTACTTGCTTTTGTGCTGCCATTCTTATCAATGCAGCTTCTCTTCTTCCTTCAAGCAAATCAAGGTTGACCCGCATCTCTTCATCATTAGATTCCTCCGTTGCCTGATCGTACCATGTGCTTGGCTCACCTATTTCAACTGGAATTAAGGCTTCCGCACCATAAACCATTGAAAATGGTGTTTCTCCAGTGCCTGTTTTGGTCGTCGTACGATAAGCCCATAATACTTCAGGTAACACCTCAGACCAATTACCTTTTGAATCCTGTAACCTCTTTTTCAAGTTGTTGATAATGACTTTGTTAGTAGATTCCGCTTGTCCATTACCTACTGGATGGTATGGCGTAGACGTTATCCTTTTGATCTGCCAACTTCGAAGAAATTCTGTGATTTGAGCTCCAATGAATTGTGGTCCATTGTCACACACGATCTCCTTTGGTGCTCCAAAGCGGCATATTATATTTCGCCATATGAAGTCTTTAACTTCCTTCTCTCGTACCTGTTTAAATGCCCCTGCTTCTACCCATTTAGTGAAATAATCTGTAAGTACAAGTAGAAACTTTACCTGACCTTTTGCTTGTGGAAGTGGACCTACGATATCCATTCCCCATTTCATAAAGGGCCACGGGGCTATAACAGGATGTAGTAACTCAGCTGGTCTGTGCATATTGTTGCCGTACCTTTGACATTTATCACATTTGGACACGAAACTGGTTGCTTCTTCTTCCATCTTAGGCCAATAATATCCTGTGTGAATTAATGTTCTTACCAGTGACCGTCCCCCTGCGTGATTCCTACAATGTCCTTCGTGCACTTCTCTCATCACATATTCTGTTTGAGAGGGTCCGAGACACCTTGCTAGTGGTCCACCGAACATCTTTCGATAAAGATTTCCTTGATATAAACAATATCGAGCAGCTTTTTTGCGAAGCGCGTGAGCCTTTCCTTTGTCATTAGGCACGGTACCGTGCTGTAAAAAGGCAACAATTTCGTTTCTCCAATCCCATGTTAAATGATTAAAATTTACCTCATTTTTATCAGATTCGAGAACGGAATGAAATAAATGTATGACTGAAGCATTTGTATCGTTTGCTACGTCTGCTGCAGATGCGAGATTTGCTAAAGCATCTGCCTCTACATTCTCATCTCTTGGGATCTGCACTACTTTCCAAGTTTGGAATTGCTTTATTAACTCCCGTACCTTTGCGAGGTATTCTTGCATTCGCGTCTCTCTGGCTGTATAAGTCCCCAACATTTGATTGACCACGAGTTGAGAATCACTCTTGATTATAATCTGCGTTATGCCGAGTTCTCGTGCCAATTCTAAACTTGCAATTACAGCCTCATACTCTGCTTCATTGTTAGTTATAGAATGACATTTTATAGCCTGTCTAATAGTCTCACCCGCAGGTGGTACGAGGACTATCCCTAGGCCTGCCCCTTTTACATTAGATGAACCATCAGTGAATAAAACCCAAGTCCCCGGGTTTGCACCATTAAAAACTAGTAATTCTTTTTCTGCTTCTAAATGCATCCCCTGGCTAAAATCAGCCACGAAATCAGCTAGTACTTGAGATTTTATAGCGGTCCTGGGTTGATAAACAACTTCATATTCACTTAGTTCTATAGCCCATTTTGCTAATCTTCCTGAAAGTTCGTGTTTATGCAAAATATTTCGAAGCGGAAAAGCAGTAACTACATTAATGGGATGACATTGAAAATAAGGTCTTAATTTTCTAGATGCCATGATCAAAGCTAATGCTAATTTTTCTAGCTGTGGGTATCGTGTCTCAGCATCCAATAAGGACTTACTTACATAATAAATAGGAGATTGTTTACCTTGGTCCTCGCGGACTAAAACAGCACTCACCGCGACTTTAGATACGGCCAGATAGATGAGAAGTTTTTCCCCCACCTTTGGTTTTGCCAACAACGGTGGTTTTGACAATTAAGATTTCAAATCTCTAAGGGCTTGTTGACAATCTTCATTCCATTCAAAATGATCTTGCTTTTTGAGTACAGAGAAAAACTTAAAACACCTTTCTGAGGATTTGGAAATAAATCTCCCCAAAGCTGCAATTCTTCCCGTTAATCTTTGTACTTCCTTTTTATTAGTAAGGATATCAGGGATTTCTTCTATTGCTTTGATCTGAGAAGGATTCACTTCAATACCACGGTTAGAAACAAGAAAACCCAAAAACTTACCTGATGCAACTCCAAATGCACATTTTTCTGGGTTGAGTTTCATATTAAATTTTCGCAAAATTTCAAATGTAACAGATAGATGAGAAATATGATCATGAGATCGCTGGGTTTTGACGAGCATATCGTCTATATATACCTCCATTGTTTTCCCTAAATGTTCTTGGAACATTTTGGTGACCAACCTTTGATAGGTTGCCCCAGCATTTTTGAGACCAAAGGGCATTACTTTATAACAGTAAGTCCCCCTGTCTGTGATGAAAGAAGTTTTTTCTTCATCACCAGGATCCATTTTAATTTGATTATATCCCGAGTATGCATCTAAAAAATTTAAAAGTTCATGACCTGCGGTTGTATCAATTAGTTGGTCTATATGCGGTAAAAGAAAGAAATCTTTTGGACAGGCTTTGTTTAGATCGGTATAATCCACACAAACGCGCCACTTACCATTTTTCTTGGGTACGACCACCGTGTTAGCTAGCCAATTAGGATACTTTACCTCACGGATCGATCCGATTTTTAATAATTTTTGGACCTCATCCTGAATCACCTGATTCTTGAAAGCACCTTGCTTTCTTTTCTTTTGCTTTATTGGTGTGAAAGAAGGGTCTTCATTGAGTTTGTGAGTCATCACATCCGGTGGTATCCCTGTCATATCAGCGTGGGACCAAGAAAAGCAGTCTAAGTTAGCTTTTAAAAATTTGATTATCATACCTCACATGTTTAAGCTTAAATTGGCTCCGACATAAACCTTCCGTTCAGGCCATTACTCAAATAATATCACTGCCTCGAGCTCTTCAATTGTCGTTTTTATGCTTTCATTTTCTTCAGGTTCTTGAATTGTATCAGGCCTTGAGTCCAAATCTGTCTTTTCTTGTTCAGCTGAAGTTTGATCTTTTTTACCTTCAACTGTTTCCTGTAATTGCTATTTTTCTTTATGTACGATGCCCGTACTTGTTACAGCGTTGACACTTCTAGCCATCTGCTGATCCCCACGAATTTGGCAAATTCCCCATGGTGATGGGAATTTAATAATTTGATGTAGAGTTGATGGGACATCATCCATATCGTGTATCCATGGTCTCCCCATGATCATATTGTAGGCCATTTCCATATCAACTACCTGAAATTTAGTTTCTTTAACAACACCCATAGCAAAAGTTGTTAGAATTACCTCTCCTTTTGCTACCACACTTGAATTGTCGAAGCATGACAAGGTGTGCGCCTTGGGTATCATTTTATCTTCAGCTTGCATTTCACGTAATACCCTTAGTAGTATAATATTTACAGAACTCCCTGGATCAATCAAAACTCATTTTACATTAGTATCATGTACAAGTAAAGATATTACCAGTACGTCATTATGTGGAGTTGTCACTCCTTCGGTATCTGCGTCATCAAACGAAATACTTTCATTTTGTAGGACCTGCCGCACCCGTTTCCCGTGTGTAATTGTTACCTTAGAAACCTTGTTGGAGGCTGTGTAGGTTATGCCGTGAATATCTTCTCCCCCACTTATCACATTCACTGTCCTCTTGGGTGAAGGAGGTTGTGGTGGCTCTTGTATGTTTTTCATATAAGCTTGTTTTCCTTTCTCGCTAAATAACTCAGTGAGGTACCCTTGCTTCAATAGATGATCCATTTCACTCTGCAAGAATCTACATTCTGAAGTTTTGTGCCCGTGATCATTGTGGAATTCGCACCAATGATCTGGATTGCATCTATTTGGATTTGACCGCATCTCTTTTGGCCACCGTACCTTATCTCCCATGCTTCTTAAAACAGCTACGAGCTCGGAGGTAGAGACATTACAATTATATCCGCCGAATCGTGCCTTTAAACTTCTGTCATTATCTCGTGATTCTTGTCTGTTCCGATCATTCCTGAACTTTGAAGAAGAACCAGAGTCCTTGTTCCTCGATTTTTGATCATATTGCTGGCTATCTTGTTTCGACCGTGGGTCTTTTCCTGCAGGTCCCATATATGGATCGTACCTGTTTTTACCTGAACTTTTTTCGGTTTCTGATCTTCAGGGACCACCCCTTTCTTCATGATGAAACTTAGGTACGGTATCTTCTTCAATTCGCAGCTTCGTACTATACCTGTTGTAAACATTATTCCATGTGGTTGCAGGAAATTCTCGAAGGCTTTCTTTGAGTCGTCTCGTGGCTTCAGAACTTTTGTCCTTTAAATTACTTGCAAAGGCTATTGCAGCCCAGTTGTCAGGCACACGAGGTAGAGTCATTCTTTCACGCTGGAATCTATCAACAAAATTTCTAAGCAACTCCGAATCCCCTTGTTTGATTTTGAAAATATCTTCCATTCTTTTCTCAACCTTTTGTGCTCCCGAATGTGCTTTAATAAAAGAATCTGCAAGCTCAGCAAAAGAATTAATAGAATTTTCAGATAAAAGAGAATACCAGGTTAATGCACCCTTGGTGAGTGTTTCTCCAAATTTCTTGACCAGTACTGATTCAATTTCTTGTTTGGTCAAGTCGTTGCCTTTCACGCCTGTTGTAAATGCATTCACGTGGGTCTGTAGTACCATCATATTTCGGGATGTCAGACATTTTGAACTTTTTCGGAATTGGAAGGGGAGCAACACTTGGCTTCCATGGTTGTTGTGAATATTTGTCCATGTCTACTCCTTTTATTACAGGCGGAACTCCAGGGATTTGCTCAATACGCTCTTTTTGTTCCTTAATCTGTTTCTGCAAGGTTAGTACTAAATTTTGCAAATATGAATTATTTGAATTACCTGGTCCCCCTTCCTGTGGTTCACTGGGGGTTGCTCAATTTCCAGAATTATCAAGACCAGAACGGGGATTCTCCAATATATTATTATTAGGAGTTGGTGTGGGTGGTGCAGCAGGCAATCAACTAACAAGTGCCTGAAGAGCTTTGCCGACCTGTGCATCAATTAGCTTTTGTAAAGCTTCAGTTGTAACTCCTTCAAAGTATTCAGATTGTTCTTGTTGATCAGCACGGGATTCAGTGGTGACGTGGTGAATCTGGATGGGAGGGAACCACGTCACCTTGATTTTGATGGATTTGATTTTCATGGTTTCTCAATGTGTTATTACTGTTATTGTCGGTGTTGTTGTTTGACATGGTGACGACAATGGACAAGATATAGATTAAAAGAAAAGATTATCAGATTCCCGGTAACGGAACCAATTTGTTTAACCAAAAATCTGAGTCTTTGGTCAAAGCTTAAAAAGAAATTAGGGTTACTGATAATCAGGAGACGAAAATAAAATACTTTTGAGAATGATGGTAAAACAGTAAATAGTTTTGTATTTCAGTAAGATCCCAATAATATTTTGTATCCTTACAGATGGTGAGTTCTTCTCCTTTTATAGCTAATCCTAGGAGAAGAGGTAATGCCTTTGTCTTAATGAGGAATTATGAGCAATAAATGACATTAAAAGAAACGTTACTCAATCATTTCTTTTTAAATACCAAATATTCTAACGTATTTGATATTTAATGCTATATTTAAACTCTTTTACGTCATCATATTCGTATCTTCAACTTCTTCCGATCTTCGGTTTTTAGATGACTTGGATAGGTACGAGACTCGTACCTATTTTAGTAACGGTCCGCACCAATGTTGCTTTCTTTTTCCCTTATCTGTTGTCACCCGTACCTCTTGGCTATTTATTGTATTTTGACCGTTTGACCAGTCCACGTGTCATGCCACATTACCTGCAATGTAAATTCAGTTTTTTCCCAATACAATGACACCCTTCAGAGCCCTCTACGGCTATGACCGTCCACTTCCCAGTTTCGAGCTTATTGCACAATCAAAGGTGGAATCTGTGGATCAAGTATTGAAAGAGAGGCAGTTACTGGATCGAATATTGAAGGATAATTTGGTCCAAGCTCAGAATCGCATGAAACAATTTGCAGATTTGAAAAGGAGTGAAAGGGAATTCAAGGTGGGAGATATGGTCTACCTCAAACTTCAACCTTATCGGCAAATTTTTGTGGCTGTTCGGAAGAACCTTAAATTATCAGCAAGATTTTTTGGCCCATATGAAGTCAGTCGAAAAGTTGGAGCTGTCGCTTACGAGCTCAAGCTGCCAGTGGGTTCAAAAATTCATCCTGTCTTTCATGTGTCTGCAACTAAAAAAGAAGATTGGCGATCAAGTGGTTCCTTCCATGGACCCTCCCTACTGCAGCAATGAAGGACAAATATTAACCGAGCCCATAGCTATTCTAGAAAGAAAAATGATTAAGAAAGGCAACAAAGCAGCTATCCAAGTGCTTGTCCAGTGGGCAAATCTTTCAAAAGAAGAAGCAACATGGGAGGATTATCATTTCCTCAAATCACAGTTTCCTGGATTTGATGTTTGACGCCATGGATTTTCTTAAGGGGAGTGGAATTGTCACGAATTAGTGGGACACAATTTGAATTAGAGATCAAGAAGGAATTGAGAGGGGCTCCTTAGTTAATTATAATTGTTTATCAGTCCTTACAATTTAGTCTATAGTACACAGTCTAATGAATCAAGGACACCTGTCCATTAGGTACCAATGGCCAATACAGTTGTGCCTCTATCATCTTTATATTCTGTTTCTATGCATTGTAATCGGCAATCAGATTTTATGAATCCAAATTACTGTTTTGCTTAATTTTTGTTCATTTTTTTCCTTTCTTTGTTCACGAGCTGCCTTCAATCCAACTGCTGTAGCTCAACACGCTACAAAGTGACACCTTTTAGTTGACTATATTTAAGTCATACCAGCACTTTTATTTTAAGTTTTATGTTTTTTTAGGAGTTGTTTAGTTTTATTTATACGTCAGTAGATAACATAAAAAAGTTCTAGTACTTTTTATCTTTTATATTTATTTTATGTAATACTGGCCAATGATAAGTTTATATGAAAAAACATGTCCCTATTTATCCCTGATTGAGATGCAATTATTGTTGTTGTAACTTAGAACGATTTTGGGATATTGATCGAATTAGTGAATTTTGATTAATAGATAGTTAAACCTGGGAAAAAGATGGCAATTGCCATAGCTCGTCATAACTTATATGAGAATAAAAGAGACGCAATTACTATTTGTCGGAAAGAAAGACAAGAAAAGAGGCAACTATGCGGCAGCCCATATAAAGCGTCGCCTAATTGACCTTTTCATGCGCAGTCATGGTTGACTAAGCCCTCTTTAATTAATTTGTTGCTAACCAACCGTTTTAGAAAAATTATCAGGTTCGGATTCGGCATGTGAGGCAGACTTAATCCTATTTTATTCATAGTGTGCTAATAACCGAATTCCAATTCTATATGCATTCTTGGAATCAATGTTGATCGGTCAAATTTAGTTTGATTAATTTCATGCGTTTGGATATTGTATACTGTCGAAATCAGGTATGATCGATTTTATATGCTCGAGGGGTCGCTCCGAGAATAAGTTCGAGATAGACCGGGCTCGAGCCCGATAGCGGAGTACATGATTCGAAGATAAAAGTACTTGATGAATATCGGGGCGAATATGACCAACATCGAGATAATACCGTTGTGACTTTGTAACAGAAATGACAAGATTCCCGCAACGGCCCTAAAATCATGGCTTAAATTCCGGAATAGATTTGTACGAATTTATACGTATTCGTACTAGGCGGTTAGACAGCTGTCCCAATAAGATTCCCTACTAAAAATAGAAATGTACCTTGTAAAGGACTCCCCTGTTATATAAATGGGAGCCCATTCATTTGTAAAATCATCAATCATTGGCAAAAGAATATACATTCTTACGTTCTTGCTCATTACTCATTAGAATTGTCCTTTAACTTTATTTTTCTTACTTTATTGTTCCTACTGGCCTACCTCGAGGCCACCTTAGCTCGAGGTCGAGACTTGTTTACACACTGGTTTGATTCTACTTACTTCTTTAATCTATACGCTTGACTTTTTCATTATCAATTAGTATTGGACTAAATCACGTATCTTTAAAACCTCAATACAAATTTAATTGTTACTCAGATTTTAGGGGTAAACACTTTGGCTCCCACCGCGGGGCTAAAGATAATAATGATTGTTTCAGTACTGATTTTGATAACACATGTTATTTTCAAACCTGTTCTTGTCAAAGATTCTTTGTTCTCGGGTTAAAACATGTTAAACTCACATAACGCCCCCGTACATGGTGATGACAGTCTTGGATTTCACGGGGAAAACGACAACGTAATTGCTCCGGAAGTCGGTGTGCCACCGATTAACCCTGAGGAAATACCTGTTGCTGACTCAGTCGATGTTAGTTCGCACATTGCTCTGAACGCGGACTTAGGTGCGGACCCCGGAGGAAGTGTGCGCAGGGAAGGCCGAACTGGTGGCAAAGGAACTCAAGGCGTAGGAGACGGGGGAGTTAGTCTCCAGATAATATTCGAGATGTTACAAGCTCAACAGGCCACTATTGCTCAGCTTCAGAGTCAACACAAAACTCCGAGTATGATCGAACCGGAAATCACTCGCCGTACCGAGCCAGTGTCGGAAAGGACGAATAGTAGTTGGCCAGGGGTTGATCCCATGATTATAAAAATGCTCGAGGAGCTCATCAAAAGAATTGAGTAAGGAGAAAAGAAGATCGTAGATAATGACAAAAAAGTGGAAACATACAACTCCCGAGTCGATCAGATACCAGGGGCACCCCCGATCTTAAAAGATTTGGATTCAAAAAAGTTCGTGCAGAAGCCTTTTCCTCAGTGTGCGGCTCCGAAGTCCATTCCAAAGAAGTTCCGTATGCTGGATATACCGAAATACAATGGAACCACCGATCCTAATGAACATATCACTACATACACATGCAGGATAAAGGGAAACGACTTAGAAGATGATGCGATCGAGTCCGTTTTGTTGAAAAAATTTGGAGAAACCCTGTCAAAGGGAGGAATGATTTGGTATCACAACTTGCCACCGAATTCCATTAATTCATTTACCATGTTAGCAGATTTATTTGGGAAAGTGGATGCCGGGGCCATAAAGGTCGCAGCAAGGAAATCGGACGTCTTCAAGATAAGACAAAGAGATAATGAAATGTTGAGGGAGTTCGTGTCCCGATTTCAAATGGAGCGTATGGAGTTACCACCGGTCTCCGATGATTGGGCCATTCAAGATTTCACCATTGGTTAAACGAGCGGAGCTCGGTGGCATCACGACAGTTGAAGCAGAATCTGATTCAGTATCCAGCTGTAACTTGGGCAGATGTGCTCAATCGATATCAATCGAAGATCAGGGTTAAGGACGACCAGTTAGGAGCCCCTTAGGGTTCCATTCATTCAAATATGTTAGCAGTTAAAGCCCCGAGGGATGCCGACAGGGAGCCGAGGTCGAACAGGGAACAATATCAGCCATATATCGCAGATCGGAGGAACAATGGCTTAGGACGCTGTAGACATGTGATTTTTGACCCTCTCCAAGATTTTACATATTGTAGCATATAAATATTTAGTTTAGGCCTAATATCGCTATTTAAATTAGTTTTGACTATTTTACTTTATTTTGTCACAAAAATGAAAATTACAAAAATATTTCCTTTTATTTAGCTAATTAATATCTTATCTAGTCAAGTTTAATTTAACTACCTTACATAAAATTCAAAAAAATACAAAAATAGTTCCACTTTGTTTTTAGGAATATTAGTTTATTTTTGCGATGTTTCTAATCTAATTCCATTTTGGTCTTTTAGTGTGATATTTGAAAAATACCAAAAAATAGGTTTGTTTTAACGGTTAGTCTTATTTTAATAGTTATTTTACTTAAGTAGGATTAATTAGTAAATAAGGTCATATTTTTAGTCTTGTTTACGGAGAAAGAATAAAATTCGGGCTCAAACAACCCATTTTTAGGCATAATTTTCGGACCTAACCCATAATAACCCAAGCCCAATACCCCTAAAACCCTAGGAAGACACTTAAATGGGACCATAGACCTAAAATCCTCATCAGTAATTTTTAGAGGGACCCTCCCCATCAGATTTTTTGGGGTCTCCTTCATCTTCACAAGATACAAAAACAAAAGAACCCTAGGATCCTAAAAAGAAAAACTTCAGCCGCTTAACACGAACCCCCCTCCCCCGTACATGAGTTTTTCTTCTTCATGAAAGCTAACAAAAAAAAACCCTAACAACCAAAACTCCACTGCACAACACCCTTCACAACCCCAAAAACGAGCACCCTTCATCTTTCCTAACGAAGACATTATCTTCTTCGAAAAAGAAGCAGCCATGAGAGGAAGGAGCCGTTTTTCTGGACCTTTCTTATATAATAAGAAGACCTAAGAATTCCAGCTGACCCTCTCTTCTTCACCTTCTTAAAAGAACCCTAGACTAGGAGAACATCCGGATCTGATCCTCACAGACCCAAAACCCACATCCACTACCAGAGTCTGGTGACTCTCAACCAGCAACAACATCCAACGTCACTTTCAACCAGCTCCACCGACGACTTTTGTCCTCACCTTGTTCCCGTTTCTATCTCCCTCACCTTGTTGTCTCTTTCACTCCTCTTGCTGTTGCGATGAAACTCGCCGGAAGTCAGCGAACTTGTAACTCCTGTTTTGATGAGAAGTGACTTTTCGGCGACCATAATTGAAACCGGCAAACGCACACAACAACAGTTTATTGTAGAGTCATTTGAATTTTGAAGTTTTTGTATCTTCTGATTTCAATGGAGATGAGTTAAATTCTGCCCGCGTCGGAATTTGTTTGAGTGTTCATCGCCGATCAAGTTTTCGTCTTGTTATGGAACTTGTTTGAGTTTCGTTGGTTCAAGTTTAGCCGAGGTTGAGGTCTCCGTTCAATTTTCCGGTCCAAGTCCAATTGTTGGTTTCTTGTTTCGCCTCCGACAAGTTGTTTAAGTCTTTTGTATGCTTTGATTTGGACAACTGCAATTAATCTAATTTTCGTAAGGATTTTGGCTCTACCCTGAGGTTATTCTTTCACTCCTTTGTTTTAGTTTGATAACCACCCGTTTTCATGCTTTTTGGTATTCCGTATAAAGAATGTGTTTGATTTCCTTTTATTAGCTTAAAGCCTTAAATATACTTAAATGACAACATTAGACTTGTTTATCTATTTGTTTGAGCTATATTAAGGACTTTCAGTCAATGACAAATCCTTACATCTTAGGTAAACATTGATATGGTATTATGTTTCTTGGTATACGAATTGGGTTCGGATTGATTTGGGTAAACCAAAAGGCTGATGTAAAATTAAGTAAAGTTTACTCTGTCTTGGGTTACGAGATTTGATTTAAAAGCCTATTTGAAATGTTCGACAGAATTTTATGCTACTGTAGCTTAGAAAACTCTTCATGCTCTCATTTTGTTTGTATAACACATGAACCCTCGTAGTTTGTTTTAGGCGTGCTATAATAAAATTGTCATAGCTACGGGTACAGTTCCCGTGACGTAGTCATGATACATAGTTTCCAAAATTCGGGGGTACATTTATGTGACCCGACCATAACAACTAATAATGTTAATAATTAAACATGTTGTAGATCGTGGGTACGGTTCCCGTGATGCGATTCACAATGTGTACCAAACAAACAAGTGTACGACAATCGTAACTTGTTTCAAAATATTTCCATAAATAATTAATAGCGGTTAAAGGCTAAAAATGCACAATAGGTATAAAACATGTAATTAATTAGATAATTAGGCCAATAATAACAACTGAACGACCGTGCTAAAACCACAGAACCCGGGAATTCCTAACACCTTCTCCTGGGTTAACAGAATTCTTTACCCAAATTTCTGTGTTTCACGAACTGTAAAACAAAGTTAAACTTCCTCGATTCGGGATTTAAACCGGTGACTTGGGAAACCATAAATTATCCCAAGTGGTGACTCTGAACTTAAATAAACAATCCCGTTTCGATTATTATCACTTTAATTAAAAAACTCCCATATACCGCTTTCAGTGGTAGAAACAGGAGGTGTGATAGCTCTGACGACTCTGCTGGGGAATTAAACCCAGAACTTCTGGTTCAGGGTTCAGAATTCGAGATTAGAATAATTGTTATAATTGGCTTTGTTTATTATCTGATTTTTACGTGTTTGGGCCTAATGTGCTAAATGCCGCTTTTTATCGCTTTGATATTATTTGAACTGTATATAAACTGGTGCGAAACCCTTCTCTTCTCATCTTCGGGAAAGTGCACGCTGGCGTGACTTCTTTTCTGTTAGTGTCATACCTTAATTTAGAAAGAGGTTCGGACAAGTTACAAAGCCGGATGGTCTTTTGATTCCCGGTACGTAGCCCTCCCCCCCTCGAGTTGTCCGCTCGGGTACACCAAGTGTACAACAATATACCCAGGTTTTAAACCTAGAATAACTTAGCCTCATGCCGAATCCCTAGTAGGAACACATGTTTGCATCATGTGCATTTAACTTTGGGGACTCAACACAGTGGTTGGGTCCGTCTAGGGCAAGCGTACCCGAAAATAAAAAGACCATCCTGATGCATCTTATGTGCTACATGTTGCAGTCTTCAAGGGTAAATGGGGTCATTTGGCGGACCAATAAGGATTGAGGGTAAATGAGAAAGAAAAGAGAGTGAAGTATAAAAATGAAGCAAGTAGGCCCAGTTATATTTTTCTTTCACTTTTTTTCCAAGAAAAAGACAAAAAAACGAACGTGAAAAATCCAAAAAGATTTTGCACTTTCCCATCATTTTCCAAAAAAAAAAAAAATCAAGAAAAGAGGAAAAAGAAAATCCAGAAAGAGTTTACATGTTTCATCATTTTTTCAAAAAACAAAAGACAAAAAATATATTTTCTCTAAATTAGTTGTTTTTTTAATTCTTGCCCGTATCCAATCTTCCTGAATTACGCGAACCTGATTCTCGTCTCTCGAGGCGGGATATGTAGGTAACCCACATAGGGTTCGATATTTCTAGTGAGTATTAGGTTCTTGGCTTCACGGGGTCTTAGCTAAATCTTGCATGTCTAGCCACTTTTGGCCACATCGGTAATTTTGCAAAATATGGCTATTTTCGCAAAAGTGGTTTGTTTAATTGTTTGGAGAGTCTTGAATCCACAATTAGGTGTCTCTTTACTTTAAGGGCCATCCTTATCGAATTTGCATGTCTATCCGCTTTTGGCCACATTGGCCGTTTTGTATGGCTATTTTTGCAAAAGTGGTTCAATTAACCCATCTCTTAGAGTCCTAGGTCTACAATAAGATGTTCTCTCTGTTTAAGGTCCATTGTGTTGAATTTGCATGCTTAGCCATTTTTGACCACATATACCATTTCTATAAAATGTGTCATTTCTACAAAGTAATTTTTCCATGTCTTAGAGTTCACTTTTGTTGAGTTTGCACTTCTAGCTACCTTTTTGGCCACATAAGTCATTTTACAAAAATAGCCTCGATCATGTCTTGCATGTGTCCAATAGTGAGTGTTATTGTTTCACATATTGTTCTAAATCCTTAACTCTATTTGGTTTTAGTTTTCTTATACAAGTGTGGATCTACTTACTGGAGTTTGAGCATGACAGACACCCCAGGACCATCTGGTCAGGACCGTTGCATCTAGGAGTTGCTTGAGGAGATTTTTTATGTTTTGAGTCTGTTTCTTTTTATGCTGTCTTGTACTTTATAGTCATTTCCAGTAGTAATGATTCTTTTAGTTGGTGTCGGAGTTTGTCGTGGTATAGTTGAGTTGAGTCTCTCGTTATCATATTTCCTGTTTTGTATTTGAAAATGAAAAAAAAGTTGTTGTAATGAATATTCCAAAAAGATTTTATTTTTTTAGTTTAATTTATCCATTACTTTTCCGAACTACACAAAGATCCGATTCATGCGGAGTCATGATACGTAGGCAACCTACATATGGTACGATCGAATTATTTTTTAAAATTAAAAAAATAGAAAAAAGAAAAAAAGAGAGGTGAAATTATGGGATGTGAGAAATGAGAGGAAAGAAAAGAGCGATAATTAGAAGAAAAAAGAGGAAGGGAAATGAGCAAGCCAAGAAGTGCTAGAAAAAAAAGAAAAGAGAAGATTGAAATGAACAAAATTGGGATGATGCTAAGTGACCCTCGAAATTATTCTAGAACTGTTAATTGTTGCTAGGTGCATTGCACACAATGTGATTATTTTAGCTGTTAAATGCCCTAATGCTAACAAGATTACCCCATTTTGTTCCTTTTGTTATCTTCATTGAACAGAAGGGTGGTTGGTTTGTGGTTCTTAAGTAACTCATCCATACGACCCAAGATCAAAAAGCAAGGTAGACATGGCTAGTAAAGACTTGGACACGGGTGTTATTGATCCGTCTAAGGAGATTGTTGAGTCAGAATCTGAGTTGAAAGAAGAAGTCTTAAGGTTGAAAGGACAGATGACCGAAATATACCAAGCCTGGATTAGTGGGCATCCTCCACCATTATTTTCCACTAACTACCCTGAAAGCCTTGTCACTATTCCGCCACTGTCACAAATCCAGATTCCCACTACTGCTGATATCTCCCAACAACCTTTTCACACTCCACCCGCCAAAACCACCTCATATTTCGCTCTTTTGACCACTCATGTTTTTGTAGCTCATCCACCAGCTACCTATCCTCGATCCTCTAGCGAGACCATGTTCAAAATACCAAGTGCCCAACACGGTGCTCCAGAACCAACTTTCAAGGTCTCGGATCCATACTCTCATGCTCCTCATTTTGAGCCTCCCGGGGAAACTGAAAAGCCTGCTAAGACAGTGGAGCAAGATAAGATATCCAGGAAGGTGAAAATCTTAGAGCAGTCTTTAAGAAACATGCAAGGGTTGGCAGGTCAGAAGAGTATTTCCTTCAAGGATCTATGTATGTTCCCTGACGTTCACTTGCCCGCGGGATTTAAAATACCAAAGTTTAACTTGTATGGCGGGCATGGAAATCCTGTAGCCCATCTGAGGGTTATTGCAACGAAATGAGAGGTGTTGGTGGGAAAGATGAGCTGCTAATGGCGCATTTCAGTGAGAGCCTGACTGGGGCAGCCTTGGAGTGGTATACTCGTCAAGATATCAGTAAGTGGAATACATGGGGTGACATGGATAAAGATTTTGTTCGGCACTATCAGCATAATGAAGACATTATTCCAGACCGCTCCTCCCTATCTCAAATGGAAAAGAAAACCAAATAAAGTTTTAGGGAGTTTTGGTTTAGATGGAACGAACAAGTTGCTCGGGTCAGTCCTCCGATTGATAGAAAATATGCTGCTGAACCCTGCCAACGGCAGGATCCAGTGGGCATTCCTGCTAAACGCTTTCAGCCTCAATATTGACCCCATGAATATCCCCAAGCTCCACATAATCCACCCCAGTATTATCCTCCGAACAACATCCAGCCATCTACCCAACCATTAGGTCACTCCCTAGGGCGAGCACCGGTATCCCAAAATTCTCGTGCACCTTCACAACATTTTCAGGCACTCTATAACCCTAACAAATATAGGCATGGAGGGAAACAACGGCAGAAAGACAATTTCACACCAATCTGGGAATCCTACACAAACTTGTTTGAAAGGTTAAAACATTCTGGCTTGATTGAGCCGCTCCTCGGCTATACTCCAGACCCATATGCAAAAGGTTTGATCCTACTGTACGGTGCATGTACCACTCTAATGTCCAAGGGCATAACATCGAAGTTTGTCGTGCTTTGAAAAGGGAAATAGAAAGAATGATTCAAGAAGGAATAATTGTGATCAAGGACAATGACAGGGGGTATGAGAATCCTCTTGGGAACTTACTGACTGAAGTTAATGATATTGAAGTTGGTAATGGTCTTGATAATATTGATGTGGAACTTAGTGGCTAGGATGTCGAGCTTGGTAATTGGAAAGACGCTCCTTTCTTGGTTAGCTGGGGAGGAGTCTTGGTGTTTTTTTTTCTTTTATGTTGTCCGGGTTATTTCAAAGTTGTAATCCAGATATTGTCTTGTGAATCAAACCCTTCTAACCTTTTATTTTGCCTAGTTCATTTAGTCGTAGTACCCCTTTTAGTGTTATTTAGGTTTTTCCAGGGTCGTAACCTGTTGCTCCCAAATGCTCACGCAAGTATAGGTGGTCGTACAAGTAATAAAATGATATGTTGAGTGTCGAACCTACAGAGACTTATATCAACTACTCACTAACACACCAATATTGTTATTCCGTCAAGCTAAATTTGAGTTCAAGAGTTTAATTATGCTAAACTACAATTAAATTATCAACCTATAAAATGATTGCTATGTATTCAATAAAGACAACTATTCCAGGGTTGTGATCGATTCACCAATCCTATTGTGTTCTAGTTAACTCTTCCTCTCATACAATTCACTCATGGTTGCTAATTAGTCGATAATTGCTCTCATAGCCTTCTGCCAAAGTACTACTTGCCTATTCAAAATAGATTAACGCCTATATTCCAATGGAATCAATCTATTAAGAACGTATTAATATTATGATATTTAATTAAGCACAGTGACTAGGTATATTCCTATCCTAACCACAAATCTGCCCCCAAGGGTTAAGATCATGCTCTCTTCAATTCTTCTCTAATCTAAACACGGCTTTTCCAAGCATAACATAGATAGTAAATAGAACATAACTGCTGGCCAGACAATTAAGCAATTAATCACAGAATTGAAGAAACAACCATATATTAGTGAATTATAGTCGAGGTTAAGTCAACGTTAAACAACAATATTCATGGATAAATCACAACCCCAGAACAATGGGTTTTTAGCCACTCATAATACTAGCAAACAATTGCATAATGTTTGAATAATTGAAAATACTAGAAAAGATGAAGAAATCTGAGATGTTCTTGCTCCTGGATGTTTCTTGTGTGTATTTTTCCTCCAAAGTGGCGTCTCCAGGTCTAAGCTCTGCCAAAAGTACTCAAAATAGCGTTTTATATGTATTTATACCATGTAGTGTCGGGCCCAAACGAAACACCCTTTCCTACGCGAAATAGGACTCCGGCTCTGCGACGTGCTAGTGGAGATTATCAACAGCCTTGTATTTTTCTTGTCAGGCCATTTTTTACACTGCTGTGCCGCACCCTGCGGCGTCCCATGTGGCGCGGTAGTGAGAATTTGCAAAATTCAAAACATGAAAGTTGTAGACCTTTCGAATAGCTTTCCAACGATTTATTGTGGACCCAAACGGAGTTCTGAGCGAAAAGTTATGTGCATTTTACTAGACAATGCGTCGTATGTCTGCTCGATTCTTCGTTTCGTTCTTAACTATTATCCGTTGATCCTCGAACACAATCCCAACTTAATTTCTTGGGCTTTTACTCAGACTTCAAAGCTCCAAATCGCTTGAATTCATTCCATAACGCCTACATAGATCGGAATCACTCCTACAGGCATAAAACACATATTTAGGGCAGAACACTAGCGATTAAAGCTCAAACTCAATTAAAGTGAAGTAAGTTAGAGTGTAATAAGAAACTAAAATACACAATTATAGCCTATCATCAACACCCCACACTTAAACCACTGCTCATCCTCGAGCAATCATACTACACTTTATATAGACACGACCCTTTTAAACAATTCTCCTAACTCATCACACCAAGAATATTCAAAATAGACTAAGCACAAGAACATCTTCACCTCAAGGTTTGACTCACAAGTACCACACATTATTCGCAACTCACCCACTTACTCTAACATAGAGGTCACTGAAATTACCTTTCCTTCATGAATCAAGTGCCCTCACACAACAAAAGAGAGTAGTTCCACACAATAAAATTTAAGAACAATTATGAACTCAAGATAGAAAGAATTCACTCACTCTTAGAAATAACATTCATATGCCACAAAAGATGCACCATAGGCTTGCCCGTAGTGTACTACTCTACTAATCGAGCTGATTCAGTCTAGGATCAAGTAGGACTTTATTTGGTTGTAATGTAGGCTGCGGGACGGGTATGATACATTTAGATATAAGAGTGACTATACCTCCCTAAGCACTTTAATACATACATTTTAACATTGAAAACCCCACACTTATGTCAAATCATAACTCCACCTTCACATTAATATATATTAACTCCCCACTTTTTAAAGCACAATTATATGAAGAGTCACCACTATCACATATTTTCACATCAATACAACTAATTTTTTTTCTTTTCAATTTATGTGGCTCTTACTTTTTCAAAATAGTGCACCTTTCTCCGTATTCATTAGTTCCACTCAAAAGCCAAACCAACCACTCCACACTTTAACTTTTACAAAATTCATTACAATTCAAGTGCCCATGAGAGGTGAAAAGTTTCAAATAGATGGTTAATTCAAACAAATGGGTAAAACTTGTAATGTGGTTGCCAAAGAAACAAGATTACAAGCTCAAAGAGGTTAACTATGATACATAACAATTAGGTGGGTAAAATATTTATATGGCTCAACAAAGAAACGCCTATATCACTTCCAAGACTGAACAAAACTACTATTTCGCTTTGCAAACACACGGGGCAAGTTCTAGACATCAAATGCAATGCACAAAATAACACAAAACCTTACACACGCATGACACATAACTCACTCAGGATTGGACTCATCAAGACACTCTAGTCAGAGAAGTTAAGCAACATTAAAATCATAAAATTTAAGGTACTTATATAAGAGTCAAAAACTGAACCTAAGCATCACCACCAAAGTACTCGCTATTCTCAAAATGACAAGGTTAAAAGAGATTGCTTCAATTCAATTCACGTCACCATGGCTTCTATCCTAAAAAAATAAAACTACCTACACCCGGTTCAAACAAAACCCTTGGAAAAGAACTGCGACACAAAGAAAAACTAAGGGGGAATTACTACACTACCTACAAAGAGAATCTTTTTTCCTTTTTCTTTAGACTTAAATATCTCAAGAAAGCTGTCTAGGAGATCCATCGTTGGGACAAGTCCAAATAAATTTATTTATTTATTTTTTTCAATTTTTTTTCGAGCTACTAAAATACTACACAATTCTACATCCTACTAATCATCTAGAGAATTTTCCCACCCCATACTTAAAAGAGTGCAGTGTCTTCAATGCACAAATAAAGCAAAACAATAACAAGAGTGGACAAGAAACTCCCTGAAAGGCCAAAGGCCGAAGCAATAACGGCTCACGAGTACTCAGACTTCTCCCAGGCATAGTCCTTTGTGTGGGCACCCCACACTTAGTCCTCAACATCTAACTCGCTTTTGCACTTTTCCAATGACTTTGCCTCATATGTTTATAATCCTACAAAACAAAAACAAATACTACAACAATAATATTAAAAAAATAAAAATTAAAGAAAATATTAAAGATGAGTTTCCTCCCAACAAGCGCCTGATTTAACGTCGCGACATGATGCATGACCTCGCTTCCTCATTAGCGAGTACAACTTGGGTCTTCTCACAATCAATTATTCCTCCCCAATAGTGCTTAACTCTATGTCCGTTCACCAAAAATTTTCTTTCACCATTTAAAGCTCACAGCTCAATTGCACCATAAGGAGTGACTCTTACCACCTCAAAAGGGCCTGACCATATCGATTTTAACTTCCTAATAAATAACTTTAGCCTAGAATTGAACAATAATACCTATTGGCCTGACTCGAAGTGATGTGGCTTAATACGCTTGTCATGCCATCTTTTAGTCTTCTCTTTATATAGCTTAGCATTTTCGTAGAGTGCAGTATGAACTCATCTAATTCATTCAACTGCAAGAGTCTTTTCTCACCCGTGGCATCAAGGTCCATGTTCAACTTCTTAATGGCCCAATACGCTTTATGTTCAAGTTCAACAGGCAAGTGACATGCCTTCCCATAAACAAGCTTATAGGGCGACGCTCCAATTGGCATTTTGTATGCTGTTCTATACGACCAAAAGGCATCATCTAACTTCGCAGCCCAATCCTTCCTATTCAAACTCACCATCTTCTCTAAGATTTGCTTTATTTCTCCGTTCGACACCTCAACTTACCCACTTGTTTGAGGATGATATGCTGTAGCAACTCTATGGCGGACTCCATATTTAGCTAGAAGATTATTCAACATCCGATTGCAGAAATGAGTCCCCTCATCACTAATTAAGGCACGTGGAGTCCCAAACCTCGAAAATATATTCTTTTTCACAAATGCAGCTACCACCATGGCATCATTTGTTGGCAAGGCAATTGCCTCTACCCATTTCGACACGTAGTCAACTGCTAGCAAAATGTATTTATTTCCTCTGGACAATGGGAATGGTCCCATAAAATCTATACCCCACACATCAAAGATCTCAACCTCCAAGATGTTATTCAAAGGCATATCATGCCTCCTTGTGATTGTTCCTGTTCTCTGACATTGGTCACACTTCTTAACAAATGCATGAGCATCCTTGAATAAAGTTGGCCAAAAGAGACCAGATTGTAGTACCTTTGCAGCTGTTCTATCTCTTCCATGATTCCCCCCATAAGGTGAAGCATGACAGTCATACAACACCAATCCCACCGCATTTTTTGGAATGCATCTCCTCATCAACTGATCAACACATTGCTTGTACAAATATGGCTCATCCCAATAGTAGAAGTTCACATTATGTAGAAACCTATTTATAGCTTCAGATTGGATTTCAGGAGGAAGTACCCCACTCACAAGATAATTCACATAGTCTGCGTACCATGAGGGAGGGTCTTGGGTTATAGCAAAAAGTTGCTCATCAGGAAATACTTCTTTAATTTGGCCACCCTCCTCCACGTGATCTTGATTTTCCAGCCTTGATAGATGGTCAACTACTTGGTTCTCTGTCCCCCTTCGATCTCGTATTTCTACATCAAATTCTTGCAGAAATAACACCAAACGCATCAATATAGCCTTAGATTCTTTTTTGTAAATAAATACCTGATTGCTGCATGATCGGTATAGACTATGACTTTCGTTCCCACCAAGTATGCCCGAAATTTCTCAAAGGCCCACACAACAGCTAACAACTCCTTCTCAGTGGTGGTGTAATTCAGCCGTGCATTATCAAGAGTCTTACTCACATAGTAGATAGAATAAAACACCTTGTCCTTCCTCTGGCCTAGCACTGCCCCAATAGCATGGTCACTCGCATCACACATAAGTTCAAATGGTAAGGACCTATCAGGTGCCACAATAATGGGAGCAGACACCAACTTCTTTTTAAGTTCTTCAAATGCCTTGAGGCAAGCATCATCAAAGTTGAAAGTTGCATCCTTTTCAAGCAGCCTGCATAACAGAGTAGCAATTTTTGAAAAATCTTTAATAAAGCACCAATAGAATCCCGCATGTCCCAAGAAACTCCGGACACCCTTCACTGAAATAGGCGGAGGTAATTTTTCAACCTCCTCCACCTTTGCCTTATCAACTTCAATGCCGCTCCTAGATACTCTGTGACCAACACGATGCCTTCTTGTACCATAAAATGACACTATTCCCAATTCAGTACTAGATTTGTTTCTTCACAACGGGCCAACACCTTGCTTAAATTCCTCAAGCAATCATCATAAGAATGGACTAATTCCCTTGATGTCAGCAATAGTTCACCCAATAGCCTTTTAGGCTTACGGAGTACTTTGAGCAATTTTTTTTCTTGAGTGTTAGTCAAGCTGGAGGAGATAATCACGGGCAATGTCTCAGAGTTCCCCAAATAAGCGTAACACAGGTGCACTGGTAGAGGCTTAAGTTCTAGCTTTAGGGCTTCTTCAATAGATGACTTAGGAGGGGTCAGAGTGACAGGTCTGTCCAACTCCTCAAATTTTCCAAACCCATGGATATAATTGCAGGACATATCAAATACTTGCTCAATCTCTCCCATCATTTCATCTTCACTATCTTCTTCATCCCCAATCAAACCTCGTTCAAGAGGATCTATAGGGCTCATATAAGGCGCTAATGATGTAGCACCGGTTTCCACCATAGAAATCATGGATAGCTCTTCATAGTGGGCTGGCAACCTGAGTGATTTATAAACATTGAATTCCTCCACTCGATCACCTACTCTCATCGTCATCTTTCATTCACAAACATCAATAATAGCTCGGCCCGTGGCTAAGAATGGATGCCCCAAAATAAATGGGACTTCCTGATCAGGCTCGTAGTCCAAGATAATGAAATCAGCTGGGAATATGAAAGAACCCACTTGAACTAACACATCTTCAATCACTCCTTCAGGATGAGAAATGGAGCGATCAGCCAACTGTAAGATAACTGTTGTTGGGCATGGCTCACCCAACCCCAACTGTCTGAACACAAATAGTGGCATCAAATTGATACTCGCTCCAAGATCACATAAAGCTCGCCCAACAGCATGTTTACCAATCGATATTTGAATAGTGAAACTACCTAGATCCTTCAATTTCTGAGGTAACTTGCCTTGAATTCTTGAACTGCACTCCTCAGTGAGTGCCACAGTTTTGAACTCGGTCAGCTTCCTTTTATTCGCCACTGTGTCCTTGATGTACTTTGCATATTTGGGTACTTCTTGTAAGATGTCAACAAATGGAATATTAATTTGCTCCTGCTTCAAAATATCAAGAAACTTTTTATATGCGGCGTTATCCCTTAATTTCTAAAATCTTTGAGGGAATTGAGGTGGTGGCCTTGCAACCAATGGTGGGGGTTGCTCAGCCATCGCCTTTCCAGCTGGCTTCTCTGACTCCTTAGATTTTTCTGAAGTTGATTCTATAGCGGTTGTCCTCTCATTAAAAGTAACATGTCTCCTCTTTTTAGACAGAACTTCTTCTAATTGTCTCCCATTCCTCAACGACACGGCATTAAGGGATTCCATAGGATTAGCTTCAGTGTCACTTGGAAGAGCTCCTGCTGGTCTAGTGTTTTGAGCACTGGCAAGCTGTCCCATTTGGCATTCCAAATTTCTCATTATTGTGGCTTGGGCTTGCTGCTCAGCCATAAATATCTGAGAGAGGGCTTGCTGTTCAGCCATCACTTTCTAAGAAAGGGCTTGCTGCTCAGCCATCACTTTTTTCAACATGTCTTCAAGGTGATTTGTTGGACTCGCTTGTTGTTCAACCTGAGGTGGTCTATATTGCTGTTGAGGTGCTTGAGGCCTGTATTTATTCTGAGTACCTTGGTTTCCACCCCAAGAGAAGTTTGGGTGGTTCCTCCAGTTGGGATTGTAAATGTTTCCATATTTGTTTGTTTGGCCCCTATTTGAATTACCCACAAAGCAGACAGACTCTGGGTTAGCAGGGCATATGTCGCTCGTGTGACCCTCTCCACATATTTCACAAAACACTTGAACCTGTTGTACCTGTTGTGCTTGTTTCTTGTTGATAATCAAGGCCATCTGATTGACTTGGTTGGTCAATGTAGAAATCTGCACTGATAATGTTGAGACGACATCTAACTCAAGAACTCCTATAGACTTTTGCACAGTGTGTCTCCCCATCTCTCCTTTCTAATATGGATTGCTTTTGGAGAATTTGTTCAATAATGCATATATCTCGTCAAAGCTTTTCTCCAACACTTGACCTCCAGCTGCAACATCTACCACAATCTTTGTATCAAGATGTAAAGTTATATATAGCCCAAAGTAAAAAAACACAAAATCAATAAAAATAAACTAAGAATCTAAATATATATAGTCATCTAGAAAAACGTAGGGCGCACCCCCACGAATAAAAGCTGGCATTGTCCTTAATGCCAACTATCAAATAAATATCAAAACAAAAGAAATGATATAGGATCTCCCTATGCCTGGTCCATCTGCATGGGATCATCAGTGGTCCCCAAGTCCTCTGTATGTACGGGAACATCAAACTGGTTCCCGATCTCCTGCTGCTCAGCTGCTGGGACTGGGGCCTACTCCTGAACCGGCTGACTGATAGGTGCATCACTGGAGGGGGTCTCCTGTGGGTCTGGTAGCTCAATAATTGCACCAACTGAACTGGGGAGCTTCCTCTTCTTTCTTGGGGGCCTGGGTGCCTGCTCCTGCTCCTGTTGTGGCTAGGGCACTGGTGTTGCTGCTAGGGCTGTATCCCCGAATAACAAGTCTAAAGGCATCTGGTTTGCCAATAGCCTGTCCACATCAGTCCGTAGCACTCTCACCGACTCCTTAGATGCCCTTGACTTCCTCATCTTCTTGTGCTCCTTGGCAAGCTCCCTCAAAGCCTTGCCATGTGAATCCACCGCCATAGTCAAGGCATCCTGAGTCCTCATAATTTTCTCTTGATTATCCAGGAGCTTCTTCAGTGTGTCCTCAATGGACTGAGGAGACTGAGTAGTGGAAGTTGCTGAATGGGCCTCAACTGTAGCAGACAATGTAGACAACTTGGATGTCACAGTTGACATCCAGTTGTTCAAACTGGCTAGTGTCCGGCTCAACTATTGGGCCATGAAAGGATGAGTCCGGGAAGAAGGGACACCCGTGTCAACTAATGTACTGGGGCCAGCAGAAGAGGAGGGTCGTGGAGGCAAATCATCATCAGTGGTGACAGTAGGCATGGTGGAAGGCTATGTGGGGGGCTCAACTGAAGACACTACCGCCACTAGCTCCTCAGACTGGCCAGTTGGAGTAGAGGAAGGCGGCTTATAACTTTTGTCTTTGGGGTTGTCTGGTCCCTTCAAACTGTACCAGGAGAATGGAGCCACAGGTTTTACCTTAACGTCAAACGGTCTCTTCTCCACCTCCAAGTCCCGGAAATACATAGTAAGGGTGCTGGGAAAAGGGTAGTTCCGGTCATGCTCGACCCCTACTGCAGAAATGATGCGGGACATCACATTGCCCACATTGATAGGATAACCTGCCATAATAGAAGCAATAAGAACTGCCCGGGCAAGTGGAATAGTCTGATCATGAGTAGTCGGGTCGAGCCATCTGCATACAAAGGTCAACCACCCTCTAGCCTCAAAGTTGAAAGTTCTCCGTTTGGTCCCTACTTGTAACCATTTTGGAATCGTACCCGGGATTGCTAGGTACGAAGCTAACCATGGACGAACCTCCTTGCCCATTGCTAACTTTTCATTGTACAGGGACTCATCTTTGTCAATGAACCCCAAATACTCATTCAACGCCTTCCCGGTGAAAACCACATTTTTGTTTCTCACTTTCGTCACTTTAGTGCCTTTCATGATATGAGCCACGTTGCTGTAAAACTCCTTGACCATATGCTCATTTGCCTTCAAACAATTGTCTTTAAAGAACTCCCAACCCGCTCGAGCCTGGAACTGTCTATGCACATTGGGGTTTAGGAGTAGAAGGTCTTTGTCAATAAAGCTCCGCTCAAGTATCAACTTCCGTGATGGCCACCATTCTCTAAATTTGTGGAACACAACCTGGCTGACAAATTGATCTTCCCAAACTTCAGGTTTTCTAGTTCTCTCAACACCCTAACCTTGGGCACCCCACTGTCCGGTGCCTCATTATCACTATTAGTCCCGCCTTCTGCACTCTCCCCAGATACTAAAGCTGTGGGGGAGGTGGAGTATTCACCATTGCCTACTGCTGAGCCATCAGATGACTCAGAATGTATACGTTGTGGGGCTTGGGCAGTATGTGAAACCAGGACTGCAATAGCTGGCCCTGAATCAGAAGAGAGGTCCTGAGAGGGTACGTACTCACTCCCCGATTGGTCGTCTATAACAATTTGTTTTCTTGTTTTCAGTTTAGGTCTGGAAGTGAGTTTAACTTGTTTCCCTTTTCCTCCCTGAGAGGAGTCACCTCGGCCGGGTTGTTTAGCACCTCTTCCTCGTTGTTTTAACATTGTATGCAAACAAACACATCTAACATTGTTAGTTGAAGCACATGCAGTGAAACATGTGACTGAATTAAAATTGCAGAAGCAAAATGAAAGTTGCAGACACTGCTGCAAAACCAGGCACCGCGGATCGTACCATCAGGAATGCACCGCGTTGGAGGCACCGCAGACCGCGGGCCGCACTGAACAAAACCCTAGGAAGGTTCTTCTCTGAATCTCACACCGCGGTCCACACAAAATGGGGTCGCGGCCGCGGTGGGTCAGTGCGGACCGCACAAAAGTTACCGCTGCCGCGCTGGACACAAGTTGTTCCTCAGTCATTCAAGCATCGCAGACCGCGTGGAAGTGTAACGCGGACCGCGTTAGGGCACCGCGGACCGCACTAAGGTGACCGCGGGCCGCAGTGGGTTAGGTTTAGTGAGTAAGCTAGGGATTGCATGCTTTTGTTCTATTTTTGTTCAACTTTTTACCCCTACTTGTCCCTACTCATGTACCCAATCCTTAGTTATTTCAAACTAACATGGAAGTTACCCTAGACTAACAATTTAAAGACAATTGTGAAGGCAAAGAAGTTACAGACTACTGGCAAGCAATTAAAATAAAAAATAAAAGAGTAATAATCAAAAATGCATGAAATGTTACCAGGATTATGAAGAATGAATGCAATCTATCCACACAAGCAAGAATCTCAGTTTTGGACGGGGATGAACAGTAGAATTAGGGTTCTAGGTTTCCAATTTGAAAAAGGGTAAAATGAGACCCTTGGTCTCTATTTATAGATCCCCAGTAGGACCCGTACTTACCTACCAGCGTGACCGCACAAAAGTGACCACAAACCGCGCTGGGTTTATTTGTGTGACCCCTCATGATGAAACCTACGCGGACTGCACAAACGTGTACCGCGGCCGCGTCAGTACACCGCGGACCGCACTAACTTGACCGCGGACGCGGTGAAGAATTTCAGAGAGTCCCCTTTTTGACTCATGCCAGCGTAGACTGCACAAATTGCACCGCGGCCGCGCTGGCAATCTTCAGAGACTATGCCATTTTCGAACTTTATTTTGCACTACTTCAACACAATCCCTGCAACATCTCATAAACAGTTAGCTCAAAAATCCTAAGCTACATATGGGTTGCCTTCCAAGAAGTGCCTGATTTAACGTCGCGGCACGACGCATATTGCCACCACATCACTTTAGATGAAGAAGCGCCACTACATGGCTGCCATCGAACTTTCCGAGATAATACTTGACCCGGTGACCATTGACTCTGAAGACTTAACCATTTTAGTTTTTTAGATCAAGAGCACCAAACGGGGTCACGAACACAACTTCAAATAGCCCACTCCACTTTGACTTGAGCTTACCCGGAAATAGACGTGATCGGGAATTAAACAAGGGAACCATATCCCCAACTTTGAACTCCTTTCCACAAGCATATTTGTCGTGAAGGTACTTCATTTTGTCCTTATACAAGGACGAGATGGAGTATGCATGGAATCTAAACTCATCGAGCTCATTAAGTTGTTCAACCCTCAGATTTGCAGCAACATCCCATTCTAAGTTTAACTTTCTCAAGGCCCCACATAGCCTTGTGCTCCAATTCCACCGGAAGATGGCAAGCTTTCCCAAACACCAACCGGTACGGGGACATACCAATCAGAGTCTTGTAAGCTGTCCGATAGGCCCAAAGAGCATCATCCAATCTTTTCGCCCAATCGGTCCTATTTGCATTTACAGTTTTAGACAAGATACTCTTAATTTCTCGGTTGGAGACTTCCACTTGACCGCTAGCTTGAGGATGATAAGGGGTGGTTACTTTGTGATTGACTCCATATTTGGCTAGCAATGAATCAAAAGCTTTGTTGCAAAAGTGAGATCCCCCATCACTAATGATAGCACGAGGAGTGCCAAACCTCGTGAAGATACTCTTTTTAAGAAATGCCACAACACTCCGGGCTTCATTGTTGCGCAAAGCCACGGTTTCAACCCACTTGGAGACATAATCTACCGCCACCAGAATGTAAGTGTTTCCACAAGAGCTCACGAAAGGACCCATGAAGTCGATGCCCCAAACATAAAAAATGTCTACCTCGAGAATTGTATTGAGGGGCATTTCATCCCTTTTTGAAATTCCACCGGCTCGTTGGCATTCATCATATCTTTTGACCACATCACCGACATCTTTAAACAAAGTAGGCCAATAAAATCCGCAACTAAGCACTTTAGAAGCTGTTCTCGCCCCGTCATGATGGCCACCATAGGGTGAGGAATGACAAGCTTCCAAAATACACAATTGCTCCTCTTCCAGGACACATCGTCGAATCACACCATCGGTGCAAATCTTAAACAAATAGCGCTCGTCCCAATAATAATCCAAGCCATCCCATTTGAGCTTCTTCTTTGGTTAGATGAGAGCTCACACGAGATGATTCTGATAACAAGATAGTTTGCAATATCGGCGAACCACGGTATTCCACTCATTGACACCGCAAAGAGTTGCTCGTCGGGAAATGTATTATTGATCTCAAGGCCGTCACAAGGCCTCCCCTCTTCCTCCAAACGGGATAAGTGGTCCACCACTTGATTCTTGCTACCCTTCCAGTCAACAATTTCTAAATCAAACTCTTGAAGGAGAAAAACCCATCTCATCAATCTTGCCTTTGAATCTTTCTTGGTCATCAAATACCTAAGGGCAGCATGGTCGGTGTGCACAATAACTTTAGCCCTCATAAGGTAAGGATGGAACTTTTCCATAGCAAAAACAATAGCCAACAACTCCTTTTCGGTGACTGTGTAGTTCCTTTGAGCCTCATTCATGGTCTTGCTTGAGTAGTACACCAGATGGAACATCTTGTTGATCCTTTGGCCTAAAACCACTCCCACCGCAACGTCACTCGCATCGCACATTAGCTCGAATGGTAAGCTCCAATTTGGTGTGGTGATGATGGGGGTAGTTGTCAACTTTTGTTTAAGGAGCTCAAAATCCTCCATGCATTTCTCATCAAAAACAAACTTGGCATCTTTCTCTAGCAATTTGAACAACGGGTTAACTACCTTAGAAAAATCTTTGATGAACCTCCGGTAGAAACCCCCATGCCCAAGAAAACTCCTCACCCTTTTGACAGAAGTAGGGGGAGGAAGCATTGAAATAACCTCGATCTTGGCCTTATCAATTTCAATTCCTCGTTTCGAGATCTTGTGACCCAACACTATACCCTCTTCTACCATAAAATGACACTTTTCCCAGTTTAGAACAAGGTTGGTATCTTCACACCAGGCCAACTCACTATCCAAGTTTACCAAGCACTCCTCAAAAGAATCCCCAACCACGCTAAAATCATCCATGAAGACCTCCAAGATATCCTCCACCATGTCGGTGAAAATAGCCATCATGCAACGTTGGAAGGTCGCCGGAGCGTTACATAATCCAAATGGCATTCTGGAGAAAGCGAATGTGCCATAAGGACATGTGAAAGTCATCTTCTCTTGGTCCTCCGGGGCATTGAGAATTTGATTGTACCCCGAGTAACCATCCAAAAAACAATAGAAAGGCCAGCCCGTAAGACGATCAAGCATTTGGTGAAGGAATGGCAATGGGAAATGATCTTTTCTAGTCATCTTGTTCAGCTTCCGGTAATCCATGCAAACTCTCCAACCCGTCACTGTCCGAGTCGAAATAAGCTCATTGTTGTCGTTGGTCACCACAGTTATTCCACCTTTTTTTCGGTACACATTGTACTGGAAAAGTCCATGAACTGTCAGAAATAGGATAAACCACACATGCGTCAAGCTACTTGATAACCTCTTTCTTTACGACTTCTTGCATAGCCTCATTTAGTCTTCTTTGATGCTCAAGTGAAGGCCTCACATCCTCCTCCAATATGATTTTATGCATGCATGTTAGTAAGGCAAGAAGAAAGAATGACAGGTAAAGTAGAATTTGAACACAAGAATTCATACATGAGGTGTGGAGGAAGTGGCTTCAACTCCAACACCGGTGGCTCCTCAATCGATGGCTTCGTTGGTGGAGTTTTGCGGTTTTCAAGATCTAAAGATAGCCTTCTAGGATCATAAGAATATGAACCCATACCATGTAATGCATTCATGCACTCCACTCTACTAGCATCATCATTGACATCCATGTTAAGAATCACGACCTCAAGAGGATCTTCAACATTGATCATGGAACTTGTGTCATCCACTATCACGGCTGTGACAATGTCCACAAAGGAACACACCTTCGTGCTATTTGGTTGTCTCATTGATTTGCAAACATGGAATACCACCTTCTCATCTCCCACTCGGAATGTCAACTCACCCGCTTCAACATCAACTAATGCCTTCCCCGTAGCTAGGAAAGGTCTTCCAAGAATAATCGGCACTTCAAAATCCACCTCACAATCTAATATGACAAAGTCGGCCGACAATATGAATTTATCAACACGGACAAGAACATCATCGATTATGCCCAAGGGTCGCTTCGTCGATCGATCCACCATTTGAAGTCTCATTGAGGTAGGTCGAGGTTGCCCAATTCCCAAAGTCTTGAAGACCGAGTACGGCATCAAATTAATACTAGCCCCCAAGTCACAAAAGGCTTTAGCAAAACCCGCACTTCCGATAGTACATGGGATAGTAAAAGCTCCTGGATCCTCAAGCTTAGGTGCCATTGAATGCACTATGACACTCACTTGATGAGTCATCTTAATTATTTCACACTCCATCGACCTCTTCTTTGTAACCAAATCTTTTATGAACTTTTCATACCCCGACATTTGCTCAAGTGCCTCAACCAAAGGGACATTGATTGTGAGGCTCTTCATCATGTCAATGAATTTTTTGAATTGATTGTCACTCTTTTGCTTTGCTAACCGTTGAGGATAAGGTGGAGGTGGCCTAGGCAAAGGTGCCTTGGCTTTTTGTACAACCGGCTCGGGCATGTCAATCACGTGTTCCCTAAACGGGTTCACAGCATCTTGAGTCTCTACCTCGGCCTCATCATTAATATCAATCCGCACATCATTGTTCGCATTTTGATTAACCATATCATCAACAATCAAAGGTACATCATCATCCCGCAACTGAACATCTTCATCCATAACTTGCTTTTGTATTGAGGAATTCACATCACAGCCTCTCCCACTTCTTGTTGTAACCGCCATCACATGATTATTATTGCTACCCTTCGGATTCACCACCGTATCACTTGGTAGTGCACCCTTGGGACGAGTATTCAGTGTTTGAGAGATTTGGCCTAATTGCACCTCCAAGTTCCGGATAGATGTGTTATGCGAAGCTAATTGGGCATTGGAATCTTGGTTCTTTTTCATCATTTGCTCGAACATGCTTTCAATTCTCCCCATATCACTTCCGGACGAACTCTGACCTTGAGAAGGAAATGGGGGTGGGTTGTTCAGTTGTTGGTACATGGGGGGCCTTTGAAAGCTTTGCCCCCGATTACCTTGGTTCCCGCTATTGTTCCACCCTTCTTGATTGTTGTTGTTACCCCAATTATTGTTACTACCATTCCAATTTCCTTGGTTGCTTTGATTACCCCAATTGTTGTTTTGGTTGTTGTTATTCCAATTACCTCCGCCTTGTTGTTGATTGCCCCAATTTCCTTGAGGACGCCATTGTTGATTTGAAGAGTTACCTCTATTCCCTTGGTAGTCGTTGACATATTGGACCTCTTCGCTTTGATCATCATAGCACTCATTTGAATAACCACCACCATCATTGTTGTTGTCATATTGTTCACAATTACCTTGAGGTTGTTGTCCTCTTTGCCTCCTTTTCAACATAGAAACACCTTCCATTGCATTGACTTGGCGCGGGTTTTAGACTTGTTGCAATTGCACCTTTGCCAATTGATTCATAGTTGTTGTAAGCTCGGCGATGGCTTGGCCATGATCGTGCAATTCTTGTGCAAATGGATGACCGTGGGGTCACCTTGGGGCACATTTGATCGGCTTTGCCATGCTGAAGAGGTGTCGGCCATTTCATCAAGTACATCACATGCCTCCTGGTAAGAAAGTTTCATAAAGTTCCCTTCAGCCAATTGGTTCACAATGCATTGATTCGTGGTGTTGATGCCCCGATAAAAGGTTTGTTGAATCATAGCCTCGGTCATGTCGTTATTAGGGCACTCTTTCACCATTGTTCTATATCTTTCCCATATCTCGTACAAAGGTTCCGTTGGCTCTTGCTTGAAAGCTAGAATTTCATCCCAAAGAGCTGCCATATGACTTGGAGAAAAGAACTTGGAAATAAATTTGTCCGCCAATTCATCCCATGTTGTAATAGAATGATTGGAGAGCCTTTCTAACCAATTCAATGCTTTACCCCGAAGAGAGAACGAGAAAAGCCTCAACCTCAATGCATCCTCGAACACGTTTGTCTGCTTGCTACCCCAACATGTATCCATGAACCCCTTCAAGTGCTTGTAGGCATTCTGATCGGAGGCACCCGTGAAATACCCTCTTTGCTCGAGCAAAGTCAGCATAACATTTGTGATTTGATAGTTCCCCGCCCGGATTCGGGGAGGAACAATAGCACTGGCGTATCCTTGATTTGGTAAAACTCTGGGAGCCACTCTCGGTGGTGCCGGAGGAGGGTCTGGAATATTGTTGTTCCCATTTGCATTTACATTGACATGTCAGCCTCTCCGTGGAAGTTGAGGTAAAACCTCATCTGGTTCTAGATCCTCTACCTCCTCCCCCGCTATCACATTGCCGAGAGGGTCATTTGCATTAAGAGCCATTGTACCTGATTGATCGACACAAACAAAATTAGTAAACAAGAAGGAAAGAGAAGCAAAACACAAAACTAACTAAACAGATAGTCAACACCGTAAGTTCCCCGGCAACGACGCCAAAAAGTTGATCGCTGCCGACTCGACACTACACTATGGTAGGAAGAGTGGATCGTAATAGCTTTTACCCGAATAGAGGTCCGAGATCGAATTTCCACAGGGAGCTAGTAGTGGAGTTGTATTTTCTGTCTAGCCTAGAGTTGCGGTTGTGCTTCTAATGTCACTTCAAGCATCTTTTGAGTTTTTGTATTTATAACTACTAGTTTAAAACTATGGATTAAAGCTAGATTATGCTAGAAGAATATTGCTAAGTTGTAATTAATGGGAAGGAAGAGCACTAGGGTCGTGGCATTACCTTGGTGGCTAATTGATGGGTAGATGTTACTTAGGTTAAATTGACTTATTTGGAGCTTATGCTATAACCGTTGCACAATTTTATCCACTCTCACACCTCTCGGTAGAGAGAGTAATTTTTCCCAATTGACTCTTTTGAGACCAATTAGGTTGGCAAATTAGACCAAACAATTAGGGTTCGAGTAGTGTGATTACTCTCTCGAGATTTAACCCGTTAATTGGGACTATCATTTCTCATGAGTCCATCCCAATTCCTTGTTGGGTCAATTTTGAGGTCATAGACTCTCTTTCTCAAGAAGAGTTAAACCCACAAAGCTTGAATCAGTGTTTGCAACCACCAATTCTAAATTAAATCATAAAATCAACCCAAATAACAAACACTCATAGTCAATCTAACCCTAGATGGCAACACCCATCAATTACCCACACTAGGGTTGAGCCACAACCCTAGCTAATGGGTTTAGCTACACATAATTAAAGAAGAAACTGAAGAAATAGATGAAGAACTACACATATTAATTAATTACTAAGAAGAAACTACAATAATCTATTGTTAATGGGAAGCAAATATGCCAAAAATGGCTACAACACCAAGCGCAACTATTCTTCTGTTCTCATATCTGACCGCTCTCCCTAATAAAATAGTAAAATTTTCTATTTATACTAGGTTGGAAAAACTGGACAAAAATACCCTTGTGGGGTCAGTGCAGGCCGCACAAAACGGACCGCGGCCGCACTGGCTCTTGGGCTTCAGTTGTTTGATGACTTGAACTGGGGGATGCGGACCGCGTGGGAGTGTAATGCGGCCGTGAAGGCAACTAGCACGGTCCGCGCAGACGTGACCGCGGACCGCATGAGGACAAATGCCCTTTGCTGAACCCTATGAACGCGGACCGCACAGAGCAGGAGTGCGGCCGCGGAGCTTCTCCATGGGCCGGGTGAATCGTACCGCGACTGCGTGACCTTAAGCTTGAAAATGTCCAGTCTCTGAACCTCATAGTGCGGCCGCGGTCATTGTTACGCGGTCCGCACTAGGCCCCGTTTTTCTTCACTTCTCTTGGTCTTTGATACTTGAGCAGGTTTCATTCTTTTTGAGCCGATCCTTGACATTTCGTCACTTTGTCAATCAACCCTGCAATCAAGCACAACTTGTGAGCATTTTGGGATGGTTTTTGTATCAATTTATACTCAAAACATAGGCAAGTAGGGACATAAACACTTTAAAATCCTAACTTATCACCTAACACTGCCCCAATAGCATGGTCACTTGCATCACACATAAGTTCAAATGGTAAGGACCAATCAGGTGCCACAATAATGGGAGCAGACACTAACTTCTTTTTGAGTTCTTCAAATTCCTTGAGTCAAGCATCATCAAAGTTGAAAGTTACATCATTTTCAAGCAGCATGCACAACGGAGTAGAAATTTTTGAAAAATCTTTAATAAAGCGCCGATAGTATCCCGCGTGTCCCAAGAAACTCCGGACACCCTTCACCGAAATAGGCAGAGGTAATTTTTCAATCGCCTCCACCTTTGCCTTATCAACTTCAATGCCGCTCTTAGATACTCTATGACCAACACGATGCCTTCTTGTACCATAAAATGACACTTTTCCCAGTTCAGTACCAGATTTGTTTCTTCACAACGGGCCAGCACCTTGATTAAATTCCTTAAGCAATCATCATAAGAAGACCTAAAAACTAAAAAATTATCCATAAACACTTCCATGAATTTTTCCACCATGTCGGTGAAAATAGCCATCATACACCTCAGGAAAGTGGCTGGTGCATTACAAAGACCAAACGACATTCTCTTGAAGGCAAAAGTACCATAAGGACAAGTAAAAGTGGTCTTCTCCTAATCCTCTAGGCATATGACAATCTGATTGTATCCCAAATAACCATCAAGGAAGTAATAATATTCATGCCCGGCTAATCTATCTAGCATTTGGTCAATGAATAGAAGTGGGAAGTGGTCCTTGCGGGTTGCTTTATTGAGCCTTTTATAATCAATGCAGACTCTCCACCCCGTCATAGTGCGAGTAGGAATTAGCTCGTTTTTCTCATTCTCAATCACAATCATCCCTCCCTTTTTGGGCACACATTGAACTGGGCTTACCCAATTGCTGTCAGAAATAGGAAAGATGATACCTGTATCGAGCAATTTAATTACTTCCTTTTTTACAACCTCTTTCATAATGAGATTTAACCTTCTTTGCTGCTCCACACTGGGGCGGTTTCCATCCTCCAAAAATATTTTATGCATGCAAAATAATTGACTAATTCCCTTGATGTCAGCAATAGTTCACCCAATAGCCTTTTAGGCTCACGGAGTACTTTGAGCAATATTTCTTCTTGAGTGTTAGTCAAGCTGGAAGAGATAATCACGGGAAATGTCTCAGAGTTCCCCAAATAAGCGTAACACAGGTGCGCTGGTAGAGGCTTAAGTTCTAGCTTTGGGGCTTCTTCAATAGATGACTTAGGAGGGGTCAGAGTGACAGGCCTGTCCAACTCCTCAAATTTTCCAAACCCATGGATATAATTGCAGGACATATCAAGTACTTGCTCAATCTCTCCCATCATTTCATCTTCACTATCTTCTTCATCCCCAATCAAACCTTGTTCAAGAGGATCTATAGGGCTCATATAAGGCACTAATGATGTAGCACCGCTTTCCACCACAGAAATCATGGATAGCTCTTCATAGTGGGCTGTCAACCTGAGTGATTTATAAACATTGAATTCCTCCACTCGATCACCTACTCTCATCGTCATCTTTCCTTCACAAACATCAATAATAGCTCGGCCCGTGGCTAAGAATGGATGGGGCTTCCTGATCAGGCTCGTAGTCCAAGATAATGAAATCAGCTGGGAAAATGAAAGAACCCACTTGAACTAACACATCTTCAATCACTCCTTCAGGATGAGAAAGAGAGCGATCAACCAACTGTAAGATAACTGTTGTTGGGCGTGGCTCACCCAACCCCAACTGTCTGAACACAAATAGTGGCATCAAATTGATGCTCGCTCCAAGATCACATAAAGCTCGCCCAACAACATGTTTACCAATCGATATTTGAATAGTGAAACTACCTAGATCCTTCAATTTCTGAGGTAACTTGCCTTGAATTCTTGAACTGCACTCCTCAGTGAGTGCCACAATTTTGAACTCGGTCAGCTTCCTTTTATTCGCCATTGTGTCCTTGATGTACTTTGCATATTTGGGTACTTCTTGTAAGATGTCAACAAATGGAATATTAATTTGCTCCTGCTTTAAAATATCAAGAAACTTTTTATATGCAGCGTTATCCCTTAATTTCTAAAATCTTTGAGGGAATGGAGGTGGTGGCCTTGCAACCAATGGTGGGGGTTGCTAAGCCACCGCCTCTCTAGCTGGCTTCTCTGACTCCTTAGATTTTTCTGATGTTGATTCTATAGCGGTTGGCCTCTCATTTAAAGTCACATGTCTCATCTTTTTAGACTGAACTTCTTCTAATTGTCTCCCATTCCTCAATGACACGACATTAAGGGATGCCATAGGATTAGCTTTAGTGTTACTTGGAAGATCTCCAGCTGGTCTAGTGTTTTGAGCACTGGCAAGCTATCCCATTTGGCGCTCCAAATTTCTCATTGTTGCGGCTTGGGCTTGCTGCTCAGCCATAAATTTTTGAGAGAGGGCTTGCTGTTCAGCCATCACTTTCTAAAAGAGGGCTTGCTGATCAGCCATCACTTTTTAAGTTGCTGCTCAGCCATCACTTTTTTCAACATGTCTTCAAGGTGATTTGTTGGACTCGCTTGTTGTTCAACCTGAGGTGGTCTATATTGCTGTTGAGTTGCTTGAGGCCTGTATTTATTCTGAGTACCTTGGTTTCCACCCCAAGAGAAGTTTGGGTGGTTCCTCCAGTTGGGATTGTAAGTGTTTCCATATTGGTTTGTTTGGCCCCTATTTGAATTACCCACAAAGTAGACAAGACTCTGGGTTAGCAGGGCATATGTCGCTCGTGTGACCCTCTCCACATATTTCACAAAACACTTGAACCTGTTGTACCTGTTGTGCTTGTTACTTGTTGATAATCAAGGTCATCTGATTGACTTGGTTGGCCAATGTAGAAATCTGCGCTGATAATGCTGAGAAGACATCTAACTCAAGAACTCCTGTAGATTTTGCACAGTGTGTATCCCCATCTCTCCTTTCCAATCCGGATTGCTTTTGGAGAATTTGTTAAATAATGCATATCTCGTCAAAGCATTTCTCCAACACTTGACCTCCAGCTGCAACATTTACCACAATCTTTGTATCAGGATGTAGACCTTCTATGAAAGTGTGAGCTAATACTTATCTTGTCTGATTTATAAGGACAATCTCTGATTAGCCCCTTGAACCTCTCCTAAGTTGAGTATAAAGACTCCCCCCCTTTCTGTTTGAAGGCAACTATCTCACTTCTAATCTTTGCAGTTTTGGCCAAATCATTCCATGAGGTAATAAAATTAGCTGATTCTGCCTTCAACCATCGCTTTGCTTCACCCAACAGTGAGAATGGAAAAAGTGTGAGCCTTACATAGTCTGGAGTGACTCTGTTAGTGATATAAGTGTCACTAATATCTAAGAAGTTCAGGATATGCTGTTGTGGATCCTCATGTGGAAGAGCCATAAACTGCCCATTCGCATGAAGTAGCTGAATCATGCTTTGTTTCAGCTCAAAGTGCCCCGTGATTCTGGGCTTCACAATGCTAGAGGTAATATTTGCAATGTTGGGCATCGCCACCTCCTGAACAGCCATGTGTTTCTCCTCTACCATGTTCCCAGGAAATTGAACAAGTGCCTGAATATTATTCGTGTCCCTTGCTTCCCTCAACCTCCTATTAAATGTTCTCTCAGGTTCAGGATCAAAGCCTTGAAGTCGGTCCTGGCTTCTGACCCTACGTATTCAATCAAAGTTCCTGAGATCTGAGCGACAATCAAGTAATGTTAGACTCAACAAAATAAACAATTAAAGCAAAAACTACAAAGTAGTTAATATTCAAGTCCCCGGCAACAACGCCAAAAACTTGTTGCTCCCAAACGCATACGCAAGTATACATGGTCGTACAAGTAATAAAATGATAAGTCGAGTGTCGAACCCCCAGAGACTTATATCAACTACTCACTAACACACCAATATTGTTATTCCGTCAAGCTAAATTTGAGTTCAAGAGTTTAATTATGCTAAACTACAATTCTAAGTAATAACTAAATTATCAAGCAAAAGAATGATTGTTATGTATTCAATAGAGACAACTATTTCAGGGTTGTGATCGATTCACCAATCCTATTGTGTTCTAGTTAACTCTTCCTCTCATACAATTCACTCATGGTTGCTAATTAATCGATAATTGCTCTCATAGCCTTCTCCCGAAGTACTACTCGCCTATTCAAAATAGATTAACGCCTATATTCCAATGGAATCAATCTATTAAGAACACATTAAAATTATGATATTTAATTAAGCACAGTGACTAGGTATATTCCTATCCTAACCACAAATCCGCCCCCTAAGAGTTAAGATCATGCTCTCTTCAATTCTTCTCTAATCTAAACATGGCATTCCTAAGCATAACATAGATAGTAAATAGAACCTAACTGCTGGCCATACAATTAAGCAATTAATCACAGAATTGAAAAAACAATCATATATTAGTGAATTATAATCGAGGTTAAGTCAACGTTAAATAACAATATTCATGGCTAAATCACAACCCCAGAACAATGGGTTTTTAGCCACTCATAATACTAGAAAACACTTGCATAAGGTTTGAATAATTGAAAATACTAGAAAAGATGAAGAAATATGAGATGTTCTTGCTCCCGGATATTTCTTGTGTGTATTTTTCCTCCAAAGTGGCGTCTCTAGGTCTAAGCTCTGCCAAAAGTCCTCAAAATAGCATTTTATATGTATTTATACCAAGTAGGGTCGGGCCCAGACGAAACACCCTTTCCTGCGCGAAATAGGACTCTGGCACTGTGAAATTTGTACAAGAGCGCCGCACCCTGCGGTGCGCTAGTGGAGATTATCAGCAGCCTTGCATTTTTCTTGTCAGGCCATTTTTTACACTGCTGTGCCGCACCCTGCGGCGTCCCATATGGCGCGGTAGTGAGAATTTGCAAAAATGCAAAACATGAAAGTTGTAAACCTTTCGAATAGCTTTCCAACGATTTATTGTGGACCCAAACAGAGTTCTGAGCAAAACGTTATGTGCATTTTACTAGACAATGCGTTGTATGCCCGCTCGATTCTTTGTTTCGTTCTTAACTATCATTCGTTGATCCCCGAACACGATTCCGGCTTAATTTCTTGGGCTTTTACTTAGACTTCAAAGCTCCAAATCACTTGAATTCATTCCATAACGCCTACATTGATCGGAATCACTCCTACAAGGCATAAAACACATATTTAGTGCAAAACACATATTTAGTGCAAAACTCTAGTGATTAAATCTCAAACTCATTTAAAGTGCAGTAAATTAGAGTGTAATAAGCGACTAGAATACACAATTATAGCCTATCATCATAACCCAGTGTGTTTTGTTGTTCAAACCCTGTCACCATCTGTCTAATGCAATTTTCTGTTTTCTTTTATTTTAGTCATTTTTGTTTAGTTCTCTTTTCCTTTTATAGTTCTTTTCTTGCTGACTCTAGTGACATGGCATGTACGCATAATTCTTAGCCTGATCTTAAAAGTTAGTCTAGTCATGAAGCAATGAAACAAGTGTTGAAGATGAAGACTTGAGGGAAATAAGTACAGATTTGGACATTTTGAGATCATTTGAAGATAATTTGGAAAGTTAATAGGATGACAAGAATTCGTTAAAGAAGAGTGCATCCCAGACAACTTGAAACAAGCAACTTTGAGTTCAAGTGCATCTCAAGTTACAAGATAAAGGCAAGAAAGTTTTCTCTGAATTGACAGAGGATATCCATTGTGAAGAGGAAATCACCCAACGAGGGTTCTATACTTGACAAGGCACTAAAAAAAGTAGAAGGCATATCAGTGATATAAATGCCGAAGCTGTAAAAGAAATATTGTGCATGATCTTCTTTTTCATTCTCAAGTTGCATGTGTTGTACTTGGTATTTTCAGAGATTGTGAGGCCCTTCAGCTACCTAAACACTTATACCATTCGATCCCCTTTTGAGCCTGTACTGATTTCTTTGACCTCCCCTCTTTTGGAATTAAGTTAGAGTCATATGAAAAAAAAATTTCACGTCTCCATAGGTTTGTTTTAGAAAGTTCATTCCAAAAGGAAAATTCAAAAAAAAAGAATAGAGATAAAAGGAAAAAAACGAAAAAGAAAAAAAGAGAGAAAAAAAGAAGGAAAAGAAAAAGAAAAAGAAAAAGGAAAATAGAAAAAAAAGAGTAGTCTTGTGAACTACGTTCGACCTGATTCTTGTCACCACAAGATACGTAGGTAGCCTTACGGTTCGGTCATACCAAATAAAATATTTCATAATCCCACGAAGTCGAGAGTGAGGCAATCTTTCTTATTAACTCGATCAAAAAAAAAAATCAAATTCTCTTGTTTTAGAAATTGGGGCAAAGTTTTTATAATGGATTCCAAAAGTTGTAGTTAAATTAACCCTATTGTCTTAGTTATTTTGAGATTTTATGATATCCCTTCTTTCTAACCCTGTCCAAAAGCCACATTACAGTCCAAAAGACCTCCCAGATAATCTTTGAGAGTGCCGAGTCAGACATGCCGGGAGCATATGATATTTCTATCATTATTAATGCCTTGTCATCTGCAGAATCAAAGAAAAAAGAAGAAGAAAAGAGCAAAATGAGAGAGTCTTATCAGTGAAATCCTTCACAGGCACCACAAGGCGACGGTAAGTTGAGAGAAAGAACAAAATGAGAGAGGCTTGATGGTGAAAATACTTGGGGCACTTCAAGTCGAATAAGGACCGTGAATTAGGTAAGATAATCAGAGCATTGAAGCCCAGTTTCACGACTCAGAGGTACAACAATAGTTGAACATTAGACTTGCTTCATAGATTAGGACACTTAATCCAAAGGTGCATGTCATGATCATTAGAGTTGGTATCCACATCTGATAAGTTTCTACTTTGTAATTTTCTTGTTAGGTATCATCTCTTTCCATTGTCCCTTACTCTGTTTCTTTTGTTGTGTTTACTTCCTCTTCTTGAGTCTGTTTGGTTAGAACAAGCGAGAAAATCAAAATTTGCTACCAGCTTTTCAGTTGCATAAAATGGAATCTGGATAGCATATCAAAGTGGCATAAGTCGAGAAAGAATAGTATGCGCACTGAGTGGGTGGCAATTGAGTTGCTTTGGGATTCATACAAAAGTTCGGTATATGTCAATTCATGAGCACAATGCAACATATAAAGGGTATTGGGTTTGAACGGATCAAAGGTATTTTCTGTGATAAGGGTGACAGAGAAAGTGGTTAGTCAATAAACAAGCAAGGGCTTTTGAGTTGAAATCAAAGTTATCATGGAAAGTTTAAGAGCAATCACCCTCAAAGTCAAGGCCATAAACTAACGACCATGTTTAAACTTACAAGTTTTCTTTGTTTGGAACAGGGATGGAGACTATTTGTCGAAATCAAAGCTTGGAAGCTTGAATTTTTCAAGTGTCGTGCAAAACTTTTGTCAGCACAAAGGCGGTTTGAGAAGGGGAAAGAAAATTTGTTCGATCTGTAGGAACCTTCCATGAGGAAAGCATGGTTCAGGAGCAAGGAATTTTGTTCGTTCTGTAGAGATCCTCCAGGAAGAGAGCATGGCTCAGGTGAGTTCATTCTCGGCTTTTCAGGACCCTCCTGGATAATGGGATTTAGTTTTAAGTGTTCAGGACCCTCCTGGATAATGAGATTTAGTTTTAGGTTTTCAAGACCCTCCTGGATAATAGGATTTAGTTTTAAGTGTTCAGGATCCTCCTGGATAATGGGATTTAGTTTTAAGTGTTCAGGACCATCCTGGATAATGGGATTTAGTTTTAGGTTTTCAGGGCCCTCCTGGATAATGGGATTTACATTCAAGTTTTCAGGACCCTCCTGGATAATGAGATGTAGTTTTAAGTTGTCAGGACCCTCCTGGATAATGGGATTTGATATAAAGTTCTCAGGACCTTCTTGGATAATGGGATGTAGTTTTAAGTTTTTTTTAGACCTTCGTAGATAATAAGATATAAAGTTCTCAGGACCTTTGTATCAGGCACCTACCTGGAAAACATGAGAATACATTTTATGTTTTGGCATCAAGCGCCCACCTGGAAATAAGGGAATGCATTTCAAGTTTTGACATTAGGCGCCCACCTGGAAAACAAGGGAATACATTTCAAGTTTTGGCATCAGGCGCCCACCTGGAAAACAAAGGAATAAATTTCAAGTTTTGGCATCAGGCGCCCACCTGGAAAACAAGGGAATAAATTTCAAGTTTTGGCATCAGGCGCCCACCTGGATAACAAGGGAATACATTTCAAATTTTGGCACCAGGTGCCCACCTGGAAAACAAGGGAATACATTTCAAGTTTTGGCATCAAGCGCCCTGTCACGACATGAATCAGAGGGCCGCAACGGGCACCCGGTGCTTTACTCAACTAAGTACCAACATAACATATCATTCTTATCATACTATCATGAGTAAATGAGCCAGAAAACCGTTCATGAGATAACAAAAATAAAACATAAGGGAATACTCAACATATGAAGACCCAAAATGATATACAAACTTATATATGTGACATACGGGCCTATAAGGCCGACATGACCATTTGTAAACTCAAAACATAGGCCGACAAGGCCATACAAGTGTCCCTACACCTGACATCTGTCTACAAGCCTCTAAGAGTACATAAAATCATAAAGATCGGGACAGGGCCCCGCCATACCAATCAATATATATCCAAAGCATACTGACCAACTAGGCAACTCCGGAGCAAGTGGAGTGCACCAACACCTTCGCTGAGCTGATAGCCAACTAGGAGGACTGTCAACTTATCAGTCGAGACCTGTGGGCATGACACGCAGCATCCCCAAGCAAAAGGGATGTCAGTACTAATAAAGTACCGAGTATGTAAGGCAGGAAAGCATAAACAAGAATAGTAATGTAAAGATAGATAGAGGAGATACAACCTGTAACATCTGAGTGACTCTGGGGGATACTGACATGAAATGCATAATACATATATATACATGAACTTTTTAAAAACATTCGCCTCTGTGGGCATCATCATCATCATATCGTACCCGGCCTCAAAGAGGACTCGGTAAAAACGTACCCGGCCATCATAAGGCTCGATAGAATCGTACCCGGCCACGTGGAGCTCGGTAAACCCAACTAATTAGTGGTTTCACAATAGGTGCCATACCCGGCCGACTATAGCGCGGCTCGGTAGAGTAAAATAGATACATATATATAATGCATGCTCGACTCATGGAATCATGTTCTAACCCTTTCGGAGTGATGTAAGGTCATTGCACCTTCGATTAACATTATGGACATCCCTACCATCAATATGAACCTTAGTGGGATTTAAGGATCATACACACTTGTTCAGAATAACTTTATAAGGAAACAACAACATGGACAACCTTAGTTTCTAGGAGTAGATCCGTTATGAATTAGCGTACCGTTTATGTTCATGTCACTTTAGATCATGCTAAAAGAAAGAAGTAAGTGCCTTAACATACCTTGTATATTCTTCCCAACCTCAAGCTATGAAATTTCACGGCTCCTTAGTCTACAATAAGAGAAATGACACTCTCGTTATCGTTTAAGCGTCGTAACTATTATGTATCGACCACAACCTATTTTACAATGAAACGGATAGAACCTCCCCTATATATATGACTTCACACTAGTCAAAACAATCACAAACAGCCCAACATACCCCTATCACGTTATACACAACACGACAACCATAATAGTGTCAACCAACCCGAAAATGTTACGACGAACGACCAACAAACAACCTTGTCATTATGTGGTGTTTCTCCAAAACCTTCATCCTCTCAAATCCATAAAAATATTAGTAAAATAGACATCCCAATACCAACACAAAACATCCCAAAAATATTCCCACAAGTTCATCAACTCAAAAATAATTTTTCAGTTTACTTAAACACGTTTCGACTTGTCTTTTCTTTCAAATTGGGAAATACAACCAAAAGTATATCATTATACCTCTTATCCAATAAAACGGACATGAATTCAACTTAGAAATAAGTTTACAACCATCCAACCATTACACAAGAACAAACAACATACCATTCTTTCGATACTAGCTAGGTCTATTCTTTATGATCGAGTTACAACTCGCAAACGCATAGATAATGGAAGGAGAAGCATAAACTTACCTTGTACTGAGTATAACCCACGAAACCTGGTCCTTTTTCATCAAAAATAAGTTCCTCAACATGGCTACAAGAAGGAGAAAGAGAAACTAGCAAGCTGTCCGGACTTTTCAGCACTAGAATCGCGTCGTAACACCCGGAATACCCTAGGGTTTGTGTGGGATTTTTTGGGAGGAGTTGGAGGGGTTCAATTAGGTTTTATTGGTCTTAAAGATAGGTGAAATAACTGAGTTTATAATACCTTAAAAGTCTCCTCTTGACCGACTTAGTTGAGGCCTCTCTTTTTGGCAAGTAGGTGATGCACCTACTTGTCACCTACTAGCTGCGCGGTCTCGCGAAAATGTGAATATCTCTATACTCCGAGATCGTATTGATAAACGATTTAATGAGTTGAAAACTAAACTCATAGATCTTAAATTTAATATGTAGATCATCCCTTGATTCAAAGTATGTTGGGAGAAAAGCTCAGCTACATTTAACCTAAGTTTCAACTCATTCTTGAATGTAATTTGTGATGACCTTTTCCAACTTTTGTTCCAGAACTTGCTTGACTTAAAAACATATCACACGACTATCATAAGACTAAAATAACTCATAACATAACCTCATCATCATGTTAATCACCCTTTTATAACCCCAAAAGTATAGGTTATAACATTCCAAACTTGTCGACATTCGACGAAACTTATTTTCTTTAATTCATTTAGCGCCTAAGCTTTCCAACACTTTTGGTACTCGTTATTCATGATCATAAAGATTTTTAACCTCCATTATAAAAGGATTAACTTACTTTATGTACTTTCAAAGTTGATCTCATTTCTGAGCTTACATCAATTGACTTACGGATACTCTAACATACGAAAACATAGGGTGTAACATCATTCACCCCTTTGGAACATTTGTCCTCGAATGTTGACTGATCCACTTATCATTTTCATAACCCATAGCTCTTGTGAACACTTTAATACTCTTCTAGACATGTAGGCAACTATTCTTTGAATAAATCCAAAGTCTAGGGTATTCCCCCTTTAGTCCTCCTTCTCATACCACGACTTGTGGTCGAACCCCTTCCAATCTCGTAACTGTTGCTCTTTTTTGTCATGCAGCATGTACGACTTTTTCCTTGTATGTGCACCTATGAGACTCTTTTTTTTCCTCCAGCTTTTATCCAATCTCTTGGTATCACGTTGTAAACACATACAAAGCTTAATATGTTGTCTGTCTGGGCATCTATGGGTATACTGAAGTTCTTCACTCGGTACTTTGTTAAACTTACGACTTTTGCTATATCTTGTTTCATAGCCCCAGTTATCTATGCTTATGGATTTAATACAACTAGGTAGGTCATATTATACAATAACTCTTACTTTGGTTTACTATTATCGAGGTCTGCCACCCAACTCCAGGTTACTCTCTCACCGCTTATCCTATATGTATAATCCTTATTATTGTTCATCTAAAGAATGACATCATAATCTCCTCTCATACTTTGGAATCTTTATCCATCTATTATTGATTTACCTTAATGTTAATCTATAATCCACCACTGATAACTTGAAACCTCTTACGTAATACATTGCCACAAGTCTCATGTCTCATCGGGGAACATTTGAAGTGGTTTTCCTAATCCACCTAGGGACAATACTATACTTCAATAACCATATTTCATAGCATCCCAATGTGATTCGTCTTATGGGGGTATCCTAGTCCCGTGCCATCCATGAAATCTCTTCTCTTTGAATCATTACTCAGATGAAGGCCTATATATCATCCTTTTATAATTTGCCACTATTACACCCTTATATTATGACCAGAGGAGCATTCCATCTCTTCTAAATGCTCCTAGTCTTAGACTCCTCCATGTTAATTCAAGCTATACTGAGCCTTTTATAACATATATAAACCATCAACTCTCTTGTATGATGGGCTTAATACCGAGGTCTTACCTATTCTTATCAGTTTGTAACTCACTTTTTTCTCACCCTTACTCACATCTACCCAAAATCTTTTCACTCTACTATACTTTCTCTTGCGACCTACACATATTTATTTATTCTACTCAGAACCTTCCTTTAACTTGCTAGCACCTTAGATTCCCTTTTGCACATTCTCAGTTGTCTTTAAATGTAAATAATTACTTTTTTTGGTCATTCTGCCACTTGCTACATGGATACTTGGCTTATCATAGTGCCCACGAACACTGGAATTCCCTATAACTCGTATGCTCTCAAGTATCACCTTTGATGTTTTTTTTCCTTTTTTTTTCCTGTTCATTAGCCATGCTGTGTGCCACTTTCTTATGGAGTGCATGCAATATTATAGTGAGACTTCTGTTACAAGATCAAAGATCATTTCCTTTTTAGGTCACTATGCTTAGGTGGAAACCTTCTTCCTTATTTCCTCAGCTAGTCTTTCGTGGTAGTACTTAGGAGACCTTTTGGATCTTGTAAAGTTGTGATCTTGTTATACTGTATACCTGAAGGAATTTTTTGATATTCTTACTCGCCTACAAACATCCTTACTTACATACCTCCGTGCCGTTGTGCTCGTAGGATTACTTATAAAATCAGATTTTGATTATCTCCTTAGTGGCACCCTCCATTATTCCCGTAATACTTATACAATACCTTTAAATACCCCAACTCATATCTGAGCATTTCTCAAGGTTTATGGTGTCATATTTGCGAGACTGAATTCACTATATTAGGATTCACTACGTTTATCTTGCATGATCTCTTGACTCATCTATAACCTTCTGTTTAGCCATAACTGGGCTCTTCCTTAATCAAATCCCAAATACTCGTTGGCCTATCCTCACATTAATTTTCCGCGTAATCTTTCTTGGATTATTTCCTTTGTTTTAACTTACCTCATGCATTGGCCTCTAATCTATCAATGACATTTCGGGTAGGAACCCTTAATTCCTTTCCTTGACGTCGTGTTTGTATAATGCACTGATATGGTAACATATCTGTAGGCTTTGAATAAGTACAATCTCATCCCTTTTTCACATTACCTCATTATTCTTATACCACTCCATGATTAGTAGAACAACTAAATTCTGACTTCATGCCACATCACTCCATATTCCCCCCTTTAGAGGAGTACTAAGAGCTGGAGCTATGATGATCTACCTATAGATATTTTACCTCTATATATTTGACGTCTTTTCACATCATCGATTACCCTTACTCGCCTTGTGGTAATGCTTTTTGTACCAAGGATAGTAAAATTCCTTGCTCGCGAGGATGGCACTTAGTGTAACTGGCGCACATAGTCCCTTAAGCTTAACTTTGCTCATATTGCTTGCTTTAGAGAAGCGACTTCCTGAATGACCATTAAAGGGCATTCTTTTGTTATCCATTCTATTATCGCCGGAACGCAACCTCTGAAATTCTCATGATGCCGACTATTATCATATCATTTAGTCCCTAGTTCACGTTTAGTTTATCTTGTTTACCAGCCCATACTGATTTCTACTACTCTGGGGTATATCTTTTCCTGCTGGTAATCGCATTAGAGTTGAAAACTTATTTCTCGAAAAGAAGATATGACTTTATGGCCTATACTCCTTTGTTGTTTCAAGGCCTGTCACCTCTCATTATTTTCCTTCACTTAACTATAGACTCTATAATTCTGTCATTTTCATCATCATTTTTTTCCACCGTTGTCATCCATGTGGACATCTTACTCATAATTCTTCATTAACTCTATTCTTATTTTCCTACTAACATTTATGTCTATCACTTTATTCTGAAAACATCAACAAGACATTCTTTTGCTTTTAGCTCCCCTTGCTTCATCTCACTGGCTCTTCGGGATGCCTAAAATTCTCTCTCTTAGGGACACGAGCCATGCTAAGGTAATATTTATCCCTTCAAGGCTTCCAGTGGCTATCTTTATAGTACTCATATCTAGCTGTACTATTTTAGAGTGCGCCATCTGGGTATCTCACAAGGAGATTTATTAGCACATTTGCATTATCCTTCAGAAATTGTCAACTAACACAAACAATCAATTCACCATTATGGGTTATCCTAACCCCAACCGGATCCTGATATCTCGTCCTTTTCTTAATATACACATGTTAGCCCCCAATAGGGTATAACTGATATGGGTATGGTCAATTATACATACCTCTGTTACTGTTGAGGGTAACTTACAATGCTTATATTTTTCTACCGGAGATGAAAATACCGATAATCTTTATTAACTAGGTGCCTTGTACCCTTCCCATCTTGCTCCTTTTACTTGTTGAATCTTGTATCTATCTTTTGAATCTTTCATTGCCTTTAGGGGTGGATAGATATTCTTTGCCTTAAGTCTCCTTATCGAGAAGCTTACACTTCTTAATACACACATGATCTACTAAAGACCTTATATTTACCCATCATATGCATCATGCAAAATCGAACTCCTCTAACTCAACTCTTTCACAGCCACATACAATCTTTTACCAACCATCTTTTTAAATGTAGGTATCGTTGTATTACGACTAAAGTCGAATTTAGGAGTTTGAATTCTTACAATAGAGCTCTACCACACGATCTAGAATAAGAAGAAAGAGTGACAGTCCTAAATGCCCTGTAGCCTCATGCTTATAAGTGTGGTGCACTACACACCCATAAACAAGACTCTACTAGACACGGCTTGTAGAATCCCTAGGACAGAACTGCTCTAATACCACTTTTGTCACGACCCGAATCAGAGGGCCGCGACGAGCACCCGGTGCTTTACTCAACCGAGTACCAACGTAACATATCTTTCTTATCATACTATCATGAGTAAATGAGCCAGAAAACCGGTCATGAGATAACAAGAATAAAACATAAGGGAATACTCAACATATGAAGACCCAAAATGATATACAAACTTATATATGTGACATACGGGCCTATAAGGCCGACATGACCATTTGTAAACTCAAAACATAGGCCGACAAGGCCATACAAGTGTCCCTACACCTGACATCTATCTACAAGCCTCTAAGAGTATATAAAATCATAAAGATCGGGACAGGGCCCCGCCATACCAATCAATATATATCCAAAGCATATTGACCAACTAGGCAACTCCGGAGCAAGTGGAGTGCACCAACACCTTCGCTGAGCTGATAGCCTACTAGGAGGACTGTCAACCTATCAATCGGGACCTGCGGGCATGACACACAACATCCCCAGGCAAAAGGGATGTCAGTACGAATAAAGTACCGAGTATGTAAGGCAGAAAAGCATAAACAAGAATAGTAATGTAAAGATAGATAGAGGAGATACAACCTGTAATATCTAAGTGCCTCTAGGGGCTACTGACATGAAATGCATAATACATATATATACATGAACTTTTTAAAAACATTCGCCTCTGTGGGCATCATCATCATCATATCGTACCCGGCCTCAAAGAGGACTCGGTAAAAACGTACCCGGCCATCATAAGGCTCGGTAGAATCGTACCCGGCCACATGGAGCTCGGTAAACCCAACTGATCAGTGGTTGCACAATAGGTGCCATACCCGGCCGACTATAGCGCGACTTGGTAGAGTAAAATAGATACATATATATAATGCATGCTCGACTCATGGATACGTTCTAACCCTTTCGGAGTGATGTAAGGTCATTGCACCTTCGATTAACATTATGGACATCCCTACCATCAATATGAACCTTAGTGGGATTTAAGGATCATACACACTTGTTTAGAATAATTTTATAAGGAAAGAACAACATGGACAACCTTAGTTTCTAGGAGTAGATCCGTTATGAATTAGCGTACGGTTTATGTTCATGTCACTTTAGATCATGCCAAAAGAAAGAAGTAAGTGCCTTAACATACCTTTTATATTCTTCCCAACCTCAAGCTATGCAATTTCACGGCTCCTTAGTCTACAATAAGAGAAATGACACTCTCGTTATTGTTTAAGCGTCGTAAATATTATGTATCGACCACAACCTATTTTACAATGAAACGGACAGAACCTCCCCTATATATATGACTTCACACTAGTCAAAACAATCACAAACAACCAAACATACCCCTATCACTTCATACCCAACACGACAACCATAATAGTGTCAACCAACCTGAAAATGTTACGATGAACGACCATCAAACAACCTTGTCATTATGTGGTGTTTCTCCACAACCTTCCTCCTTTCAACTCCATAAAAATATTAGTAAAATAGACAACCCAATACCAACACGAAACAGCCCAAAAATATTCCCACAAGTTCATCAACTCAAAAATAATTTTTCAGTTTACTTAAACACGTTTCGACTTGTCTTTTCTTTCAAATTGGGAAATACAACCAAAAGTACATCATTATACCTCTTATCCAATAAACCGGCCATGAATTCAACTTAGAAATAATTTTACAACCGTCCAACCATTACACAAGAACAAACAACATACCATTCTTTCGATACTAGCTAGGTCTATTCTTTATGATCGAGTTACAACTCGCAAACGCATAGATAATGGAAGGAGAAGCATAAACTTACCTTGTACTGAATATAACCCACGAAACCTGGTCCTTTTTCATCAAAAATAAGTTCCTCAACACGGCTACAAGAAGGAGAAAGAGAAACTAGCAAGCTATCCGGACTTTTCAGCACTAGAATCGTGTCGTAGCACCCGAAATACCCTAGGGTTTGTGTGGGATTTTTGGGGAGGAGTTGCAGGGGTTAAATTAGGTTTTCTTAGTCTGAAAAATAGGTGAAATAACTGAGTTTATAATACCTTAAAAGTCCCCTCTTGACCGACTTAGTTGAGGCCTCTCTTTTTGGCAAGTAGGTGATGCACCTACTTGTCACCTACTAGCTGCGCGGTCTCGCGAAAATGTGAATATCTCTATACTCCGAGATCGTATTGATAAATGATTTAATGAGTTGAAAACTAAACTCATAGATATTCAATTTAATATGTATATCATCACTTTATTCAAAGTATGTTGGGAGAAAAGCTCAGCTACATTTAACCTAAGTTTCAACTCATTCTTGAATGTAATTTGTGATGACCTTTTCTAACTTTTGTTCCAGAACTTGCTTGACTTAAAAACATATCACACGACTATCATAAGACTAAACTAACTCATAACATAACCTCATCATCATGTTAATCACCCTTTTCTAACCCCAAAAGTATAGGTTATAACATTCCAAACTTGTCGACATTCGACGAAACTTATTTTCTTTAATTCATTTTGTTCCTAAGCTTTCCAACCCTTTTGGTACTCGTTATTCATGATCATAAAGATTTGTAACCTCCATTATAAAAGGATTAACTTACTTTACATACTTTCAAAGTTGATCTAATTTCTGAGCTTACATCAATTGACTTACGGATACTCTAACATACGAAAACATAGGGTGTAACATGCCCACCTGGAAAACAAGGGAATGCATTTCAAGTTTTGGCATCAGGCGCCCACCTAAAAAATAAGGGAATACATTTCATGTTTAAGCATTATGTGCCTACCTAGATAACAAAAGAATACATTTCAAGTTTCAGCATCAGGCGCCCACCTGGATAACAAGGTAATACATTTCAAGTTTTGGCATCAGGCTCCTACCTGGAAAACAATGGAATACATTTCAAGTTTTTGCATCAGGCGCCCACCTGGATAACAAGGGAATACATTTCAAGGTTTTCCATTAGGCGCCTATCGCACCCTCATTTTTCCCTCCGCGGAGAGAGTTCGGGTTCCGACATTTATGAGGGGTAGTAACTCATCTCCTTTTGGGAATTGGGTATCTAGAATAGTCATCACCTAACTGATTATGGTTTGTTAGGGAACCTAGAGCGATTAACTCTTGGATTGGTTTGCATTACTATAGATTTAGGGTAAGGGCTTGAAATAACCTTGAGAGGAAGGTGTTAAGAACCCCTCTCGGTCTACAACAGTGGGTCCCGACTGAACTTAAACTTGTGAATTAGTCCATTAATGAATAAGTACTTGAAACAAATAATTACAAATAAAGCATATTGGACATTGTGTGATTCAGACAATAAGACAAAGAATTTGAACAAGTTATACAGAAAAGTAAAGTTTTAGGCAAATGGATTTAGGGAAGGAGGGGTCCTAGGTTGGTTAGCCTACAAGATCACCCCACGCAATGCCCGGTAAACACTCCTCAATGAGGAGCTACACGTGATATTAGTGCGTAGTCATCATATCCATATGTACCCTTCCCACCCCTTAGCAGTTATTAAAGCGAGTGTTGGTTAACGATCTCTATTGTGTGCTGTTAGCCGTCCCTTCTTAATGGTCCTGGAGGAAATTAGGAGCTCTACTTATAGGCAGTTCTAGACAGACCACTAAGGTTTAAAGGGAGAAAATACTAGGTGACATGCAAGAACAAATAGGACCTTAGCAAATAAAGCAGGAAAGAGAAAATAATAGGATCAGTTTTACCTCCACAGATAAGGCATGTAAACAACACGACTCAAGCACAAATAAGGAAAGTATTGTTAAATAGGATCCTAAGACATGATGTCAAGGTGAGTATCAGAACACATGAGATATGTAGTTTTACTTTATAAACTCAGAAGCAGGGGCCCTAATCAGTTTGCCTACTAATTTTGAAGACTGATAATCATTAATCAGTAAACACAAAGAGGCATTTCCAGTTTACAAAGGTTGATTGCCTAAGGCTTGCCTAGGCGTGGGATAATGCACAGTTGTTACCAGAACCAATAGAAGCTCAAAAGTCGTTTTTGCCTAAGAGCATGTTGTTATAGGTAATACGAAATACAGGGATTATTACCATTTTTATTTAAAGCACGATAATAAAAAATGTGAGACTGTTTTTTACCTCTTTCATAATCAGTAGTTTACACTAAGTGTGATGGGGCAAGTACGAACGAGATCCTAAACATGGTATCTAATATGCACATATAAGGTTCAGAATGGTTTATATGCAGAATTCCTAAAGCAGGGTTTATAAATGCACAGTAGGTTACAACATGATTTTGAAATATGTATAAGTAACAATTTATTTTAATGTCATTTATCCTAGAAAAAAAATTTCTAAGTGATAATGAGGATGTCAAAATGAGATGCTGAAAATAGTATACATGAAACCTAGGAGCATGGTATCTAATGCATGATATGCTTTGCATGTATTGATCCTAAACACGAATTCTAATACACATACAAAAATGTGAACCTAAAGCATGGTTCCTACCCTTGATATTTATAGCATGTATAACTACCCCTCACCCCTTTTCACTATCCATCCCCAGTATCTGTTTACAATAAATTATTACAGACCAATATTGCATGAATTACATAAGTAGATAAAAAATAAGAAGTTACTCTATAGGGAGCCTGAAAGTAGGCCCAGATTTCCAGAGTTTCCAATGCTAGATTTCCTCACAGCCTTTCATATAATTTGGGTGTGTCAGAGTTCCCTAAAGACCTTAAGGGATCCCGGGCAGTGCTCACACCCAGATTTCATAATCATAGTTGAGTAAGTGCAGTGTGGAAGGTCCAGCTCTAATGTATCAAAGTTCAGAGGGATCTCATAGGGATCCCTAAGCAGTCACACATTAGAGGGGCAGAACTTAAAACCTAAAAGTAAAGTGAGAGTGCTTGACATAGTTTTGAAATGGTTTTAGTAAGAAAACAGTGTTAAAAGAGACTTGTTTGAAATAGTTTTGTAAAAACAACATAGGGAGTTATTCAATAAGACAGTTTTGAAAAGGGTAAGGTGATCAACAAACAACAAACCAAGCACACAACCAGAAGAGGTTCATCAGCACTCCAAGACATAGAATCAAACAGGTACAAACATTCACTCAGGTGTAATGGGAGATTTGGGGCAAGTATAGAGCATATAGTAGGCAAAGATGCACATAGGTAAAGAATCAGAGAAGTCCTAAAAGGGGTTCAAGGGATTATGGTACAACATGAACTTTAGAATTAATACAGAATCAGACAAACTTAGGATAGCCAACTACTTTGCACAGGTAGGTTCATGCCAGAAATCAGGGTAACATAAGTAAGGAAGAGTCACATTGGGGTATACTAAAAGGGGTTCATGAGCAGGCTAATCCTAAGGGGTTGGACATATTCAGAAGCATGCAGTAAAGAAGACAGTAAAGTAGGCATGTTAGTTGCAGGTTGAACAACAAAACCATAGATAAAAACATATTAGAAACATGACAAACTGAAGTAGTAGAAGAAGCATATTGTTTTTGAAACTTGAATCGAAATCAGCACATACCAGTGAAGAAGATAGCAAGCACAAAGTGAAGGAGAACACAATAGTTAGCCTTGGCTTGCAGCCGGCTAACTTAGAACAATAGTAACACAGAAAGAGAGCAAAAATTTTTGAGTGTGGAGAGAGCTTTGAACCAGTGTGTTCGTCTGTGTTTTTTGTGTGTTAATGAGAGAACACATATATATAGTTTGAAACTAGGTAGAATAATAAGGTAAGAATCAAAGTCATGCAGTAATTATGGAACTAGATATCAATTAGTATAAAATTAGTATGAGTACTCCCTTAATTAAGGGAGTTATCTTCAAACGGTGGAGACAAATAACAAATAAGTAAAGAATCAATGTGAGACTGAACATAACATATAGGGAAATAAGCATAGTATAGAGCAGGTAATAGAGGCTAGGTTCGACAAATTCTAATTATGGAAAATGTCTAGGAATCAATTTGACAGCATAATCAACCACAAAATAAGGCAAGAAAATATTTAGAGATTGAAATCAGTAGGGAACAGAGTATATCAATCATAGGGAATCATGGATTACATTAGAAGGTAACATTGACCAAAGGAAAGTATCACAACTGAAAGAAGCAAACACAAACAAGAATAGGGTAAAAGAATCACATAAATCTGGGATTCAAAGTAAAGGATGGTACTGATGAGTGGAAATAACCACAAATTTTCTGGGAATAAACACATAATAGGCAGGAATAGTCGAAGTCAAAAACCCAACAAGCAAACATAGGGTAAAGATCACAGAATCACAGAATGTTCATGAGAAACATACAAATTAGTTAAACATATTATCAAAAACAAACTTAGAAACCCAGGATTAGAACTAGGAAATTAGGGTTTTCAACATAATGAATTAGATAAAAGGAAAAAACTTAAATAAACCGTTTAAACATAGTAGAAATCATAGAATACTACTGAAAATCAGAGGAGAAGTCATTTTGAAAAGGGGTTAAGAAACCCTAGTTTTGAAGACGAAGAGGCGTTTTTGAAAAGTCGGAAAGATTATCAAGAAAACAGTAAAGATAACTCAAAATATACTCAGATCTATTACAGATCTAAGAAATCAAGATCTAGTAGTTAGGGTTTCATAGAGACAACCTAGAGAGAGAGAGAGAGAGTGAGAACCGGCCTAGAAACCACAGGTTCTAGCCGGAGATGGTAGAATCTTACTCGGACGGCCATGGACGGCCTGAGAATGACATAGAAATCATGGGAGGTGAGTGAACTACCTTTTGGTTCCTTTGAGGACCTCAGGGCAACAACAAATGGCATAGGAAGAGAGCCATGAGGCTGGGGATGGTGGTAAGACCACCATAGTTACTGGCGAACCAACGGTCGGTTAGAGGAGCCATGGTTTAGCAGAGAGAGTCTTGAGAGAGATGAGAGATGTAACGGCGGAGAGTGATGAGAGAATGAGGGTTTGGGGGGGGGTAGACTATTAGGTTAATTATGGTAAGAGTGAATCTGGGCCGTTGATCAAAATTGATCGACGACCAAGATTAAATCAGGTCTGCTGGGTAGACTTAGGGATTGGGTTGGGTAATTTTGATGTATTGGGCCTGGGGTTTGGGATGTTTTAATTGGGTTGAGATCTGATTCAATTAGGCTAGAATTGAAATGGAATTGGCTATTTGTTAAATACCCAATTAAATTAAATAAAATAATTTATAAAAATAGCTGATAATTGTACAAAAATAAATTTTATGCATGGAAATATTTAAAAATGATTACTTAGTATTTTAAAATACAAATAATTAATTTCCGGTCAAAGATAGTATAAAATCATGTGCTTTGAGCTATAATTGCAAAGTTATTGCAATTGTAGCCAAATGATGCTAATTTGGCTAATTATGGAATAATTTGATTTAAATAGGACCATAAATAATAAATTAAATCAAGAAATACTTTTGAAATTACTTATGATGCAATTCTGTAATTATTTATTGGAAATAAAATGCTGGATAAATTAATAAAAATATAGGAAAATTGTGAAAAAATACCAATTACTATTAATGCATGATTTTGAAGCTATATATGCAATTTTAAAATATTTTGGGGAAAAATTGGGTATCAACAGCGCCGACCTTGAAAATAAGGGAATACATTTCAAGTTTTGGCATCAGGCGCCCACCTGGAAACCAAGGGAATTCATTTCAAGTTGAAGTATCAGGCGCCCACCTGGAAAACAAGGGAATTTATTTCAAGTTTAAGTTGCAGGTGCCCACCTGGAAAACAAGGGAGTTCATCTCAAAGTTTAAGCATCAGGCACCCACCTAGAAAATAAGGAGGTTTATTTCAAGTTTCCGGTCAGTAGGAGGCACCCACCAGGAGAATGAGGAAAGTCATTTCAGAATTCATTTCAAGTTTCAAATCGGAGGTAGCACAAGTTGCTTGAAGAATAAGGTTTTTATCTCGAGGCACGAGGGTTTGAGATGACCAAAGAAGAAGTCTCAATCCAAGAAAAAAAGAAAGAATAGAAAAAAGAGGGAAGTGAATACAAAATGCAGAAGCAGAGATGTAAACTACTCAAGACATCACTGAAGTCAAGAGCACGGCGTGTTTGGTCTTGATCCGAAGAAGCTATGGAAGAATGAACCAGCACCTGCAACTAGCAAGAATCAAGGTTCAAATCAAAAGTTTGCATGAAGAACCATTCAAGACTCAAGATCAAGCTTCAGAAGACTTATAAATTGGAATCTTGTAACTCATAGCTGATATGTTTAGTTAGTCTTTTTCATTTTTGAGTTTAATGTAATAGCAGGACCGCGGACCGGAACCTCGACGGAACGACACTTCAATCGGCCCTCCACCTCGGTGTACTACATCACTGTTCCACTTCTGAACTACACGTGACCTGATTCCTTTATAGCCAAGGATATGTAGGCAGCTCAGATACCAGGGCTCGGTCACATTCTCCTTTCTTTTAGCTTTTGGTCTCTCTAAATAAGGATCGGGTCAAAAACCTGTCTCGTCGTTTTTTGTCTGAAAACTCTTCGTATTTCCAATCAAAGAGGGGCAGTTGTAGATATGTGATTTTTGATCCTCTCCAAGATTTTACATATTGTAGAAGATAAATATTTAGTTTAGGGCTAATATCGCTATTCAATTAGTTTTGACTCTTTTACTTTATTTTTCACAAAAATAAAAATTACAAAAATATTTTCTTTTATTTAGCTAATTAATATTTTATCTAGTTACATTTAATTTAACTACCTTACATAAAATTCAAAAAAATACAAAAATAGTTCTACTTTATTTTTAGGAATATTATTTTAAATTTTGCGAAATTTTTAATCTAATTCCATTTTGGTCTTTTAGTGTGATATTTGAAAAATACCAAAATATAGGTTTGTTTTAATGGTTAGTCTTATTTTAATAGTTATTTTACTTAAGTATGATTAATTGGTAAATAAGGTTGTATTTTTAGTCTTGTTCACGGAGAAAGAATAAAATTCGGGCTCAAACAACCCATTTTTAGGTCTACTTTTTGGACCTAGCCCATAATAACCCAAGCCCAATACCCCTAAAACCCTAGGAAGACACTTAAAAGGGACCCTAGACCTAAAATCCTCATCAGTCGTTTTTAGAGGGACCCCCCTTCCCCCCCAATCAGATTTTTTTGAGGTCTCCTTTATCTTCACAAGATAAAAAACAAAAGAACCCTAGGAGCGTAAAAAAAAATTTCAGCCACATAACACGACCCCCCCTGTACATGGGCTTTTCTTCTTCATGAAAGCTAAAAAGAACCCTAGCAACCAAAACTCCACCGCACAACACCCTTCACAACCCAAAAAATGAGCACCCTTCATCTTCCCTAACGAAGACATCATCTTCTTCGAAAAAGAAGCAACTATGAGAGGAAGGAGCCGTTTTGATGGACCTTTCTTATACAACAAGAAGACCTAAGAATTCCAGCCGACCCTCTTTTCTTCATCTTTTTAAAAGAACCCTAGACTAGGAGAACATCCGGATTTGATCCTCACAAACCCAAAACCCACTACCACTACCAGAGTCCGGCGACTCTTAACCAGAAGTAGCATCCAACATCACTTTCAACCAGATCCACCATCGACTTTTGTCCTTACCTCGTTCCCGTTTCTCTCTCACTCACTTTGCTGTCTCTTTCACTCCTCTCGCTGTTGTGATGAAACTCACCGAAAGTCAACAAACTTGCAGCTCCTGTTTTGATGAGAAGTGACTTTTTGGCGACCATTATTGAAACCGGCAAACGCACACAACAACAGTTTGTTGTAGAGGTCGTTTGAATTTCAAAGTTTTGTGTCTTCTGATTTCAATGGAGATGAGTTAAATTCTACATGCGTCGGAATTTGTTTGAGTGTTCGTTGCCGATCGAGTTTTCATCTTGTTATGGAACTTGTTTGAGTTTCGTTGGTCCAAGTTTAGCCAAGGTTGAGGTCTCTTTTCGATTTTCCGGTCCAAGTCCGATTGTTGGTTTCTTGTTTCGCCTCCGACAAGTTGTTTGAGTCTTTTGTACGCTTCTATTTGGAGAATTGCAATTAATCTGATTTTTGTAAGTGTTGATACCCAATTTTTCCCAAAACTATTTTTAAATTGCATATATACCTTCAAAATCATGCATTAATAACAATTGGTATTTTTTCATAATGTTCCAATAAATAATTATAAAATTGCATAACAAATGATTTCAAAAAACATTTTTTGATTTAATTATGGTCCTACAAAGGCCAAATTATTCTATAACTAGCCAATTTGGCACCTTTTTGTTATAATTGCAATAACGTTGCAATTATAGCCCATGCATATAATTTTATGATTTTTCACCAGAAATTAGTCATTTGTATTTTTAGATACTAAATAATCATTTTAAACTATTTTCTATGCGTAAAAGTCATTTTTATAATTATTAACTATTTTATAAATTATTTTAACTAATTTGAATTGGGCATTTAAAAAATAGCCTATTCTATTTCAATTTTAGCCTAATTAGACCAGCCCAAATACCTAATCATACTCAGCCCAATATCCCAAGCCCAATTCCTAAAGCTACCCGATCTAATCTGATTAAATCTTGGCCGTTGATCAATTTTGATCAACGACCCAGATTCGTTCTTACCTAATTTAACCTAAACGACCTACCCCCCAAACCCTCATTCTCTCATCCTCACCCGCTATCACTCCTCTCATTCTCTCTCAAGATCTCTCTACCCTAACCATGGCTTCCACCCGCCATTGCTTGCTCGCCGTTGATTATGGTGGTTCACCACCATTCCTTGGCCTACTGGTCCCCTTCCCATGACCGGAACTCTTGCTATCCTGAGGCCTCAAGGGACCAGTGGCTGTTTACTCACCCCTGAGTTTGTCCTTACCATTCTCAGGACACCATGGCCCGGCTGAGTAAGATCTTTTTATTTTTTGGCTAAACCTATGGGTTTCTAAGACGGTCTCTCTATTTCTGTGTTATTTTTCTAGAAAACCCTAATCTCTTCTCCTGTACCTCTTAGATCTGTAACAGATCTGAGGTTTTTCTGAACTATTTTCATTTATTTTATGAAAAACCTTTTGATTTCTTAAAGCGTCGCTTTATTTTCCCATTAGAGTTTCTGGAACTTTTCTTCAAAACATATCTCTGGTCTTTTAATGTTGTTCTCTGATTCTCATATGTTTAAACGACTTTCTATTAAAATTGCCTTTTAATCACATTTTTGTTATGTTAAAACACTATTTTTAACACTATGTTATAATCCTGAGTCTGTCTTTGCTGATTTGTTCATTCGATTCGTCTGAATATCTGTTTCCCATGAATATGTTTCCAGTCTCCGTAATTTTACCCTATTGTGCTTATTAGAGTTTCTGACTTGATTCTTCTAGCCTATATTATGTCTACTTTTTTTATTCACAGAAATTTATATTAATTTCCCTTAATCAGTACTACTTTTATTTGAATCCCTGATTTCCTGTGATTGATACCCTTTACTGATTTCATGTGATGATATTCTGTGTTGATTTTCGACTTCTAAATTATCTTCTTGCCTTATTTTGACTACATTATTTACTGATTCTTAATATTGTTTCCTTAATTAGGACTTTCTGAAGCTAGCCCTAATTACCGGTTCTATACTTGCACTGTTTGAAGTCTTTCCTTATTTGTTATACTCTAGCTATGTATGATTTCTTTCCTTACTTGTCACCTGCTATTTACCGTTTTAACTAATTCCCTTAATTAAGGGAAGACTTGGACTGATTTTACTCTGAGTTCTATAATTGCTGAACAATTTTGATTCTTACCTTATTTACCTAGCTTTCAAACTACTATATATATTGCTTTCTTCTACAGTCTTACGTACAGGAACTCATATTAGTTCACATCTCTCATACACTCAAAATCTCTTCGGCTTTCTTTTGTTACTTACTATTGTTACTAAATTAGCCGGCTGTAAGCCAAGGCTAATTATTACATTCTCCCGTTCTTCACCTTGTGTTTACTCTCTTTTCTGGTATGTTCTGTTTTTAAATTCAAGCTTTCAAACCAATGTGTTTCCTACTGCTTCAGTTTATCATATTCCTAATCTGTTTCTATCTATTATTTTGCTGTTCAACATGTAATTGACCTATTGCTCCACCTAGCTTGTTAGTTATGTCCTACCCCTTTCTAGGATCAGCATGTCTCATGAACTTGTAGTCTATCTAAATTTGACTCTACCCTATTTTTTTGAATGTTGGGTTACTTGCTATTTAGTCTCTAGTATGAACCTTTCTTACCAAAGCAATTTTGTTACCCTAAGTTGTCTGATTCTATGTTGGTTCTGAAATTCTTACTGTGTTGTATCATTAGCTATCCCCCATCCCATAAACCCCCTAAAGCACCTCTGATTATATAGCTATGTTCTAATTAGCACCCCTGAATCCGTGTCTTACTATTTGCACTATTAGCTACACCCTTAATTGCAAAGACTTCTGTTTACGTGTATTATGTGTTCCCAGCCTCAATTACCCCTGTGTGAAGGGTTATTATTTGAGTTTTGCTGAACCTGTTTTGGCTCTATGTTTGTTCTACTGTTTGTATGATTACACAACTTTTATCAAAAACTGTTTTACTGAACAATTCTCCTATTTTATAAAAGTACTTCAACTGAGTCTTTTTGAAATACTGCTTTCCTATTAAAACCTTTTCAAAACTATGTCAAGCACTCTCACTCTACTCTTAGGTCCTTAAGTTTTGTCCCTCCAGTGTGTGACTGCCTTGGGACCCTTGTGAGATCCCTCTAAACTCTGATGCACTGGAGCTAGCTCTTCCACACTGCACTTACTCAGTTCTGGTTATGAAGTCTGGGTGTGAGCACTACCCGGGATCCTTGGGGTCCTTAGGGAACTCTGACCCACCCGAATATAATAAAGGCTATGAAACTTTGGCATATGAGGCTATGGAGTGTTTGGTATATTGGGCCTGCTTCAGCCTCCCTATAGTGTGACTTCTTCTTTTCCTTTATCTATTTATGTAATTTATTCAGCTGGTCTGTAAAAATTATTTGTAAATAAATATTGGGATTACTAGTGAAATGGGGAGGGTAATTATATATTTATATCAATATCGTTGGGGTAGAAAGCCTATTATAGGCTTTACCTTATTTATGCTTGCATTAGAATCCCATTTTTAGGACCAATACATTCAAATCGTGTCATGCACTAGATATCATGGTCTTAGGTTTCACGTATACTGCTTTAGCATCTAATTTGACACTAATACATGTTTATCACTTGGAAATCCTGCTCCTAGGTTAATAAATAGCATTAACATAAAAGCTGTTGATGCACATCCTGAAATCGTGTCTTAACAATTCTGTAACTCTTTTTTGTTCATTTAGAGAACATGCTTTAGGAATTCTATTAATTTAAAGATCATTGTCGTAAAACTGTCGTTTCTGTGCATTTAGAAATAATGTATTAGGCACTCTGTTTGCATTTGCTTAGTTGTGCCTAGTTAAACTGCTGATTATGAAAGGATGTAAAAACAGTCTCACATATGATGGTCTTCTTTAAAATAAAACTGGTAACAATCCCTGTATTCTCAGCATGCTTTAGGCAAGAACAACTCTTGAACTGTTAATGATTCTGTAACTATTATGCATGATCCCACGCCTAGGCAAGCCTTAGGTAATCAATCTGTGTAAGACTGGAGAACTATTTTCATTTGTGTTTGTTGCATAACGACTTACAAGTTTAAAATCAGTAGTCAAACTGAATAGGACCTTACTGTTGAGTTCATAAAAAACAAAGTTGCATATTTCTGTGCATTGACATCCACTTAGATATCCTGTTAGGTCTTTTCTCTAATAAAAACTGCTCTTGTTTGTGTTTGAGACGTGCTACTTATGTGCATTACTTGTGGAGGTAAACCTAGGACTCTTAACTGCTTCTTTCTGCATTTATCTGTTAAGTCCTATGTGTTCTTGCCTGTCGCCTAGAACTTTCTCCTTTTACAACACCTTAGGGGTTGTCTAGAACTGCCCAAATTTAGAGGTCTTAAACTCCTCCGAGACCACAAGTAAGAGACGGGTAACAACACGCTTAGAGTTCGTTAAATAAAAAACTCGCTCAATAACCACTAAGGGGTGGGGTAATGGGTAGAAAAGGATATGATGACTACGCGCTAATGTCACGTGTAACCCCTTATTGAGGAGTGTTTACCAGGCATTGCTTGGGGTGATCCTGTAAGCTAACCAACCTAGGACCTGTCTTCCCAACTCCCATTGTTTAAATGAATTTACTTTTCTTTATATATGTTCAAATCGTTCAAACTTTTTCCCTTGTTTTCATTACTTGAATCATACATGTACTTAGAGTGTCAAAATATGCCTTTATTTGCGAGTATGTGTTGAAACTGTTTGTTTGGACTAATTCACATAGTTTAAGTTTGGCCGGGACCCACCATTGTGGACCAAGAGGGGTGCCTAATACCTTCCCCTCAAGGTTATTTCGAGCCCTTACCCTAAATCTCTGGTAATGCAAACCAATCTAGGAGTTAATCAATCTAGGTACCCTAACATACCATAATCCGTTAGGTGACGACTTTTCAAAACCCAAATTCCCAAAAAAGGAAATGGGTTATTACCCCTCATACATGTAGGAACCCGGACTTTCTCCGTGGAGGAAAAAAGGGGGTGCGACAGCATGGCGACTCCGCTGGGGATATCATTAGGCTCTTACCATAACTAACTTATCTTTTGTGAATTAGTCCAAGCATGCTTTATCCGGTACCCTTTCCCCTTATTTGAATTTAACTGCCTATTTTCTTTTAAGCCTTTATGATTTTTTATTCCTGATACTGACTTGTCTCTTTGTTTCCTTTTTCTGTAACTATCTTTTTAATTATTTAAGTACTGTATTTATTTTTCCTACGTGCAAATACTTGACTACGTACTATTAATTGCTGCATAAAGCATGATCCACAGCATATTCCACTCGTGCATATCAAATCCTATAGCAACGCTTGATGAGTGGTTGCACTCTTCCTATTTATTACCCTTAAATTCGAAAAGGCTTATTTGCGGTAAAACCAGTCGATCAGTGGTGCAGTCGACGGTTCCATGCCTTTCCCCCTCAAGTTGTCCGCTTGAGGGTACTGGTCTAAAACCCCATAGTAACCTTACTCTGATCAAAATTGTGCATGCATCATGGTCAAACCTAGTCGGATCAATTATATTGTCCTCATAATGATCCTTTAAGATGAGCCTTATCCAAAGTCCACCGGGGTTTCCATAATCCCAACAGACACAACCACATTCTGTGCATTAATTTTGAGAACTAAATGCCAATATGCTAATCATGAATGTATAAATAGTCGAGTTTGGTGGGGGAGAAAGGCCTAACCCTTTTGTTTTGCAGAAAATGAGGCACGAGGTCCCCAGATTCGGTATGGTTAGCAACATTCCACCATTGCTGCTAGATTGGTGGAAAGACCTTTCCTCAAGTGACAAGAAACATGTAAGGATGTAACTGGGTAACTTGCCTTCCCTGCTAGACATTGAGCCAAACAACAAGTTGATCGAGGCTTCCACTTTGTTCTGGGACAGTGACATGTCTGTGTTCCATTTCGGCTACATAGAAATGACACCTCTTCTAGAAGAAATTGGAGGGCTTACGGGGTTGACTTGGGATAGTCCCGGGTTATTGGTACTAGAAAACCGTACTAGTAAAGAATTCTTAAAGATGATGGGGGTTGAAGAAGAATGCTGACCTGGTATGCCTGGAAGAATCTTACATACCTTTTGAATACCTGTATGAGAGGTATGGCCATAGCAAGTCCTACCGTACCTACCATGTTGAGATCTCTCTCACTTCTCTGGGCCATATCCATCGTAGAGTGTTTGTGTTCATTGTATGCTTCTTGGGCCTGATAGTATTCCTATGAAAAGGGAAAGAATTCACACTAGGTTGGCCATGGTCACCAAGACTTTGATGGAAGGTATCAATGAACAGACATATACTATAGTCCTCATGATCATAGCCAACATCTACAGGGCTATGGAGTGCTGCCAAAGAGGGGTCAATCATTTTGAGGGTTGTAACTTGTTGATGTAGTTGTGGTTGTTAGAACATTTTCAAAAGGGTCACTACCGCCAAGAATTTCCGCGAAAGGCTTGGAACGACTATATTGTCTTCCATCACCCCAAGCGGATGACTTTCATTCCAAACATATTTGCTCAACCAAAAAATGCCAAAGAATGGGTAGAGTTCTTCGACAATCTGACCGATGAACAGGTGCAATGGATGTTTGAATGGTTTCCAATAGACGAATTCATCATCAGATCCAGAGACGCTCCACACTTGGTGTTGATTGGGTTGAGGGGGATATACCCTTATATCCCTATCCGAGTTATGAGGCAAGCAGGCAGGAAATAGGTTGTACCTAGGGTTGCCAAGATGAGTCATTTCACGGTAGACTTTCAAGACGACGACATCCCTTACAAGTGCCAAGCTCATCACATGTGGCACTGCAAAATCATTGTGGAAAAGAACACCGTTGATCCAAACATGTATCATGCAGGGTATGAGCCTCTCTACCCATCATGGTTAGAGAACAATCTAAAAGTAATGGTAATTCCAGGAGTCGGTCAAAGGAATAGGATCATAGACAAAAAAGCTGAAGCTCAAGTCAAATACAACAGACTGCGCAAGAGGGTCCACGAATCTGAGAATGAGCAACGGGAAATACATGAGAGAAATGTAAGGTTGATTGAAGAATGGAAAGAGATGGCAGTCACTTCCAACACGAAACTAGAATATCTGGAACGAGGAATAGTGGAGATGGACGGTAAAGTCATAAAGAGGATCGAGGATTGCCAGAACGCTGAAGGAGCTGAAGGAGGACATCTGGCCAGAGCCTACTTGCTGTTGGGTCTGCGCGAGCTGGGGGACCTATATGATGGAGTCAGGAAGATCGAATCTGGGGAAGGTTCTTCTGGGACCAAATAGTCTAGATTTATTTGCTTTCCTAAAATGTAATAAGGCCAAGTACCAGTAGTGACTTATTTTTTCTATTATCTTAGTGTCGTTTTGGGATTCGTCTATTTTTATATTATGAAATGAAGCATTTATTGGCATCTAAAGTTCTCCAAATTTATTTGTCTCTAAGCCTACCTCGGGCACAACGAGGCTCCCAAATTAAGACATTAATTTATTTTCTACAATATATGTTTAAATACTGCAAACATTTCAAAATCCTTACTAACTTGTTACCTTTTTTTGTTTTTCCTTATTTTGATTATTCCCATCCCCTTAGGTTGGTTCTACAATACTGGCCTCATCAGCGTATTATACCAGATCTAGAGGCCTTCCACCTCCTTCTCCTCCAAGCAATACAAAAGGCAGAGGAAAAACAAAAATGGACGACTTAAGTGGCACCCGAAAGGAGAATGTTGAGAACGCAGAAACTTCAGATGGACAGAGTACTCCGGCACCAAATGACCTAGTCTTGAGAATAGAACAAAAGATATTGGAATTGCAAGGAGAACTTGAGTAGGTTCGCAACTTGGCAAACTTGTCACTCACCCTAAATGTCCCCTACATCCACTAACAAAACATAAAGAACCCAGCACCTCCCCAAAGCACACAAAACCAATATCCACAAAATCCTCCCGCACCAAATCAATATGCAACTCCATCCCAAAATATCAATCCGTTACCAATACCAACTCCGCCACAACATCGCCATCAGCCAATTCAATACCCACCAACCACCACCTATCACACTCCCTAAAACACACCACAACCCATTCCCGATCCCCAAAACGTAACTAACGACCATCATTACAACCAAGTCCTTGGAACCCATCAAAGCAACCCTTTATATGTAGAAACTGTGCCTTACTCTATCCAACCAATATTCTATACACCGGAATCCTCCAAGAGGGACCTTCTCATTAAAAACATGGCTGAAGAACTCAAGAAGTTGACGAGACGAGTTCAAGGTGTCGAAGGTGGCAAAGGAATAAAAGCGTTGAACTATGAAGACCTATGCATACAGCCAGACGTAGAACTGCCAGAAGGATACAAACCTCCCAAGTTTGAGATGTTTGATGGCACAGGTGATCCCAGAGTCCATCTGAGGACCTATGGCAACAAACTTGTCTGGGTCGGGAAAGACAAAAAGATCTGAATGAAATTTTTTATGAGAAGTCTTACTGGGGATGCTTTGTCCTGGTACATCAGCCAAGATCCCAAGAAATGGTCCAATTGGGTACGTATGGTGTTAGATTTCATGGATCGGTTTAGGCTCAATACAGAAAACGCACCGAATGTTTTCTACATTTAGAATCTTAAGAAGAAACCTACTGAAACTTTCCGTAAATATACTACTTGTTGGAGGTCGGAAGCGGCCAAGGTCAGGACATCTTTGGACGAGGAACAGATAAACAAGTTCTTCGTTAGAGCACATGATCCACAATATTATGAAAGGTTGATGGTTATCGAAAATCATAAATTCTCTGATATCATCAAATTTGGAGAAAGAATCGAAGAAGGAATCAAGAGCGGGATGGTAACGAATTTTGAGGAACTACAGGCCACAAATAAGGCATTACAATTAGGTGGCATATCGAAAAAGAGAGATGTTGGGGCAGTAATGGTGGCCCAGGGCCCAAAATCTCCACTTACCTATCAAACACCTCTATCCATATATCAAACACCTCCACCCACATACCAAGCACCACCACCCACATATCAACTCTCATCCCCCAGATATTCCCAACCAGCCACTGTCCATCACACCTCTAACTCCCAACCATCCCATTTCCAGTCACCTCTAACTCGCCAACACTTTCCAAGAACAAAACCCAACTTCAACCGCAAACCACCGCCATTACTGAGCCCATTGACCAGTTGTATGAAAGGTTGAAAGCTGCGAGTTACGTCACTCCTATTCCCGCTGTGGCATTAGAAAAACCATTCCAATGGGTCAATCCAAACAAAACTTATGCATACCATTTCGGTATGAAGGAGCACACCACTGCTAAGTGTCGAACATTGAAGGATAAGATCCAGACGCTAATTGATAACAAGGTCATACATGCAAAGGAAGCTACACCTAATGTCCGTGACAACCCCCTCCCTGATCATAGAGGTGGTGGAGTACATGTGATAGAGACGAACGAAGAATGGGACCCTGAGGGGTTGATTGGGCTTATTTGAGAAGGGGATGCCTTTAAAGTTGCAGTCACACTTACTCCTATCGTGGTACAGACTCAGTCACCAATAGAGGTTGAGGTAAGTGCATCAGTTCCATTCGAGGTAGAAGTGGCTCCGCCTGCGGACACCCCTGCTCCATTTGAAGTAGAAGTGGTCACACCTTTACAGTGACAGTATAAACCACACATCCCTTAGATTCAAAAGCAATACCCTGGGATTATGTTGCTGAGGTTCGACAAAAAGGGAAGGCCAAGGTAGAGGAATCTGATGTCGCACAAGGAATGACTAGGACTGGAAGGGTGTATACACCTGAACACTTGGGAGGATCAAGCAAGGATGCCATTACCAGGTAGCCTATCATTAAGACATGACCAGATGATCTGTGGAGGAAAGTACAAGCAAAGGAGTATTTTGTTATTGATCATTTGTACCAAACCCCTGCTCAGATATCTATCCTCTCACTATTGCAAAATTTAGAGGCGCATAAGAACACTTTAATGAAAGTACTGAGCGAAACTTATGTACCCAATAATATCACTGGTGGAGAAATGGCCAATATGGTGGGGAAAGCACTGAAAAGTCATAAGATTACCTTCCACGAAGATGAGATACCGCCTGAGGGGTTGAATCACAATCGAGCATTGCATATTACGGTGCAATTTGAAGATAAATTCATTTCCAGGGTCTTGGTTGACGGAGGTTCAAGTCTTAATATTTGTTCGTTGGACACTCTGAATAGGTTGGACAAAGGTTTTCATGAAATACGGGTAGGAAGCATGAACGTAAAAGCTTTCCATGGGTCCCAAAGGGCCACGATTGGGGAAATCAACATTTGCTTACAGATGGGGCCAACTAGGTTCGACGTCGAATTTCAGGTGCTCGACATAACAACCTCATATAATCTTCTATTCGGCCTACCATGGATCCATGCCGCTGGAGCCGTGCCTTCCACACTACATTAGGCTATGAAATTCAACTGGAATCGTCAGGAGGTGATCATTCACGGAGATGGAAGTAACCCCATCTACACAGTCAAACCATCCCAGCCATTGGACATAGAAGAAGGCTAGGACAGGGAACCTATCATCACATTGAACGGGTCAATGCCATCGAGAAGGATAAATGATGGAGTAGTAAAATAGAAAGCATATTGGCCTGGTATGGATATGAACCTGGTAGAGGGTTGGGAAAGAACCTCCAAGGTATCACTAAACCAATATAGCTGAAAAATTATGGTACCACCTTTGGGCTTGGATACCAGTACACATGGCAAGATTATAGAAATTGGCCGCATCCATGGCGTGGATCGTACTACCCTCTTGAGCAAACAGTGCCATGCTTGGAACAAGCTTTTCACCAAGCTGATACGATATGAGGGACTGTAGAAGAGGAAGCACTAGCTGGGTTGAACAATTTATTCTTGGAGGATGAGGACATGGACTACAGTGCCATAATCGAGGAGGATGAGGAAGAAGGCCTCGCTAGTCAGATCGTAAAAAAGGGAGATGTTCTCAGGAACTGTACTACCACACCATCCCGATCCCGCCGAGTCCCTGGGTAGCTTAGTAGATTTACTTCTATAGCCATTCTAGGCATTTAAGATTTTAGTAATTTTGTTTTAAGATTTACTTGTTCAGAATAAATGCACGATTCACCGAGCCGTACTTGTCTAAATGATTTTTTGGTTTTAATCAAATGCATTTGATCTTTATTATTCATTACTATTTATACACTTTTTCTTTCTACAATGTTATTATTACTTTTCCTGATGAACCAGTGACTGTGACATGTAATGAGGCAACGCAACATGAGGATAGTGATTCAGATAAAGAAGATGAGATACCCGAGGAAGTTGTCAGAGAGGTTGAAAACTTTGAAAATAAGACCAAGTCCAACCTGGACGAAATCGAAACAGTAAATTTGGGGGATGCCGAGACCGTCAAAGAGACCCACATCAGCATTCAGTTGTCACCAATAAAGAAGGAAGAATACATCCGTTTTCTAAAGGAATATGCGGACATTTTCACATGGTAATATGATGACATGACCGTTTTGAGCACGTCTATAGTGGCTCACAAGTTACCTACTAATCCCATGTGTCGGCCAGTCAAGTAGAAACTCTGAAAGTTCAAACCAGATATGAGCCTGAAAATCAAGGAGAAATTTACCAAGCAGATCAAATCCAAAGTTCTCCGGGTGGTTGAGTACCCAACTTGGTTAGTTAACATTGTACCAGTTTTAAAGAAGGATGGGAAGGTCAAAGTATGTGTTGACTACCGGGATTTAAACAGAGCAAGTCCCAAGGACGACATCCCACTGCAAAATATACACATCCTGATCGATAATTGCGCCAAGAATGAACTCCAATCCTTTGTAGATTGCTTCGTGGGTTATCACCAGATCTGGAAGGACGAAGAAGATGCAGAGAAAACAACTTTCATTATACATTGGGGGATATATTGCTACAAGATGATGTCATTTGATCTGAAGAATGCTTGAGGCTACTTACATGAGAGCCATGACAACTATCTTCCATGATATGATACACAAGGAAATAGAGGTGTATGTGGACGACGTAATTATCAAATCCAAAAAAGCCACAGACCACATAGCGGACTTGATAAAGTTCTTTGATATGTTAAGGAGGTACAACTTGAAACTGAACCCCGTAAAATGTGCATTCGGGGTTCCCACAGGAAAGCTATTGGGATTCATTGTCAGTCGCCGGGGCATCGAGCTAGATCCATCTAAAGTTAAGGCTATTTAGGAGTTACCGCCACCTAGGAGCAAAAAGGACGTGATGAGCTTCCTAGGACTTCTCAACTATATCAGTCGCTTCATAGAACAATCCACAGTTATATGTGAACCCATCTTCAAGATGTTAAGAAAAGATGCCGAGACAAGTTGGACCGAGGATTGTTAGAAATCTTTTGACAAGATCAGGGAGTACCTATCCATACCACCAGTTCTGATACCGCCGAAACCAGGATGGCCTTTGCTGCTCTATCTATCTATTTTGGATGGAGCCTTCAGATATGTTCTGGAACAACATGACGAGACAGGAAGAAAGGAGCAAGCCATATATTACTTGAGTAAGAAGTTCACACCTTACGAAGCACGGTACTCTTTGCTAGAACGCAGTTGCTGTACTTTGACCTGGATAACTCAAAATTGAGGCATTACTTCTGTGCCTACATTACATACGTCATATCCAAGATAGACCCTCTGAAGTACATATTCCAGAAACCCATACCGACTCGAAAGTTGGCCAAATGGCAGATACTACTAAGTGAGTTCAATATCGTCTACGTAACTCAAAAGGTGATCAAAGAGCAAGCATCGGCTGATCACCTTGTTGAAAATATGATGGGAGGAGCATACGAACCTTTGAAGACGTATTTTCTTGATGAAAAAGTATCATTTGTAGGAGAAGACATTACTGAAGCATACGACGGTTGGAGGATGTTTTTTTTGTAGCTGCAAATTTCAGAGGAGTGGGAATTGGAGTAGTTTTGGTATCAGAAGTGGGTAACATTATCCGGTATCTGCTAAACTCAGATTTCCCTACATGAACAACATGGCAGAGTATGAAGCTTGCATACTAGGCTCAACATGGCAGTCAACTTGAACATTCAGGAGTTGTTGGTAATCGGTGATTCACATTTGCTTGTACACCAGGTACAAGGAGAGTGGGCCACCAAGAATTCCAAGATACTGCCATATCTGCACCATGTGTAGGAATTAAGAAAGAGGTTCACAAATATAGAATTCCGACATGTGCCCAGAATTCAGAATGAGTTTACCGATGCATTGGCCACCTTGTGATCTATGATACAACATCCAGATAAGAATTATATTGATCCCATTCCGGTGAAGATCCATAATCAACTTGCATATTGTGCTCATGTTGAAGAAGAAATAGATGGAAAGCCTTGGTTCCATGACATCAAGGAGTATTTTTCAAAAGGAGAATATCCGAAGCATGCAAATTATATTTAGAAGCGCACACTCCGGAGATTGTCCAATCACTTCTTCCACAGCGGAGGAAACTTGTTTAGGAGAACTCCTGATTTGGGTTTGCTAAAATGTGTCGATATAGAGGAAGCTTCTAAGCTACTTGAGGATGTACATGCTGGGATTTGGGGCCCGCACATAAATGGTTTTGTCTTGGCTAAGAAGATACTTAGGGCAGGTTACTTTTGGATGACCATGGAAACGAATTGCATCCAGTATGTCCGCAAATTCTTTCAATGCCAGGTGCATGCCGATATGATAAAAGTGCCGCCAAACGAGCTCAATGCAACAAGCTCTCCTTGGCCATTCGCCGCCTGGGGAATGGATATTATTGGTCCGATTGAGCCCACTACTTCAAATGGACATAGGTTTATCCTGGTAGCCATTGATTACTTCACGAAATAGGTAGAAGCGACATCTTACAAAGCTGTAACCAAGAAAGTCGCCGCAGACTTTGTCAAGGATCGAATTGTTTGCCGATTCGAAGTTCCCGAGTCCATTATTACTGATAATGCTGCCAACCTCAACAGTGATCTGATGAAAGCCATGTGTGAAACTTTCAAAATCAAGCACAAGAATTCCACAGCCTACAGACCTCAAATGAATGGATCCGTAGAAGCCGCCAATAAAAACATCAAGAAGATACTAAGGAAGATGGTAGAGAACCACAAACAATGGAACGAGAAGCTACCTTTTGCTTTATTGGGATACCGCACTACGATTCACACATCAACCGGGGCAACTCCCTATATGTTGGTTTATGGTACCAAGGCCGTCATTCCAGCTGAGGTAGAGATTCCTTCTTTAAGAATCATACATGAAGCTGAACTCAGTGATGCATAGTGGATAAGGAGCCGCTATGAATAATTGGCCCTTATCAATGGAAAGAGGATGAACGCAGTGTGTCACGGCCAACTTTATCAGAATAGAATGTCCAGAGCTTTCAACAAAAGGGTCAAACCTAGGAAATTTGTACCAGGACAGCTGGAGCTAAAAAAGATCTTCCCACATCAAGATGAAGCCAAAGGAAAATTCTCTCCCAACTAGAAAGGTCCGTACATAGTTCACAGGGTGCTGATAGGAGGAGCACTCATACTTGCAGAAATGGATGGAGAAATCTGGCCAAAACCAATCAATTCAGATGCATTCAAGAGATACTATGCTTAGATTATTTACATTTCCTCTCATGATGTAATTGAACTACGCTTGACCTAATTCCCGTTTAAGAGGGGATACGTAGGCAGCCCTGTGGGTTCGGTCATATAATTTTTGAGGAGGACCCTCAAAATTCCGGAGCAAGTCCAGCCGACGCCATCGGATGCTAGAAAGTCAGTAATCACTTAAAAAACTGGGGCAGAATTTTGACAAGGATTCTCAAAATTCCGAAGAAAGTTTAGTAAGGCCTATTATCCGCAAATAGCCGAAGGGTCATCTACTAAACTGGGGCAAAATTTTGAGGAGGACCCTCAAAATTCTGACATAAGATAGCTGCAATGCCTTTGAGATGTGTTACAATCACTAGTTCATCAAAATTACTTGATATATCAATACGTTTCTAAAAAAACTCTATTTTTATCAATAATTACATATCTTCAAAAAATCTATTTCCATAATAGTCAGGTGTCACCCAGAGGAACTCGAAAAAGCTTTCAGAACGGAGCAAAGCAAAGCCAACCGACAGAAGCACGAACCAACCTTCCCCCCCACAAACTTACAATTTTTTCTTTGAACACAGGCATATCTGACGTAGTGATAACATTCGCAAATATATACACATAACAAATCTGCTATCAAACAGGCCATCATACACCGAATATATATCCAATTAAGAAATATACTACTCTTATTTGCTACTCGCTCTTTGCATGGGACTAAGCCTTGTCCCGCATATTTGCTTGAGGCTAATCCCTGCCTCCATATTTGTGTGAGGCTAATCCTTGCCTCCATATTTGCATGAGGCTAATACCTTCCTCCACATTTGCATGAGGCTAATCCTTACCTCCCTATCTGCATGAGGCTAATCCTTGCCTCCATATTTGCATGAGGCTAATCCTTGCCTGCATATCTGCATGAGGCTAATCCCTACCTCTGTATTTGCATGAGGCTAATCCTTGCCTCCCTATCTACATGAGGCTAATCCCTGCCTCCACATTTTCATGAGGCTAATCCTTGCCTCCCTATCTACATGAGGCTAATCCTTGCCTCTATATTTGCATGAGGCTAATCCTTGCCTCCGTATTTGCATGAGGCAAATCCCTACCTCCGTATTTGCATGAGGCTAATCCTTGACTCCCTATCGGCATGAGGCTAATCCTTGCCTCCGGATTTGCATGAGGCTAATCCTTGCCTCCCTATCTACATGAGGCTAATCCCTGCTTCAACATTTGCATGAGGCTAATCCTTGTCTCCCTATTTGCATGAGGCTAATACTTGCCTCCATATTTGCATGAGGTTAATAATTACCTCCGTATTTGCATAAGGCTAATCCCTGCCTCCATCTACATGAGGCTAATCCTTGCCTCCCATCTGCATGCGACTAAGAGCTATCCCTCTTTGCACAAATATTGCTCTATTTCGAGTACTATCTATTCGCTTTTCAATCGGGCTAAGCTCTGCCTTTCATTTCACAAGACTAAGCCTTGTCTTGTTAACATCATATTACTGCATATCATGGGCTAAAATATTGCTAATCTATCCAAATGCGTCATAGTCTAAAAGGCATCATCCTCATAGCCGAAGGACACCATGCCATGGCCTGAGGATCCCTCAAATTTGCATATCATTATTCAAATGCGTCATGGTTCGGAGGCACCATTGTCATGGCGCGAGAACATCATTTCATGTCCTGCGAATCCCTCACAAAATAATTTATGGCCTAAGACGTCATGGTCCTAGGACGTCATCTTTAACCTTCCAAAGACAACTCTCATAGTCCAATAAGAACCTGCATCATGTTTAAATTTTATGCACAATATATGCTTGTAGTATTCTTATTTGCAGGAAACCCGGTAAGCAACGACTATCCCAGCGGGAGCGATCCCGCTCCAGTTCCCTCAACTATATCAAACCTGATCTCCCCCATAAACCGTTCATCCGCTATCCCTAGATGTTGCGTCCATTCTTGTGATGATTTCACCGGTATACTTTGCCGATGAATCTAGAACTACATATGGCCTGATTCCTAAAAACCAGGGATATGTAGGCAGCTCAGAAGCCAGGGTGCAGCCTCAATCTCCCAAACCGTCTCGCTCGGTCAAAAATTGGCCATGATATCTTTACTCGACAACTCTTTCATCCTTTCCGGGTAAAGAGGGGCAGCTGTTGATACCCAATTTTTCCCAAAAATATTTATTAATTGCATATATACCTTCAAAATCATGCATTAATAGCAATTAATATTTTTCCACAATTTTTCTATATTTTTATTAATTTGTCCAGTATTTTGTTTCCAATAAATAATTATAAAATTGCATCACAAATGATTTTAAAAAGCATTTGTTGATTTAATTATGGTCCTACTAAGGCCAAATTATTCCATAAATAGCCAATTTAGCACCTTTTTGTTATAATTGCATTAACGTTGCAATTATAGCCCACACATATAATTTTGTGCTATTTTCATCAGAAATTAGTCATTTGTATTTTTAAATACTAAATAATTATTTTAAACTATTTTCTATGCATGAAAGTCAATTTTTATATTTATTAGCTATTTTATAAATTATTTTAACTAATTTGAATTGGGCATTTAACAAATAGCCTATTCTATTTAAATTTTAGCCTAATTATACCAACCCAAATACCTAATCATACTCAGCCCAATACCCCAAGCCCAATTCCTAAATCTACCCAACCCAATCTGATTAAATCTTGGTCGTTGATCAATTTTGATCAACGGCCCAGATTCATTCTTAGCTAATTTAACCTAAACGGCCTACCCCCCAAGCCCTCATTCTCTCATCCTCACACGCCGTCACTCCTCTCATTCTCTCTCAAACTCCCTCTGCCCTAACTATGGCTTCCATCCACCGTTGCTTGCTCGCCGTTGATTATGGTGGTTCACCACCACTCCTAGCCCTAATGGCCCCCTTCCCATGACCGGAACTCTTGCTATCCTGAGGTCCTCAAGGGACCAGTGGCCATTTACTCACCCCTGGGTTTGTTCTTACCATTCTCAGGCCACCATGGCCCGATTGAGTAAGATTTTTTTATTTTTCGGCTAAACCTATGGGTTTCTAAGCCGGTCTCTCTATTTCTTGGTTATTTTTGTAGAAAAACCTAATCTCTTCTCCTGTACCTCTTAGATCTGTAAGAGATCTGAGGTTTTTCTGAACTATTTTTGTTAGTTTTATGAAAATCCTTTCGATTTCTTAAAGCGTCGCTTTATTTTTCCATTAGGGTTTCTGGAACTTTTCTTCAAAACATATCTCTGGTCTTTTAATGTTGTTCTCTGAATCTCATATGTTTGAACGACTTTCTATTAAAATTGCTTTTAATCACATTTTTGTTATGTTAAAACCCTAGTTTTAACACTATGTTATAATCCTGATTCTGTCTTTGCTGATTTGTTCATTCGATTCATCTGAATATCTGTTTCTTATGAATATGTTTCGAGTCTCCGTGATTTTACCCTATTGTGCTTATTAGGGTTTCTGACTTGATTCTTCTTGCCTATATTATGTCTATTTTTTGTTTATTCACAGAAATTTATATTAATTTCCCTTAATCAGTACTACTTTTTTTTGAATCCCCGATTTCCTGTGATTGATACCCTTTACTGATTTCATGTGATGATATTCTATGTTGATTTTCGACTTCTAAATTATCTTCTTGCCTTATTATGTGGTTGACTACATTATTTACTGATTCTTAATATTGTTTCCTTAATTAGGACTTTCTGAACCTAGCCCTAATTACCGATTCTATACTTGCACTGTTTGAAGTCTTTCCTTATTTGTTATACTCTAGCTATGTATGATTTCTTTCCTTACTTGTCACCTTCTCTTTACCGTTTTAACTAATTCCCTTAATTAAGGGAAGACTTGGACTGATTTTACTCCGAGTTCTATAATTACTGAACAATTTTGATTCTTACCTTATTTACCTAGCTTTCAAACTACTATATATATTGCTCTCTTCTACAGTCATACGTACATGAACTCATATTAGTTCACATCTCTCATACACTCAAAAGCTCTTCGTCTTTCTTTTGTTACTCACTATTGTTACTAAATTAGCCGGCTGCAAGCCAAGGCTAATTATTACACTCTCTTGTTCTTCACCTTGTGTATACTCTCTTTACTGGTATGTTCTGATTTTAAATTCAAGCTCTCAAACCAATGTGTTTCCTACTGCTTCAGTTTATCATATTCCTAATCTATTTCTATTTATTGTTTTGCTATTCAACATGTAATTGACCTATTGCTCCACCTAGCTTGTTAGTTATGTCCTACCCCTTTCTAGGATCAACATGTCTCATGAACTTGTAGTCTATCTAAATTTGACTCTACCCTATTTTTTTGTATGTTGGGTTACTTGCTATTTAGTATCTAGTATGAACCTTTCTTTGCAAAGTAATTTTGTTACCCTAAGTTGTCTGATTCTATGTTGGTTCTGAAATTCTTACTGTGTTGTATCATTAGCTATCCCCCATCCCATGAACCCCCTAAAGCACCTCTGATTTTATAACTATGTTCTAATTAGCACCCCTGAATCTGTGTCCTACTGTTTGCACTATTAGCTACCCCTTTAATTGCAAAGACTTTTGTTTACGTGTATTATGTGTTCCCAGCCCCAATTACTCCTGTGTGAAGGGTTGTTATTTGAGTGTTGCTGAACCTGTTTTGGCTCTATGTTTGATCTGTTTTTTGTGTGATTACACAACTCTTGTCAAAAATTGTTTTATTGAACAATTCTCCTATTTTATAAAACTACTTCAACTGAGTCTTTTTCAAATATTGCTTTCCTATTAAAATCTTTTCAAAACTATTCAAACACTCCCACTCTACTCTTAGGTCCTTAACTTCTGCCCCTCCAGTGTGTGACTGCCTTGGGATCCCTGTGAGATCCCTCTGAACTCTGATGCATTAGAGCTGGCTCTTCCACACTGCACTTACTCAGTTCTGGTTGAAGTCTGGGTGTGAGCACTGCCCAGGATCCTTGGGGTCCTTAGGGAACTCTGACACACCCGGACATAAGAAAGGCTATGAAACTTTGGCATATGAGGCTATGGACAGTTTGGTGTATTTGGGCTTGCTTCAGGTTCCCTATAGTGTATCTTCTTCTTTTCCTTTATCTATTTTTGTAATTTATTCAGCTGGTCTGTAATAATTATTTGTAAACAAATATTGAGGATGACTAGTGAAATGGGGAGGGTAGTTATATATTTCTATCAATATCATTGGGCTGGAAAACATGTTATAGGCTTTACCTTATTTATGCTTGCATTAGAATCCCTGCTTTAGGACCAATACATTCAAATCATGTCATGCACTAGATATCATGCTCTTAGGTTTCATGTATACTGCTTTAGCATCACATTTGACACTAATACATGTTTATCACTTAGAAATCCTGCTCCTAGTTTAATAAACAGCATTAACACAAAAGTTGTTACTCCTGCACATCCTGAAATCGTGTCTTAACAATTATATAACTCTTTTTTGTGCATTTAGAGATCATGCTTTAGAAATTCTATTAATTTAAAGATAATTCTTATAAAACTATCGTTTCTGTCATTTAGAAATAATGTATTAGGCACTCTGTTTGCATTTTCTTAGCCGCGCCTAGTTAAATTGCTGATTATGAAAGGATGTAAAAATAGTCTCACATATGATCGTCTTGTTTCAAATAAAACTGGTAACATTCCCTGTATTCTTAGCATGCTTTAGACAAGAAACAACTCTTGTACTGTTAATGATTCTGTAACTATTATGCATGATCCCACGCCTAGGGAAGCCTTAGGTAATCAATCTGTGTAAGACTAGAGAACTGTTTTCGTTTGTGTTTGCTGCTTAAAGACTTACAGGTTTAAAATCAGTAGGCAAACTGATTAGGACCTTACTGTCAAGTTCATAAAAAATAAAGTTGCATATTTCTGTGCATTGACATCCACTTAGATATCCTGTTTAGGTCTTTTCTCTAATAAAAACTACTCTTGTTTGTGTTTGAGACGTGCTGCTTATGTGCATTACTTGTGTAGGTAAACCTGGGCCTCTTAACTTCTTTTTTCTGCATTTATCTGTTAAGTCCTATGTGTTCTTTCCTGTCACCTAGAATTTTCTCCTTTTAAAACACCTTAGGGGTTGTCTAGAACTGCCAGATTTAGAGGTCCTACACTCCTTTTGGAACCACAAGGAAGGGACGAATAACATCACACTTAGAGTTCGTTAAATAGAAAACTCGCTCAATAACCACTAAGGGGCGGGGTAATGGGTAGTAAGGGATATGATGACTATACACAAATGTCACGTGTAGCCCCTCATTAAGGAGTGTTTACTGGGCATTGCGTGGGGTGATCCTATAAGCTAACCAACCTAGGACCCCTCTTCCCAACTCCCGTTGTTTAAATGAATTTACTTTTCTTTACATATGTGGAAATCGTTCAAACCTTTTCCCTTGTTTTCATTACTTGAATCATACATGTACTTAGAATGTCAAAATTTGCCTTTATTTGCGAGTATGTGTTGAAACTGTTTGTTTGGACTAATTCACATAGTTTAAGTTTGGCTGGGACCCACCGTTGTGGACCAAGAAGAGTGCCTAACACCTTCCCCTCAAGGTTATTTCGAGCCCTTACCCTAAATCTCTGGTAATACAAACCAATCTAAGAGTTAATCAATCTAGGTGCCCTAACGCACCATAATCCGTTAGGTGACGACTCTTCAAAACCCAAATTCCTAAAAAAAGGAAATCAGTTATTACCCTCATGAATGTCGGAACCCGAACTTTCTCCGCGGAGGAAAAAAGGTGGCGCGACAGTAAGGATTTTGGCTCTACACTGAGGTTATTCTTTCACTTCTTTATTTTAGTTTGATAACCACCTGTTTTCATGCTTTTTGGTGTTCCGTATAAAGAATGTGTTTGATTTCCTTTTATTAGCTTAAAGCCTTATATATACTTAAATGACAACATTAGACATGTTTATCTGTTTGTTTGAGCTATATTAAGGACTTTCAGTCAATGACAAATCCTTACAGCTTAGCTAAACATTGATATGGTATTATGTTGCTTGGTATACGAATTGGGTTCAGATTGATTCGGGTAAACCAAAAGGCTGATGGAAAATTAAGTAAAATTTACTCTGTCTTGGGTTACGATATTTGATTTAAACGCCTCTTTGAAATGTTCGACAGAATTTTATGCTACTGTAGCTTAGAAAACCCTTCATGCTCTCATTTTGTTTGTATAACACATGAGCCCTCATAGTTTTCTTTAGGTGCACTATAATAAAATTATCATAAATACGGGTATGGTTCCGGGGGTACATTTATGTGACTCGACCATAACAACTAATAATGTTTATAATTAAACATGTGGTAGATCGTGGGTACGGTTCTCGTGACGCGATTCGCAATGTGTACCAAACAAACAAGTGTACAACAATCGTAACTTATTTCAGAATAATTTCATAAATAATTAAAAGCGGCCAAAGGCTAAAAATGCACAATAGGTATAAAACATGTAATTAATCAGATGATTAGGCCAATAATAATAGTTGAGCGACCGTGCTAAAATCACGGAACCCGAGAATGCCTAACACCTTCTCTTAGGTTAACAGAATTTCTCATCCGAATTTCTGTGTTTCGCGGACTGTAAAATAGAGTCAAACTTCCTCGATTCAGGATTTAAACCGGTGACTTGGGATACCGTAAATTATTCTTAATGGTGACTCTAAACTTAAATAAACAATCTCGTTTCGATTATTGTCACTTTAACTGGAAAAACTCCCCTATACCGCTTCCGGTGGTAGAAAAAGAAGATGTGACAGACGCAATTCATCCCGGAATGATCGAAGAAATGATCGAGGGCAAAATCCTTGGGGACTCATAAGTAAGAATGGTTTTGATAAGCATACCGATCCCACAGAAGCACCTCGGTTATCGAAGTATAATTTCAGTGTCGATGCATCGGGGATTGTTTCAGCTATTGGAAGAATCAAAGACACTAGGTGGCCCAGACCTATACAAATCGACCCTTCTCTGAGAAACCTAAACTTGATGTGAAAGTATCATGGTACACATGTCCATAAGACCGAAGATTGCAGACAACTGAGTGGGCAGGTAGCTCGATTGTTCAATGAGGGCTATCTTCGAGAATTCCTCAGTGATCGAGATAACAATCACTTCAGATAAAGAGACGCTAACAGAAAGAACGAGCAAGAAGAACCACAACATGTAATTCATATGATCGTTGGCGGGGTCGATATTCCACAAGGGCCTGTATTCAAATGCACTAAGGTGTCAATTACCAGGGAGAAACGGACCCAGGATTACGTGCCCGAAAGTTCCTTATCATTCAACAACGAAGAAGCGGAAGGCATTTCTCAACCACACAATGACGCTATGATAATTTCTATCTTGTTAAATAAAGTTCAAATTAAATGTGTTTTAGTGGATCCAGGTAGTTCGACAAACATTGTCCGATCGAGGGTCGTGGAGCAGCTCAGCCTACAAGATCAAATTGTTCCGGCAACTCGGGTCTTAAACAGCTTCAACATGGCCTGCGAAAAAACTAAAGGGGAGATTATCCTACCAGTGAACATGGCTGGGACCATTCAAGATATTAAATTCCACGTGGTCTAGGGCGACATGAGATACAATGCCCTACTCGGAAGATCCGGGATCCACAACATGAGGGCAGTTTGTTCAACCCTTCACCCTATGATGAAATTCCCAAACAATGGATGGTGTGAAAATAGTTTACGGGGAACTGCACGCAGCAAAGTAAATGTTTGAAGTCGACAAGGTGACGCCAATACCAACACCTTCGATCTCAAAAAAATCGAACATCAAAGACAAGAAGATGGCGAAATAGCAATCACCGTCCCCAGCCTTGATCGAGTAGGAGGAATAGGTAGTCGAAGAAGAAGAGGATTTCCTTAATACCCGAACCTTCGTTGTTCCCAAGGAATTAGATGCAACTAAGTCAACAGTCGAGGAGTTGGAACAGGTGATACTCATCGAGCGTCTGCCGAGCAAAAGGTATACCTGGGAATAAGATTAACCCCCGAACTTAGGAAAAAACTCATTCAATTTCATATAGATAACATAGATTATTTTTCTTGGTCCCATTTAGACATGACAGGGATCCCACTGGAGATAGCAACACATCGGCTAAGCCTCGACCCCAGGTTCAAACCAGTGAAACAAAAGAGAAGGCCCTAGTCCGAGGTAAACATGCATTCATACAGGATGAGTTAACTAAACTTCTTCAAATAGGGTCTATTAGGGAGGTAAAATACCCCGAATGGCTAGCCAATGTAGTCGTAGTCCCTAAAAAAGGGAACAAATTTAGAATGTGTGTGGATTACAAGGATTTGAACAAGGCATGCCCTAAATATGCTTTTCCAATGTCGAACATTGATCGTATGATCGATGCCACGGCCAGCCACGAGATCCTTACCTTTCTCGATGCCTATTCTGGGTACAATCAAATTCAGATGAACCTGGAGGACCAGGAAAAGACCTCATTTATCACCAGGTATGGAACATATTGTTACAATGTAATGCCTTTCGGACTAAAAATGCAGGAGCTACTTACCAACGCCTAGTAAATAAGATGTTCGAAGAACAAATAGGTAAGTCAATGGAAGTTTACACTGATGACATGCTAGTTAAGCCCCTGCGTGTAGAGGACCATTTGGCTCATTTGCAGGCAACGTTCGAGATTGTGAGAAAATACAACATGAAACTCAACCCCGAGAAATGTGCTTTTGGGGTCGGCTCGGGCCAGTTCCTAGGCTTCATGGTATCTAATAGGGGGATCGAGATCAACCTCGACAAAATCAAGGCCGTTGAAGACATCACCGTCGTGGACAGTGTAAAAGTCGTACAAAGGCTAACCAGAAAGATAGCTGCCTTGGTCCGATTCATTTCGAGATCTCAGATCGGGGCCACAAGTTCTTTTCCTTACTCAAAAAGAAAAATAATTTCACATGGACAATGGAATGTCAGCATGCATTGGAGGAATTGAAGCGATACCTATTGAGCCCACCTTTGCTCCACATTTCGAAGGCAGATGAGAAGTTGTATTTGTACTTGACGGTGTCCGAAGTAGCGGTAAGTGGTGTGCTAGTTTGAGAAGAGAAAGTTACGCAATTACCTGTTTACTACGTAAGTCGGACCTTAGGAGATGCTGAAACTAGATATCCACACTTAGAGAAATTGGCACTTGCATTAATAAGTGCGTCTAGAAAATTAAAACCATATTTCCAATGCCACCCCGTATATGTGTTAACCACTTATCCACTCCGAAATGTTTTGCACAACCTCGAGTTGTTGGTCCGATTGGCAAATGGGCCATCGAACTTGGCAGGTACGATATCAAATATCAACCCCAAATGGCTATCAAGTCTCAAATTTTAGCAGACTTTGTGGCTGATTTTACGCCAACTCTCGTACCCGAAGTGGAAAAGGAACTTCTACTAAAATCGGGTACATCATCGGGGGTATGGACCGTCTTCACAGACGGTGCCTCGAATGTGAAAGGGTCCGAACTTGGCATCGTTTTGAAGCCACCCATGGGTAGCACTATTAGACAATCTATCAAAACTTCTAGGTTGACTAACAATGAGGTCGAGTATGAGGCCATGATTGCAAGTCTCGAACTAGCTAAAAGCTTGGGGGAAGAAGTCATCGAAGCCAAGTGTGACTCTCTGTTGGTGGTGAACCAAGTAAACAAAAAGCTTCGAAGTTCGGGAGGATAGAATGTAAAGGTATTTGGACAAGTTACAGGTGACATTGCATTGCTTCAAGGAGTGGACCCTAGATCACATGCCTCGAGAGCAAAACAGTGAGTCCAATGCACTTGCAAATTTGGGGTCATCGGTTGAATAAGATGATATTGTCCCGGGGACTGTCGTCCAATTATCGAGATCTATGGTCGAGTAGGGTCACGCTGAGATAAGCTCCACTAGTTTGACTTGGGATTGGAGGAATAAATATGTTGAATATTTAAAGCACGGAAGGCTTCCATCGGACCCTAAAGAGTCGAGAGCCCTACGAGCTAAAGCAACCCGATTCACATTAGATAAAGATGGAACATTATACAGGAGGACTTTTGATGGACCATTGGCAATATGCTTATGGCCGGGGGACACCAATTACGTTTTACGAGAGGTCCACGAGGGCACTTGTGGGAACCACTTCGGCGCTGATTCTTTGATTCACAAATAAAGCAGGGTACCATTGGGATAGCATGGAAAAAGACTCTAAGGAGTTTGTTCGAAAATGTGATAAATGTCAAAGGTTTGAACCGATAATCCATCAACTTGGAGAACAACTTCACCTAGTCTTATCCCCACGTCCATTCATGAAATGAGGGATAGATATCGTCGGCCCTCTACCAACGGCCCTAGGTAAGGAGAAATTTATTTTGTTTATGACTGACTACTTTTGTAAATGGGTGGAAGCACAGGCCTTCAACAAGGTCAGAGAAAAAGAAGTTATAGACTTCATCTGGGATCACATTGTGTGTCGATTCGGGATACCTGCTGAAATCATATGCGACAACAGAAAGCAATTCATCGGCAACAAGGTAACAAAGTTCCTCGAAGAGCACAAGATAAAAAGAATCTTATCAACGCCACTTCACCCAAGTGCGAACGGACAAGCCAAGTCAACGAATAAGACCATTATCCAAAACTTATAGAAGAGGTTGAGCGACGCTAAGCGGAAATGGAGAGAAGTTCTACCTGAAGTCCTTTGGGCATATCGAACAACATTGAAGTCTAACACCAGGGCAACCCCGTTCTCCTTAGCATATGGCTCCGAGGCCTTAATACCATTCGAAGTTGGGGAACCCAGCACCAGATTTTGGCATGCAATAGAGGAATCAAATCATGAGGCTATGAATACTAGCCTGGAGTTATTGGATGAAAAACGAGAAGTTGCGCTTGTTCGGATGGCCGCATAGAAGTAAAGAATTATAGATATTACAATAAAAGGGCCAACCTCCGCCACTTCGGAATCGGGGACTTAGTTCTAAGGAAAGTCACCCTAAATACTTGAGACCAAAACGAAGGGAAACTAGGCCCGAATTGGGAAGGACCGTATTGAGTCATTAGTATCATCGAAAAGGGATCTTACAAGCTCGCCACGATGGAAGGCGAGTAATTGCCGAACAATTGGAACGTGTCACTACTCAAACGATATTATTGCTGAGGTATGACTTTTTCCTTTTTTCCATTGGTGTTTGATACTAACTTATTGCAGGTGTTCGATCTTAGGTTTTAAAGTACGCGTTGCACTCTTTTTCCCTTAGTCCGATTTTTATCCCAAATGGGGTTTTCCGGCGAGGTTTATAACGAGGAAACAATTATGTGCTACCTAAGGTGGATTCAACAGTATCCAAAGCTTCTTTTTAATCAACCTCGAATAGTGGGGGGGGGGCATCACCCTTGGAGGTTATATTTCGAGAAAAATACTTCACACCAAAAATGGGCTCGATAGGAAAACTTTGTAATGGGCCAAATGGTCGAATGAACTGTGTCCACATAGAATAGTCAAGCCCGATGGCAAAACATGTATGCATATATGCATTATTTAAATAAACATTCTTTATACACCAAACATTTCATGTCTCAAAGAAATTTTCCACTATACGAGCTCCATACTCGTCATTTTCGTGAGAAACGACTCATGAACCAAAATGCAAATACACCTCGAATACTTGGGGACTGTCGTCGACAGTCAAACACATTTGAGTTATCTAAACTCAGGTTCATACGACCTCAAAGAGGTATCCCTCAACATAAAGGCCAAGGCCATCATACTCGGGGACTAACATTTCGAATAAGTTCGAAACGTTATCGAAAAACAAGCCCAAGAGGCATACCTGAAGGCTATGGCCATACCAAAGGCTACGATCGAAATAACGCGGCTCAGAGACGTTTGAATCCCGTAATAAAAGCAGACCTTCGTATTCTTTGAAAATCGATTAATAAAGGCTACCCTCGGCAAAATAATGAAAGGGCTTCGATAAAATCAACCCTCGAAAAACCTTAAGAGGTATCGAATTCTTCAAATACAAACTTGTGCTAAGGCACAAGAAGCAAAAGGGTTCCAATCGACACTAAACCCTCAAAAAACCCAATGGGTAAAAAATGCATGCCAAGGCATAAAGAAATTTTTACTAAGTCTATAAGCTGAAAAGGGGAAATAATAGCTATATCTTAAAGGCCATAACTGCTCGACTTAAAAGAGCTTAAGGGCCAATATACTTAGGGTTCGAGATCTTGTTCTTACCCAATCCAAACCCAAGGGTTCGGTTATCCCGTGCCCAAATAAATAATAACTATATTATGGCTCGGGGATTCGCCATTATCCGACACAAAGGGTCTATGCCCCAAAGGTTCAAACATTTTTCGAAATCGACCACGACAACTTCAAAAAAACCGCCCAAGATAGAATCACGAACATACCATTCAAAGAATGAAATTATTGCAAGAATTTTGAGGCAAGAAACTGTATACGGTAAAATCGGAGGGTCTAATTTTCTGTCATTATGATGGCTCGCAAGCATATTTCACAAGGTTCAAGACTAGGGTCGAGGCTCACCCTCGAGGGCTACCGACGCTCGACCTCGGGGAAATATAGACCAACGACTATTATGGAAAGGTGGGAGTTCCCAAGGTGCACAACTAGGGCTGATGATGTCTAGTAAGCTAAGTTCAGGCCCGAATCATGGTGTCAACTAGCTGTCCTATCCCCATATCTTTGTAATTAATGCACTTGTACTATGCTGATTCCTCGTTTTATATAAAGGGGATCCTTGTTATTTAAGAGGGTTCGGTTGCTCCATACTAGATATACAAAAACATTCTCTCTACTCTCTAACATATTCTCTTTATCTTGTTACTTCATTTATTGTCCGCATTTATTGTGATTCTATTCATTGTTCATCATTTATTGCTTATTATTGGCCATAAAGAGCCGCCTTTGATCTATTTATAACTGTTATTCGTCATCGACTGCCTTCGAGGCCCTCGAATAGGCAAGCTCAAGGCCCCGATTGACAGCGATTCAATTTGATTAACACCTCGTTTTTAAATTCTTATTTAGTTTCTAAGTCTTTCACATAGCATCAACTGCCTAACAACTAACATAAAAATAGATCACGGATTTTTAAAACTACTAAATCAAATTTAATTGTTATTACCATTTTCACGGCAAATAGTTTGGTGCCCACTATGAGGCTAAAAGTAATAGTGATTATTTTCTTGCTGGTTTAACTACATAACGCAAGTTATCTTTCACATTTTTTCTTGCCCGAGACATTTGATTTCAGGTCAAAATGTCTGACTCAGTAAACATTAATCTTGAGAACCACGTAGAAAACAACGTAGATGTTCTAGGTGCTGGTACGCCACCATGAAATCCTGAGAACACACTGGAGCTGATTCCCAAGGATATGACCTCGTGTGATGCCCGAGGCATTAACGATAATCCTCACATTAACCAGGGAGCGTACCAAGAAACTCAGCGGGAAACTCGGAAACACCCAACCTGGGCAAAAAGAGAGGTTCCTCGTTATGTCATTCACGTGATAATTGGGGGGACCGATATTCCCCAAGGACCTGTGATCAAACGGACAAAAATGCATGCTGCAATCGAGGGGCTGATCCGAGACCACATGAATAGAGACACCCTCACATTCAACGAGGAGGACCTCGAGATCTTGGCAGAACCACACTATGACGCACTGGTAATTTCGTTCCTTTTAAGAAACGTTCATATTAAACGTGTACTCGTGGATCCAGGAAACTTTGCCAACGTAATCAGGACAAAGGTAATGGAACAGCTCTGGTTGCTCAGCCAAGTCGTACCTGCCTCCTAGGTCCTCCACAGCTTCAACATGGCTGGTGAAATAACGAAAGGAGAGATCGTCCTCCCGGTTGACATGTCCAGCACAGTTCAGAATACCAAGTTCCACGTCATCATTGTTGACATGAGGTACAACACATTGCTTGGCAGGCCGTGGATACACAACATGAGGGCGGTGCTGTCAAATCTGCACCAAATGATGAAATTTCCAACGAAAAGATTGCATAACAACCATATATGGTGAACAACATGCAACAAAAGAAATGTTCGCAGTTTACCAGGAGGCACCAAGCCCATACACTCTACCTCGGGTGAGTCTAGGAGCATACAAATCCCCGAGGACAATGAAGAAGATTTCCTCGCCCCTCGAACTTTCGTCGCCCCCGAAGAGTCGGATGCAACAAAATTGACAATTGAAGAACTAGAGCAAGCTGTTTTGATTGAGCATCTCCCAGATTGGAAGTTTTAACTGGGAACGGGATTAACCCCCGAACTCAGGAAAAAGCTCATTCAGTTCCTTATTAACAACATCGACTATTTTGCCTGGTCCTATTTAGACATGACAGGAATCCCACCGAAAATAACCACCCACTGATTGAGTGTCGACCCCAGGTTTAAGCCGGTGAAGCAAAAAAGAAGACCCCAATCCGAGGTAAAACACGTATTTATCAAAGACGAGGTATCAAAACTCCTTAAAATAGGGTTTATCAGAGAGGTAAAGTATCCCGAATGGCTGACCAACGTAGTGGTAGTGCCCATAAAGGGAAATAAATTCAGAATGTGCGTAGATTATAAAGATTTAAATAAGGCGTGGCCCCGAGATTTTTTCCCGTTGCCTAATATCGACCATTTGGTCGATGCTACGGTCGGCCATGAGATCCTCACCTTTCTCGATGCCTACTCGGGTTATAACCAAATTCAGATGAACCCCGAGGATAGGGAAAAGACTTCGTTCATCATAAAGTATGGTACCTACTGTTACAATGTAATGCCATTCGGGCTGAAAAACGCAGGGGTCACGTACCAACATCTAGTTAATAAAATGTTTGAGCATCAAATTGGCAAATCCATGGAAGTTTATATTGATGACATGCTAGTTAAATCCTTGCGCGCATATGACCATTTGACTCATTTGCAGGATACATTAGACATCCTCAGAAGTTACAACATGAAGCTTAACCCCGAGAAATGCTCCTTCGAAGTGGGTTCGAGCAAATTCTTAGGCTTTATGGTATCAAACAGGGGGATCGAGATCAACACTGACAAAATTAAGGCCATCGAAGAAATCACAGTGGTGAATAATCTAAAAGCCGTGCAACAGCTGACATGGTGAATAGCTGCTCTAGGCAGATTCATATCAAGGTCGTAGGACAGGAGTCACCATTTCTTCTCCTTACTCAAAAAGAAAAACAACTTCGAGTGGACTCCAGAATGCTAACACGCCTTAGAGAAACTGAAGAGGTATCTAACTAGTCCGCTTTTGCTCCACACGCCAAAAGAGGATGAGACACTGTATCTATACCTAGCCGTATCCGAAATAGCGGTAAGTGGTGTGCTGGTTCGAGAAGAGAAAGGTACACAATTTCCTGTTTATTATGTATGTTGGACCCTCCGGGATGCCGAAACCAGATATCCGCACCTAGAAAAATTAGCTCTTGCATTGATAAGAACATCAAGAGAGCTAAAATCCTATTTTCAATGCCACCGTATCTGCGTTTTAACAACGTACCCTCTTCAAAGCATATTGCATAAGTCCGAACTATCGGACCGATTGGCCAAATGGGCTATCAAACTCAGAGGGTATGATATCGAATATCAACCCCGAACGTCCATCAAGTTCCAGATTCTAGCGGACTTCATGGCCGACTTCTCACCCTCTCTCATGCCCGAGGTAGAAAAGTAACTCTTGCTAAAATCAGGCGCATCTTCCGGGGTATGGATCCTATTCACCGACGGTGCCACAAACGTAAGAGGATCCAGGATCGGTATTGTCCTGAAGTTGCCCACGAGTGGCATAATCAGGCAATCTATAAAAACTACAAAATTGACTAACAATGAAGCCGAGTATGATGATATGATTGCAGGTTTGGAATTGGCCAAAGGCCTGGGAGCTGATTCTGTCGAAGCGAAATGTGATTCGCTCCTGGTAGTAAACTAGGTAAATGGGAGTTACGAGGTCCGAGAAGATAGGATGCAAAGGTATTTGGACAAAATCCAAATCACATTACATCGTTTCAAAGAATGGACCCTGGTCCACATACCTCGTGAATAAAATAGCGAGGTCGATGCCCTCGCAAATCTGGAATCATCTATTCAAGAAGATGATCTACTCCTCGGGGTTGTTATTCAGCTTTCCAAATTAGTGGTCGAGGAAGGTCATGCCGCGATTAATTCCGCTAGCCTAACATGGGATTGGAGAAATAAATACTTTAATTATCTGAAAGACGAAAAATTACTCACGGACCCAAAGGAATAAAGGGCTCTGCAAACCAAACCAGCCTGGTTATCACATAAAAGCGGGACTTTATACAGAAGAACCTTCGATGGCCCCCTAGTAGTATGTTTGGGGCCGGGGGACACAAACTATGTACTCCGAGAAATCCATGAGGGTACTTGTGGAAATCACTCCGGCGCCGATTCCTTGGTCTGAAAGGTGATCGGGGCAAGCTACTACTGGGACAACATGAAAAAAGACACTAAGGAATTCGTCCGAAAGTGCGACAAATGCCAGAGATTTGCCCATATGATTCACCAACCCGGCGAATAGCTACATTCAGTCTTATTGCCATGGCCATTCATGAAATGGAGAATGGACATCGTTGGACCCCTGCCAACGGCGCCAGGTAAATCTAAATTCATTTTATTTATGACTGACTATTTCTCAAAGTGGGTGGAAGTGCAGGCCTTCATAAAAGAAAAATAAGTCATTGACTTTATTTGGGATCACATTATGTGCCAATTCGGGATTCCTTCAGAGATAACATGCGATAATGGGAGGCAGTTCATTGGAAGCAAAGTAACATAGTTCCTCGAGGATCACAAAATCAATAGAATCCTATCGACGCCTTACCACCCATGTGAAAACGGCCTGGCCGAATCCACAAACAAAACCATTATCAACTTAAAAAAGAAGTCAGAAAGAGCTAAAGAAAAATGGGTAGAAATATTGCCCGAAGTGCTGTGGGCATATCGAACAACTTCAAAGTCAAGCACAGGGGAAACGCCTTTCTCTCTAGTATATGGCGTCGAGGTCCTGATACTAGTGAAGGTCGAGGAGCCAAGCACCAGATTCCGACACACCACTGAGAGCTCGAACAATGAGGATATGACCACGACCTCGAACTATTAGATGAAAAGTGAGAAGCCTCGCTTGTCCGAATGACCGCCCAAAAGCATAGGATCGAATGGTATTACAACAGGAGAACAAACCTTCGATATCTCGGAATTGGGGACTTCGTCCTAAGGAAAGTCACCCTCAACACCTGAAACTCTAATGAAGGAAAGCTAGACCAGAATTGGGAAGGACCATACCGCGTTGTCAGAATAATTGGCAAAGGGTCCTACAAGCTTTGCACCATGGAAGGCGAGCAGCTTCCAAGCAACTGGAACATATCGATGCTGAAATGATACTACTGCTAAGGCATGCATTGCACTCTTTCCCTCAACCGGATTTTATCCCAAAAAGGGTTTTACTGGCAAGGTTTTTAACGAGGCAACATTTACATGCTACCTAAGGAAGATCCAACAAGTATCCAAGGCTACTTTTGCAATCAATCTCAAATACTGGGGGGCATTCCCCCGAAAGATCACCTACACAAAGAAACCAAGATACACCAAACATGGGCTTAACAAGAAAGTAATGTACCAGGCCAAACGGTCGAACGAACCGTGTCCACATAGAACAACTGAGCCTGCAACAGCAAAAACATGTATACTTGTACCAAGTAATCAAAGAATACTTCCCAAAAGTATTTTGCATTTCAAGGAAGCTCGATATTTTTGCAAAAAATAGCTCCAAAGTAGAAAGGCGCCCCGAACACTCGGGGACTGGCACCAACAACTCGAAATAATGCGACCCCCCGGGTCGGAGCTCCTAACTCATAAAGCCATCGATGAGGCAACGATTAGACCACAAAATAGCTCTAGAGCCTTAAAAGGTCCCGAACACTCTAGGACTGGCGTCGAAAGCTCTAGGCTACATGACCTCCGGGTTAGAAACTCAAAAATAATAAGCCCATAATGAGGCAACACCAAGTTCACAAGTAATGGCTCCCGAGCCAAGAAACTCTCAATGACTCGGGGACTGCCGTCAATTGCCATCTCCATCGACTTATCAAAACTCGATGTCTTAAGGACACATGTGGGCAGCCTCGGTCTCGTAAGACCTATACAAGGCAACAACAATATCTGTAAGACCTCAAGCAAGGCATGAACCATACTTGTACCAATATCCAAAACTGTAAGACCTCAAAGGCATGTAAAATCTGTAAGACCTTACTAAAGGCATAAACCCAATCTCAAAGTTTCGGCTATATATCGAACTTGTAAGACCCCTAAAAAGGTATACCCTCGATATAGACACCGAAACTACTTCATTTGGGACTTAAAGGCTCTGGACAAACACAAATGACTCCGATCACAAGCCTGTACCAGCCAAACTAACATGACTTGGGGATGCCCGACCGTCGCTACAAATCACATGCCTTCAAATACTTCGAGTATACTTCGGAAAGAACCGGTTAATATTGGCTACCCTCGTTATAGGCAAAAGAGCTTTGACCACGTTAGCTCCTAAACAGCTGGCTTCGAGATACTCAGCCTCCGAGCCAAACCTTCCGAGGTGCTCGATCATCATCATATAATGACTCACAATCGATGTTTTTTATTAAACCGTCGAAGAGCCAGGAAAACACTATTTCAAAAAATCCTTATCGAGGGAAAAATAAAGCCTACATAAAAGGTCGCATCGACCTAAGGTGTAAGAGCCATTGTCGCCAGCCTACATAAAAGGTCTCACCGACCCAACGCGTAAGAGCCTAAGGGCCAACTTGCAATTCAAAAACTTGAGGGTCGAACGAGTTCGATTCGTAACCCGATTCGGAGACTGAACCCAAAATAGTTTATTGAATATGCCCAAAAGCAAAGGCGTAAGAGCCATTGTTGCCAGTCCACATAAAAGGTCACATCGATCCAAGGCGTAAGAGTTGTTGTCGCCAACCCACATAGAAGGTCGCACCTACCAAACTCGTAAGAGCCACTATTGCCAGTGCTAAATTTGTAGGCCATAGTGATCCAACATTTAAAAGACAGGTCTGACTCGAGAACACTCGGGGATTGACTTTCGACCATCAGGGGCCACTCAGCAATAGCAAAAACCCGAGGTCATAACCCAAGGGCTAAGATCTCGAGTCAATTGTCAAAAGTATCGCTTATTATTCTCAAAAGGCAAAGGGGAAAAGAAATGATAAAAGGTGAAAATCCTATTATACATATGGCTCACGGAGATACGTTTACAAGGCTTTTGAAAAATCCCTACAAAAAAGGGGCCAAACAGAACCCCAACCCATCATCGAGCCTGCATCTTCGACAGCTCCGCCGAAGGTTGGACCCCGACAGCTCCAGATATAGCCCCAAGATCTTCAATGGCCTCTTCCCCTCAGGGAGTCCTGCTTCCATTCTCATCGTCTTCTGATCCACTACCCGACACATGTCTAGAAGCAAACAGGGCAACCGCTCCTTCCTCTAGGGTTTTCACCCTCTTGGCCTCCTCAGACACTCTCCCGGAGTGGGCATTTATTACAACAACATCCTCTTTGTGCGCAGATATAAGCGCCTCAGCTTCGATTTTGATCCCGGATAGTGCATCCACTAACTCGGAGTGGAGACCTCTGTATTTGTCACTGTCTGCCCTCACGTCTTGAAGTTAACGACCGACTGAGGCCATCCTTTCCTGAAGAGTATCCCTCTTAGAGGTTATCTCTCTCATATGCCGTTGGAGTTCGAGGACTTCAGAATCTCTAGCTCGGAGCCTCTCCCTTAGAAGGGCACCTTCCTTCTCAAACTACATGAATCAAATCTGGGACATTAATACATTGGGATCCAACAAAAATTCAGACAATAGCGAAACAGATACTACATAACCTATTCAATAAGGCGAGCCTTCTCACGCTCATAACGCGTGACCTCAGCCTGAAACCGAGCGAAAGTCTGGTTGTAAAGCGCCTTGGCCTGAATCCATGAAAAAGACAAGTTAGAAAGACAAAGATCATAGCGACAAAAATCAGAACAGAAGGCAGGATTTACTAAAGCTACCTGCTCGCAAAGCCTGCTCATCTCGCCGAATACGAGTGAATCATCGAGCCCGAAAATTCCGTCGGGAGCAGCTGAAGGCCTTTCGAGTGCTTCTCTATCTCCGATAGGCACCCCCGCATCAAAAGATTCTTCATTCGGTGCATCTTGCATTCCGTTAGGGGTAAGGTTATTCCCTGAGGGGAACCACTCACGACAACAGTGCCAACAGAGTCAATCAGGGCCATCCCTTGCCCATAAAAGGCTCCAGAATTGGGCCCCTCCGAACCGCCTACAAAATGCATTCTATCTTGAGGGGTATTTTGGCTATTGGCCAGCTCGGGAACATCGCCCGATGCCTCCTCAGTAGCCTCCTCATTCCGATATCGGACCACGACGACATCAAGCTCCAACTCAAGAACCATCGTCTCCACGACCTGAGGATCGGTTGGGTTTCCCCTCCCTCGGGCACAATCGAGAAATTATTTTCCCCCTCGCCTTCAACTCGGGGACTTCCAGCTGCTCCCGGAGTTGGGGCTACCGAGCTGGCCTTAGTTTCTTCCACTTTGATCTTCTTGGATTCAGAAGGCTCATTCGATGGCTCCCTTTGCCTTTTCTTCCCTTCATCGCGCCCCAAAGTACTCTCTTCACCAAGAAATGTTCCCTTTATCAAAGGGATCTCCCCCAGACCTACACAAATGAGAAAAGTACGCACAAGGAATGAGGGCACTATAAGTAGCGATTCAGGTCGAAAAGTACGGCTGCAATAGGGGCAAAAGCTCACCTTGGTCCTTAGCTTCCCAGCGAGCTCGAGATAGGTCATGCCACACTTGCTGGGCATATGGGCGAATTGAGTCCAGCTGACAGACCCAACCCAAGTGGTCTATGACCGCTCCAAGGTAAATTGCCACGACTGCATCAACGGAAAGAATTAAGCGCATAACAAGATATACCTAAAAGGGTGCGAGGAAATGTTAGATAGTATGTCTACTTACGTTCTATGTTCCACCTTTTGGGGAACAACATCCTTTCCACAGGGATCAGGTCCGAAGTCCTTACTCGGACAAAGCGACTCTTCCATGCTCCGTTCCTAGCTTCTTTGATACAAGCAAAGAGGGCCCTTGGAGCTCGGTAGTGGAGTTTAATCAGGCCCCCACAGAAGAGACGAGGACTGTACATCCTGATCAAGTGATCGAGGGTGAAGGGCATCCCTTCAATCATGTTCATATACTACCTGATCATGTAGATAGTGCACCAGAATGAAGTGTGAATTTGGCTGAGGGTCACCTGATGCCATTGGCAGAAGTCGAGAATCACAGGTTCTATCGGAGGCAAGGATGGCCCTACAAGCCCAAGGGTAAATGGGTAAATATACACACTGAGAAAGTCGGCCTTGTATGTCGTTATGTCCTCCTCCCAAGTAGGGATCTCCACAAGCACCACGTCCCCCTCAGCGACAATCAGTCCTCATGCTTTCAACGTCTGATATCGAGCTAATATAATGAGACATGGGTTCGCAATGCCCAGGTATCGAAGAAGGTATCTCGACCTTGAAATTGGAAGTCGTTGCAAAAAATTCCGGAACACATTCCTCAGCACGAGGAGGCATTGACGTTTTGCCTTTAGATAGAAGCGAACAGGAGGAGGTCATGCTCTCCTAAGAAGCAGAGGCATAAGTTTTTGCCATACCTAAAAGATTACGGACGAGAAAGGAGAGTTGTGTTTCTAAGAAAGAATGAAAGTAAAGGATGAAAGAACCTTTTTGGGGGCTCGGCGGTATAATGAGTTGTAAGGAACATGAAAAGAAGTATTTGTAGAGGCCTCGCACGCGCATTGAAGGATGCCAATGGATAGCCATCTACTATAATCAATGTGAAGGCTTTAGGGGCTGTATGTACGTTGTCTTTGGGCACCATATGATTGCAGTTATTACGGGAATACCCGAAGGGCAGGAGCTCAAGATCATTTCTTATCACTTTCACTCTAAGAAGTGCGGGGACTATCTGTATACGGTAAAATTAGAGGGTCTAATTTTTCGTCATTATGATGGCTCGCAAGCATATTTCACAAGGTTCGAGACTAGGGTCGAGGCTCACCCTCGAGGGCTACTGACACTTGACCTCGGGGAAATACAGACCAACGGCTATTATGCAAAGGTGTGGAGTTCCCAAGGCGTACAACTAGGGCTGATGAAATCTAGTAAGCTAAGTTCAGGCCCGAATCATGGTATCAACTAGCTGTCCCATCCCCATATATTTGTAATTAATGCACTTGTACTATGCTTGGATTCCCCCTATTATATAAAGGGGATCCTTGTTATTTAGAAGGGTTCGGTTGCCCCATACTAGATATACAAAAACATTCTCTCTGCTCTCTAACATATTCTCTTGATCTTGTTACTTCATTTATTGCCCGCATTTATTGTGATTCTATTCATTGTTCATCATTTATTACTTATTATTGGCATAAAGATCCACCCTTGATCTATTTATAACTGTTATTCGCCACCGACCACCTTCGATAGCTCCCAATCGAGCGTCAGACTCGATCTCGTGGATCTCAAATAGGTAAGCTCGAGGCCCCGATTGACAGCGATTCGGTTTGATTAACACCTCGTTCTTAAGATCTTATTTCGTTTCTAAGTCTTTCACATAGCATCAACTGCCTAACAACTAGCATAAAAATAGATCACGTATTTTTAGAACCTGTAAATCAAATTTAATTGTTATTACCATTTTCATGGTAAACAGAAACATTGAGAAGGCATTCAAGGAAATTTCTTCTTTTATATACTTAAAGAGACATGTACAAGGATTCGACAAAAGGTCTTACAAAAAGAAAGATACAAAAAGAGAAAGAAAATTCCTATTTACGCCCGGGACTGGTCTCTCACTCGAGAGAAACTTCCTCTTTGGACCCTTCTTCGTTGTCGGAACCGCCTTGGCTGACTTCATCGTCATCGTCAGAGGAGACATACAATCTGGCATCGGCTTCCAGCGCCCTTGCTTGAGCTATCTCTTCAGTGAGGTCGAAACCTCAAGCATGAATTTCTTCGAGGGTCTCCCTCCGGGATTGGCACTTGGCCAAGTCATTACTCCATTTTTCCCGGTCAGAAGCTTCCCTTAGCTCTGTTTGAGCAGCCTCAGTGCCCCTTAAGTACACGACAACGACTTTATCAGCTGTGTCCTTCGTCTTTTCGACTGCAGCCTGGCTTCAGCAACCTCAGCCCCAGCCACGACAAGTTTGACCTCGAGCTCATCAATTCTTTTGTCTTGGGCCGATTTTTTCTCTGTGGCACCCCTCAGTTGGGTCTCATTCGATGCTAGTTTGGCTAGTGCAGCTTATTTCTCCGTAGCAAGGCGGTCCATATTTTCTTTCCACCGGTTGCAGTCAGCCTTAACCTGATTGACCTCACCTCCAAGCTGCCCGATCATCTCCAATTTTTGTTGCAGCTGAGACATTAAAGTGTTAGCCTCCAGAGTTGGGTCGAGAAGCTCATACTCTTTCAAAATAATAGTTGCTTGCTTGTCTAGCTCGGCCTTATTTTTGCTAGCCTTGGCCAAGTCTGCCTAAAGATCCTTGAGCTCCTCCTCCTTTTGGCTGCAAAGGAGCTTTAGGGCCTTCCCTTTATCCGAGGACTTCTCAAGTTCGACCTCATATTGGCTCAGGTCAGCCCTAAACTTGGTAGAGGCCTACGAAAAAAAAAGAGATATCAGTTAAGGTAAGGGGAGAAAAGGAAATTGTAACGATAAGAATTAATGCTTACCTTAGAGAAAAGATGTTGGGCCTCTTTGAAGAGAGTAGATGCATCGTTGAGGTTGGCAGTATCATCGACCCCAGTAAAGCAATCCTAGAAAGGATCATCTTCACTAGGGACTCTACTTAAGTCAGGTGTTCCCAGAGCCCTGGCTTCCCTTATGGCTTCCTCAGAATAAAACGGTAACGATGTAAAGTGACCTATTGTCATGGCTCTGGGAAGATTGCCCGGGGCACTCTGTTCGGCCATGGGGACTTTGAAACCCGTCCCCTTTGGAGTGCTTGCTGAAGGTCGAGAAACAATCTCGACCTCGGGCGATTCAGGGGCTTTAACCAATTATTTCTTCAGGGTTTCCTCACCACGAGGTAGGGTCTCCAGTTTGGAGGGTTTGGCGGCCTCAACTGGCTTCTTAGCTCGGGTTACTAGCTCTGATTCTTCACCCTTGTTTTCTTCTGCATCCTGAAACTGGTGGGCCGAGTCTATGTCCACGTGAATGACATTCTTCATGCATTTTCGAGTAGGATCCCTTTTATCTTGGTGATCTTCGTGTTTTGAGGGGACGACCTTCCTGTGTCTTCGATCTTTTCCTTAGGAGAGGATAACCTCATCTCGGAGAAATGTCCAATGCCTGCATAAATTAAAAATTGGGTATGAGAAAACAAATGTCTTCGATAAATAAAGAAAGTATCAAAAACTTACAAGAAGAACTTATCATGGTGTTTGGCTTCCCATCTGCCCCTTGCCAAATCACGCCAACAAAGTTCGTCATACGAGGAGGTCGCAGGTAGTTTCCGGACCCAGTCTTCAAGGTCGAGGACCACATGAGGCATCCAAGTGACTGCTACAACAAAGATGAAGGAATCATACAATGCATAAAGTAACTGGGGGGACAACTTCACTTACGATTGGGGTTCCACTCCTCTACGAATGGCATTTTCTCCTTGGGCACGATATCGCTGGTCCTCACTCGAATGTACTGGCTCATCTAACCTCGATCTTTATCCTTGTCATTGCTAGAAAAGAAGGACTTAGTCGATCGGCGTTGAAGCTTGATGAATCCTCGGAAAAGCTAGGGCCGGTACAAGAGGATAAGTTGGCTGAGGGTGAACTCGAGCCCCTTGGCCTTGTTGGAGAAATAGTGAAGCATGATCACTATGCACCAGAAAGAAGGGTGGATCTAGCCAAGGGTGGCTTGATATATTTTGCAGAAGTCGATCACGATCGGATCAAGAGGACCTAGTGTGAAGGGGTAAGTGTAATCACTTAGCAACCCCTTCACATGGGTGGTGATACTCTCCTCAGGGTAGGGATGTGTACCACAACCTCATCCCCCCAGCCACAATCCTTTTTCATAGCCTTGAGGTGTTTCTCCGTTATCGAGCAGATATACCTCAATGCATGCTCACATCGGTCGGGAACTGCATGGGGGTTTTCGACTTTGAAGTCTTTCTTTATGATGCAGGTTCCAAGAATGATCTCGTGAAGGGCTGGCGCTTTGTCACCAGTCGAACGGGAAGAAGAGGAGGAAGCTTTCTCCTTTTGAGGAACTGTTTTAGAGGTTTTCGCCATTGATTAAGTTTTAGAGAAGCAGAATGAGGCAGAGTTTGGTGTTTTTTGGTGTTAAAAGGGGGGATAAGCAAGTAACGAATAAGAGAAATTGCAAGGAGGAAGTAAAGTCCTTAATTCAGATAAAGAGCCCTGTATTTATAGGTACGCGACGACGGTTCGGCGGTGATAGTAGCCGACCACTACTGGCACGCATTTAATATTTTGGAGAAACGAACCGATGGGACGTTTCGGTCACCTCGAGCACTTACGCTACAGGGATGATGTCATAATTAAAGACTACGAAAAATCGAGGCTCGAATCATTTTTTATTGTCTTACTCCATGAAATGTGGGGACTATCTGTATACGGTCGAAATCAGGTATGCCCCATTTTATAGGCTTGAGGGGTCGCTCTGAGAACATGTTTGAGATAGACCAGGCTCGAGCCTGATGGCGGAGTACAAGATTTGAAGATCAAAGTGCATGATGAAAATCAGGGCCAAATATGACCAGCCTCGAGATAATACCGTTGTGACTTTGTAACAGAAAGGGTAAGATTCCCACAACAGCCCTAAAATCATGGCGTAAATTTCGGAATAGATTTGTACGAATTTGTACAGATTCATACTAGGTGGTTAGACAAAAATTCCCTACTAAAAATAGAAATGTACCTTGTAAAGGTGTAACGACCCAACTGGTCGTTTTGAGCAATTGCACTTTGCTCGGTTGTTTGAGGCAATGAGTAGATCCATAGGATGTATTGTGACTTAGTGAATCGTTGGTTTTGGTTTTCAGGTTATCCAGAATTGAAATGGGAGAATGGTCTCAGCTAAAAGCTCTAAATTTGAAAGGTTTAACCTAGTTTTGACTTTTAGTATTCGACCTTGGATTTGAATTTTGATGGTTCCGTTAGTTATATTGGGTAATTTTGGACTTGGGAGTGCGTCTGAAATGTAATTTGGAGGTCCGTGGTAGCATTAGGCTTGAATTGGCGAAAGTTGGAATTTCGGCAACGTTTGTGAAATTTGGAAATTTAGATGTTCATAGGCTTAAATATGAGGGTAATTTGGTATTTTGATGTTGTTTTGAGTTATTCGAAGGTTCGACTAAGTTTAAATTATGTTATGGGATGCGTTGGTATGTTTGGTTGAGGTCTTGAGGGCCTCGGGTGAGTTTCGGGTGGTTAACGAATCAATTCTTGGCTTTAAAAGTTCGCAGATTTTTTGGTGTGATGTTACAGAGAATTCCTTCATCGTGTTCACGAAAGACATTTGAGAAGGGAAGTTGAGTTGTTCTTCGCATTCCCGAAGTACTCCCCACACTTGCGAAGGTGTAGGATTTTAAGCCTACGCGTTCGCGACCAGGTCATTGCGTTCGCGTAGAGTCTACGGTCTTTGGGAGCTTCAGGTAGATAAGCCTACGCGTTCGTGAGGGTTTTTCTGCATTCGCGTAGGGTCAGCTAGCGTAGGCTTCTCGTTCGCAAGTGGGTCCTCACATTCGCGAAGGAGGATTTCCAGGTTAGAGGCAGTTTGTGCTTCGCGAACGCAAGGGCACTACCGTATTCGCGAAAAGTAAAATTTGGGCAGCAGTGTTAAATATCAAAATTGAGGGTTTGAACATTTTCATAATTGGGCTAGAGACCACGAAATTGGGCGATTTTTGAAGGGAATTTCAGAGAGGTGATTGGGGTAGGTGTTCTTCACATCATTTTGGTTAAATTCCATGATTATATCATGATTTGCATCATCTAAATTAGGAACTGGGGGGTGTAAATTGGGGGAGAATGGAAGAGAATTGGAGAGATGATTTTGGGGATTTGAATGTCCATTTGATGTTGGATTTTGATGAATTATGCATGGGTAGACTCGTGAGTGAATGTGCTTTCTAGTTTTGTGATTTTTGTCAAATTCCGAGATGTGGGCCTAGTTTGAGTATATTTTGGTCTTAATTGATAGTTTTTCGTGTGGAATTCATTCCACTAGTATATATTGATGGTATTGTACTGATTGTAAATAGATTCGGAGCATTTGGAGGCCGAGTCAAGGGGCAAAAGCATCACGAAGTAGAGATTTGACTGGTTTGAGGTAAGTAACGATTGTAAATCTAGTCCTAAGGGTATGCAACCCTAGATTTCGTATCGTTTTACGATTTTGAGGCGACGTGCATGCTAGGTGACGGGCGTGTGGGCGTGCACCGTTGGGGATTGTGACTTGGTCTGTCCCGTAGAAACTATAAGTTACGTATTTGGTTGAAACTATATGATACTTATGTGTTTTAGAAAGAATTTCTATAAATTGGGTTGAATGCCATATTTGGGCCTTGTGTCAGAGTTGTTTGGACCCTTAAGGGACTTTTTCTTATTATCCTCTCAATATTTGTGGTAGAACATCTATACTCAGTCATGTTATACTTATTGATTTCATAACTCAGTCTTTATTATTCTGTTTTGATGCATATAAAAATGTTGTTTTGGGCTGAGTACCCTATTTTTACTGATAGCCAGAGTGGCTTGAGAGGTTTATGACTGAGTGAGGCTGATAGCCTGATTTGTGAGGATATTTATGGGATCGGCCTGCACGCCGCAACATGTGGTTACTTATTCATGATTGAGTGAGGGCGATGGCCTAACCGACTTATGCCATGAGGTGGCTTGTTATAACGCTTGGGCTGAAGGAGTCCCTCCGGAGTCTGCACACCCCTAGTGAGCGCGGGTACCCTGATTGTGAGTGATGGTGAAGTATGCCCGAGGGGCTGTATGTGAGTGACTGTGAGGTTTGCCCGTGGGGCTGTATATGAGTGATGCTTTGCCCGAGGGCTGGTTATGTTGTCATCTTTTTGCTCACTGTTGCACTGAGCCTCTATTTCAGAACTGTTGAAAAATATCTTCAAATGATTTTTACTAAAACTGAGTTATAAATGAAGTAATTTGATTCAAACTCTGCTTTTAAAAGCCTGCTATATTTTTAGTGAGATTTCATGATATGAACTTTATATGTTTTATTGCTCGTCACTGCTTCTCAACCTTTATTTAATTTGGTTAGTTATTGAGTTGGCGTACTCATATTACTCCCTATGTGTAGATCCAAGTGTATCAGGACCCTATAGCGGCTGTTGACTATTCTAGCTGTAGATCTTTTCGGGGTTAGCAAGGTAGCTGTTGGTGATTGTAGCCCTGCTCCTCTCCCTCCTATCTTCCTATAGTAGTTTGTAGTTACATTTCTAGACTTTGTTAGTCTCAGTATTTTCGGACAGATTGTAGTAGATGGTCGTGACTAGTGACACCCCGATGTCGGACTTTCTTTCCCGCACTTTTGTTTTGATTTGAACTCTTTTATGAAGGTTTTATATTACATAGTTTTGGAACTATCTTTGAAATAAAAATATCGATTTGTTTTGGTAATGTGTAGGCTTGCCTAGTACCACTATAGGCTCCATCACAACAGGGTTAGTTTTGGATTGTGACAAGTTGGTATCAGAACCTAGGTTACATAGGTCTCACGAGTCATGACCAGGTTTAGTAGAGTCTTGAGGATCGGTATGGAGAAGTTTGCTTTTATCTTCGAGAGGCTGCACAACCTTTAGGTAATCCCACATTCTTGAATTCATATCGTGCGACATTGATTTAGCTTGAAGTGTAACTCTTTGGATTCCTTCCACGCATTCGTGTGCACACATTAGCTCTTGGAATTAGCTGTGCATTGATGGCTTGTGATTCTCTAGATAAGGTGCGAGATGTGATTTCTGTGTGTTGATGTTGGGCCAGTCTGGAGGACTTGAGGCCGAATTTTAACTGTAGCTTGAGCATTGAGGTGTTTATTGTGTGGGCACGTGATTTTGGATTGATATGTTCGGTAGCGTCCCTACTAGTGGAAGTGATGGCTGGATGGCTATGTGATGATAATGATGTGACTGTGAGATGTGTTCGTATGATCTGAATGTGACGAGAAGGGTCTGCGTGAGGTGTAGAAAAAACTATTTGGTGCTTGATTTCCATCTTGAATTAATGTGTAGCCCCGAGTTATGGGTGTATTAAAGGATCTTTACATGTTGTTTAGTTAGGAGTGAAGTAGATTTCATGTCGTGATTTGAGTTCAGACTCATGGGGGATTAAGTGATTTCATGAGGTTTATGACAGTAGAAGGGTATGAAGAGATGTTAGTTTGAGGCGTAGCAGGTGTGTTATCTCTTGCGGGGTGTCCTAAGGGCGTGTGACCCATATGTTGTCTTGTAGCGAGTCCTCTTTTACTAGTGAATTATGTATGTGGCAGTTTGAGTTTGGATCACGTATGAGAGTTGTCTTGACGGTTACTAAGGTGAATGCGAGATTTGCACATGATTTGAGGTATTAAACGGGTTGTGTTGCATGAGCTTATGAAGGATTTAGTTGAATCTCACTATGGCAGTATGGTAGTAATAGAGTATGGGTATCATGAGTTATTTTGTGTTTTGATCTATGGCTTTGAGATAAGTGCGGGAGTCTGCTATTGATTAGTTGATTGCACGGCTATGTGTTGTATTGGTTTCAATTTGAGGCATACTGATAAATCAGTTGTGGCTTACATAGGTTGAGATCGAGGATGACTTGTGTAAAGGAAATTTTGGATAAGGATTGTGTTATGCTTTATGGATATATGAGAAATATTGGATGATTTAGTTGTTGTTATAAGGTATGTAACGTGTATGGAGAAGGAAATCGCTCAGTGGATTAGAAGAATGGGTTACTTCCTTAAGTGTTGTTGTACTAATGGGACACAAGTCATTTGGTTCATTTGATTAGTTAATCAAGACCTGAGTAGAGTCGATGACTCTCGAGAATGGTTCTAATGGATTCAAGATTCATATGTAACAAGTGGGGATCTTCAGGATGTGTAATTTGTTAGACACGGAGGTTTACATTGGATGGTGTCAAGACTTGTGGCATTCCTATATCATTATGGATTTTACATATCAGTATCAGGAAGGTAATGGCTTTAGATTTGCAGGTAGTCTCTTCAGAGTATGTATTTTGAATGTGGTACTTTTGGGGATATTTAAGAGAGTATTTTTGGTGTCTTATAAGTCTTAGGGCGGTGTGGTTTTATGCTTGGGTCTCGTGTAGTGAGTCTAGGTTGAGGATTGTGGTGTTATGGCGAGGAGAAGTATCAATTTGAAGGTAATTCAGAAGGAACTCAAATAAATAGGACAGCTTGGTAGTAGGTTGGATCGACATGGTAAAGGATATGATTAGTCCTTTGGGTGCTTATGAGGTAATGCATTTCTATAGGTGCTTCGTGGCATGCTCTTGGGTTTTTGGTGACCTGCGTCGCTTGGTCGAGTTAGAAGGATTCAATCCTGACGGTTTGATTTTGTGCAAATGGGATTCGAAGAGTTCTTGATGGTTTCTACCACGGTTAGAGATGTATATTTCTATTGGCATGATGAGCATGTGATGTATAGTGATTTTCTCCTAGATAAGATCAAATGGAAAGTTCTCGGCTAGTTGAGTACGTTGTTTCTTGTAACTTAGGGTGGATTACGAAGTTCTCACATTTATCACAGGATGGCATGGTATATGCGGTATGTTGTATAGGATTGAAATTTGCATGTGTAAGGTCACGATTCAGTTCTGAAAGGAAGGTCATAAATTCTTAGGAATCTTGGACAGTTTGAGATGATTAGGTAAATGCTATTACTAATTAGTATGGTTTGGTGAGAGTATACATTTAGAAAGGGGCGATGTGTTTGAGTTATGGATACTTAATTGGTATTGCGACACTCTCTTATTTGATTGATTGTTGGAGTTCAAATTTTGCCTTGTGGCACAGAAGAATTTTAGAAGTATTCCTCGTGGGATGATCGTATAATTGGTGAAGTATGGAAATTCAGGGGGGTGGAGTTGAGATTAGAGATGGTGATTCATATGTTCTATGGATTGGGAGATTAAGAGTTCTCGTGAGTAGATTGTTTCATAGTTGTGGACTGTAAAAATGTTACCAAGGTTAGTCAGAGGTTAGTATGTGTCGTGATTCAGTCACAATAGACTTTCGGAAGGTATTTAACTGTTGTGGGTGACCAGAGTTGATTTAGGGTTCACTGGTAGGCCCAATATGGATGTGTGTTCTGCACTGGGTCGGATTTGTTGACTCTGAATTGCTATTGTTGAGGGATGTGTCATTCGATTGTTATTGAGCTTATTCATGTTCTGGAGTGATCTATGAGGTACCCTTTTGTGTTACGAGGAGTTATGATTAGTTGGTTATATACACATATGGTGGGGTTCTATTGGGGTCTTATAGCGGGACTTGAGCGGGAAGAGTATTGGGTATTTCTTGGTGGATGGCGTATTGGTTATGTTCTTTCGGGTTTTGTGTGGTGTTATGTCATTTGGTTCTCCATGGTTATTGTAATCCACTTTGGGTTTTTGATGTCGAATTTCGAATGGTTATGGATTTTGAGCAGGGTGGCTCGAGGTTTATAATGTAGACCCGCGTTTGGATGGGGTCACACGTTGTAGTGAAGTTATGTAGAGGTATGATCCTTGGTGTCGGATTCGTGTGTTTTGTTTCTAAGATGTGTGCTAGGCTCTTAGCATGGTATTGTGATGGTACTTGTTAAGTTGGCGGGACAGTCCTCTGGTTTGAATCATATTTCTATGATTTGAGTATATTTGGGATGTTGCTATTGGGTGCACGGATTGCACAGGTTTATGGCTCTGAGTAGTATGGGTGTGGTATGTCAGTAGAGCGACTTGTATTTGATAAGATGAGGTTGTTAGAGCTAGAATGAATTCTATCGAATTTGATTGTGGTACATTTAAAGGGGTAATGTCATTGATCGGCTTAGATATTTGCTATAGTTCTTGTCGAAGGAGAGGGAGTTCCACGACTGGTTGATCTGATGAATGGTCATGAGTTGTTGCGTGTTTCTTTCATCATTGGCAGTATATGAAGGTGTTAGAATGAGGCTTTGTTTGATAAGAGGTTATTACTAGCGTTTGGTTGTGTTGGGCAGCTGCTGTGATTTGGGAATCATCGCTGTGAGTGTTTGAGTTATGTGGTATATCATGTGATTTCATGTTGGGTCATGGCTATGACTGGATACAACTTGTTCAGACTTATACAATGTGTGGATGCGAGATTATGATCTTATAGAAAATTTCAAATATGGAAATTAGATTCTAAGCCTCATGGGCTAGGTTGGATTAAGAAATTTCAGTCATGTTGTGTTATCAGACCTATATGGGATATGGTGACATGGGATCACCGTTGGGTATGTGCATAGTGAGATTATACAACGATTTGCTGGCTTTTGGAACAACTCTAGGCACGTTCGAGGACGAACATATGTTTAAGTGGTGGAAGATGTAACGACCAGATCAGTCATTTTGAGCAATTGCACTTTGCTCGGTTGTTTGAGGGTATGAGTAGCTCCATATGATGTATTATGACTTATGTGAATCGTTGGTTTTGGTTTTCAGGTTATCCGAAATTGATTTGGGAGAATGGTCTCAACTAGAAGCTGTAAATTTGAAAGGTTTGACCCAGTTTTGACTTTTTGTATTCGACCTTGGATTTAAATTTTGATGGTTCCGTTAGTTCCATTAGGTGATTTTGGACTTGGGAGCAGGTCTAGAATGTGACTTGGAGGTCCGTGGTAGCATTAGGCTTGAATTGGCGAAAGTTGGAATTTTGGTGATGTTGGTCGTCAATGGAAATTTATCTATCAGGTCAGAATGGAACTTCGGAAGTTGGAGTAGGTTTGTAGAATCATTTTTGACGTGTGCACAAAATTTGGGGTCATTCAGACGTGATTTGATAGGTTTCGACGTTGTTTGTGAAATTTGGAAATTTAGATGTTTTTAGGCTTGAATCCGAGTTGTAATTTGGTGTTTTGATGTTGTTTTGAGTGATTCGAAGGTTCGACTAAGTTTGAATAATGTTATGGGATGTGTTGGTATGTTTAGTTGAGGTCCTAAGGGCCTCGGGTGAGTTTCGGGTGGTTAACGGATCAATTCTTAGCTTTAAAAGTTGGTAGATTTTCTGGTGTCATGTTACAGAGAATTCCTTCATTGCATTCACGAAAGGCATTTGAGAAGGGCAGTTGAGTTGTTCTTCGCGTTCGCGAAGTACTTCCCGCGTTCACAAATGTGTAGGATTTTAAGGCTACGCGTTCGCGTAGAGTCTACGGTATTTGGGAGCTTCAGGTAGATAAGCCTACGCGTTGGCGAGGGTTGTTATGCGTTCGCGTAGGGCCAACCAGCATAGGCTTCTTGTTCGCGAGTGGTTCCTCGCGTTCGTGAAGGAGGATTTCCAGGTTAGAGGCAGTTTGTGCTTCACGAACGGAAGGGCACTACCGCATTCGCGAAAAGTAAAATCTGGGCAGCAGTGTTAAATATAGGGCTGCTTATCGGGTGGATTGGGCAGTTATTTACTCTTAACGGTTTGACTTATCGGTTATCGGCTTTTAAATGTATTAGTCAGGTTAACGGATTATCCGTTAAGAAAATTAAATAATCCTCCCCCAAACCGATAATTCGTTAATAATAAAATTTCAATCTGTTCCCCGTCCGTTAAACCTTTATTCCGATACCAATAATCCATTAAGCTTCGGTTTCGGTTCGGTTTTGGGTTTTGGGTCGGTTTTGAACACCCCTAGTTAAATATCAAAATCGAAGGTTTGAACCCATTTTCATAATTGGGATAGAGACCACAAAAATTGGCGATTTTTGAAGGGAATTTCAGAGAGGTGATTGGGATATTCTTTGCATCATTTTGGTTAAATTCCATGATTATATCTTGATTTTCATCATCTAAATTGGGAATTGGGGTGTAAATTAGGGGAAAAATGGAAGAGAATTGGAGAGATAATTTTGGGGATTTGAATGGCCATTTGATGTTAGATTTTGATGAATTATGCATGGGCAGACTTGTGAGTGAATGTGCTTTCTAGTTTTGTGATTTTTGTCTGATACCGAAACATGGGCCAGGTTTGAGTGGATTTTGGTATTTTGGTCTTAATTGATAGTTTTTCGTGTGGAATTCATTCCATTAGCATATATTGATGGTATTGTACTGATTGTAAATAGATTCAGAGCATTTGGAGGCCGAGTCGAGGGGCAAGAGCATCACGAAGTAGCGATTTGACTGGTTTGAGGTAAGTAACAATTGTAAATCTAGTCTTGAGGGTATGAAACCCCAGATTTCGTATCGTTTTACGATTTTGAGGTGACGCGCATGCTAGGTGACGGGCGTGTGGGCGTGCACCATTGGGGATTGTGACTTGGTTCGTCCATAGCAACTATAAGTTGCGTATTTGGTTGAAACTATATGATGCTTATGTGTTTTAGAAAGAATTTCTATAAATTGGGTTGAATGCCATATTTGGGCCTTGTGTCAGAACTATTTGGACCCTTAAGGGCCTTTTTCTTATTATCCTCTCATTGTTTTTGGTTGAACATCTATACTCAGTCATGTTATACTTATTGATTTCATAACTCAATCTTTATTACCCTGTTTTGATGCATATAAAAATGTTGTTTTGGGTTGAGTACCCTGTTTTTACTGATAGCCCGAGTGTCTTGAGAGGTTTATGACTAAGTTAGGTTGATGGTCGGATTTGTGAGGATATTTATGGGATTGGGCTGCACGCCGCAACATGATGTTACTGATTCATGATTGAGTGAGGCCGAGGCCCTGATTGAATTATGCCACGAGGTATCTTGTTATAGCGCTTGGGCCGAAGGAACCCCTCCAGAGTCTGCACACCCCTAGTGAGCGCGGGTACCCTGATTTTGAGTGATGGTGAGGTATGCCCGAGGGGCTGTATACGAGTGATGTTTTGCCCGAGGTGCTGGTTATGTTATCATCATTTTGCTCACTGTTGCACCGAGCCTCTGTTTGAGAACTATTGAAAAATATCTTCAAATGATTTTTACTGAAACTGAGTTATAAATGAACTGATTTGATTCAAACTCTGCTTTTAAAAGCCTACTGTATTTTTACTGAGATTTCATGATATGAACTTTATATATTTTATTGCTCGTCACTGCTTCTCAGCCTTTATTTACTTTGGTTACTTACTGAGTTGGCGTACTCACATTACTGCCTGCAGCCTGTGTGCAGATCTAGGCGTATCAGGACCCGGTAGCGGCTGTTGACTATACCAGCTCTAGATCTCCTCGAGGTTAGCAAGGTAGCTGTTGGCGATCGCAGCCCTGCTCTTCTCCCTCATATCTTCCTATAGTAGTTTGTAGTTACATTTCCAGACTGTATTAGACTCAGTATTTTTGGACAAATTGTAGTAGATGCTCGTGACTAGTGACACCCCGATGCCGGCTTTCTTTTCCGTACTTTTGTTTTGATTTGAACTCTATTATGAAGATTTTATATTACATAGTTTTGGAACTATCTTTAAAATAAAAATATCGATTTGTTTTGGTAATATGTCGGCTTGCCTAGTACCACGATAGGAGCCATCACGACAGGGTTGGTTTTGGGTAGTGACAAAAGGACTCCCCTATTATATAAAAGGGAGCCCATTCATTTGTAAAATCATCAATCATTGGCAAACCAATATACATTCTTATTTTTTGCTCATTACTCATCAGAATTGTCCTTTAACTTTATTGTTCTTACTTTATTGTTCCTACTGGCCTACCTCGAGGCCACCTTAGCTCGAGGTCGAGACTTGCTTACACACAGGTTTGATTCTACTTACTTCCTTAATCTATACACTTGACTTCTTGATTATTAATTAGTATTGGACTAAATCACGTATCTTTAAGATCTCAATACAAATTTAATTATTAATCATATTTTAGGGGTAAACAGACATCATTTAATTGATATTGAAAAAAGTTGTTTAAAGCTGAAGTCGAAAATGAGTATTTGTAAGAGTTGTATTTAAACACGAATGCTACGGGGGAAAAGTTGAAGTTTTGAGTAAACTATTATTTTTTGTTTTTCACTTGATGTAATTAAGGCTCCGAAATATTCTGATTCATGTTGCCTAACTTCATTAAAGGGGAAACACTTCCTACTAATATTTTTTCTATTACAAGGGCTCCGTACCGCTTTAACTTTTAAATTTCAAATTCTATATTTCATGTTGGAGTTTGAATAATGGACCAAATTGTGAACCAAACATGAAATTATTTTAAATATTTGAAATTAAACACTATGCATGTCCAAACGGCTGAATGTAGCTTGATAAAGTAGTGTCTTTTTCTTTTTTATTAGATTAGTGTTAGAACCAGCGTAATGCGCAGATAATTTGACAAAATACTAATCTTATAAAATTATGATATAATATAATCATATTATTTTAATAAATCATAGTTGTTATTTTATTATTTAATATAATGTACAGAAATATAACAAAATCAAAAGATATACATCATATAGTAATCATATAAATTGTTTGTTCCTTATTTATTCTTTATTAAATTAGAAAATACTTAGTACTATACATTTATTAATATGACTTTTTATTAACTTGTCAATTGGCTTAATATTTTGATACTACTTCTCTTTTAATATAACATAGATATATATCGTCTTACCTAGAATATATTTTTATTTTTTTAAAATTATGTTATACTGTTTAAAATTCTTCAATGGTCTAAATTTATCAATATTTTTTGAGTATTATTTATTTATCTTTTATTTTTGTAATTAATTCAAAATACAAATATCATAAAATTATCTTTACCCTCCTCTCTACTACATTCTTTTCTACTATAATATTTGATTAGTTTTTTCAATATTTTTTACTAAATTATAATTTTGAATTCATCAAAAGTATAAATAGATAGGCCTTTTATAATATTTATAAAAGCCTATCAATATTTTTAATAATTATTAATTTGTGTTATATATATATATATATATATATATATATATATATATGCTTATCTTATTTATAATATCCTAATAGTATCTTTATATTTTGTATTTTTCATTATGAAATTATGAGTTCTATTTATTAACTAAACTTTCGTACATGAGAAATTTAATTAGTATATACATTTGTACACTATCGCTCGAATGTTTTTTCCTTAGTATTTTTCCTTTATAACTATTTGTTTATTATGATTTTAGTTGTGTGTTGTAACGACCCGACCGGTCATTTTGCTTTCTAGATCCATATTCTCCTATTTAAGACTTTCCGTGTGTGGTTTTACTGTTTTATGACTTGCAGGGATGGTTGGTTTGGTTTTGAAAGGGATCGTGTTGAATTCAGAACACTTAGTTCCTTAATAGTGGCCTAAGGTGGCCAAGTTTGATTTGAGTCAACATTTTGAGTAAATGACCTCCGAACCAGGATTTGATGGTTCCAATAGGCTCGTATGATGATTTTGGACTTGGATGTGTGTACAGATCGAGTTTCGGGTGATCCGGGAGCATTTCGGTGCTTGATGTTGAAAGTTGGCGTCTTGAAGGTTTTATAGTTTCTTAAATTTGCTTTGAAGTAGATTTTGGTGTTATCGATGTTCATTTGAGATTTCGATCTTGGGAATAGATTCTATTGTGCTTGTGACTTGTGCGTAAAATTTGGCGTCATTCTAAGTTATCTAAGTATGATTTGTCGCGTTCGGAGCTAGTTGAAGAAGTTTGAAGTTCATAAGTTGATGAATTTTATTTTAAGGTGCGGTTCTAGGTTTCGATATTGCTTTACGTGTTCCGAGGCTTCAAATATGTCTGTATCATGTTTATGAACTTATTGGTACATTTGGATGGAGTCTCGGGTGGCTCGAGTGTGTTTCAGACCACCCGGAGTTAAGTCAAAAAATGCAGAATTTGCGAGTTCTGGTTTCCTTCTTAGCGGACGCGGAAGTTGTCTTACATTCGCGATGAAGGATTGGGGGTTGGGTCATCTTATGCTTTGCATTTGCGAAGACTGGTTTGCGTTCGCAAAGCATCAAGATGGCTCCATTTGAGGCCTTTTATGGCCAGCGATGTCATTCCCCATCGGTTTATTTGAGTCCAGCGAGGCTAGGTTATATGGTACTGATTTGATAAAGGATTTCTTGGATAAGGTAAATTTGATACACGAGCGATTTTGCACAGCTCAACCCAGATAGAAGAGCTATGCAGATCAGAAAGCACGTGATTTATCATTTATGGTAAGCGAGAAGGTTCTCCTGAAAGTCTCGCCGATAAAGGTTACTATGAGGTTTAGAAAGAAGGGCAAGCTGAGTTCGAGATTCATTAACCCATTTGAGGTGTTGGAGCGAATTGGAGAGGTTTCTTACAGGCTTGCTTTGCCTCCCAGTCTATCAGGAGTTCATCTGGTTTTCCACGTGTCTATGCTCCGGAAGTACCATATCGACAGGTCACATGTGTTAGATTATAGCACAGTTCAGCTAGATGAGAGCTTGGGTTATGAGGAGGAGCCAGTTTCCATTGTTGTTAGGTAGGTCCGCCAATTGAGGTTGTCACGACCCAAACCGATAAGCCGCAATGGGCAACCGGTACCTTACTCAATCGAGTACCAACAGAACATATCTTTTCATGTAATACTATCATAGATAACTAAGCGGGAAGGCTGCCATGAGATAAGTAGAATACAACTTGTGATACCAACTTATACATAAGACATATGGGCCTATAAGGCCAAAATAACCACTCGTACACTGAACATAGGCTGACAAGGCCATACAATCTTTTACGTACATGACACCTGTCTACAAGCCTCTAAGAATACATAATTTTAACAAAGGTCGGGACAGAGTCATGTCATACCAAATAATACACATCTAAATCATACTAACCAAACAAGCAACTTCGTAGCAAATGGAGCGCACCAACATCATCCGCTGAGCTGATAGCCTACTTGGAGGGCTCTTGACGTATTTATCGGGACCTGTGGTGTGACGACCCGGCCAGTCGTCTCATGAGTTACCACTCCATTTAACCCATTTCTTCTTCTTATTTCTTTGTTTATCGGTTCTATGTGTGATCGGGTTGGTTGGCTCGGGTTCGGAAAGGTTTTGGTAAGGTTTGAGACACTTAGTCTCTTTTGAGGAAGCTTAAGTTAGAAAAGTCAACCGGATATTGACTTATCTGTTAAAGGGATCGGATGTGAGTTTTGATGATTCGAATAGCATCGGGAGGTGATTTGGGAATTAGGAGCGTGAACAGAATGTGTTTTGGAGGTCCGGAGTAGATTTAGGCTTGAATTGGCGAAATTGGAATTTTGGCATTTTCTGTTGATAGGTGAGATTTTGATATAGGGGTCGGAATGGAATTCCGGGAGTTGCAGTAGTTCCGTTGTGTCATTTGGGATGTGTGTGCAAAATTTCAGGTCATTCAAACATGGCTTGGTAGACTTTTTGATCAAAACCGTAATTCGGAAGAATTTGGAATCTTAGGCTTGATTTCGATGTGATTCAGTTGGTTTGATGTTGTTTGAGGTGTTTTGAAGATTGGTACAAGTTTGAGTAGTGGTATATGATGTGTTTGTGCTTTTGGTTGAGGTCCCAAGGGCCTCGGGGTGATTTCGGATGGTTGGCGGAAAGTTTGGAAGTTGGTTTTGGCAGCTGAAGATATTCCATTGCTGTCATAACCGCACCTATGGCTAGGGGACCGCAGATGCGGCCAAGGGCATAGTTGAGTGAAACCACAGATGTGGTATGTGAACCGCATCTGCATGACCGTAGATGCGGAGGTAGGGTCGCAGGTGCGGAAGGTAACTTAAGTGATGACCGCAGAAGCAGTTGCGCAGGAGCGTGGAATTGGCTGCAGGTGCGAAATGCCTGGGCCAGAAGGTATAAAAGGATTCCTTTGCGATTTTTGAGTTGTTCTTCACCATTTCAAGTCGGATTTGGAGCTTTTTGGGAGATTTTGAAGAGGGAATCAAGGGGTATCGTCTGGAGGTAAGATTTTTGAGTCCAATAATCGATCCTATGGCATTATTTCACCGATTTAGCCTAACATTAATGGAAATTTAGGGTTAAAATTGGGAAACTAGGGCTTGGCATTGGAGACCTTGACTTGAGGATTTGAGAAGCCATTTGTAGTCGGATTTTGGGACTTTTGATATGTATGAACTCGTGGGGAGATAAGGAATCTATTGATGTAAATTTTATTGAATTCCAAGACGTGGTCCCGGGGGTCGAGTTTTGGTTAATTTCGGGATTTATGTTGTAAATTGATTATTTTTGCATGGGGTTTGTTTTTAGCATATTTTAACTTCGTGATTCTAATTTTGGATAGATTCCATGCGAGTTGAGGCCGATTCGAGGGGCAAAGGCGTCGCAGGCTAGAGTTTGGACCGAATTGAGGTGAGTAATGATTTTAAATGTTGTTTTGAGGGTATGAAACCCCAGATTTTACATCGTTGTGCTATATTGAGGTGACACACACGTTAGATGACGAGCGTGGGGTCGTGCACCATTGGGGATCATGACTTAGTCCGTCCCGAATGACTGTTTTACCGCGTATTTGATTGAAAATTGTTTCCTATCATCATGTTTTGGGCAGAATGCCATATTTGGGCCTCGTGCCAACTATTTGGATCTTTAGGGGATTTTTACTGATATTTCCTCACTGTTGTGACTTTTCACTTGTACTCAGTCATGCTATATTCTACTGTTTTCATAACTCAGCCATGGTTACTCTGTTTTAATACATTAAATGACATTTAAATGATAATTTGGGCTGATCATCATGTTTTACTGTTGCTCGAGTGGCTTATAAGATTCTGACTAAGTAAGGCCGAGGGCCTGTGTTGTGAGGATACACTAATTTATGATTATGAGGCCGAGACCTGAATTACAAGCCACGAGGTGGCTTGATATAAGGCTGAGAGCCTATTGATTATGCCACGAGATGGCTTGATATTGCGCTTGGGCCGTAAGGGGCCCCTCCTGGAGTCTGCACACCCTAGTGAGCGCGGGTACCCATTGTGATACGGGATATAGCCTGAGGGGCAGGTGTTGTTCCATGTGTTACCCGAGGGACTGATTCTGTTGGTATTGTGACCGAGGGGCGGTTCTTTATGTGTTTATCTTTTCTAGCTGCCTGTCATTTACTTGTTTTAACTATTAAAAATATATTTTAAAGAAGCTTAAATTAAACTAAGGTGACTTTATATGTTTTCACTATTTCATTGCTTTTACTGGTTTTATACTGCTTCTTTATAGCATGTTGATGTGCTTTTACGTGATTTCTTATCGCTCGGCCTTCATTTATTGTTATTACTCACCGAGTTGGAGTACTCACTTTACTCTCTGCACCCTGTGTGCAGATTCAGGCGCTTCAGATCCCGCTAACGAGTGTTTACTCTTCCAGCTCACGCGGATTTCGGATTTCACTAAGTAGCTACTCAGTGTTCGCAACCTAGTGCTTCTCCCTCTATCTTATTTTCTCTTGTTCTAGTTCTGTAATAGACTATGTAGACTCCCTATTTTAATCGGTTCGTAGATGCTCATGACTGGTGATACCCTGATGTCGGGTTATGTCTATTCCGCAAATTGTATTATTCACCTTTATTTTGGGATTATTATTATGTTAAAGACTTAATTTGTCTTATTTTAATGGCTTAAAATGAATTGGGTGTGTGTCGGCTGGCCTTGTCTTCACGAGAGGCGCCATCACGATCGGGTCTGGGTTTAGGGTCGTGACATGTGGGCATGAAATGCAGCGTCCCCAGACAAAACGGATGTCACTAAAAATAATGTACTGAGTATGTAAGGAATGAAAATAAGTAAATATAGACATGAGAGAAACATGGAGTAAAAGACTCGACATGTACGTTTGCATAGCTTTGTGAATCATTTCATTTTTATAATGTCATGCATATGCGTATAAATGTCATACCATGCATGAGTATATGTGTTCATAACATCATCAAGCCTCTAAGGGTATCCCATCATATCATCTCGACCACTGTGGACAAATTATCAACGTATGCCAGTTGATCAGGTGGTGGTGTATATATATCGCCGTAACCTCTTCCCATATATATATATATATAGCCATCTGGTCATGGCTTAATGTACATGAATGCAATGCATGAGAAGTACGTAAATAAAATCTCTTAGAGTGTCATAAGACCATTATGCCTTTGAATAATATCATGAAGTAAACTTTTTCAACTTACGTATTTTTCTAAGACCCATGAACAGATGATAGAATAATATAACACATGGAGAATCAAGAACATAAGCATCTCTAGTATTTCTATGAATAGAGTCATTTATGGAAATTGCGTATTTGCTCGTTTCGTTTGTGTCGTATAGATCATGCCAAAAGAAAGAAGGGATACCACAACATACCTGAACCGATTTTCTTGACAATTCCTTTAACACCCGTTGATTGCGACAACACAAAACGGCGGATCGAAGTAGGGGAAAATCCATATGATATTCTTGAGAAAGATTATACAGTGCTCCCTTAGAATCACAAAATCCCGTTGCTACTACGCTATGAAGTCTTGTATGAATTGTTATGGGAGTGATTCACGTTACTAGTGAGAAGTATGATTTTTGCTAGAGCATTACATGGCAGATTCGTATAACTTAATAAACATGAATGAATTTCTTTAGAAAGGTCCCTTTTTTATAATGTATGGGCCCCACTTAATAATGATTCCCTTAGTCACCCAAATCCCTTAATATGCCATCTAGCAATGTGATTAATGAGTCACTTAAATCAACATTCTTGGGCTGCCATGTTTGGGAGGGTTTGTTAATCCTTATCAAAAGTATTAATTATTCACTAATTTATTATAGAACTAATTAATCTCCCATTAATCAATAATTAACCAATTACCCATATAATTAAGAATTATCTCAAATTACTTAAAATACTACTCACTTTTAGAATGCATTATACACTTTACTATCATGGCCATGTGGTACCTTGTATAGTACTAGTCTATAAATACCGGGTATTATAGCTCGGACCGTATTTTATCCCAAATTGACAAACTTCGACAAAACTCGTTTTCTTCGATTTGCTTGTCCTCTTACCTTCACAAATTTACTTATTCCTTATTTGAAATAGCATAATACTTATAATTCCAAAATAATCTCATTCTCGAGCTTACGTCGGTTAACTTACAATGAAATATGAATGTACAAAAATATAGGACATAACTCTCACTTCCTAGCTCTCATTAATTTATCTGTGGAGTATTTTCATGTACGAAAATATGGGGTGTAACATCATTCCCCCCTTTGGAACATTTGTCCTCGAATGTTGACTGATGTGCTTATCATTCTCATATGTTATAGTTCTTGCAAATACTTTAGCACTCCTCTTTCCATCTAGGCAACTGTTCTGTGAATAAGTCCAAAGGCCAGGGCATTCCCCCCTTTAGTCCTCGTTCTCATACTATAACTTGTGGTCGAAATCTTTCCAATCTCGTAACTGTTGCTACCTTCTGTAATGCAGCCTGTATGACTCTGACTTTGTAAGTGCGTCTATGCGACTCTTCTTTCCTCTTTTTTTTCTCTAGCTTCTAGCCAATCTCTAGACCTCACTTTGCAAACACATACAGAGCTTGATAAAATGTCCCTCTAGGCATTTGTAGGTATACTAAAGTTCTTTGCTCGGTGCTTCATTGAAATTACGAATATTGCTACATCTTATTTCATAGACCCGGTTATCCATCTGCATGATTTTACTACATCTAGGTAGGTCATATTATACCATAACTCTTACTTTGATTTATCGTTGATGAGGTCTGCTAACAAATTCTAGCTTACTCTTGTTGCTTATCCCATATGTATAAATCTGTAACGACTCGGCCGGTCATTTTGAAAATTTACGCCCTAATCCCTTATTAACTGCATTCCCCATGTTTGTTTCTGCTACTGTAAGTTGCCTGGAAGGTTAGTTTTGGATTTTGGAGTGTTTTGGGATACTTAGTCCCTAAATAAGAGTTTAAGCTTTTAGAATTTGGATTGTAGTCGGAGTAGTGTGAAGACGACCTCATAATGGAATTCTGGCGGTTCTGTTAGCTCCGTTGGGCGATTTCGGGCTTAGGGGCATGTTCGGATTGTGTTTTGGAGGTCCGTAGCTTATTTAGGCTTGAAATGTCGAAATTTGAATTTTTGAAGTTTCCGATTCGATAGTGAGATTTTAATCTAGGGGTTGGAATGGAATTTCGAGAGTTGGAGTAGCTCCGTAGTGTTGAATGTGATGTGTGTGCAAAATTTCAGGTCATTCGGACGAGATTTGATAGACTTTTTGATCGAAAGCGGAATTCAGAAGTCTTTACAGTTTTTAGGCTTGAATCCATGGTCAATTCGATGTTTCGATGTTGTTTAAGGTGTTTTGAGGATAGTTACAAGTTTGGAAGGTGGTATATGACTTGCTCGTGCCTTTAATTGAGGTCCCGGGGGCCTCGGGGTGATTTCGGGTGGTTAACGGGTGATTTTGAGTTGCGTTTGACAGTTGAAGGAGTTCTGCTGCTGTCATAACCGCACCTGCGGCTAGGGGACCACATGTGTGGGCATGCAAGAGCGGATAGGAAGCCGTAGATGCGGCCAAGAGAGGGGCAGTCTAGGATCGCAGAAGCGAGGTCCTGGTCGCACCTGCGATTGCGCAAATGCGAGATTTCTTACGTAGGTGCGGCCCTGGTGTTTTAAGTGAAGTTTGCAGGTGCTCACCTCGGACCGCAGGTGCAGGTCCACAGGTGAGACTATTTAACCGCAGGTGCGATTTTCCTGGGGCAGAAACTATAAATTCCATCGTTCGCGATTTTTGACCATTTCTCCCAATTTTCATTCGGGGTGAAGCTTTAGAGGGCATTTTCAAGGGAGATTTTCCGAGGGTTTCATTTAGGTAAGGTCTTTGGTCCTTAAGCTCGTTATTATGGTGATTTTTATCATTGTAAGCATGAAATTTGAAGGAAAATCAGTGGTAAATTGGGGGTTAGGGCTTGGTTTATTGGAGAGTTTTGAGTGGTGATTTGAGGGACCATTTAAGATCCGATTTTGATACTATTGGTATGACTGAACTCGTGAGAGTGTGAGGATTCCGAATTTGTAAATTTTACCCAATTCTGAGATGTAGGCCTGGGGGCATTTTGGTCATTTTTCCTAATTTCGCGTATTAGCTTAGAATTAATTAGTTGAATTAGTTACTTGAAGTTATATTTACATTATGCAATTACTTTAAATAGATTTAGGTCATTTGGAGTCGGATACTCGTGGAAAGAATGAGGTTTTGAGTTGATTGAGATGGTTCGAGGTAAGTGGCTTGCCTAACCTTGTGTGGGGGAACTCCCCTTAGGATTTGGTTTTGTTGATATATGAAATGCCTTGTACGTGAGGTGACGAATGTGTACATGTGCTAATTGTTGAAAATCCTATTTTCGTTAAGTAAATATAATTGTGTTTTTCGTCCTTGTTGTACATTACTTGCAATTTAAGCCCACTATTAGTTTAGGGAAGCATGTCTAAGTGACTTAACTATTTTACTTGGGCAATTGCCTTATTTGAATTCCGTGAAGCATGCTAGATTAGACATACCTATTTTACTTTTGTATGAAATTGGATTGACTTTAATATTCTTCGTGTTGCTGCTGTGTGTTTACTTTGGAACTACGGGTGATATCCTGGTAGATCCCCCTTGCCTATTTATTTGGGACTACGGATTGATATTCTGGTACATCCCACCCTACACATTTATATTGGAACTACGTGACTGCACCCGATAGATTCTCCCAGTACTGGGTATTTACATTTGGGGACTACGGATCGGGATTCCGGTAGATCCCCGACGCACTGTGAGTTGGACTATGAGACGACATCCGAGAGATCCACTGGACATTTATATTTGGGAGCTACAAGACGATATACTGGTAGATCCCCGCTTTGCTCGATATTTACATTTGGGGGCTACAGGACGATATCCTGGTAGATCCCCGGTTATTATCTCTAGGTTGAGCTGTATTTCATTCTGTGATGTTTTTCTCTATTGTAGTTGTTGTTATTCTTATTATCCTTTGTTACTTCATACTATTAGAATTTAATTATATTGTTGTATTCTATACTGTTTTGCCTCGATTTTTAGCTATAATCAGTAGGGCCTTGACCTTCCTCGTCACTACTCGACCGAGGTTAGGTTTGGCACTTACTGAGTACCGCTGTGGTGTACTCAAGCCCTTTCTATGTATGTTTTTCATATATAGATCCAGGTTCTTCGGCTTAGCCCTACCATCCTTGAGGCGAGGCGATCCTTCAGAGACTTCGAGGTATATCTGCCGCGTCCGCAGACCGAAGAGTCCATCTCCATTCTCTCTTATAGTTACAGCCCTTCTGTATTTACTTTGTTCTAGACATTCTGGATTTAGAGCACTATTTAGTATCCTTAGCTTGTGAATTCATGAGATTCTGGGTTTTGGAAAGTTGTTCAGTTTTTGAGATCTTGTATTAGTATATGTCGAGCGGCATCTTAAACGCCTTTATATTGTTTATCTTCAGTTTTTATTAGTTTTTCCGTATTTTGTTTCTTTTCCGAAATTGTTAGACTTACCTAGTCAAAGAGACTAGGTGCCATCACGACAGTTCACGGAGGGCAAACTTGGGTCGTGACAAAATCTAAGTCCTTTAATGCTTCCTCATTACTTTTCATCTTAAGAATGATGACCTAATCTCAGCTCACACTTTGTGACTTTTGCCCATCCATTATGATTTGCCTCAATATTGATCTCTAATATACCACTGCTAACTTGAAACTTCTTACGTAATACCTTGCCATTTGGGCTTACGTTGCATCTAGAAATATTTACAGTGATTTCCATAATCGTATTTCATAGTATCTCAATGTGATTCACCTTATGAGGGAGGGGGTATCCAAATCCTGTGTCGTCCATGAAATCCTTTTTTTTCTTCAAATCATTACTCAATCGAAGGCCCAAATGTCATTCTTTATCTACCACAATTACATCCTCATCTCTTTCAAATGATATTACTCTTAGACTTCTTTCAGTTCATTCAGGCTATACTGAGCTTTCTATAACTTAGAGAAACCATTAGCTCGCTTGTTTTCATGAGTTTAATCCTGAGGACTTATCTATTCTCGTCACCTTCTTACTCGCCCTTTCGCATCCTTACTCTTGCCTTCCTAAAACCTTGTCGCTTTGCCATACTTAAGCTTGCGACCTTCCCATATTTATTTATATTATTCGCAACCTTCCTTCAACTTGCTTGCATCATAGGTTTCCTTATGTCATTCTGGAACATCAAGCGAGACATCATATCGTCTCTAACTCTTCTTTACGGTCTTAATTAGCCACTTCGATACCTAGAAATCATAGGCTATGAGATATGCCACTGACGATGTCGTTATCATTCCTGGATATTGAATCTTCGTGCTTTTAGCCTTCTATCCGAAGTATGGACTATTCATAACCTTCTACATTTCAGTATCACATACGTTGTTCACCTTTACCTTACTTACCTTAAAATCTTGCATCACATCTTGTATCTCTTTCATGACCTTCCTTCCAAATAGGTATAATTCACATCCATAACTTGAAGCTTTATTATCATACTTGCACCTCTGGTGTATACATAATCTGATGAGAGCTCCATACTGACTTCTTATGAGGCTAGTATTCTTCTGATGCCATTATAGAATATGGCTACTGTACTATCTCTCTTGTACCTCTGATATTTAAGAGTGATCCTGTGGTCTATAATTCTCTCGGTCCATTTTTGTTTTGCTTAGTTGATGTAACTCTTTTGTTTCCTCTTTTTTCTAATCAGCCTTTATGTAGGCTTAAGCTATCCTCCGATCTGCAACTCCTGGTATTAGTTATTACTTTAGCCTTTCATAGGCACTAAGGGATATTCATGATACAATCCTTTAACAATTCAATCCTTCGTCTATGACCTGTGCTAAATTCTTTATTTTAACATATACTAGAATCATCTATAGTTGTATATGCTACAGGTATAAAACTCCAAACTCTTAAGTGCGTTCATAACATCACCAACTTGGCATAATTGATCGAATAATTCCTTTAGTTCCTTCTTAGCTTTCTTAAATGTAAGCTATTACTTTTCCTGATCTTTCTGCCTCCTTGTTGCGTGCATACTTATCTTGTCTTAGTTCCCATGCATGCCAGAGATTTCATGTAACTCATATGATCTCGAATATTAGTTTAATTTTGCTTCACGTTAATTAGCCACGGTAGGTTCCACTTTCCTTTAGAGTGCTTACAATGTTGTTGTGCGACTGTCGTTACACGACCATTCCCTTTTTAGGTTATTGTGCTTAGGTTGCAGTCTTTTTCCTTATTTCCTCAGCTAGTCTTTCATTGTAGTACTTAAGGAGAACCCTTGACTCTTATAAAGTTGTGAGCTTATTACGGATCTTTTGATGTCCTCCCTTGCCTATAATCATCCGTAGTTGCTTACCTCCATGACCTTGTGCTTGTAGGGTTGCTCCTGAATTGATATTTTGAATGTCTTCCCAGTGGAACTTTCTTTTATCCCCTTAACACTCATATGGTACCTTTAACTAACCCGACTTCTATTTGAAAATATCTTAAGTATTATAATAACATTACTGGGGGGCTGAATTCCCCAAGCGGTTTTACTATGTTTATCCTACACGATTTGTTGACTAGTCTTTAAACCTCCTGTTTAGTCGTAACTAGGCTCTTCCTGAACCAGTTTCTAACTACTCGTTGGAGCATTCGTATATTAATGTTTCTTTTAATCATTCTTGGGTTATTTCCTTTATCTTAACTTACGTCTCGCACTGGCTCTTTATCTATCAATAACATCTCGAGCAGGGATGCTTACTTCCCTTCCTTGGCGTTGTGTTTGCATAATGTTCTGGAATCGTAGCTTATTTGTAGGCTTTGAATAAGTGCAATCGCATTTTTATCGCATTCTGCCCTTACCATTCCATAATTACTAGAATCACTTAATTCTTACTTAACGCCATATCACACCATATTGCCGGAACACAATCTCTAAAATTCCCATAATGTTGACCATTATCAAATTACTCAGTTCTCAATTCATGTTTAGCTTACCTTGTGCATCAGTCCGTATTGATTTCTATTATTTTAAGGTCTAACTTTTCCTTCTGACAGTCGTGTTGGAGTCACGAACTTATTTATCAAAATGAGGATACAAATTTATGGCCTATACTCTATTGTTGTCTCCAGGCCTGACGTCTCTCATTTTTTTTCCTTCCCTCGATTATCGACTATGTAATACTATCATTTCATTTTATTTTTCCACCATTGTCATCCATGTATCACATCTTACTCATAATTCTTCCTTATCTCTCTTCTTATTACTCTGCTAATATTTTTGCCTATCCCTTTTTGGTGAAACTTCAACAAGACATTCTTTTGTTTTAGCTCCCTTTGCTTCATTCATTGTCTCTTCGGGTTTCTCAACATCCTTGCTCTATTAGGGATGAGAGTCATACTAAGTTAATATTTATCCTTTCCAGGCTTTTAGTGCCTATCTTTTGAATTTTTTCTTTTTAATTATGCTAGTATTCACATCTAATTGTAATATTATAGATTGCACCATCTAAGGTGTCTCCCAAGAAGATCTATTAGCACTTTTTTAATATCCTTCAGAAATGTCAACTAACACAACTAATCCATTCACCATTTTGGGTTACTATAACCCCAGCCGCATCCTGATGTTCCATCCCTTTCTTAAGCTACACTTGTTAGCCCCCATAGGGCATAACTGAGAATGGTGCGGCCAATTGCACAAACCTTTGTTATCAATGAAGTTAACTGAAAATGCTTATATCTCCCTTCCTGAATGGTAAATAATGATAATCTTTATTAACTGGTTACCTCATACCTTTCTTCATCTTGCTTCTTTTACTTCTTGAAACATGTATAAAGGTGGATAAATACTTTTGACTTAAGGTTCCTTATCAAGAGGCTTACATGTCTTAGTATACACATGATCTGCTGAATACCTCATATTTATCCCTCATAAGCATGATGAAAAAATTGAGTTCCTCTGACTCACTCTTCCACACCTATATCTCCTACCAACCGTCTTTCTGGATGTAGGCATTGTTGTATTACGAATAATATAGAGTTTAGAAAATTTTGTTCTTACAACTGAGCTCTACCACACGATCTAGAGTAGGAAGAAGAGTGACAGTCCTAAATGTCCCGTAACCTCCTACTTATAAGTGTGGTGCAAGACACACCCATAAACAAGACTCTACTAGACACGGCTTGTAGACTCCCTAGGACAGAACTGCTCTGATACCACTTTTGTCATGATCCAAACTGATGGGCCGCAACAGGCAATCGGTACCTTACTCAACCGAGTACCAATATAATGTATCTTTTCATGTAATACTATCACAGATAACTGAGCGGGAAGGCTGTCGTGAGATAAGTAGAATACAACTTATGATACCAACTTATACATAAGACATACGTGCCTATAAGGCCAAAATAACCACTCATACACTGAACATAGGACGACAAGGCCATACAATCTTTTATGTACATGACACCTGTCTACAAGCCTCTAAGAATACATAATTTTAACGAAGGTCAGGACAGAGTCCCGCCATACCAAACAATACACATCTAAATTATATTAACCAAACAAGCAACTCTAAAGCAAATGGAGTGCACCAACATCTTTCGCTTAGCTGATAGCCTACTTGGAGGGTTCTCGACCTGTTTATCGGGACCTGCGAGCATGAAACGCAGCGTCCCCAGGCAAAAGGGATGTCAGTACAAATAATGTACCGAGTATGTAAGGAATGAAAATCAGTAAATAGAGACATGAGAGAAACATGGAGTAAAAGACTCGACATGTACATTTGCATAGCCCTGTGAATCATTTCATTTTTATAATGTCATGCATGTGCATATAAATGTCATACCATGCATAGGTATATGTGTTCATAACATCATTAAGTCTCTGAGGGCATCCCATCATATCAGCTCGGCCACTATGGGCAAATTATCAACTTATATCAGTTGATCAGGTGGTGGTGCGTATATATCATCTTAACATCTTCCCATATGTGTGTATATATATATATATATATATATATATATAAATGCATATATAACACTATCTAGTCATGGGTTAATGTACATGAATACAATGCATGAGAAGTACGTAAATAAAATCTCTTGGAGTGTCATAAGACAATTATGCCTTTGAATAATATCATGATGTAAACTCTTTCAACTTACGTATTTTTCTGAGACCCATGAGCAGATGATAGATTAATATGACACATGGAAAATCAAGAACATAAGCATCTCTAGCATTTCTATGAATAGAGTCATTTAAGGGAAATTGCGTATTTTCTCATTTCGTTTGTGTCGTATAAATCATGCCAAAAGAAAGAAGGGATAGCCTTAATATACCTTAACCGATTTTCTTGACAATCCCTTTAACACCCGTTGATTGCGACAACACGAAACGGCAGATCGAAGTAGGAGAAAATCCATATGATATTCTTGAGAAAGATTATACTGTGCTCCCTTAAAAACGCAAAATCCCCTTGCCACTACACTACGAAGTATAGTATGAATTCTTGTGGAAGTGATTCACGTTACTAGTGAGAAGTATGGTTTTTGTTGGAGCATTACATAACTGATTCGTATAACTTAATAAACATGAATGAATTTCTTTAGAAAGGTCCCATTTTTATAATGTGTGGGCCCCACTTAATAATTATTCCCTAAGCCACCCAAATCCCTTTATATGCCATCTAGCAATGTGACTAATGAGTCACTTAAATCAACATTCTTGGGTTTCCACATTTGAGAGGGTTTGTTAATCCTTATCAAAATATTAATCATTTACTAATTTATTATTTAACTAATTAATCTCCCATTAATTAATAATTACCCAATTACCCACATAATTCAGATTTATCTTAAATTACTTAAAATACTACTCACTTTTAACACACCCTATACACCTTACTATCATGGCCATGTGGTTCCTTGTATGGTACTAGTCCATAATACCGGGTATTATAGCTCGGACCGTATTATATCCAAATTAACAAACTTCGACGAAACTCTTTTTCTTCGATTTCCTTGCCCTCTTATACCTTGTTTGAAATAGCACAATACTTATAATTCCAAAATAATCTCATTCCCGAGCTTAGGTCAGTTAACTTACGACGAAACATCAACGCACAAAAATGCGGGATGTAACATCTCACTTTTGAGCTCTTATTAATTTATTTATAGCATATTTTCATGTACAAAAATATGGGGTGTAACAGAGGTCTAAGAAGATTTCAGCGGTAAAGCTCCAGTGGAGGGGTCAACTAATCGAGGAAATTTTTTAAAATTTAGTTTGAATTATACTTTGGTATTATCGATGTTTTTTGGGACTGGGAATATGTTTGTATGGTGATTTGTGACTTGTGCTTAAAATTTGGTGTCATTCTGAGTTGTCTGAGTATGATTCGTCGCATTCGGAGCTAGTTGAAGAAGTTTGAAGTTCATAACTTGATTAATTTGGTTTTAGGGTGCGATTCTAGGTTTCGATGTTGCTTTACGTGTTTCGAGGCTTCGAGCAGATCCGTATCATATTTATGAACTTTTTGGTGCATTTAGAAGGAGTCTCGGGTGGCTCGGGTGTGTTTTGGGCCACCCGGAGTTAAGTAAAAAAATGTAGAATTTGCTGGTTCTAATTTCCTTCTTTGCGGACGAGGAGGTTGTGTTGCATTCCCAATGAAGCATTAGGGGTTTTGTCATCTTGTGCTTTGCATCACGAAGACAGAGTCGTGTTCGCGAAGAGATATGGGAAGCCTGTGACCAATGGCCTCCGCGTTTGGATTATAGTCCCGCGTTCGCGTAGAAGGATCTCGGTCAAGGGGGTCAGCTGGTCACTGCGCTTCGCGCTCGCGAAGTGAGGACCGTGTTTGCGAAGCTTTGGCTGGAAAAACCTTCACGATCGCCAGGCTACTTTCGTGTTCGCGAAGAACATTTTCTGGGCAATGTTGACTTTTGCATTCGCGATAGCGAGGCTTTTCTCGCGATTGCAAAGAAGGGAAACCTAGGTAGTAGCTTGTTTTAAAAACGAGAAATGTCACGATCCAAAAATCCACTAAGGGCAGTGATAGAACCGGATACCACTGTCAGGAAAGCCAACACCAAGAAGTTAATTAAATTCTCATTTTAGTATTTATTGAAATCATTCCTTTTATACATTAAAATGACTTACGGACCTCCGAATCCACTTCCGGATGCGCCCCCAATACCAAATCACCATATGGAGCTATTCCTAGACTCGGAATCTCAAACGAACATCGATAACAGTAAAATGTACTTCAACCCCAAACTTATGAAATTCATCCAAAATGCTAACTTCCACAATAGGCGACGAAATGTTCCCGGGTCATCTAAGACCAGATCCAGACATACACCCAAGTCCAATATCATCATACAATCCTGTTGGAGCCTTCAAATCACAATTCCGAGGTCATTTACTCAAAAATAATATTTTACTCAATTCTTTCAACTTAAAGTTTCCAAAATGAGAATTTTCTTTCTAAATCAATTCCAAACTCCCCGAAATTCAATTTCGACCACGCGTACAAGTCATAATACCCGAAGTGAAGCTGCTCATGGCCTCAAACTGCCGACTGACATGCTAGAGCTCAAAATGACCAGTCGGGTCGTCACGTTCTCTCCCACATAAACATACGTACGTCCTCGAACGTGCTAAGAACTGCGCTGGAGTTATCCAAAATCACTGTTAAACACCTCGTGCACCTACACGTGCTACCACAACTCAGTTGAGCACATTAGCTCGATCAAATCTGAAGATATCCTCTTTTACTTAGGCAAGTGAACCTTAGAGCACAGTTTCAACAGCTGAAATTCTTTGCCAGGCCTACTTCCAATATATGAACATCGTATCAATCAATACACGATGTACTAGAACATGACTGCATACCCTTGCTAAATTCTCACCATACACCACATCATTCACAGGACCATAATAACATTATCTGATCATGACAACCGATATTCCCCGAATCTGATGCTCAGAATGCACCTCATGACATATAAAAGTCTTATTCTAACACTTACAATATCGCCACGATGGAAGAGACGTGTAGAAATTCATAACCAATTGCCAAGTCGACAAATCGTTAAGTTTATGCTCTTGACAAGAATCATTACCTCATTCTGAACCAAATAATGGTATTCGCTCTTTAATATACTTCATATAATCCGATCACACTGATCCTAGATCCAATAACCTTGTCTCACCCAGTACGAACTACTCAGGCAACAAGCCACCCTAAACCTGACCAAAAGTCTCATATGATGCCACAGTGTGCCATTAGGCTACCAACTCGAACGTGATACATAAGGAAGGCGAACTCTGGAAGGGACTACTAAACTCATGCATCTAGTATGAACTTTCCACAGGAAATGGAAAACAAAACACACAAAAATTAGAATATAGAAAACTGTACTCAACATCATACTATTGCGGCATGCAACCCGATCCAAACAACATACCCGTGGCGGCGTGCCACCTAATCCACACATAAAATCCATATAAGGAGATACATACCGAGCTAGAGTGCTCATTACTACAAAATACCGAATATCGGCCACAAACACACTAAGTGAATAATACCAGCCCTGTGAAGACAGACATCGCCATACGCTAAGAAACTCAAGCACAACTAAGGTGCGATACATAATCCGAATCTCGAGAGCCAACCTGCTCCTATAACACCATCGCTACGTGGAACCTCTACACATATGAAATTTATCAAGCTGTTTCATAACTCATTCAACATAATATAATATTACATGAAATAGCCGACTACAAAATGACATACCACATTTGAATACTCCTCCATATGGAGCGCTATGTTGAAATGAACTCATCTGGCCTGATATAGCGCCCATATTCATATTTAAATCCACTCACAAACCACATGCCAATTTTGTTCACACAGTACTAGGCAAATAACCTTTTAGAGGTCCATAAATACCCCCTTTTCCTATAATTCACAAGAACAACCATCATAACCGGAGTAAACCTCCACACTTCACAACCCAATAAACCGAGTGCCCTTCAAGCATAAATTCTCAAATTAGCAATATTACCATAATCTTTATACTTGGTTTAAATTCCCAATCAATCAAGTGACCACATGTCCCACTTATTCAATATTCTTGTGAGACACTCTCCCACGACCTTCCGTAACAGATAGCAACTCTACACATCCATACCAATGGATGCACTAATGCTGTAGAACAAATCAATAATCCATAACCAAGATGCAAAACTTCAGACACAAAATACTGATCTCAGGTGACGTTGAAGATAGTGCCAGCTTACTCCAAACATCCCAATCCCCTTCCTGCTCATCTGAGCTCGTGAAATCTTTGTCAATGCCAAATCGCAACCTTGGTCCTCGCTTTCAAGTTTCATACCGCTCACTGCGCTTAACACGCCAATGTGCGATAATGCCAGATTTTTATTATAACTCTCGAACCACTAATAGGGTAAACAATTCATCATATCAAAACTTTTTACTTAAATCATTCCGAGAGAACCATAGCAACATACGAGCGAATTGTCATAACCGTAGAACATTCAAATCCTCAAGTAGTGATATAAAACACCATATCCCCTCCGGGATCCACCTATACATAACATGCCATAATAGTAAAATACTTTCAAATTAAATCAATTACGGAGAACATCAAGCCTTGCACATACCGTCACAAATCACATGAGTAACGCAACACACTGAAGGAGTTGATTATTGCCAACATCATACTGATTCAACCCTTGCTAACCAATTTGATTTATTCTCATTTATCCTTAACTTGACTTAGAAATACTAATAGCTCCATTCAAAACATAGCGAACTCAATGCGCATTCACCCTGAGTGACCCCATTCGCAAGACCATACTGTCTCAAAAATCCATGAACCGATTTATACCCTCCTTGTGCGCATAATCACGTCTTGAACTGGTATACCCATTCTGACTTAGTCCTTAATATAATCAACTCCAAGGCTCTTCTATCAGATGAACTCTCTCTCGATGGAGTACCTAATTGAATCACTTTCCTTAGCTATAATAATCCACCAATACGCCGATAACCGGAAACTTCACAAGTAGATAACCATGTAACCCGAATCCCAGGTGGTAGGACTCTTCTATTTAGCTTGGAGCCACCCATTACATAACTCTAGAACCCACCAAGATTCTTCCTTCATCGTCGAGCTTATCTTACACAACCAACTCGCCAAACTCCTCGAAATCCTTTTGTTTGACCTTCATGAACTATCTGGATCACCAACCATATCTATACATTCGACCTATTACCTGATAACTAGTAAATTCCTTTGCAGAAGCTTTGCCAACCACGCGATCACTGACCTGCTCACATGAGATAACCCACCTGTGGAAGTTATATGCCGACTTCTTTCAACGTCGCTGCACGGGGTACAATCATTATGACCCCAATAACCCATCATGAGCTCGTGCTCATCCACCAACTATACTAGTCCGTCCACTTCTTAGGGACATCAACTATATGACAATATTTCCCAATTCAAAGCCATGATGTATCCTTTTTCATATCAAGAAATTCCTTTCTGTCGTAGGAGATCTAATATTTCAAGTTAGGCCTGTGGACCCAATCACCGTCCACTAAACTCCCAAATCACTCTAAACATTTCCTCAAGGTGTGTAGTTATCCTGCCATTGAACCCATATGCTACTCTATCACTCTCCCACTTTGGCCAAACCCCTCTTCTTTAGGCAGCTACTCGACTTCCGCTTCTTACACCTAGCCTTCTAGAAGTTTAACCACCGCATGACACTTCCCGCATGTTCTTCCTCATCTTTTGCTGCTCAGCTGATGCCTTATATCAAAATCTATCTCAGTAGCACTTGAACCAATAGACCGCTACTAACTTTAATCCTTTTCGAAGATGACCGCATCTGCGGTCCCAGCTCTCCCCCACCAAAATCGCATATGCGACCTCTGGGCCGCTTCTACCGCCCAAGCCTCGCAGGTAAGATTACACCAGAAGGCAGCTAGTCGAGCCACCCGAGGCCCCCGGGATCCCTTTCAATCATACCAATAAATTCCAAAACACATTACGAACCTAGTCGAGCCTTCAAATCACATCAAACGATGCCAAAACCATGAATCACACTCCATTTCAAACTTGATGACTTTGGAACTTCGAACTTCTTCATTCGCTGTCGAAACCTGTCAAATCACATCCGGTTGTACTCAACATCATACTGTTGCGGTGTGCAACCCGATCCAAACAACATACCCATGGAGGCATGCCACCTGATACACACATTAAATCCATATAAGGAGATACATACCGAGCTAGAGTGCTCATTATTACAAAATATCAAATATCGGCCACAAGCACGCTAAGAGCATAATACTAGCCTTAGGAAAACAGACAACGCCATACACTGTGAAACTCAAGCACAACTAAGGTGCGATACATGATCCGAATATCTAGAGCGATCCTGCTCCCATAACACCATCTCTACGTGGAACCTCAACATATAGAAATTTATCAAGCGTTTTCACAGCTCACTCGGCACAATATAATATTACATGAAATAGCCGACTACAAAATGACATCCCATATCCGAATACTCCTCCATGAGGAGTGCTATGCTAAAATGAACTCATCTGGCCTGATATAGCACCCATATTCATATTTAAATCCACTTGTTGACCACAAGCCAATTCTGATCACACTGTACTAGGCAAATAACCTTTCAAGGGTCCGTAAATACCCTTTTTTCCTATAACTCACAAGAACAACCACTATAAATTGAGTAAACCTCCACAGTCCACAACCCAATAAACCTAGTGCCCTTCAAGCATAAATTCTCAAATTAGGGATATTACTACAATCTTGATACCTGGTTTAAATTCCCAATCAATCAAGTGACCACAATCATACTTATTCAATCTTCCCGCGAGACACGCTCCCACAACCTTCCGTACCAGATAGCGAGTCTGCACATCCATACCACCGGCCGCACTATTGCTGTAGAGCAAATCAAGAATCTATAACGAGGATGCAAAGCTTCCAACACAAAATACTGATCTCAGGTGTCATTGAAGACAATACTAGCTTACTCCAAACATCCAAATCCCCTTCCTGCTCATCCGAGCTCGTGACTTATTTGTCAATACCGAACAACATCCATGGTCCTCGCTTTCAAGTTTCATACCATACACTACGCTTAACATGCCAATGTGCAATTGTTCCAGAATTTCATCATAACTCCCGAACCACTAATAGGGTAAACACTTCATCATATCAAAACTTTTTACTTAACTCATTCTGAGAGAACCATAGCAACACACAAGTGAATTCTCATAACTGTAGAACATTCAAATCCTCAAGTAGTGATCTAAACCACCATATCCCCTCCGGGATCCACCTACACATAACAGGACATAATACCTGAATACTTTCAAATTAAATCAATTACGGAGACCGTCAAGCCTCGCAAAAACCATCACAAATCAAGAGTAACTCAACACACTGAAAGAGCTGATCATTGCCAGCATCATGCCGATTCAACCCTTGCTAACCGATCCGACTTCTTCTTATTTACCCTTAACTTGACTTAGAAATACTAATAGCTCCATTCAAAACATAGCGAACTCAATCCGCACACGCCCTGAGTGACCACATTAACAAGACCACATTGTCTCAAAACCCACGAACCGATTTATACCCTCCTTGTGCGCATAATCATATCTTGAACTAGTATACCCATTCTGACTTAGTCCTTAATAACAATCAACTCCAATGCTCTTCTATCACATGAGCACTCTCTCGATGGAGTACATAACTGAATTACTTCCTTTAATAGTAATAATCCACCAATACGTAGATAATCGGAAACTTCACTAATAGATAACCACTTAGCTTGGAGCAACCCATTAAATAACTCTAGAACCCACCAAGATTCTTCCTTCATCGTCGACCTGATCTTACACAACCAACTTGCCAAACTCTTCGAAATCCTTCTGTTTCCTTAATGAACTATTTGGATCACCAACCATATCCATACATTTGACCTATTACCTGATAAGCAGTAAAATCCTTCGCAAAAGCTTCGTCAACCACGCGACCGCTAACCTGCTCACAGGAGATAACCCACCTGTGGAAGTTATTCGCCGACATCTTTTAACGTCGCCACACGGGGTACAATCATTACAATACCAATAACCCATCAGGAGCTCATGCTCATCCACCAACCATACTAGTTCGCCCACTCCTTGGGGACATCAACTAAATATGTGACAATATTTCCCAATTCAAAGTCATGTTGTATCCTTTTTCATATCAAGCAACTCCTTTCTGTCGTATGATAGCCAATATTTCAAGTTAGGCCCATGGACCCAATCACCATCCATAAAACTCCCAAATCACTCTAAACTTTTCATCAAGGTGTGTAGTTATCCTACCACTAAACCCATATGCTACTCTGCCACTCTCCCTCTTTTGCCAAACTCGTCTTCTTTAAGTAACTACCTGACTTCCGCTTCTTACACATGGCCTTCTAGAAGATTAACCATAGCATGACACTTCTCACAGGTTCTTCATCATCCTTTGCTGCTCAGCTGATGCCTTAGATCAAAATCTATCTCAGTAGCACTGGAACCAATAGACTGCTAATAACTTTAAACCTTTTCGAAGATCATCTTTTCTCGAGCCGTCGTCATTAGAAACATCGATTCAATCCTGAACCAACGCACCGCACGATCTCTGACAGCTGCTTCTTCAATACTATCTCGTAATATTCTGTCATACAGGTGATTTTTATAATATCATAACACCGGCAAACTTAACTCATTCAATCGAGGACGATGACACCACGCCGCAGATGAAAATTCCACCACGTTTCAAAACACCGAGTCTCATTACTCTATCAACCCTAAACCTGATCATTTATAGTCCGATTGGCTTTCTTTCGTCGGAAATATAATACGGAATCTCTAAATCACGCACTAAGAAAATCTCCTTACAAGTCATACACTACTTCCACGCATGGACAAGCATCCCACCGTCACATCGATACCGTGCGATAACCATTCATGTGCATCATAGCAACCTGTGCATAGCCTCAAGGCTCTCTGAAGTACAACTACGGAGCTGAAATGACAGAATATCCTTCCGCAAGGCGACGACGATAGCCCAAACAACCACGCGAGGAAAAATATCTCGCACCACATCTATTGTTACACCTCCCTTTTTCCACCCGAAAGGGTATAGGAGAGTTTTTCCAATTTAAGTGACATAATCGAAATGGAATTATTTTATTTATTCAGAGTCGCCACTTGGGATAATTATTGGTGTCCCAAGTCACCGCTTTATTTTAAATCCCAAATCAAGGAAAACTGACTCCATTTTATGGTCTGCGAACACATAAGACCGGGTATGGAGTTCTGTTAACCCGAGAGAAGGTGTTAGGCACTCCCGAGTTCTGCGGTTTTAGCACGGTCGCTTAACTATTAATAATTGGCCTAATTATCTAATTAATTATATGTTTTAAACATATTGTGCATTTTTAAACTTTATAACCGCTTTTAATATTTATGGAATTTTTTTCTGGAAAAAGGCACGATTGTCATACACTTGTCGTTTTGGTACACATTGCAAACCACGTCCCATGAAATGCACCCGCGATTTACAACATGTTTATTTTATTATTATTTAAAATTGTGGTCGGGTCACATAAAATACATACCCGAATTTGGATTTATGTATCATGACCATGCCACAGGAACCGTACCCATGGCCACGATAATTTATTATTCGCACCTAAAGCAACTAGCACATTTAATTATTTTTTCTAATCTTTGAGATTGTCGTGATGCCAAATTTATGGAAAAGATATTATTGGGGAGCAAATAGGCTAGCTAACATGATCTATTACTTGGTCAGATTCCTTATGGTCCAAGACCCACCTTATGACTCCACCTTATTCCTTTTCCATTTACCCGATTAAAAGCATCTATTCAAGAACCAAGACTGCATGCATTACAATCAAAATAAAAACTAATTAAAAAATTTAAATGAAAACAAAGACATGCTACTCAAACAACATAGAATCACAAATCAACCAAGACACGCACCAAGCTATTATAACACAATGAAATGAGAATGAAAATTGAGAAATAGACCTTTTATTGATGAAAAAAACTGAAAATTATAAATCAATTGGGCTAAACAAAGCAACAATCCTTGGACTGAAACACCGAAATTAACAAACCGGAACCTCAAAGCGACACTAGAAAGCTCGAAACCCAAATCGACCTCAATCAGACGATAAACTAAAACCTTCAAATATCTGACAATTCTTTTTGAATAAATCTTCTAAATAATTAGAAAGCTTCTTCTTTAGAATATGTATTGGACCCTGTTTCTCCTCCATAGCAGAATCGTCATCGATTTCCGGCGTGCTAATCCTACCTGCCGGTTAAGTCGTCGACTAAGATTTTCACCTGTCATTCTCCAAATTAGTTTGTCAACGTCCAATATTGTCTTCATTTTTTTTCAATTCTAATAGTAGTAACTAATTTGGCACAATCATGAAATTGAAGGTGTTTGCTTCAGACCTTTTCTCTTCAGAAAACAGATTTGGATTCCATCACTGTATTTATGTTTCCAATAGGGAAAAGGATGTTGATTTGGAACTTTCAAACCGTAGAATTGAGTATGGCTGTCGTGAACTTAGGGAGTAGGGTCTTTTTGTTTTTGCTAGGTCTCGGTTTTTAAGATGTGTGTTAGGGTGTATAAGAAGAAGGGAAAGTGGATATTAGGGTTTGGTCTTTTAAAATTGGGCCATCTCTTTGGACCTATTCAATTAAGACCAAACAAAATTAGCCTCAAATTTCATACTCTTTCTTCTAAAACAAGACTAAAATACTACACCATTTACTAATTAATCCTACTTAAGTAAAATAACTATTAAAATAAAACTATCCGTTAAAACAAACCTATTTTTGGTATTTTTTAAATATCATACTAAAAGATAAAAAATGGAAAACTTATTGTAAAATAAAGATAATATTCCGGGAACTATTTTTGAATTTTATGTAAGGTAGATAAATTAAAAGTAACTAGATAAAAATATTAATTAGCTAAATAAAAGAAAATTATTTTTGTGTAATTTTTATTTTTGTGATAAAATAAAGTAAAAGAGTCAAAACTATTTAGAATAGTGATACTAAACCTAAACTAAATATTTACGCTAAAAATGTGTAAAATCTCGAGGAGGGTCAAAAATTACATGTCTATATCTGTAGTACCATTAAAAATTCCTCAATTCCTGATTTATAATAAGCGCTTCGTGTCACATAAGATCGAGTAGGAAAGAAAAAAAGGAATAAGCCTCAAAGGAATAAAATCGCACGATGAGGAATCAAGAAGGGAAGTGCTCCTAACAGCCCTGTAACCTCTCGAAGATAAGTACAGACGTCTTCGTACCGATCCGCAAGACTCTACTTGACTCGCTCATGACTAGTGAGACCTAAGGGAACCTAGTGCTCTGATACCATGTTGTCATGATCCAAAAATTCACCAAGGGTCGTTATGGCACCGGACACCACTGTCAGGCAAGCCAACACCAAGAAGTTAATTAAATTCTCATTTTAGTATTTATTGAAATCATTCCTTTTATACATTAAACATTAAATATTGAAATTCACTGAATAAATAATGATGTCTTTAACAAACTTAATGTTGAATAATCTCATAATCATCCCAGAACCCGGTATCACAAATGCATGAGCAATTTCTGGGGAACAATGTAATACAATAACCGTCCGAAATACAAGCTGGACAGTAGAGAAAATACAATACAATACTCTGAAGGAGACTCTGCTGGGTGCAGGTTGTCTCGAGAAGTGCAACTCACCTAAGTCCATGTATCAACCATGCCGATGTGCCAAGCTAGACCACTAGACATACATGTGCGTGTGTAACAAAAATACACAGCAAGTATAGCATGAGTATGAAAACAACATATACCCAGTGAGTATCTCGTCTAATATCGAAGATGCAGAGACGAGAGGTTGACTTCGACACTTACTAGTTGTCCAATAATATCGGGTACAGTAAAGGGGTGAATAAATGTGAAACAGAGCAAATATATGAAATAAACAAGTATAAACACATGATACAGTTCCCCTCTTTCTAATTTTACTCGAGTTTTTAACTAGTAATTTCCCTCCGTAACTGGAGCATACATATTGATATGGCGGATTTCATTAAAGAAGTTACCATAATTCAAATCAGGGAAAAATCCCCCAGATTCACTGGCTCCTCGCCAAATATCACGCACGATTCTATGAGAATAGTATATATACATATATAGGAAATGTCGAGACGTACGGCCCGATCCAACATAAAATTAAATTGTGCACTGCCATAGGGTCGAAAGGCGCAGACCATAGATGTACCTATTAACCTGCCGAGGCGATCGGCCCGCTCCCATAAGAGTAGTAGAAGTAAATACCCCGCTCGCAAATCATACGTGCGATGCGGTCAAATATAGATTTAAGAAATTTTCCCCGCTCGCGAATCATACATGCGACGCAGTCAAATATAAATTTATTAATAAATCAAAATCCTTTTCTTGATTCTTTTCAAAAATAGAAACAATTCAACGTGAAGCTTTTTAAGATAATTTTCCCCGCTAGCGAAACTGTCACGACCCATATTTCCCACCCTCGGGAGTATTGATGGCGCCTACTCGTGAAAGCTAGGCAAGCCGAGTATTATAGATTCACCAACTCTTTTGTTTAGCCCTTTTTAACAGTTTATATCAACAAGCGATCAACAGTAAAATATTAACAATAATTAAATACATGCGGAAGACATAAATTTGATAACTTAGCCAAAAATAAGTATGACAATATCAAGTACATCTCTACCAGGAACCAGTGTCACAATACCACGGACCGTCTACGAATACTACAAACAATTATCTGGAAAGAACGATACAATCTGTCTCTGGAGCAAATGAAAACAGAATATAAAGGTAGAAGAGAACGTCGGGGCCTGCGGATGCCTGCAGGACTACCTCGGGATCTCTGACTGGACTGAAGGTAGCCACCCAAAGCTATGGTCCAAACCCTGCCGCTCCGGGATCTCCAAACAGTGCAGAGTGTAGTATCAGCACAACTGACCCCATGTGCTGGTAAGTGCCTGGCCTAACCTCGGCGAAGTAGTGACGAGGCTAGGACAAGACTACCAAATAAACCTGTGCAGTTATATAATATACAGCGGAAAATAAAATAGAAATAAATGAGTAAAGATGTGAGGGGGACATGTTGCAGGGGAATATCATTTACCAACAGTAATTTAAGAGAAAACATAAAGAACAATTTAGAATCCACAGCAAAAGAATAAGGAACTCGTAACCAACTAATAAGCACTTTTATTATATATTGTTGCGATACGCAACCCGATCCAAATCATAAAAACACCATTGCGGCGTGCAACCCGATCCATATCATTTATCACTATTGTGGTGTGCAACCCGATCCAATCATATTATTGTTGCGGCGTGCAACCTGATCCAAACATACTATTGTTGTGGCGTGCAACCCGATCCAAATATAATATTGTTGCGGCGTGCAACCCGATCCATATACACAGTTCAACACCAATCACAAAGAGAGTCCCAACAAAGGATCAGTAAAGAAACAACACTATCCCGGCAAGGGAATCGACAGTATAAGTAAATACGTCGCGGCAAGGAAAAATCAGCTATAACCAAACTTATTCCAACATCTAACTTCCTCAACTAGCACCAATAATCAATCATATGTAATTTCCACAAGAATAATCATAATCCTTGCTCAATATAGAGAATCAACAACTTAGGCATTCGTAGTATTTGTTAAGAATGCAACAATTTCAATTTAAGACTCACGGTCGTGCTTGACACCAACGTATAGATACTCGTCACCATTCCTATACGTCGTACTCAACAAGTGACACATAGCAAATAGGATACAACTCCTAATCCCTCAAGCTAAGGTTAGACCAAACACTTACCTTGAACTTCCACGGCCAACTCAAGCCTCAAACACCGCTTTACCTTTAGAATTTGCCTCCAAACAACTCGTATCAAGTCCAAATTGATTTAACAACATCAATAAATGCAAAATAATTCATACACAATGCTTAATTATAGGTTTTCTATCATTTTCCCCAAAAAGTCAAAAATTGACTCCGGGCCCGCTTGGTCAAAACACGAGGTTCGGACCAAAACCCGATCATTCATTCACCCACGAGCCCTAATATGTAATTAGTTTCGAAATCCGACCCCGAAACGAGGTCTAAATTCCAATTATTCAAAAAGCCCTAACTCTACCCAAATCCCCAATTTTCTACTATTTAAACCCTCAGATTTTAGATAAAAGTTGATGAAAAACATTAGAGAGTTGAAAGTAATCAGTTAATGAACACTTACTCATGAATTGGGAAGAAAATCTCTTTAGAAAATCGCCCTTGGCCTTCTATCTTTATGAAAATTTGAAAGAGAAAACGCTGAAGTTTTGTTTTAAAAGACTCCACTGCCTGACTCTCGCACCTGCGGTCCTGGGGTCACACCTACGTACTCGCACGTGCGGAAAACATACCGCATCTGCGGAAATGATTAGGACCGCTGGGGCCGCATCTGCGAGGGGAGACCCACTCCTGCCGCGAGCTTGTTCGCATCTGCGAGAGGCTGGATCGCACCTGCGAGCTTGCACCTGCAGTGCTTGACTCGCGGGTGCGGTTACACCAGAACTGATGCAACAACAGTGATTTCCTAACCCAAAACACCCCGGAACCTACCCGAAACTTTTCCGAGCCCTTGGAGCTTCAAACCAAACATGCACACTACCTCAAAAACACCCTACAAACTTGCTCGTGCGATCAAATTGCAAAAATAACATCAACAACTATGAATTTAACATCAAAATCATGAAATCACTTAAGAACTTCAAATCTTGCAATTTTCTTAAATACGGTCCGATTCACGTCATTTCAAGTCCGTTTCTTACCAAATTTCACAGACTCATCTTAAATCACATATAAGACCTGTACTGGGTTCCGGAATAAGGATACGGGCCTGATACCGTCACATTTTAAACACATTTCATTTTCAAAAACTCATAAATATTCCAGAAAATAATTTTCTTCAAAAATTCATTTCTCGGGCTTGGGACCTCGGAATTCGATTTCGGAAATACGCCCAAGTCCCGTATTTTCTTACGGACCCGAACGAGATTATCAAATCGGGTCTGGGTCCGTTTACCCAAAATGTTGACCGAAGTCAACTTAAATTCATTTTAAAGTCAAAATTCATTATTTTTCATAGATTTTCACATAATGTCTTTCCGACTATGCACCCGGACTGTGCACACAAATCGAGGTGATGTTGAAAGAGGTTTTTAAGGCCTCGGAACATAAAATTTATTTCTAAAACAAGTGATGACCTCTAAAACAATTGTTCGTCCTCGAATAGACATAAGAAGGAAGTACCTAAGTCGGGGAAAAGATGGGGATAACTGCTCCGTATATTGAACTCGGACTCCTAGGTCGACGCCTCGGCAAGCTGACCTCTCCACTAAACATAAACAGAAGGAAAACTCTTTGATCTCAACTAACGAACCTGCCGGTCTAGGATAGCTACTGGCTCCTCCTCATAGGACAAGTCCTTGTCCAACTGAACAGTGCTGAAATCTAACATGTGGGATGGATCGCCGTGATACTTCCGAAGCATGGACACATGAAACACTGGATGTACAACTAATAAGCTCAGCGGCAACGCAAGTCTATAAGCCACCTCTCTCACTCAATCAAGAATCTAAAATGGGCCAAAGAACCTAGGGCTAATCTTGCCCTTATTCCCAAATCTCACACGCCCTTCATAGGCGACACTCGAAGTAATACCCGCTCATCGACCATGAAAGCCAAATCACGAACCTTACGATCGGCATAACTCTTTTGCCTGGACTGAGTTGTATGGAGCCTGTCCTGAATAATCCTGACCTTGTCCAAGGCATCCTGTACTAGATTTGTACCCAATAACCGAGCCTCTCCCGGCTCAAACCATCCAACCGGCGACCGATACTACCTACCATACAAGGCCTCATAAGGAGCCATCTGGATACTCGACTGGTAGCTGTTGTTGTAGGCAAATTCTACTAAAGGCAAAAAGTGATCCCACGAGCCTCCAAAATCAATAACCCAAGCTCGGAGCATATCCTCCAAAATCTGAATAGTCCACTCGGACTGCCCGTCCATCTAAGGATGAAATGTTGTGCTCAACTCAACCTATGTGCCCAACTCTCGTTGAACTGCCCTCCAGAAATGTGAGGTATATTGCGTACCTCGATCCGAAATGATAGACACGGGCACACCATGAAGACGAACAATATCCCGGATATAGATCTCAGCTAACCTCTCGAAAGAATAGGAGACTGCCACAGGAATGAAATATGCTGACTTGGTCAGCCTATCAACAATAACCCATACTGCATCGAACTTCCTCTGAGTCTGTGGGAGTCCAACAATGAAGTCCATAGTTATATGCTCCCACTTCCACTTAGGAATCTCAATCTTCTAGAACAAACCACCAGGCCTTTGATACTCGTACTTAACCTGCTGACAGTTCAAACACTGAGCCACATGTGCAACAATGCCCTTCTTCATTCTCCGCCACCAATAATGCTGCCACAAATCGTGATACATCTTAGTGGTGCCCGGATGAATAGAGTACCGGGAACTATGGGCCTCCTCTAAAATCAACTTTTGGAGTCCATCCACATTAGGCACACAAACTCGACTCTGCAATCTCAAAACTCCATCATCACCTAAGGTAACCTGCTTGTCACCTCCGTGCTGCACCGTGTCTCTAAGGAAACACAAATGGGGATCATCATACTGCCGATCACGGATACGCTCCAATAAAGAAGAACGAACGACCGTGCAAGATAACACACGGTTGGGCTCGGAAACATCCAACCTCAGGAACTGATTGGCCTCTCACCGACCGGAATATAAGTAAGACTACCCATACTGGCTGACTTCCTTCTCAAAGCATCGACCACCACATTGGCCTTTCCCAGATGATATAAGATGGTGATATCATAGTCCTTCAACAGCTATAACCACCTTCTCTACCTCAGATTTAGCTCCTTCTGCTTGAACAAGTACTGCAGACTCTTGTGATCCGTGAACACCTCACATGCCATGCCATATAGATAATGCCTCCAAATCTTCAACGCGTGAACAATGGTTGCTAACTCCAAGTCATGAACCGGATAGTTCTTCTCATGAATCTTCAACTGCCGCGAAGCATAAGCAATGACCTTGCCATCCTACATCAACACCGCACTAAGTCCAATACGAGATGCATCACAATAAACTGTATATGGACCTGAACTGTAAAAACTCGCCTTACACTCATCCGACCACCTAAACTGGGAACCTTTCTGGGTCAACCTGGTCATCGGGGCTGCAATAAACGAAAACCCCTCCACAAGCCGACAATAGTAGCCTGTCAGACCCAAGAAACTCTGAATCTCTATAGCTGATGCAGGTCTAGGCTAGTTCTTAACTACCTCTATCTTCTTCGGATCAACTTGAATACCCTTTGTTGATACAACATGACCCAATAATGCAATCTAACTCAACCAGAACTCACACTTCGAAAACTTGGCATACAACTGACTATCTCTCAAAGTCTAAAGAACCACTCTAATATGTTGCTCGTGCTCCTCCCGGCTGCGGGAATAGATCAAAATATCATCAATGAAGACTATCATGAACGAATCCAAGTAAGGCCTAAACACTCGGTTCATCAAATCCATAAAAGCTACTTGGGTATTTATCAACCGAATGACATCACCAAGAACTCATAATGCCCGTACCGAGTGCGAAAACCTATCTTATGGTCATCAGATGCCCTAATCCTCAACCGATGGTAGCCATATCTCAAGTCAATCTTCGAATATACCTTGGCACTCTGAAGTTGATCAAACAAATCATCAATCCTCGGCAGTGGATACTTATTATTGATTGTAACCTTATTCAACTATCGGTAATCTATACACATTCGCATCGATCCATCTTTTTTCTTAACAAACAACACCGGCGCACCCCAAGGCGAAACACTAGGTCTAATGAAAACTTTTTCAAGCTGGTCTTGCAACTGCTCCTTCAACTCTGTCAACTCAGGCGGGGCCATACAATATGGTGGAATAGAAATGGGCTGAGTGCTCGGAGCCAAATCAATGCAAAAGTCAATATACCTATCAGGTGGCATACCCGACAGGTCTGAAAGAAATACCTCAGGAAACTCACTAACAACAGGCATGGAATCAATAGAAGGAACCTCGGCACTAGAATCACGAACATATGCCAAATAGGCCAAATACCCCTTCTCGACCATACGCCGAGCCTTCACATAAGAGATGACACTACGGGTGGAATGACCACGAGTCCCTCTCCACTATAACGAGGTAATCCCGGCAAGGCTAAGGTCACATTCTTGGCATGACAGTCCAAGATAGCATGGTAAGGTGATAACCAGTCCATCCCCAATATGACATCAAAATCAAACATGTCCAGAAGAAGCAAATCTACACGAGTCTCAAGACCCCCAATCACAACCATACATGAACGATGGACTCGATCTACCACAATAGAATCACTCACCAGTGTAGACACATATACAGGGGCACTCAAGGAATCACTAGGAATGACCAGATACGGTGCAAAATAAGATGACACATAGGAGTATGTATACCCTGGATCAAATAAAACTGAAGCATCTCTGCTACAAACTAGAATAGTACCTGTGATAACTACATCGGAAGCCTCAGCCTCAGGTCTGGCTGGAAGAGTATAACATCAGGGTTGGGCCCCACCACCCTGAACTACATCTCTGGGACAGCCTGCAATTGGTTGGCCTCTACCTCTAGCTGCCTGATCTCCGCCTCTAATACCTCTACCTCTACTTATAGCACCTCTACCCCCACCCATAGCTGGCGGAGCGAGCGGAGGAACACCCGGTGCCTAAACCATAGCACGAGAACCCTGCTACTACGACTGAGTACCCACCAATCTTAGGCAAGCCCTCCGGATATGACCATACACACCGTACTCAAAGCATCCACCTGAGTGTTGTAGCTGAGCAAACTGAGACTGACCCTGGCGACCTGAATGACTACCCCCAAAAACTCTGGAGTGGCGGTGTACTGATAAGAGCTGGTGGTGCACTATAGGGATGCTGATCAGAATACTACATAAGAGAACCACGGCCACTCGAAGAGCCGTGAGAAACCTGAAGTGCTGACTGAAAAAGCTTAGTATGATGGCCTCTACCATACGAATCCCTACCTCCAGACGAGGCACCACTAAATCTGCCTGAATGACGAGACCTCTTGTCCGACCCCTGACCACCCCCTGTGACAGAACCATCTTAACTCTCCTGGCCACATTGGTCGCCTCCTGAAAAGAAATCTCACTCCCTGTCTCCTAAGCCATCTAAAGTTGAATCGGCTGAATAAGTCCCTCAATGAACCTCCTCACCCTTTCTCTCTCTCTCGGTGGGAAGTATGATAAGAGCATGACGAGCCAAGTTGATGAATCTTGTCTCATACTGAGTAACAGTCATAGAACCCTATTGGAGACGCTCAAACTGCCTCTGATAGATCTCTCTCTGAGGGATAGGGAAAAACTTCTCCAGAAATAGCTGAGTAAACTACTCCGAAGTTAAAGCTGGTGATCCGGCTAGTCTAGCCAAACAATAATCTCTAGCCAAACAATAATCTCTCCACCAAGTCTTGGCTGACCCAGACAAGCAGAAAGTAGTAAAGTCGACCCCAGTGGTCTCCACTATCCCTATGTTCCTGAGAACCTCATGAAAGCTATCTAGATAATCCTAGGGATCCTCAGAAGATGCACCGCTGAAAGTAGTAGTAAAGATCTTGGTGAACCTGTCCAATCTCCACAAAGCATCGGTAGACATAGCTGCTCTATCACTGATCTGAGCTACCATACTCGGCAGAACTGCTCCAACTGGCTGAGCTGCTGGAGTCTGGAACTGGGGAGCCATCTGCTCCGGAGTGCAAGTAGCAGGAGTCTGGGCTCCTCCTCTAGCCTGAGAGACGGCTAGTGCTACAGGAAGCAAGCCTGCCCGGGTGACACTCTCCATAAGCCTACTAGATGGACCAGAGCATCCTGGAGTACTGGGGTAGAAATAAACCCCTTTGGGACCTAAGCTGGGCCCACCAGAACTGGCTGAGTTGGAACCTCATCATCAAAGTCAACCTGAGGCTCCACCGCTAGTGTTGTTACTCTTGGCTGAGCTCTACACCTACCTCGGCCTCTAGCACGACCTCGGCCTCGCCCTCCGCCCCTCGCGGGATCTGCTGTTGGGGGCTCAGGCTGATGGTTGGTGGATGAGGAAGCGCGTGTTCTCTCCATCTAGAAACTTTTCACTTAACTCATCTCAGGTGAACCATAGCAACACACAGGTAAATTCTCATGACCGTAGAATATGAAAATCTTCCAGTAATGGTCTGAGCCACCATAGCCTTTTTGGGATTCACCCACACATAACAGGCCATAACAGTAGAATACTTCCAAATAAATCAATTACGGCGGCCGACAAGCCTCACACGTACCGCCACAAATCACGTGCATAACTTAATCACTCTGAAAAAACTGATCTCCGCCACCATTATGCCAATTCAACCATGGCTAACCAAATCCAACCTCTTTTAATTTATCCTTAATTGCCTTAGAGATAATAATAGCTCCATTCCTTACATCATCGACTTGAATCTGCACTCATCTTGAGCGACTCCATTCCTTGAGACCACATTGTCTCAAAGCCCACTAATTGTTTCATACCCTCCTTGCACGCACATTTGCATCTTCAACTGGTACACCTATTCCGATAATTCCTCTACAAATCCGGAGTTTTTTTCTCATTTTTTCCTCCAAACGCTACACTGCAAGACCAAAATATCATAGAACACTCCGAGCCTCTCATCATAATATTCTACAAATGTTCGATTCTTAACCATACTTATAGGCTCGAAATCATTAGGCACCACATCTTAACTTTTGAATCGACTAGGACCGTGGTTGAGATCCACCCTCTCTGACTTGGCCCCGAATATTATCTTCTCCATGAATCTTCTAGCACATGAATACCCTCTCGACGAAGCACCCAGCAGAATCACTTCCCTTGAAACCCGCATCTATACAAGGCATAAATCCCAAATATTTCCCCAAGTCTGAACATGAGCCAATGAGGCCAGCCTTAGCACACCCTTAACAATTCCTTAGCTCATATTACCTCTTATGTTCTTTTTCCCTTAGCTGAAATAACCCATCAATATGCTATTAACCAGAAATCTCATAAATAGACGACCATGAAATCCAACTGTAGGCAGTGGGACTCTCCCACTTAGCTTGAAGACACTATTACACAACTTTGGAACCCACTAAGATTCTTTAGCTCTTATTGACATAACCTTGCGCAATTAAACCGCCAGATTCCTCGAAATCCTTCTGTTAGCATTTCATGAACACTCTGAATCTCTAGAAACATTCACATATTAGACATCTTACCGGATAGCCAGTAAAATCCTTCGCATGAGCTTCGCCAACCATTCGACCGCTGACCTGCTCACAGGAGATAACCCACCTGAGCCCGTGCTCATTTACCAGTTGCACAAGTTCATTCACTCCTCGTGGACATCAACTAAATGTGCGACAATATCTTCCAATTCAAAGTTATGTTGTATCCTCCTTCGTATCAAGCAGCTCCTTTCCGTCATATCAAATCTCCTGCCGAATAATAGCCGATATTTCAAATTAAGTCCGTAGACCCAGCCACTATCCACTAAAACTCCCCAAATCACTTCAAAATTTCCTCAAGGGTGTAGTTATCCTGCCACTGAATCCACATACTACTCTGCCACTCTCCCACTTTGGGCAGACTCACCTCTTTAAGAAACTACTCGACCTCCACTTCTTACACCTGGCCTTCTAGAAGTTTAACCACCGCGTGACACTTCCCACATGTCCTTCCTCATCCTTTGCTGCTCAGCTAATGCCTTAGATCAAAATCTATATCGGTAGCACTTGAACCAATAGACCGCTACTAGCTTTTAAACCTTTTCGAAGAATTGTCTCTCTCAAGCCGTCAACATTAGAAACACTGATTCACTCCTGAACCACCGCACCCCACGATATCTAACAGTCGTTTCTCCAACATTATTTCACGATATCTTACCCCAAAGGCGAATTGCAGAAGACCATAACACTGGCGAACTTAACACATACAATCGGGGACGACAACACTATATCACAAATGAAAATTCCACCACGCTCGAAAATACTAAGTCTCATCACCCTGCCAATCCAAATTTGGACATTCACAGGCCAATTACTTTTCCCTCCGCCGGGCATGAAATATCGAATCTCTGAATCATGCACTAAGTAGACCTCCATTCAGGTCATTTACTGCCCCATCACATAGGCAAGAACTTTACCAACACGTCCATACTGTGCGACAACCGATCATGAGCAATCGTAGAAACCTGCGCAAAGACTCAAAGCTCTTGGAATACTGTTACTGAGCTGAAATAACAGGATAGCCTTTTGCAAGGCGACGACAATAGTCCAATCAACTATACCGGGAGAAACACCCCGCACCACCTCTGTAGTACCATTAAAATTCTTCAATTCTCAATTTATAACAAGCATTTCGCATCACATAAGATTGAATAGGAAGGAAATAAAGGCATAAGCCTCAAAGAATCAAATCACATGATGAGGAATCAAGAAGAGAAGTACTCCTAACAGCTCTGTAGCCTCCCAAAGATAAGTACAAATGTCTCTGTACCGATCCGCAAGACTCTACTAGACTTGTTCATGACTGGTGAGACCTAAGGGAACCTAGTGCTTTGATACCATATTGTCACGACCCAAAACTAACTATGGTTCGTGATGGCACCGGACACCACTGTCAGGCAAGCCAACCACAATTTACTAGCAAATTCTCATTTTAATTATTTTGAAATCATTTCTTTTAAACAAATAAAAAATAAATAATAAACTCTGCTGAATAAATGAGGATGTCTTTACAAAATTTAACTACTGAAAAATCCCGTGATCATCCTAAAACCCGGTGTCACAAGCACATGAGCAATTTCTAGGAAATAATGTAATTCAACAACCGTCCGGAATACAATATTGGACAGAAAGTAAATACAGTAATTTTAAAGAGACACTGCTGGCTGCGGGTCATCTCGGGAAGTACAGCTCACCTAAGTCTCCATATCAACCATGCCGCTATGCCCACTAGGCCACTAGAGATGCATGTTCCTATGCAACAAAAATGCACAGCAAGTGTAGTATGAGTATGAAAAAAACGTGTACCCAATGAGTATCCCGTCTAATCTCAAAGAAGTAGAGACGAGAGGTCGACTTTGACATTTACTAGTGATCCAATAATAATATAGCGAAAATGTGAGGAAATCATGGATTTTTATAAAGCAATTATAAACTCGTAAAACCATATAGCAGGTAAACAACATCTCAAATAAATACGGATTTCCAAGGTTTACTTTTCATTATGCTTATCAACTATGTCTGGACAGGGAAGGCAAATATTATCACATAACATTCTCAGGCAAGCAATACAAGCATGTGCATGTCATGTCAAGGTCGTACGGCCCGATCCAACCTTATTTAAACTGTGCACTGCCGAGGGTCGAATGGCACGAACCATAGATGCATCTATTTAATCTACCGAGATGTTTGTCATGTTCCAAAAATAAACACACATAGACAGTCAATCAAGAAGTCAACATGGAACAATTATACAAAGAAAAGCCAATTCTCTATTAACAATTTAAGAAAATAAAGTTTAAATCTTTTTAGAAATTCATTTATTAATTCAATGTGATTTAAGCAATTGAAGCTCTCAATAAGATTACAAATAGTCCAAGTATAGCATGCTTTCGGGTCCTAGACTACCCAGACTTAAACATAATAGTAGCTACGCACGGACTCTCGTCACCTCGTGCATACGTAGCCCCCACAAATAGAAACACATATCTAATTAATTCACCCATGGAGATAATTTCCTCTTACAAGGTTAGAAAGGAGACTCACCTCGCTCCGAAGTTCCATAACTGGCATTCCACGCCCTTCCGAAGGCTCAAATCGACGCACAACGCTCCAAAACTAGCCAATAATTATGCAAACACATTAATTTATGCTCAATTACTCATAATAATCCAATTTATAACAATTCCTAATCACGATCGAAAAGTTAACAAAAATGCCCTCGGGCCTACGTGCCCGGATTCCGAAATTTCTCAAAGATAAAGTTTACCCATGAACTCACGAACTCAAATATATGATTTTCTCTTAATTCCATACCCAAAACCATGGTCAAAATCCAAGAATACGAATTTTCTAGGTCTTCCCTCAAACCCCAAGTTTCTACCAATTTCCATGTCCAAATCCGTATATAATCATGTATCTAACTAAAAACTAGCATAAATTACTTACCTCATGCTTGGTGGTGAAAATGGCACCTCAAAGTTGCTCCAAAATCGGCTCCAATGGAAGAAATGGGGTTGAAATGAACCCAACTCCCGATTTAAAAGAACCCCACTGCCTCCAGCATTTCCGCACCTACGGTCTCTTGACCGCTTCTGCGGTCTCGCAGGTGCGAACCAAACGTCGCTTCTGCAGTCCAGGGCTCCCAGCCCATTTCGCTTCTGCGCCCTCTCCTCCGCAGATGTGGTCCCATATCTTCGGCAAAACAACCGCATCTGCGGTCCCATCCTAGCCATCCATTTCCGCTTCTGCGGCTCCGCACCTGCGGCCCTAGTCTCGCAGGTGCGGTTACACCAACAACCAGTAACTTCAGCCCTTTCCAAAATTCTATTTTCGCTCCGTTAACCACCCGAAATCCACCCGAGGTCCTCGGGACCCCGTCCAATCATACCAACCAGTCCCATAACACATTACGGACTTGGTCAAGGTCTCAAATCATATCAAACATCACTAAAACCACGAATCGACCTCCAATCCAAGACTTATGAACTTTAGAAAATTCAAACTTCTTCTTTCGATTTTTAAACCTATCAAATCACGTCCGATTGACCTCAAATTTTGCACGCAAGTCATATTCGACATTACGGACCTACTCCAACTTTCGAAATCGGAATCTGACCCCGATATCAAAAAGTCAACTCTCAGTCAAACTTCTCAAAAACCTTAAAATTTCTATCTTTAGCCAAATGACTCCAAAATGACCTACGGACCTCCGAATTCACTTCTGATCGCGCTTCCAACTCCAGAATCACCATACGGATCTTCTCCAAGACTCGAAATCCCAATTGGACATCGATAACACTGAAATGCACTTCAACCCAAACTTATGAAATTTCTTCCAAAATGCTAACTTCCACAATAGGTGCCAAAACGCTCCCCACATCTTTCGAAACCCGATCCGGACATACGCCCAAGTCCGAAATCATCATACGAACCTGCTGGAACCTTCGAATCCCAATTCCAAGGTCGGTTACTTAAAAGTCCAATCTTAGTTAATTCTTTCAACTTAAAGCTTCCGAAATGAGAATTCTCTTTCCAAATCAACTCCGAAATTCAATTTCGACCGTGCGCTCAAGTCATAATACTTGAAGTGAAGCTGCTCATGGCCTCAAACTGCTGAACGACGCGCTAGAGCTCGAAACGACCGATCTGGTCGTTACATTGAAGGTCCGAGTAGTGGACTTGGAAGCGAGGTAAGTCTCTTGTCTAACCTTGTAAGAGAGAATTAACTCCGTAGGTGTTTAAATTGTTATTTGTTAATAATTGTAGATGTTACGTATGCATGAAGCGACAAGAGTCTGTACGTAGCTAAAATCATGTTTATGTCCGGGTAAATTTAGGACTTTATTATGTAATACTTGTATTATTTGAACCCAACTTGTTAGTTTAGTTACTTGAATTTTTATTGAAATTTGATTAAGGATTATGTTATACCGAACATCGTTACTTTGAGTTTTGGCAGAATATTCGATTGTTGATAGAAAATTATGCTCCTATGTGCTTGTCATGGTGTTGTAAACATATGTCTCGTAGTTTGAAGAGTTTTCCTATTCCATATATATATATATATATATATATATATATATATATATATATATATATATATGTATGTATGTATGTGTATATGTGTAAGTATGTACGTATGTACGTATGTGTATATGTGTATATACGTATGTATGTATATATGTTGTATGTGTATATATGTACGTATATATAGTGATAATTTGATTCTTCGTCGCCGTAGTAAATAAGAGAGAAAATCGAATTAGATTCTTCGTTTTTACACATCTTTACAAAAAAAAAATATAAGAGTAAGCTTGTGACACGTTCACTAAAAAAATCCCTTTGTAGACAATAATTTATTTAAAAAAATTGATAAGCTTAACACAAAAGCAGAAAAAGAAATAATAGTAACTTGGTCCCGGGCATCTACCATTATACTCACAATGAACGGTCATACTATTACTATCCATTATGAAGAAGAGCATTTGCCTATTTATATAACGTATAGTATGGTAGGACACAAATTGGGAGAATTTGCACCTACATTATATATGTATGTATTTATGTATGTATGTATATATTACCGAGGTATTCGTTTGCCTCCTACTACTGAATCATAAGCATCTAGATTTTTTTATTAATATTAACGACGAGATCTATTATCGATTTTTGCATGTCCTCTATATATATATATATATATATATATATATATATATATATATATATATAAGATGCATCCATGGATCAGTCCGTACGACCACAGTAGTGTATGTACATGATTATTACGGATCAGGTCGTACGACCGCGACATAACTCGTGCCTAATATCGCTAGGAATCCGATTATACTTAATATTTTCTTGATGACTTGAGAATTCATAATTACTTGATGGCTATTATTTGTTGAAATTGACATATGATAATTGGAGATTTAAAATTTATATTTTATTAAAGAATCACTTGTTTATTGTTTCTTATTCCATTGTTAGTGTTATATTTCATGCCTATTTATAATTCCTGCACTTTATTTATTAACCACTAGTAAGTGTGGATGTCGACCCCTCGACGCTACTTCTTCAAGGTTATACTAGATACTTACTGGGTACATGTTGATTTACGTACTTATGATACACTTCTGTACAAATTGTGCAGGTAGTGAGGCAGGTACATTTGGTATCCGTTCGGGCGCGTATCCACATTATTCAGAGACCTAGTGGTGAGCTGCTTTCCATGCTCCATTCTGCAGCACCCGAAATCTCCTCTTTGTTGTATTCTATTTCTATTTATTTTATTTCAGATAGTAGTTATAAGGGTTTTTATATCCTATTAGATTGGTCGTGCACTTGTGACATCAGATTTTGGGAATTGCTAGTAGATGTATATAGTTTTGCTTAACATTGTTACCATTTCATTTTTATGTCCTATTTATACGTTATATCACCATGATCTTATATATTTAATTTCTTTATTAATTAATAATTCATGATTTCAAAAGCAATAAAATGAGCAATTAAGTTGATAGTTCACTATTGGCTTGCCTAACGACGACGTTGGGCACCATCACAACTTATATTGGATTTGGGGTCGTGGCATGTGCATATGTACGACCTTTCTCATCATAATTTTAATTATAAGTCTTATATTTTCATATTTTCCAACAAATTTATATTTTATTTCTTACTTGTTCCTTGTTTATCTAATTATATTATCCATTACATAATATTATTAATTTGGCGTATGAATTTTTAATAAATTATCGGTTTAATATAATATAATGAATATAATTTTGTATTACTTTTGAAATGTAACTTGACTTTATCTAGTATACCATTCTCATAATTATTTCGATATTTAAATTTCTCAATAATATTTTCGAGTATTATTTATTTACTTAATTTTACTAAATAAATTTAAAGTGTTGATAGAATTACATTATATTTATTCTCCTCTTTATACCTTCGTTTTTGTTCTACAATATTTCGATTTTTTCCATTTAGTGTTTATCTATAATACGAATATTATTGTATTCGTTTTATAATGGATGGCATTGAATTAGTTCAAAGGTTAAACAGAGAAGTTCTTTTAATATATGTCATAAATCTATAAATAATTAAAATTAGTATTGTATTATTTTCAATAAGAAATTAAATTTAATTCTTCTTCCCATTTGTACTTAATATTAAAGGTAATTCTTTTTATTAAGATTACTACATAAAAAGTTAAATTATATCTTTATATATTTTATTTATTTCTTGAAATTATTATTTATGTTTTTGTCTTTAGTTTTATCTTATCCATATATCATATAGAATGACCATATGAATTATTATTCAAAAACTTTCTTATCTCAAAAAATAAATTAGTCTTATTAATTTATATATCTCTACATTAAAGTTATATATATTTTTACCTATGTGTATACGTATGACTATTTTATCTTAATTCTAGTTATAAGTCTTATATTTTTATATTTTCCAACATATTTATATTTTATTTCGTTTTTTTTCCTTGCTTATCTAATTGTATTATCTATTATATAATATTATTAAATTATCATATGAATTTTTAATAAATTACCAGCTTAATATAATACACTAAATATAATTTTTTTTTACTCTTGAAATATAACTTGAATTTATCATATATGATTTTCTCATAATTATTTTGATATTTAAATTTATCAATAATATTTCTAAGTATTATTTATTTATTTAATTTTATAAAATAAATTCAAAGTGTGGATGTAATCACATTATATCTATTCTCCTCTTTATACTTCATTTTTGGTTCTACAATATTTTAGTTTTTTTTCATTTAGTGTTTATCTATAATATGAATATTATTGTATTACGTTTCTAAATGGATGGCGTTGAATTTTAAAGGTTGAACAAAGAAATTATTTTAATATATGTCATAAATACACAGATAATTGTAATAATAATTATTTTTATATTATTTTCAATAAGAAATTAAATTTAATTCTTCTTCTCGTTTGTACCTAATATGAAAGTTTAATTATTCTTATTATTAAAATTACTACATAAGAAGTTAAATTATATATTTATATATTTTATTTATTTGTTGAAATTATTGTTTATGTTTTTATCTTTTAGCCTTATCTTATTCATATAGCATATATATCATTTCAAAAACATTCTTATCTCAAAAAATGTAACAACCTAGCTGGTCGTTTCAGGAGTTGTAACCCCGTTCTTCTATTTACTGCTCTTTTTGTACTCTACAGTTATTATAAGACTTACCTGGTTGGTTGGTTCAGATCCAGAGAAATTTCAGAGTGAATTGACACACTTAGTCTCATAATTAGAAGCTTAAGTTGGAAAAGTTGATCGGATATTGACTTATGTGTAGACGACCTCGGATTTGAATTTTTATTGTTCTATTAGCTCCGTTAGGTGATTTTTGACTTAAGAGCTTGTCCGAATTGTGATTGGGAGAACCGTATAGAATTAGGCTTGAAATGGCGAAAGTTTGAATTTTGAAAAATTTGACTGGGAGTGGACTTTTTGATATTAGGATCTATTTGGATTTTTGGAAGTTGGAATAGGTTCGTGGTGTCATTTTTGGCTTGTGTGCAAAATTTGAAGTCAATCGGACGTGATTTGATAAGTTTTGATGTCATTTGTAGAATTTGAAAATTTAAAAGTTCATTAGGCTTGAATCCGTGTGTAATTCGTGTTTTTGATGTTATTTGAGGTGATTTGATGGTTCGACTAAGTTTGTTTTGTGTTTTAGTACTTGTTGGTATGTTCGGTTGAGGTCCTGCAGGCCTGGGGTTGATTTCGGATGGTTAACGAACTTGGAATTGAGTTAGAGAAGTAGCTGAAGTTTTGCTACTGCTGGTGTAACCGCACCAGCGGAGTGGGCACCGCAAGTGTGAGGTTTCTTGTATTGAGGTATTTGGCCAATTTCGGATTTTGGCTTGTAATTTTGTACTTTGCATACGGAATTGATTCATTTAGCCTGTATTGATTGTATTATACTGCTTGTGGCTAGATTCGGGACATTTGAAGGCAAAGGCGTATTGAATTAGAGTCTTGGCTCGGATTGAGGTAAGTAACAGTTCTAAATCTGGTTCGGATGGTACGAAACCCCTGATTTGGTGTTATATGATTATTTTGGAGGTGACGCACATGCTAGGTAACGGGCATGTGGGCATGCACCGTGGGAATTTGACTTGGTCCATTCCGTAAAACTTAAAAGTTGAATAAACTTGTTGTTAGCGATATTCTCTCTATGTGTTATAGAAATTTGACTGTAAATCATGCTAGAAACCATGTTTAAGCTATGTGTTGGTACTGTTGGGACCCACATAGGACGTCTTACATGTTGAAATTACTTGCTAAAAGCTATTTATACTCAGTCTCAGTTTTTACTTGCATATCATATCGCAGTCTCTATTATTCTTGTTGATACATCATATAATTGTTGTTGGGCTGATTTTTATGATTTTTGAGAAACTGAGAGACTGGAGAGATTGATGACTAAGTGAGGCCGAGGGAACGATTGTGAGAATATTTGTGGGATCGGGCTGCACACCGCATCATATTTCATTTATTTATGCCATGATTGGCTTGATATAGCGTTTGGGCTGAAGGAGCCCCTTCTGAGTCTGTACACACCCCTAGTGAGTGCAAGTACCTACTGAGTGCGAGTGTCGAGTGCTGAGTGCTGAGTGAGTGTGAGGAATGCGTGATTGTGATGTTGGAGTGGATGGGAAGACTGAGTGATTGTTGTCCTGGGAGGTTGTATATGATTTCAATGTTGTTGCACATAGTTTCCATATATCACTGTTTTTGAAAACTTCTGAGATATATTTTATCCGATTTTACTTGAACTTGGCATGTATAAACCGAACTGGCTAAATTTGCCAAATTCGAAAGCATGTCTATTTTCCTTATTGAGACTACTGAAAATGAACTATAATTATATAGCTCGTCACTATCTTTCAGTTCCTTATTTGTTATTGTTACTTGTTGAGTTGGTTGTACTCACGCTACACCCTGCACTTCGTGTGCAAATCCAGATATTTCCGAACACGGTGGGCGTTGATATCGTGCATGGTTGATCTTTGGAGATTTCGAGGTAGCTGCCCGTAGTTCGCAGTCCTTGTTTTCTCCTTCCTTATCTTTTCTTTAGTTGTATTTAGATCAAAATTGTTATAGACATTTCATTTCTATAATGGTGATGTATAGATGCTCATGGGCTCAGCGACACCCCGATATTGGGAGTTATTTCTACACTTGTGTTTTGTGTTTTTACCTTATTTTATGAAAATAATGTTTATTTAAAATTATTTGATTCATTTCTGTCAAATGTTGGGAGTATCTTTTTGGAAATGTCGGGTTGCCTAGTATCACGGTAGGCACCATCACGACAGGTTAGCATTTGGTTCGTGACAAGTTGGTATCAGAGCCTAGGTTACATAGGTCTCACGAGTCATGAACAGGTGTAGTAGAGTCTTGCGAATTGGTACAGAGACATCTGTACTTATCTTCGAGACACTGCCAAACCCTTAGGAAACTTCACATTCTTCAATTCTTGTTGTGCGAATCTGTTGATTCTGGTAACTAATCTTTTGTTATTTTATTATCTCACAAACGATGAGGACACGTACTACTAGACATGATGGACAACTACTAGTACAACCGATCACGGCCGCGAGAGGCCGAGGTTGCAGTAAGGGCAAAGGTGCAGCTCGTACACCAACTAGGGCAGCACTTGCATATCCACTAGTTGCCCCAATTCAGGAGCGGGTTCTAGTTGTGGATAAGCCAGTAGGGCCAGCTCAGGCACCAACTGTGCCCATTGTGATCCTAGGCCTTCAGGAGGCCTTAGCTCAGATTCTGACTGTGTGCACCAGCCTTGCTCAGGCGGTCTCTATTCTGGCCGCAACATTCACTTCTGAGGCTGGGGGAGGTACTTAGAGTCCTGTCGCCCGCACACCCGAGTAGGTGATGTAGGGACTCCAAACACTAGGGGCACTACCATCCCAGCTGGTTGTAGCTGCTCAAGCCCATCTGGTCCCTGTTATGTCTGATGATGAGAAGTGGAGATTGGAGAGGTTTGGGAGACTCCAGCCTCCATCTTTCAATGGTACAGAGGTAGAGGATGCCTAGGTTTTCTTGGATAAGTGTTAGATGTTTCTCCGTACAAGAGGTATTCTGTAGACTGGTGGTGTCTCGTTCACTACTTTTCAGTTCTTTGGGGATGCCTTCAATTGGTGGAAGGCTTATGAGAGGCATAGGCCGGTCGGTGCGACACCACTTATATGGATGGAGTTCTCTGTTCTCTTCCTGGAGAAGTTCGTGCCGCAATCTCATAGAGAGGAGCTGCACAGACAGTTTGAGTAGCTACGTTAAGATGATATGTCTGTGACTCAGTACGAGATGAGGTTTTTAAAGTTGGTCGGTCATGTAGTTTGGTTGGTTCCCACTGATAGGGAGAGGATCAGGAGTTCATTGATGGACTTATGTTTCATCTGTGATTGCTTATGACTAGGGAGAGGGTATCTAGTGTTATTTTCGATGAGGTTGTTAACATTGCTTGGAAGATAGAGATGGTCCGCAGCCAGGAGCGGGTTGAGAGGGAGGCCAAAATGTCTCAAGGATCAGGTGGTTTTAGTATTGTTCCTTCTGGAGGTCAGTTCCACCACAACAGGGGTCGTCTTTACAGGCATGCTCAAACGGATCACTCAGTTCACCGTGGTGCATCATCTGGCCATAGTTCACATAGTTCTTAGCAGGGTCACTCATCTCTTAGTGCTCTTCCAGCTCAAAGTTCGTCCTATGCTCCATCGGTTCAAGGTTCATCTATGCTAGGTCCTTCTACCAGTTATCCCGGTGCTCCCTTCAGTTCCCATCACCAGCACCAGGGAGTTGTTTTAAGTGCAGGGAGTATGGACATGTGTGGAGGTAGTGTCCTCGTCGTTAGGGAGGTCCAATGCAGTAGAGGAGTAAGGCTGCATCTTCTGCACCAGTTGCTACACCACGCGCTCAGCCATCTTGGGGTGGGGCCCAGTCAGTTAGAGGTTGCCCTATAGAGGGAGGCCGATCAGGTGGCGGTGAGGCCCGATTCTATGCTCTTCCCTCCAGACCACATGTCATTGCTTCAGATGCAGTGATCACACGTATTGTCTCAGTTTACCACAAGGATGCCTCTGTATTATTTGACTCTGGTTCCACTTATTCGTATGTATTATTGTATTTTTCTCATTATCTGGATATGCCCCATGAGACTCTAGTTTCATCTGTTCATGTATCTACGCCGGTGGGCGATACTATTGTTGTGGACCGTGTATATCGATCGTGTGTAGTGACTATTGGGGGATTGGAGACTAGAGTTGATCTCGCGTTACTTAGTATGGTTGATTTCAATGTGATCTTGGGTATGGACTGGTTGTCTCCATGTCATGTTGTTCTGGATTGTCACGCTAAGAATGTGATGTTGGCAATACCGGGGTTGCCACAGATTGAGTGGTGAGGTTCTCTAGACTATGTTCCCAGTAGAGTGATTTCATACTTGAAGGCCCAACGGATGGTTGAGAAGGGTTGTCTATCTTATTTTGCCTTTGTGAGGGATGTTAGTGTAGAGACCCCTACTATTGATTCTGTTCCAGTGATGCGAGATTTCCCGGATGTGTTTCCTGCAGACCTGCAAGGCATGCCGCCCGACAGGGACATTGATTTGGTATTGACTTGGTGCCAGGCACTTAACCCATTTCTATTCCTCCGTACCGTATGGCACCAGCTGAGTTGAAGAAGTTGATGGAGTAGCTTTAGGAACTTCTTGATAAGGGGTTTATTAGGCCTAGTGTGTCACCTTGGAGTGCACATGTTCTGTTTATAAAGAAGCATGATAGTACTATGAGTATGTGCATTGATTATAGGCAGTTGAAAAAAGTCACAATCAAGAACAAGTGTCCTTTGTCACGTATTAATGATCTATTTGACCAGCTTTAGGGATCAAAGATGTTCTACAAGATTGATTTGAGGTCAGGGTATCACCAGTTGAAGATTCGGGACTCAGATATTCTAAAGACAACTTCCAGGACCCGTTATGGTCATTATGAGCTCCTTTAGATGTCTTTTGGGCTGACCAACACCCCAGCAACATTCATGCATCTGATGAACAATGTATTTCAGTCGTATCTCGACTCGTTTGTCATTGTATTCATTGATGATATCCCGGTGTACTCTCGTAGCCAAGAGGAGCATGCCTAGCATTTGAAGATTGTGTTGCAGCGGTTGAGGGAGAAGAAGCTTTGTGCCAAGTTCTACAAGTGTGAGTTTTGGCTCAGTTTAGTGGCATTCTTGGGGCACATGGTGGCCAGTGAGGTGGATCCGAAGAAGGAGTGGTTCAAAGTTAGCTTAGACCATCCTCAGCTATGGAGATTCAGAGCTTTCTACGGTTGGCTGGTTATTATCATTGCTTCATGCAGGGTTTCTCGTCTGTTGCATATCCTTGACCAAATTGACCCAAAAGGGTACTCTTTTTAGGTGGTTGGATGAGTGTGAGGAGAGCTTTTAGAAGCTCAAAACTGCCTTGACCATACCTCCAATTCTAGTTCAACCATCATCTTCTGGTTCTAATACAGTGTACTGTGATGCTTCTCAGATCTATATTGGTTGTGTTTTGATGTAGGGGGTAGAGTGATTGTTTATGCTTCGCGCCAGTTGAAGCCCCATAAGAAGAACTACCCTGTTCATGATTTGGAGTTGGCTGTCATTGTTCATGCGTTGAAGATTTTGGAGGCACTATCTCTATGGCGTGTCTTGTGAGGTATTTGTTTACTTTGAAAATGGTAATTACAATTAAATTTGATTTTGTGGTTCTAAAAATACGTGATTTATTTTTATGCTAGTTGTTAAGAAGTAGGTGCTAAGTGTAAGACTAGAAAATGAGATAGGAACTTTGAAAGCAGTATGTTTAAGCAAATCGAGTGGTTGAGGATCGGGGCCTCGATCCAGGTTATACGGGGCCTTGAGGCCGAGCTAAGTACTAAGCTGTGGACAGGTTATGAAGGACTAATAGTTTTGAGAGTTTTGACAGAGGCTCTTTACGATCAATAATGAGCAATAAATGAAGAACAGTTAATAGAACACAATAAATGTAAGCAATAAATAATAGAATCAAGGTGAATGTGTTTATGTTAGAAAGCAGAGAATGTTCTTGTTCTTGTATTAAATGTTGTATTGAGTATCATGTCATGTGTGCAAAAAATAACAAGGGTCCCCTCTATATAGGAGGGGAAATCCCAACATAGTACATGTGCATTTATTACAAAGAAATGTAGTTGGTATAGCTACTTAGCAGTCTGGTAAAGATTATAACTATTCTTGTAGGTGTTGTGAGCTTTGATCACATGCCTAGGGAACTTCCCGTTTATCCATGATAACCATCGATTTAAGATGCCCCGAGGACGGGCATAAATAACCCTCGAGGTCAAAACCTCGAACCGTACCCCCGGGCCTTCGAGGTGAAACCACAAAAAGACGTGGTGATCATAAAATCGGGCTCTCCAATTTTATCCGTATACAGACAGTCCCCGCATTTCTTAGAGTAAAATGATAAGAAATGATTTCGAGTTCTTGCCCCTTCGATACTTCCATCACGACGGTAGTCACGCCCTATCAAGTGACTGACATGACAAAATAAGGTGTCTAAAGGTGGCATCCATACAGTCCTTAAAAGCCTTTTAATTAATTACAACAGGTTATTGTCCTTTGGTTCACTCCAACGTGCACGTTAGACCTATATAAATACCTCTTCTTTCATTCCTTATCTTCCCATGTGCGGTAAAAACCGGGTGACCGGTTTTCCCTCGACATAATGCTTTGGGGAGTGACTCCGGAAGAACGGGATCTCGGGTCAGTCGCTTCCCTCAAAACCTGCCGATGCGCTGCCAAGAATAAATATCAGCTGAAGCCCCGACAAATGCAGGAATCCCCCTAGGAATGCACCCGGGGTCGATCAAATCTATTCAAGTGGCCCAACGCCAGCCCACACAAGACGTAAAACTAACGGGCTATCACATCTCATTCTTTTTTGTCATGCTACACATCTTGTACTAAGTTTGGGCGTCCCCTTTCTATAAAAGGGGGGTCACCAACACCTTGTAAGGCAGAGCTCAAATCATCCTACTCAAGTGCAATAATATCTTCTATCTCTTTATCTTCTCTAATTTGCTTATTCCCCTTGGCTCAAAGCCATTTATCTTCGATCATTCCTCTTGTTTATCACTTGGCATTGGCCCGAGGCTATCTCCGTATTCATCATCTCTTAACTTGTTCTTCATTCTTTAACTTAATATTGGCTGAAAGAGCCCTATCTTATTATATCTTTAACTGTTATCCCATCCCCGCTTGTCCCCAATACTTCGAGATCGATACTAGCGCTGACCCCGAGGTCCCATCGACCATCTCCGCACCAGGGAAACAGTCCCTTCCGGTTTGATTACTGTCCCATTTATGCTCGTATTTTATCATTATATTTTATGTTCTTAGCATCAACTGCTCTAAAAACTAGCTTGGGAATAGATCATGTATTTTTAGAATCCCATTTACAAATTTAAATATTGTTACCATTTTCGCGGTAAACAGTTTGGCGCCCACTGTGGGGCTAAAAATAATAGTCATTATTTTCTTGCTGGTTTCATTACACAAACACACGTTATCTTTCAGACTTTTCTTGTCCAAGATCCTTTGATTGCATGCCAAAATGTCTGGCTCGGTAAACGGAGTTGAAAACGACAACCTCGAAAATCATGAGGAAAATGGCGTGGCTGTCCCGCCCACAAGAGCACCTCCGCAGAATCCTGATTTCGCTCCCGGGCCGATCCTAGTGGATGCAGATTCACAGGACGCACAACAAGTTGATGAAACTTCTCACACTGACAGGAGCGTACGACACAACGACCAACAGGAAGCTCAAAAACCCCCGGCTCGGGAAGAACAGGAAGTTAGTCTTCATGTTATCTTTGAAATGTTGCAGCCACAACAACTGGCCATTGCTCAACTGCAAAGCCATCCGAGAACCCCCATCATAGCGGCACTAGAGACGCCCCCCCCCCCCCCCCGAGCGAGTACTCGAAAGGTCAAGCAACAACGGGTCAGTGACTGACTCCGCCATCGTAAAAATGCTCGAGGACCTCACCAAAAGGATAGAATCAGGTAAGAGAATGATTGTAGCCAACGATACGAAAGTCAAGACCTACAACTCCAGGGTAGATCAGATCCCAGGTGAGACCCTGGTCCTCAAAGGTTTGGATTCAAAGAAGTTCATGCAGAGGTTGTTTCCCGAGGAAGCGGTCCCAAAGCCCATCCTGAAAAAGTTCAGAATGCCGGAACTCCCCAAGTACAACGGCACCTACGACCCTAAAGAACACGTCACTGCTTACACCTGCGCAGTAAAAGGCAATGACATAAAAAATGACGAGATTGAGTTCGTGTTGCTGAAAAAATTCGGAGAAACGCTTTCAAGGGGGCCCATGATGTGGTACTACAACTTGGTTCCCAACTCCATAGATTCGTTTTCCATGCTAGCAGACTCCTTCGTAAAAGCACATGCCGGAGCCATCAAGGTAGCAATGAGGAAATCCAACATTTTCAAAATCAAGCAGAGAGAGAACGAGATGTTGTGGGAGTTCGTATCCCGCTTCCAGATGGAACGGATGGAGTTGCCACCAGTCTCCGATGACTGGGCAGTGTAGGCCTTCACCCAAGGCCTGAACGAACGAAGCTCGATGGATTCAAAATAGCTGAAGCAGAATTTAATCTAATACCCGGCCAAGACCTGGTCGGACGTTCACAACCGATACCAGTCAAAGATCAGGGCCGAGGATGACCAGTTGGGAGCCCCTTTGAGCTTTGTATACCCAAACAGACTCCTGGAAAAAGAGTCAAAACCAAGCAAAGAAAGATACCAACCATACCTTTAGGACATAAGGAATGCCCCGAGGTGCAACCTACCCCGCAATAATCGGAGGATAGTTCGAGGGCAGGATCCTTGGGGGCTCGTCAACAAAACTAGGTTCGATCAAAAAGTGGTGCCGATGAACGCTCCCCACTTATCGGAATACAACTTCAGCGTCGACATATCGGGCATCGTGTTCGCTATCGGCAAAATCAGGGATGCAAAGTGGCCCAAACCAATATAGTCGGACCCTTCGCAGAGAAATTACAACTTAGTGTGCGAGTTCCACAATAAACACGGTCACAAGACTGAGGATTGCCATCAACTACGAGAAGAAGTGGCTCGGCTACTCAACAAGGGGCACCTCCGGGAATTCCTTAGCGATCGAGCCAAAAATCAATTCCAAGACAGAGAGGCAACCAAGAAGAATGAGGCAAACGAACCACAACACGCCATCCACATGATCGTAGGGGGCGCGACGCCCCGTAGGAACCCGTGATGAGGAGAACAAAAATATCCATCACCAGGGAAAAATGGACCCGGGGATATATCCCCAAAGATGCCCTCACGTTCATCGAAGAAATACCGAGGCCCTATCTCAACCCCACAATGATGCCCTGGTAATCTCTTTTCTTGTAAATTCTTTTCAGATAAAATGTGTACTCGTGGATCCATGTAGCTCGGCCAATATTATCAGATCGAGGGTGATAGAACAGCTCGGACTACTTGAGCGGATCGTGCCCGCCACTCGGGTCCTAAATGGGTTCAATATGGCGAGGGAAACAACGAAAGGAGAAATCATCCTTCCGATTACCGTGACCGGCACAACCAAGACACTAAATTCCATGTCATCGAGGGAGACATGAGGTATAACGCCTTGTTTGGGAGACCGTGGATACACTGCACGAGAGCAGTACCATCCACCCTCCACAAGATGATAAAATTCCCGACAAAGGACGGGATCAAAACCGTCTACGGACAACACGCGAAAAGGGAAATGTTTGCAATACACGACGTGTTATCAGCACCCGTACCTCCGCTCCCGAATAAGCCAACGGGCGAATCAGGTCTCAACCTCGGCCGAGTTTGACAACACAAAGTAGAAATCCGCTTCGCGTGTCCGCCCTCAGGCAGCCTCAAGGCTCCACCAACATATATCATTTCAAGGTACATCCATCCCTTTTGTTTCATTTCGGATTAAGAACTAACCCTCATGCAGGCACTCGACCAGAGATACCAGAACGCTAACACTGTCAGGAGACCTCGAGACCCCCAAAAGAGCGTGTCGTTGCACTCTTTTCCTTTGACCGAGTTTTTATCCCAAAAAAGAAGGGTTTTTACCGGCAATATTTTTAATGAGGAAACGTCTGCAAAGCTGCCTAAAGGGGAAACTCCACAAATTGCTCGAAGCCACCCTTACGGCCAATTTTCAAGCAGTAAGGGGCATTCCCCCTGGAAGCCACCTGACTCGAAGGAGGTAGGGAAGCGCCAAGCAAAGGATCCTATAGGGAGACGATTTATCGAGCCAAACGGCCGATGTAATCAGACCCTGCTGAAGCGGAAGCATGTACTATTATATCTGGCAATCAAAAAATACCTCCTTTTTCCATGAAAAAAAGAGAAAGGCTCCATATCAGATCAAGGCAACTTGAAAATCATCGAAACAACCAAACTCGGCCTAAAATAGATCGATTCAACACAACAACGCGTGTGTTGCACCAATGGATCAGGGAATATCTTCCAACATCTCATACTCTCGACAAAAGCATCTCCACCAAATACGTCCCAAGATACTCGGAGACTTAAACAATTCAGTGCCCACACGATCCCATGGTCGGGAGCCCGGGCTCACAAAGCCCTCACAATGCAACTCCGAGTTCATGAGAAGCGATCTTCAAGCTTAAAAAAACTCGATGACTCAAAAACTGTCGCCAATCGCCATGCACTGGAAAATACAAAACTGTAAGATCCTAGCGGGCAGACTAAGCATAACCAGATCTATTCTACAAACTGTAAGACCTCAATAGGCATGACAAACTGTAAGACCTCAACAGGCATGAAAATCTCGAAGTTTAGGCTATATGTCGCATTTGTAAGAATCCCTAAATGACATACCCTCGACGTAGAAGCCTAAGCTCTCAATTGGGATAAAAAATGGCTACGGCCAAACGCATATGAATATGGTCAAAACGGCTGATACAGCCAAAATAACGCAGCTCGAGGATGCTTGACTATCGCCAAATATCGCAGGCCACTACTTTGAATATTCATCGAAAAGAACCAGTTAAAATAGGCTTCCCTCAACAGGCAAAAACGAGCTCCGACCATGTCGGCTCCAAATCGCAAGAGCGTCGATCTACTCGACCTATGAGCTATGAACCTTACGAGGTGCTCGAAACATCGCCGATAACGACTTGAAATCGAGGTTCCTTTGGAATTGACGACGGGTCAGGCAAAAATATTATAAAAAGACCTTAACGAGCGGAAACAAAGCCTACAAAAAAGCCTACAGGCAAAAATAGTGTAAAAGCCATTATCGCCAGCTAAGCAAGCCTACGGGCCTCATATTGAAAGGTCTTTACAACCAAACAGCGTAAGATCCATTGTCGCCAGCTTGAAAATTAACAACGTGAGGATTAAAATGAGCTCGAATCATAACCCGATTCGGAGATCGAATCCAAAATAGTTAACTATGCAAGCCCCGGGCCATATACTAAAAGGTCTCAACGACCAAGCGACATAAGTGCCACTATCGCCGGCCATAAACTCAAGAAAATTTAAGGGTCGATTACAGCTCGAATCGCAACGCGACTCGGAGACTGGACCCGAAAATTGTAATATGCCTAATGGCACAACATAAATGCCATTATCTCCAGCTAGGGAATCGTGGAAACCTAAGGGTCAATTACACCTCAAATCGCGACGTGACTCGGACATTGGATCCAAAATAGTTAAACTGCTATATGCCTAAAGGCACGACTCAAATGATACCGTCATCAGCCGATTAGATCTCCAGGTCGCGCGCCCGCGAGGTCACTTCAACCCAGAGCACAAAGGGCCATCATCATCCACCCATGCAGGAAGGAAAACGCTTGAGGGTCAATTGAAGCTCGAGTCACAATGTGACTCGGAGACTGGACCCAAAACAGTTGGAGCGGCAAATGCCCAAGGGCAAGAGATAAAAATGACTACTACCTTCCCACACGAGCACAAAAAATTCAAGTAAAAGAAAGTTCGAGTCGGATCCCAACTCGGAGACTAAGCCTAAGCAGCTAGGCCAAGCACGGAGGCCCCGGCGCCTGCTCATGTCAAGGATCACGCTTAAAAGCCCTCGGACCTGTCCGGTCAGTTCCGGTCCTGCAAGGATCCCACCGGCCCGTTCGGTTGAAAGCAATCGCAAAGAAAAAGGTACATAAGAGATAAAACTTCAAATTCCTTCTTATATATTATGTGCGCAAAAAAGGCGCATTCTCCATCTACAGGCGTATCTTGCATATATCATAAACAAAGCAACCAAGCGGCAAAATCCACACTCCACACTAAAAGGGCTACAGCTCTTCAAAATTTGCCCTCTGTGGCTTCAGCATGAAGCAACCAAGCGCCACGACTACTCCCCCTTTACTCGAGCCAATTCCTCCGGGAAAGAAGGAGCCTCAAGCGCCAACCTCCCAAGTACTTCTCTTTGGGATCTGCAACAAACGTATTCCTTGATCCTCTTCTCTCGATCGAGGGTTCGCTTCAGCTCAACTTGGGCATCAGCAGTGCCTTTCATGCGAATCACCATCTCCCGACCTTCCTTGAATTTGGATTAGTGCCACTTAGGCCAAAGCACCAATTATCTTAGCTCTAAAAACTTCCGAAGATCAGATTCGAAGTTTCCCAATCATACCCGGATTGAACTTTGGCACCATCACGAGTCAAAAGGAGTTGGATCTCGAAAGTAGAGACCTCGGCCGAGGAATTCATCCCCTCCGAAGCTTGGACCTGCACTTGAGCCCTTAGCTCCCCACAAGCAACTCTAGCGCGGCTGACGTCGCCCTTAAGGTACTCCAAAACCTCCGCTTTTTTCTATAGCTGATATAACAAAAAGGGGGTTAGCCCTAAGGACAGAAGGGGGCAAACCGCGTACTACAGGGTATCGCCTGCTCCATCAAATAGCTCTCATGGTTTGTGCTCCGATACGCCTCATATCGCCAGAGTTGCAACTCATCCTCCTTCTCTTCGCTAAAGATCCCAAGGGACTCGACCTCATCCAGAATTTTCTGAGGCTTGGCCCCTAGATAGAGCGGCTCGGACCTGAGCCCATCACAAGTCCACATAAGGAAGGTTCGGAAAAAGGAGAAGGACACGGAATACATAAAAAAACCATCCTAAAACTCACCACGAGGTAAAATCGTCAAACCTACTCAGCGTCCAAACACATTCCTGTTGGTCCAACCTTACTGGGCCCTAAGAGAACCGCCACCCCGGAATAAAAGGCTCCGGAAGCACCCGGCTCGGTCGATACATTCTCCTCAGAAGCGTGGAATGGCCTCGCCATAATAAGAAACCTCCATCACATCAAGAAGCACATATCTCACTATCGTCGTTTCCCACCTGGAAATCTACGACTCCCCAGAGAGGCACAACCTCGCCCCTGAGGAACAACCCAACACCGACAAATGCCGATACGAATGCGGCAGAGGAAGGAAGGCACGACTGTAGAGCCGCCAAAGCACAAGGCGCACCACCTGAAGTGCATCTTCTTCATCTCTTCAAATAGATAACGAAGGTTTCGAAGGTAGGCACCAACAACTAACACCTAGGGGGAACGATTCGCTTGAGCCCGACCTCTGCTTTCCCCAAATAAGAAGCCATTAAAGGAAGGCTCCAACGACCCTCGAGGAGGCAATAGCAGCCTCACATTGCATATGGGAAAAGCGGCAATAGAAACCATCAGCACCATATCCAGCACTGATGTAATAATCAACCCGGGAGGCCTCCATCGCGGTAAGACAAAGCCCCAGAAGGCCAACGATGCCTCTGCCAACACAGGATCGGCGCACGACCTCAAAGGACTCCACCAAAGGAAGCCAGCTAGCAAATGCAGTTGTTTTTTAACATACACTCATACGGAGTAGGCCCTGGATGTCGATCTGGATGATCCAAATGCAGGCAGATCTCCGCCTAGAGACTATATTCGAGAATCCACCAGCGTCCCTGAACCCGCCAGCCCTCGAGCAAGCCTCCTCTCAAAGGCCACTACAAAGTCCAAAGACACTACACACGCCTTCACAATAAGGATCCGGCAGCCCGATGTTACTGGTCTTATTCTGGGGAAGAACACAAAGAACCCTACGCGAAGACATTTTTATCAATCGAAGGCTCCAGGAAGGATCAAGGTAGCACCTGAGCATGGGCAATTCCTCGACAGAAGTCAATCGCATATGCTCCAAAAGGTTATCTGCAATCAGTCCGAAAGGGACCCCAAGGTACCAAAAAATGACCTTTCACGTAGGATACCATTCTCAAGACCCAGGACTCCACCAACTATCTCCATGCGATTCGGAGAACCCAACGACCCGAGCCTATCAGGTCAACTGAGGATCGATCTGAAGTACAATAACAGGTTCGGAAAGGAGCCACACCAATCAACAGAAGATCTGGAAAAATGCCCGCTTCCAAGCCAGGCATCGGCTGTTAACAACAAAGGAAGACGTTCAAGTGCCTCGAAGGGCATGAGAACATATAAAAGCAAGGCAAGAATTGAAAGCAAGAGTCAAGAAAAAGTATATCCATATTCATAAGAAATCCATAAACAACATCCCTCGAGGGGTCCTTACATATGGTTACAAAAGCCCGCAAGGGCATCATCACGCAATAGGGAAATCCAAAGGTATACATACAGCAAAAGCCTAAGAGTCTAGCCTATATTTTATATAGTATCTTTGTCGTCATCCCCTCAGGCATTTGACCTCAAAGACAATATCTTCCAAGTCCGAGGCCCTCAGGGACCTCATCTCGATTCCTTAGAATGGCATCTTCAAAAGGAAAAGAGGTGAGGGAAGGAGACAAGAAGTGGCTGGGTGAAAAATCTGGCTATCATGCACCCCGCCAGTATCAATCCCACAAGCCACTTCTTGAAACGTTGCCTCAGCTCGAGAGGCAATAGCCAGCGGGAACCGCCCCACACCCTAGGAATCCAAAAGGGGTGCAACACACCAAGTCGAGGGAGGAGGGTGAGCAGCGGTGTATAATCTGAGACCCCTCTTGAGCAGCGGTGCATAGTCCGAAAAATACCCCCCAGGGTCAGAAAGAATCGGCCCTCTGCCTAAACGCCCCGAGCTGACAATGATTGCAGCAACAACAGCAACATCAGGGCGTCACAACTCCGTCCAACCGAAAAGAGATTAAGAAAGGAGTCAATACGCGTATGGCGTAAAATCTTAAAGCCTAGGACCTCAAACATGGCAATATGGTAGAGATTTAATATAGCATGGAAGGAAGAAGAGATAGGTATCGAAGGGAGTTTGAATGAAAAATCTAGCCGCAAGAATCCCCATTTATAGGAGGGCAAAGCAACCAGCGGTGCCATTACCGCCCTCAAAAAATGTAACGGCAGGCGCAATCAATTCGTTCATAAAAGCTGAATCGATAGCAATAGTATGACTCCAAAAAATGAAGGGTCGTAGCATTTCGGGAAATCCTAAAGAAGCAAAAAGTTAAAGTACGTTGATACATGTCAAAGGAGAGCTGCACCATCAGCATGACGCCGTTATAGGAGTTCGGGAAATGATATGTCTATACCGTTTCTTATCACTTTTCTCTAAGAAACATAGAGACTATTTTTGTGCGGTAAAAATCGGCGACCAATTTTCCCTCGACATAATGCTTTGGGGAGTGACCCCGGAAGCACGGGATCTTGGGTCAGTCGCTTCCCTCGAAACTTGTCGATGCCCTGCTAAGAATAAACATCGGCTGAAGCCCCAACGAACGTAGGAATCCCCTGAGGAATGCACCCGGGGTCGATCAAATCTATTCAAGCGGCCCGACGCCAGCCCACACACGACGTAAAACTAACGGGCTGTCACATCTCATTCTTTTTTGTCATGCTACACATTTTGTACTAAGTTTGGGCATCCCCTTTCTATAAAAGGGGGGTCACCAACACCTTGTAAGGCAGAGCTCTAATCATCCTACTCAAGTGCAATAATATATCCTCTCTCTTTCTCTTCTCTAATTTGCTTATTCCCCTTGGATCAGAGCCATTTATCTTCGGTCATTCTTCTTGTCTATCACTTGGCATTGGCCCGAGGTCGTCTCCATATTCATCATCTCTTAACTTGTTCTTCATTCTTTAGCTTAATATTGGTTGAAAGAGCCCTATCTTATTATATCTTTAACTATTATCCCATCTCCGCTTGTCCCCGATACTTCGAGAGCGATACTAACGACGACCCCAAGATCCAATCGACCATCTCCGCACCCGGGCAACAGTCCCCTTCGGTTTGATTATTGTCCCATTTTGCTCGCATTTTATCATTATATTTTACGTTCTTAGCATCAACTGCTCTAAAACCTAGCTCGAAAATAGATTACGTATTTTTAGAATCCTATTTACAAATTTAATTGTTGTTACCATTTTTGTGGTAAACACTTCCACTACACCACCAAGCCCTCAAAAGAATTCTTCTTACCTCTCTCTTGTGTTCTCTTTTGAAATGCAATTTTCATTTCTCCTCTAAAATCTCTTAACAAGAACGGCGAAAACCTCCACCCCTAATCTTCAGGAAGATGTGCCTTCTTCTTCCTCACGCTCGTCTAAGGGTAAAGAAACAATGCCTTCTCGCGTCGGGGAATGCATTCCAGGAGCCTTTAACATGATTTCCGATCTTAACATCGAAAAACCTTCTTCGAAGCCTGGATGATGCAAACCTGTGTCCCAATACGTTAGTTCAATAACAGATGTCAAAAGGGTGAAGACTGACTGCCACTGGGGGGACGCGGTGCTTGTGGAGATTCCTTCTCGGGGGGAGGATATAACGACATACAATGCTGACTTTCTCAATGTGTATACTTATCCATTTACCATTGGCTCAGTGGATCCATCCTCACCTCCAATAGACCCTGTGATCCTTGACTTATACAAACGATATCGAGTAACCCTTGGCCATATTCATCCTTCGTCTAGCGCATTGTTTACATGACCAGATATTATACGAACATGATTGAGGGGATGCCCTTCACCCTCGATCACCTGGTCAGAATGTATATTCCCTGACTCTTCCATGGGGGCCTGATTAAGCTCCACTGTCGGGCCTCGAGAACCCTTTTTGCTTGTACCGATGAAGTTAGGAACGGAGGGTGGATGAGCCGTTTTATCCAAGTTATGACTTCAGACCTGATTCCAGTGGAGAGGATGCCATTCCCTGAAAGGTGGAACATGAAACATAAGTAGATATGTTAATTAAATGTTCCCTTGTTTCTTTTTGGATACATCTCCCTGCGAGCTGACTTTCTCCACTGATACAGCCATCGTAGTTTACCTCAATGCGGTTAAGGACCTCTCAAGCTGGGTCAACCAGCTAGATTCGATTTGCCCATACTTTGAGCGTGTATGGAGCGATCTGTCCCATGCTCGATGGGAAGCCAAGGACCACGGCGAGCCTCCAATTCTGCTGTAATTGCATTTCACAAAAGAACTATTACTGATAGTGTCTGCATTCCTTGCGCTTATATTTTGCGTCTGTGTAGGTTTGGGGGAGGTCCCCTTGATAAGGGAAGCACTTCTTGGTGAAGCGGATACCCCGAAGCCCGCCAAAGAGGGGAAACGGCAAAGGAGGTCGCCGACTCGTTCTTTGAAATCCAAGAAAGCCAAAGTGGAAGAACCTAAGGTTTACTCAACAACCTTAATTCCAGAAGTTCCAAGGAGTCCCCGAGCTAAAGGCGAGAAAAAAAGATGATTCCTCGGAAGCACCTACGAGGGGAGAAAGCCTGACCGTCCCACATACTACAGAGTCGATGACTTCTATATCAGAACTTGATTCCGTTGTTGTCCTACCTTGGATTGAAAAGGCCTTCGAGGGTGCTTTGGGTGATATCTCCAAGTTACCTGTTGGAAAAAACTCTCCTCGAGCTGAGGTGCAATCCTTAGGCGGTCCGGGGGAGCTTGGTTCTGACGCTCTCCTGAAACACAAAATGGCCCCAATTGATTCAGTCGTGATCATTGAAGTGAGAGATTCCACTTCGGGGTCGGCTTTTCCTGCGAGGGAGATGCAGGATGCCCAAAATAAAGATTCTTCCGATGTGAGGGCACCCGTCAGAGATAAGAATGTGCTTGAAAGGATTTTTGTTGCGCCCGAGGAAAAGGTTGAGCTTGACGTCTCGCTTATTTTCAATGAGATCGACAGGCTTTGTAAGCAGGTAATCTTTTTGTAAAATTCTGTTTTGTGCCCTGATTTTTGTCTTATTAACCTCGTTTCCTTCATGGTTTTAGGCCAAAGTGCTTTACAATCAGACCTTCGCCAGGTTTCAAACCGAGCTGACTTGTAACGAGGGTGAGCATAAAAACTCACCTTGGAAGCTGATGAGCTCAGAGCTCTTTCTACTATGAGGGAGGAGGAACTTCGTGGCCTTCGGGATTGTTTGGAGGCGGCATCCCGAGACAAGACTCGTCTCATTGAGCAGGTTATATAGTTCTTGGTTGTTTTTTGTCTACATATTTACCTGAATTTAGTGCTTTAACAACTTCGAGTCGATCTTTGCAGCTTGAGAAGAAAGATGTCTTAATAAAGGAGGAGCTCCAAGCCAGTGACTCTAAAATTCTCGAAATCAGATGGGACATGAGTGAGTGTATACGGCAAAACCGAAGAGGTCAATTTCTCATTGCTAAGGCATCTCGGAAGATCACCTCAAAGGCTCGAGACCACGGACCGAGTACTCTCCCTTGAGGGTCATCGACACTCAAACTCAGGATAACGATGACCTCGTCGATGGTAGGAATGGGAAGCTCCATAGGCATACGGCTAGGACTAACAAAGCCTAGTGGACTAGTCTAAGACCCGAATCAGGGTGTCATCTAGTTGTCACATCTCTGTATCTAGGTAATTAATGCTTGTTGTACTATGATGGGGTTCCCTTCGTATATAAAGGGGATTTTTGTCACTTTGTAAGGGCTTGTTGCTTTAGTTGCTCCATACGAAATATACAAGAACATTTTATTTGCTCTCTAACATATCCTCTTGATATTATTGCTTTCATTTATTATCTTCATATTTGTTCATCATTTTTTGCTTACCATTGGCCATAAAGAGTCTCCGTTAATTTTATTATAATTGTTATCCATATTTCAACTGCCTTCGGTAGCTCCCAGCCGAGCTCCGGGATCGACCTCGAGGCCCCTAAATCGACAAGCTCGAGGCCCCGATTATTGGCCTATCGGTTTGACTATCCCCTATATTTAACTCTCATTTCGTTTCAAAGTCTCACGTACATAGCATCAACTGCTTAACAACCAGCATTAAAATAGATCACGTATTTTTAGAGCCCCATAATCAAATTTAATTGTTATTACCATTTTCATGGTAAACAGTTTGGCACCCACCGTGGGGCTAAAAATAATAGTGATTATCTTCTTGCTGGTTTAGCTACACAACACAAGTTATCTTTCAAGCTTTTTCTTGTCCAAGATCTTCGATTATAGGTCAAAATGTCTAACTCGGTGAATGGAGGTGAAAACAACAATCTTGAGGACCACGAAGAAAACGGTGTGGATGTTCCAGGTATTGGTGTGCCACCACAAAACCCTAGGAATGCGCCAGAACCAATCCCCGTAGATGCGGTCTCACGCGACGCCCAACGAGTCGATATTAGCTTGCATACCGATAGAAGCATGCGTTAGGGAGATCCACAAGAAGCTTAGAAAAGCCCAACCAGGGAAGAGCATGAGTTTAGCCTTCATGTTATTTTTGAAATGTTGCAGGCACAACAACTAGCTATTGCTCAGCTACAAAGTCACCAGAAAACTCCCAGCAAAATAGCACCGGGGACAGCTCCCCAAGCCGAACAAGTACCGAAGAGATTGAGCAATAAAGGGTCGATGATCGATCCCGCCATCGTAAAAATGCTCGAGGACCTCACCAGAAGGATCAAATCGGGCGACAAAATGATAGAAGCCAATGACAAGAAGGTCAAGACCTACAAATCCAGGGTCGACCAAATTCCGGACGCACCCCCGGTACTGAAAGGTGTATTTTCGAAAAAGTTCATACAAAGGCCGTACCTAGAGGAAGTGGCCCCGAAACCCATTTCAAAGAAGTTTAGAATGCCAGAACTCCCAGAATACAACGAGACCTTAGACCCCAATGAGCTCGTTACTGCTTACACTTGTGCAGTAAAGGGCAATGACATAAAAGACGACTAGATCTAGTCCTTCTTACTGAAGAAGTTCGGGGAAACACTCTCGAATGGGGCCATGATGTGGTATCACAACATAGCTCCCAACTCCATAGACTCATTTACCATGCTGGAAGACTCCTTCATAAAGGCACATGCCGGTGCCATCAAAGTAGCAACGAGGAAATCCGACATCTTCAAGATCAAGCAAAGGGAGAACGAGATACTGCAAGAGTTCGTATCTCGTTTTCAAATGGAACTGATGGAACTACCGCCAATCTCTGATGACTGGACAGTGCAGGCCTTCACTCAAGGTCTGAATGAATGAAGATCGGTGGTTTCAAAGCAGTTGAAACAGAATTTGGTTGAGTAGACGCCCACAACCGATACCAGTCAAAGATCAGGGCCGAAGACAACCAGCTGGGAGCCCCCTCGGGCTCAGTATACCCAAGCAGGCTTCTGATGAAGAAACCAAAGCCAAACAAAGAAAGATATCAGCCATACACCGAAGACAGGAGAAACGCCCCAAGGCGCAACCCATCTCGCAATGATCGAAGGATAGACCGAGGACAGGATCCTCGGGTACTCATCAACAGAGCCAAATTCGATAGGAACGCAGGGCCAACGGGGGCACCTCACTAATCGGAATACAACTTCAATGTCGATGTATTGGACATCGTGTTCGCCATCAGTAAAATTAGAGACGCCAGGTGGCCCAGGCTTGTACAATCAGATCATTCACAAAGGAATCATAACCTAGTGTGAAAGTTTCACAACACACACGGCCACAGGACCGAGGATTGCCACCAACTCCGAGAAGAGGTAGCTCGACTACTTAACAGAGGTCACCTCTGGGAATTCCTCAGCGACCGAGCCAAAAATCAGTTCTGAGAGAAAAAGGCGAACAAGAAAAACAAAATGAATGAGCTACAACATGTCATCCACATGATCTTGGAAGGCATCGATGCCCACAGGAGCCCGTGATGCGAAAACAAAAATATCTATCATCAGGAAAAAGTGAACTCGGGGTTATATACTCGAGGATTCTCTCACGTTCAGCGATGATTACATCGAGACCTTGTCTCAGCCTCACAATGATTCTCTAGTAATTTCTTTCCTTGTAAATGCATCTCAAATTAAATGTGTACTAGTGGATCCAGGTAGCTCGGCCAACATTATCAGGTCGAGGGTGGTAGAGCAGCTCGGACTGCTTAACCAAATCGCGCCTGCCACTCGAGTCCTCAATGGATTCAACATGGCAAGTGAAACAACGAAAGGAGAAATCACCCTCCCAGTCAACGTGGCCGACACGACCCAGAATGCCAAATTCCATGTCGGCGATGGAGACATGAGATACAACGCCTTGCTAAGAAGGCCTTAGATACACTGTATGAGAGCAATACCATCCACCCTCCATCAAATAACGAAATTCCCGACAAAGGATGGGATAAAAATCGTTTACGGGGAGCAGCATGCGGCAAAGGAAATGTTCGTATTATATGACGTAGCGCCGGCGCCAATACCTCCACCACCAAAGGAGACAAAGGACAAGCAAACGATAAAATAACGATGACAAGTTACATTCTCGGCTACGCCCCACTTAACGAAATGAAGGACCATACCGAGTCCTCATAATAAATGATAGAGTCACATCGAGATCTGAAGCACCATTTGCACTAAGGTATCACTGTCTCCCTTTTTAGTTGCATTTTATACTAACCTGAATGCAGGTATATAGTCGAAACAACCAAAGCTCTTCCCAGCCCGAAGCCCTTAGGTTTCAAAAGCATATGTTGTACTCTTTTCCTTCGGCCGGGTTTCATCCTGAGAAGGGTTTTACCGGCAAGGTTTTTAATGAGGAAACATATATATGCTACCTAAGAAAGATCCAACAAGTGTTCAAGGCTTCTTTTGGAATCAACCTCGAACACTGGGGTGGCATCCACCCGGAAGGTCATCCACTCGAAAAAGCTAGGAAACGCCAAATGGGGTCCCAATAGGAAAGTAATGTACCGAGCCAAATAGCCAAACGAACCGTGTCTGTATAGCTGGGGCCCCCAATGGTGAAAATATGTACGCTTGTACCAAATAATTGAATAATATGTTTTATCAAAGCATCTCACACTCCAAAAGAAGTTCGGCACCTTCACAAAAATGATTTCTCCGCCGAAAACGTCCCGAACACTCGGGGACTAGCGTCAACAATTCAACACATGTACGACCTCCGAGTCGGGACTCCAAGCTCATAAGCCTCAATGAGGCAATGTGAAAATTGTGAAACGTCTCCAAGGCCGAAAGTGCCCCGAATACTCGGGGACTGGCGTCAAAATCTCAAAAAACGCACGACCCCAGGGTCGGGATCTCTGAACCTGTAAGCCCTCAATAAGGCAATACAAAATTTACAAGTAATGGCTTCCGAGCCAAGGTACCCTCGATGACTCGGGGACTATCTATAATCACCATTCATCAAAAAACCCGAGGCCATAAGACCTTGAGTGGGAAGACTCGATCTCATAAGACCTACATAAGGCAGCAACTATATCTGTAAGACCTCAAGCAAGGCATGAACCACACTTATTCCAAGTGACAATATATGTAAGACCTTAAGCAAGGCATAAACAATACTTGTACCAAGTATCCAAAACTGTAAGACCTCAAAGGCATGAAAAACTTGTAAGACCTTACTAAAGGCATAAACCTGATCTCAAAGTTTCGGCTATATATCAAATTTGTAAGACCCCTAAAAAGGCATACCCTCGATATAGATGCCAAAACTACTTCACTCGAGATTCAAAGACTCCGGCTGAACACAAATGACTTCGGTCACAAGGCTGTACCAGCCAAGCTAACGCTACTCGGGGACGCCCGACCGTCGCTACAAAATCACATGCCTTCAATTACTTCGAATCTACTTCGGAAAGAACCGGTTAAGCAGGCTACCCTCAATACAGGCAAAAGAGCTTCGACCACGTCAGCTCCTAAACATCGGCTTCGAGATACTCAGCCTTCAAGCCAAACCTCCCGAGGTGCTCGATCATCGCCATATAACGACTCACAATCGAGGTTTTTTTATTAAGCCGTCGAAGAGTCAGGAAAACACTATTTCAAAAATCCTTATCGCAGGAAAAATAATCCCACATAAATAGTCGCATCGACCAAACGCATAAGAGCCATTGTCGCCAGCCTAATGAGCAGAGCCACACACACAAAAGGTCGCTTCGACCTAAGGTTTTAGATCCACTGTCGCCAACACAAATATAAAACTTTAGGGTCGAATGAGCTCGAGTCGTAACCTGATTCAGAGGCTGAAGCCAAAATAGTTAACAAAATATGCCTAAGAGCAAAGCGTAAGAGCTATTGTCGCCAGCCTACACTAAAAGGCTGCATCGGCCTAAGGCGTAAGAGCAATTTCTGCCAGCCCACATAAAAGGTCGTATCGACCAAGTGCGTAAGAGCCTACGGGCAAGCCTAATAAGACCCAGGGCCACATAACGACTCTAAGGAGTCCTACCAATGCAAAAACCAGTTTGCTTGTCCAAATTCAAGACGGAAAAAGATACAAAAGAAATAAATCTGCAAGGTTTTCTTTCATAGACATATGCAAAAAAGCGCAATCTCCATCTACAAACATGATTTGAAAATGCTACATACAGATGGCAAAATCTATGCCCCCCCCCCCCGGGGGCTACGTCCTGCCGCCCTCATCTTCGCTTTCTTCAACATCGGGCAAAAGCAACCGAGCATTATGCTCATCCGCCCTCGCTCGCGCCAACTTTTCCGAGAGGGCGAAGCCCCTAGCACAGATTTCCTCGAGGGTCTTTCTTCAAGATTTGCAGTGAGCATATTATTAAACCCTCTCTTCGCAGTCGAGGATCCTTCTCAGCTCAGCTTGAGCATTGGCAGCATCCTTTGAATAGATCGACGTCTCCTAGCCAGCCTTAGTTCAGCTCATTGCAGCTTCAACTCGAGCATCGATGATTTCAACCCTAACCTTTGAAAGCTAGGACTCAAGCTTCGTAATCATTTCTGTCTGAACCAAAGTTTTGTCGCGATCTAAGCAAAGTTGAGCCTCAAAAGCAGGAACTTTAGCTAGAGCATCCTTCCTCTCTAAAGCCTGAGCCTCCGCCCGAGCTTTCAGCTCACTATGTTCACACCTGGCCCGGCCAACTTCATCCCGAAGGCGCCCCAGCGCCTTCATCTTTTTCTGCAACTAAAATAAACTAAGTGTTAGCCTCAGGAACTAGAAGGCAGAACACGCTCACCCAGAATAGAAAATTACCTACTCATTCAAGTAGTTCTCATAATTCAAGCTCCGGCCCACCTCATACCGCAAGTATACCAACTCAACCTCATTTTCATCATAAAGAAACCTGAGGAATCTCTCCTCATCCAGAGCTTTCCACGGCCTGGCTTCATGACAAAGCATCCTAGACTTAAACTTGTCGAAGGCCTGCAAAAGGAAACTCAATAAGGAAGTGAAGGCACGAAGTTCAAAAGGCCCGTGCCAAAACTCACCACAAAGTGAAGCCGTCAGGCTTCCTCGAAGGCTGAGCGCACACCTGCCAATCCTGTTCCCTCAGCTCTGAAAGAGTCTACTCCGGTCAAGGCACGGTCTCTTGGTGTATGCGACCCCGAGTTTCTAATATTGCCTGAAGTATTGTCGGCAAAAAAGGAAGACGACTGCAACAGAGAACCCCTCTTTTTGGAACCAGGAACCATGGACGCGGTATGCTCGGATGATGCTTCCGCTCCAAAGGCCCGGTCCCGTTTTGCTTTGCTTTGATTGCCATCACCCTATAAAAGAATCTCTCGCTTATTATTGTCATTCTTTAGCTCGGGAGCTGGCAACCCTTCCCCCTCTCTAGAGGAGCGCGGCCTCACCTCGGAAGGCTCTCCAATGCCTACAACAACATGATTAATACGCATAAAGGGAAAAAGTTTCTCCATATGAAAGAAGGGAAAGGAAAAAATAGCACAACACGCACCATGATATTTTGCTCCCTATCTACCCCAGGACAAAAATCGCCACTTACGCTAATCATAAGTCGAGTGGGTCGCCAACTTCTGAACCCAATCCGGCAAATCAGGAACGTCGCCCGACATCCGTGAAACTACTGCAAAAAAAAGGCACGGTTATGAAACCAGCTTTTGCCATAGACAAAACTGAGAAGGCACGAAATGCACCACTTATGTGTATAGTTCCATTCCTCAGGGAATGGCATAAGCTCCACGGGATAATGTCAGCGGTCCACACTCAGACGAAGCGGCTCATCCACCCCTGGTCTCCATCTTCCTCATCATCAACAACGAAGGGTGTGGTCGATCGGCATCGCAAGGTTAGCAGACCTCGATGGCGAAAGGTCCGGTACAGCCTGATAAGATGACTAAGAGTAAATTCAAGCCCTTCCCTCTCCGCGAAAAATCTCACCATCAATACTATTCACCAAAATGATGGATGGATCTGCGCCAAAGTAACCTGATACTTTAAGCAGAAGTCGAGCACAACCCTATCAAGAGGGCCCGGTGTGAAAGGATATGTGTACATATTCAACAATCCATCAGCACGATCCGTGATGCCCTCACCTGGGGGAAGTATCTGTAACACTACCTTTCCGTCCCCCCCTCCCATCCGTAGTCTTTTCTCACTAACCCAAGATGTTCTTCTCCTATCGAAGAAGCAATCTTTAAGGCATACTCTCGTTGGTCCTAAATACCGAAGGCGGAGCTCTCCCCTCTCTACCGGGCGGACCCTGATGCACTAGTCATGGATATGGAAAAATTGGAGAACTAAAGCGGGAATCTATGCAAGTACGTTGGTACTGAAATAATGAAAGGTTTGACGCGGAAAGAGAAGGGCAACTACTTAAAATGATGGGATCTCCAAAAAAGCAAAAGCATCCTTTTATATATATGGGGAAAAAACAGCGACGACCCACCTGCCTCAAAGCCGATTAAAAGCACCATCACCAGTTCGAAGGTGGTACCCGATCTCGAGGACCTCCCTCAGAAATGATTTAGGCTTTAAAAGTCTCGCAACATCATCGCCAGTCCCTGGGTGGTACCCGACCTCGAGGACCTTCATCCAAGGAATGTTAGGCTCCAGGAAGCCGATAATATCATCGTCGGTCCTGAGGTGGTACCCGACCTCGAGGACCTTCATCAGGGAGAAGCTAGGCTTTAGGAATCCAAAAATACCTTTACCAGTCCCGAGGTGGTACCCGACCTCAAGGACCTTCATTAGAGAGAAGTCAGGCCCTAAAAGGCCAATAGATCCATTGTCAGTCCCGAGGTGGTACTCGACCTCGAGAACCTCCACCAAAAAAAAGTAAGGCTCCAAGGGAATAAGCGCTTAAACTCTACCCGCATGGGCTTGGCCCCGGGACACCATCTGAGCTCGGACAAACCCTCTTCCAAGATCTATAGGTTCCCATCTCAATACCACAGAGCAATATCTCCGAGGGAAAAGATGAAGAAGAGAAACGTGGGAAGATGAAGAAGAGGAAGGTGATTGCAGAAGAGGCATAAAAAGAGACATAGCCCGCTGAAGCCAAAGGTTGAAGATTTGGCGGGCCTCAACCCTACTCGCACGGTCGCTCCGAACCCACCTCCCGGGACATTGGTCCGTGCAAGTTTAACGGCCGGTTGTGCCATTTCATCCCTTAGGAAAAACCCAAGGGATGAAGTGCCATACCAGGCCAGGGTAGGAGAGTGAGCAACAGTGTATAGTCCGAATGCTCTCTCGAGCAGCGGTGTAGAGTCCAAACGTCCTCCCAAGTCGAAACAGGCCGACCCCATTGTCTTATCACCTCGATCCAATGACGATAGCAGTGATAATCATAATAATAAACACAACAGCAATGAGACAGTATAGTCTTGCTCGGCACTGGAAAGCCCAGGAAAAAGGCCATGACGTGGCTGATAAGAACGCCACCATAAGACCTTAAAACCAGAGACCCCAAACATGTCAGGTAGTAATGAAGAAGGATAATGAGAAGAAGGGGATGGAGAGATATTGAAAAGTATTTTGATAAAAAGATAGTATTGAAAGGCCCCCATTTATAGGGGATGATAATATGGCCAACAATGCCATCAATGCCTTTGAAAGACGGATAGACATGCGCAATCAATGTGTTATTGGAAATCGAGTCGACAGTGGTACTGTCGCTCTGAAGAATGGGAATAGACAGTACATTGAATGACGCTGAAAAGATAAGTCCATGAGATGCCCTGGTTATCGCGAAGGCTTACGTCACAAGTTGATACCATCAGTATGATACCATCATAGGGAGCCCAAAGAGTCGGATGTCAAAATCGTTTCTTGTTGCTTCTCTCTAAGAAACGCGGGACTATCTGTATACGGCAAAATCGGAGAGGCAAATTTCTCATTGTTAAGGGATCTCGGAAGATCACCTCAAAGGCTCGTGACCACGGATCGAGTACCCTCCATCGAGGGTCATCGACACTCGAACTCAGGATAACGATAACCTCGGTGATGGTTGGAATGGGAAGCTCCCTAGGCGTACGACTAGGACTGACAAAGCTTAGTGGACTAGTCTAAGACCTGAATCAGGGTGTCATCTAGTTGTCACATATCCGTATCTTTGTAATTAATGCTTGTTGTACTATGATGGGATTCCCTTCCTATATTAAGGGGATCCTTGTCACTTTGTAAGGGCATGTTGCTTCAGTTGCTCCACACGAAATATACAAGAATATTCTATTTGCTCTCTAACATATTCTCTTGATATTATTGCTTTCATTTATTATATTCATACTTGTTCATCATTTATTGCTTACCATTGGCCATAAAGAGCCTCCATTAATTTTATTATAATTGTTAGCCACATTTCGACTGCCTTCGATAGCTCCCAGTCGAGCTCCAGGATCGACCTCGAGGCCCCTAAATCGACAAGCTTGAGGCCCCGATTATTGACCTATCGGTTTGACTATCCCTCTATCTTCAACTCTCATTTTGTTTCTAATTCTCACGTACATAGCATTAAGTGCTTAACAACCAGCATAAAAATAGATCACGTATTTTTAGAGTCTCATAATCAAATTTAATTGTTATTACCATTTTCACGGTAAACAGTGAGATAGTCTCTAAGAGAGATACCCTCCAGGGGGAGGTGTCCATAGTCGGGCATCAACTTGATGATGCAAGGGCGAAGAGTAACAAGTATAGGGATCTTCAAACTAAGTTGGTTGTTGCGTTATCCATGGTTAGGGCTGAAGTCGAGGAGCTCGTATCCTCGTACAAAGATGATGATGCTACTGCAAATGCTCAGGCTAGGAAAGTGTCCGAGGAGGCCAAGCTGTGATTGACTCAGGCTGTGGAGCATGCCCATTTAGAATCTCAGAGACGGGATCTCGAGGATATATATGTGGGGAGCATCAATTTTTTGCCGAGATCGAGATGGTGAAGATCCTAGAACAGGAGGCCGCGACCCTACTTTCCTTTGAAGATGAGTCGAGTAGTGACTCTGCAGGTGATAAAGATGGAGGTGAGGTCCTCGAAGGGGGAGAGGCCATTGAAAACCTAGGGGTTTGTGGTCGGTGCTGTTGAAAGCACAATTTTCGAGGGAGTCGTCAAAGGCATAACCCTGGTGGTAGATAAGGGTTTTATTTGCTTTTTTGCCCTTGTAAGGGCTTTAGACATAGGTCTTGTTAATGTACCTTTGTGAACCTTCCAACATGTATGTAAAGGCTTTTTCGTTTTTCTTTGTTTTATATTTTGACGTTTGTCAATGATTAGCCAGATGAATTGGACGTTGAGGTAAAACCCTTAAGTTGATAAATCGGCCCTAAGGCTCGTTGGTCTGGCTCGTAGGCTCTTACGCATTTGCCCTTAGGCTTTTGGTTAACTGTTTTGGGCTTAGTCTTCGAGTCAAATTTAGACTCAAGATCATTGACCCTTAAGTTTTCAAAATTTTAAGCTGGCTCTTACGCATCAGGTCAGTACGACCTCTTAATATAAGTTGGCGATAGTGGCTCTTACACATTGGGTCGGTACGACCTCTAATGTGGCTTTATTTTCACTCGTTAAAGACTTTTTTTGAAGTTTTTGTGTTCGCTCGACTCTTCGACGGCTCAGTAATAGCCTCGATTGTGAGTCCTTATGTAGTGATAAATGAGCACCTCAGGAGGTTTTGCTCGATGGCTGAATTATTTTGAAGCCTGTTGTTAGCAGCTGAAATGATCGAAGCTCTTTTGCTTATGTCGAGGGTAGCCTAATTAACCGATTCTTTTCGAAGTATTTTCAAAGTAATTGAAGGCCTGTGATTTTATAGCGACAGTCGGGCATCCCCGAGTCGCGTGAGTTTGGTCCGAGCCTTATGACTATAGTCATTGCATTTGGACGTAGCCTTTCAGTCCCCGAGTGAAGTAGTTTTGGCATTTATATCGAGGGTATGACTTTGTGGGGTTCTTACAAGTTTGAATATATAGCCTTAACTTTAAGATAAGGATGATGTCTTTTTGCAAGGTCTTGTAAATTTTAACATACCTTACTGGAGGTCTTACAGGTTTGGTTACTTGGTACAAGTATAATTCACGCCTTGCTTGAGGTCTTGCAGATTTGGTTACTTGGTACAAGTATAATTCACGCCTTGCTTGAGGTCTTATATATTTGGTATTGCCTTATGAAGGTCTTATGTGCTAGAGGTTGCCCACATGGGGTCTTATGGCCTTGTATTTTCGACAAATCGATGGGGGTGACAGTCGAAGACAGTCCCCGAGGCATCGAAAGTTTCTTGGCTCTGGAGCAGTTCCTTGTAAGCTTGGTGTTTCCTCATTAAGGGCTTATACTATTGATAATGCCTCGTGGAGTTCTTAAAGTTTCTAGTATTGCCACATGGGGGCTTTCAGGCTCGAGGTTACACGCTATGGGTCTTACGGCCTTGAGTTTATGATAGCTCGATGGGATGATAGTTGACGACAGTCCCAGAGACGTCGAAAGTTTCTTGGCTCTGGAGCCCTTCTTTATTAACTTGGTGTTGCCTCATTGAGGGCCTATGAGTTCGAAGTTTTCGACCCCGAGGTCATGTGGCTTCGAGTTTTTGATGTTAGTCCCTAAGTGTTCGGGAGATTTTTTGGCTCTGGAGCCGTTTCTTATAAAAGTGGCATACTTCTTTGAAGCGCGAAGTGTTTTTCAGCAGTAAGAGATACTACTTTGATTACTTGGTACAAGTATACATGTTTTTGCCGTCAAGGGAACAATTATTCTATTTGGACACGGTTCATTCGACCGTTTGGCCCGATACATCATTTTCCTATCGAGGCTCTTTTTGGCCATCTTGACTTTTTTGAGAAAGTGATCTTCCGGGGGATGCCCCCCAGTTCTGGAGGTTGATTGAATAGAAGCCTTGAACACTTGTTAAGTTCTTCTTAGGTAGCGTATAGATTTTGCCTCGTTAAAAACCTTGACGGTAAAAGCCTTCTTGGGAAAAAATCCACTCAAAGGAAAAGAGTGCAACGCATGCTTTAAAACCCAAGGTCTTCGAGCCAAGGGATGTTTCGGCATCTTCCATCGGACACCTTAGCAGTAGTAACGTTTGATCATTGATATGTTCCAATTACTTGGAAGTTGTTTGCCTTCCATGGTACCGAGTTTCTTGGACCATTTGCCGATCACTCCAAGGACATGATACGGTCCTTCCTAGTTTTGCCCCAGCTTTCCTTCATTAGGGTTTCGAGTATTTAGGGTGACTTTCCTCAAGACTAAGTCCCCGACTCCGAAATGTCATAGATTTGTTCTCCTGTTATAGTACCTTTCGATCCATTGTTTTTGGGCGGCCATTCGGACAAGCGAAGCTTCTTGCTTTTCATGCAGTAGTTCGAGTGTCGCAGTCAAGGCCTCATTGTTTGAGCTCTCGGTGGTGTGTCGGAATCTGGTGCTTGGCTCTCCGTCCTCTACCGATATCAAAGCCTCGACACCATATACTAGAGAGAAGGGCGTTTCTCCTGTGCTTGATTTTGGAGTTGTTCGATATGCCCATAACACTTCAGGTAATATTTCTCTTTATTTTTCCTTGGCACTTTCCAACTTCTTTTTTAAGTTTTGAATGATGGTCTTGTTTGTAGATTTGGCCTGACCGTTTGCACACGGGTGGTAGGGTGTCGACAGGATTCTTTTGATTTTGTGATCCTCGAGGAACTGTGTTACTTTGCTTCCGATGAACTGCTTCCCATTATCACATGTTATCTCAGAAGGGATTCCAAATTGGCACATGATGTGGTCCCAGATGAAGTTAATGACTTCTTTTTCTCTTATCTTTTCAAAAGCCTGCGCTTCCACCCATTTTGGGAAGTAGTCAGTCATAAATAAAATAAATCTAGTTTTACCTGGTGCCGTTGGTAGGGGTCCGACGATGTCCATCCCCCACTTCATGAATGGCCATGGTGACAAGATAGAATGTAGCTGTACACCGGGTTGGTGAATCATCGGGGCAAATCTCTAGCATTTGTCTCACTTACAGACGAATTCTTTGGCGTCTTTTTCCATGTTGTCCCAATAGTAGCCTGCTCTGATCACCTTTCGGACTAAGGAGTTGGCACCTGAGTGATTTTCATAGGTGCCCTCGTGGATTTCTCGGAGTATAATCTGTTCCCCCGGCCCCATACATACTTCTAGGGGTCCATCAAAGGTTCTTCTGTACAGAGTTTTGTTCCCGTCAAGCAATAATCGGGCTGCTTTGGTTCGCCAGGACCTCAACTCTTTTGGGTCCACGGGAAGTTTCCCACTTTCAAAATAATCGATATATTTATTTCTCCAATCCCACGTCAGACTAGTGGAGTTGATCTTGACATGACCTTCCTCGATTACTGATTTGGATAGCTGAACAATAGCCACGGGGAGTAGGTCCTCTTCTTTGATAGATGATCCCAGATTTGCAAGGGCATCGGCCTCGCTATTCTGCTCTCGAGGTATGTGGACCAGAGTCCACTCTTTGAAGCAGTGCAATGAGACTTGAATTTTGTCTAAGTATCTTTGCATCCTGTCTTCTCCAACCTCGAAGCTCCCATTTACCTGATTCACTACTAGGAGGGAATCACATCTTGCTTCGATGACTTAAGATCCTAGGCCTTTGGCCAATTCTAGAGCTACATTCATAGCCTCATATTTGGCTTCATTTTTAGTCAACCTTGCAGTTTTTATAGATTGCCTAATTTTGCCGCCCGTAGGCGGCTTCAGGACTATGCCGAGCCTGGATCTTCTTACGTTCGAGGCGCCATCTATGAACAGGGTCCATACCCCAGAAGATGTGCCTATTTTTAGTAAAAGCTCTTTCTCTACCTCGGGCATGAGGGAGGGCGAGAAGTCGGCCATGAAATCCGGCAGAATTTGGGACTTGATAGCCGTTCAGGGTTGATACTCGATATCATATCCCCCGAGTTAGATGGCCCATTTGGCCAGTACATTGATAACATAAGAATAAGAGAAGCAACATTAACATCAATCTTCCCATAAGAGGGAAAGCAATGTAAGTACTGCTAGCTTCTAAGAGCAGAGTATCTTTAGAAGCTCGTTCATTACATTATGTACAATCGGAGTCGTGCAAAAGAAGAAAAGGGATAGCCTCACATACCTTGTATATACTGCCCCAATCACAAGCTATGCAATTGTTACAACTCCTTAGTCTACAATAAGTGAAACGATACTATCGTTATCATTTAAGCGTCATAACTATTATGTATCGACCACAACCTATTTTACGTTGAAACGGACAGCACCTCCCCTATATATACGACTTCACACCATTCAAAACAATCACCAAACAGCCAAAACAACATCAATAATAAACATATTGAGCCTCCCAAAACAGTCCACGCACAACCTAATTACATCATACATACGACGGCCACCGTAGTCGTGTCAAGTGACCCGGAAATGTTACGAATAACTATCATCCCACAACCATACATATATATGGTATTTCTCCACACCCTTCCACCTCCAAAACTCCACAAAATAGTAGTAAAACACGCAGCCCAATAGCAACACAAAACAGTCTGCTACAAGTGAATAACTCGAACTCACGGCTTCCGATCACCGTCCCGTGAGTTCTTACATGTATAGAATGAATTACCATGAATTAACAGTAGAGAAAAATGTATGAAATATGGAAGTAACTTACCTTACTTGTTGGATAACTTAGCCCTTACCTTGGTTCTTCAAACTCTAGGTTTTACCTTCAAATAGAACTTGAAAGAGAGGGAAAATCGATTAGGGTTTGTGTGGGATTTTTGGGGAGGAGTTGCAGGGGTTAACTTTGGTTTTGAGGGTCTGAAATATGGATGAAATAACTGAGTTCATAACCCCTTAAAAGTCCTCTCTTGGCCGACTTAGGTCTTTTAATTTTGTCCTATCATTTTGGCAAGTAGGTGATGCACCTACTTGTCATCTACCAATCTGCGCAGGCTTGCGAAAATATGAATATCTCTATACTCCGAGATCGTATTGACAAATGGTTTAATGCGTTGGAAACTAGACTCATAGATATTTAATTTGGTGGGTTGATCATCCTGTAATTCCTTGTAAATTAGGAGAAAAATGTAGAAACATTTAACCTAATGTTTAAGTAAAATTATGAACCTAAGTTGCGACAACGTTTGTCGACTTTTGTTTCATAACTCGTTTGACTTCAATACTTATGATACGGATATTATATGATTCAAATACCTTAATACATGACCTCTTGAGTGTATTAAGAACCTCTAGGTTTACCTGAAAATACGAGTTACAACATCCTTGATTCGTTTAACTTCTAATACTTGTTAATCACCCTTATACACCCTTGTATCACTTAAGACCAATAGGATTAACTTCTTATCATCTCAAAGGTAATTCCTTCTTGGATTTATGTTCTCTAATATATGGCATGAACTAACGCGTGTGGATATGGGTTGTAACAACTCACATCCTCAAAATGCCCATGGCGCGCTAGAGCTCAAAATGACCGGTCGGATCGTTACAAATAGCTTCCCATCATCAAACCAATTGCAGTAAATAACCTTAAATAAGCTAGAACCTTGTTCCAAACCATCCAAACAATGCGAATGATGTAATAAATATTTAAATCTCATAACTACTCACCCAATTAACAAGTCAGACCCATGCCGCCTAGACACATACGATGCAATCCGTCTGAGCCATCACAACTCGAATACAACTGAAGAAGGAAAGAGAGACACATGAGAGAGCTAGCCAACAAATCCGACAGGCACAACTCCCTGTATGTACCATACTATGAATTCTTTCCACAAGGGAGAAAGAAAATATACGAACTAACCATAAAGGATCTCATCCTAATATAACTCCACCGCAGCATGCAGCTCGGTCCAAACATACCGGCCCACATGAAAATGCAGGGATTTTACTTGATTGCTATGTGTTTAAGGTATTAGGGGTGGTGTATGTGCATGGTGGTGAACGTTATGTACCAAGTTTATATCATGTCTAAGGTAGAATTGATAAGTTTTACGCCTTGTTTTGATTTTGTGCTCATCTTTATTCGTGATTTATTTGGCTTATGTGACTACACTCGCTCTCTTATTCATGCTAGAGATCATGCGTAGGTTTTTTATTATTTATGAAGGCATAGGAGCTTATTCTTGATATGTTGAACTACTTGAATCATCCGTAGTCATATAGAAATTCCATGAGAACATATCCACATTATATTTATTAAGTCCATGTGTATCTTTTATCTGCTAATTCTTGGACATATACATATGTATTATATTTGAATACTTGATTTGGACTGAGATTGTAGCACGAAAGGCAAGGTCGTGCGGTTAAAATACAGTTATGGCAAAAGACATGATGAGTCGATTTTTGTTTATAAGTGAGCTATCAAGCTCCTTTTTACGCTTGAATAAGGATCTGTCTCTTTGGAGTCAGATAATTACCCATGTTACTTTGGACCCTGTAAGCATGATTGATACATGGATTGTATATCGGGTCGATACATGGATTTCGTTTCGGGTTTCAGTGACACGTGAATTTTGTATCAGGGTACATGGATCTTGTATCGGTCATGGTAAAAGATAAAGTCTCGAGCATGCATAGACATCCTTGATTCATTTTGAATCATTAATTTAAATGCTAGTTATTGAATGTCACAGACACACACACAGAGACACACACACAGACACACACACACACACACACACACACACACACATATATATATATATATATATCTATATATATATCCTCGACTCTTTTGATTTAAGCATGTCATCCTCAAATATCATATTTGAGCAGCGTTATGATTATCTCTTGAACTAAAAAAATATGCTTTATATTTTTCGATTGTGTTACATCTTTAATGCATGTTGTTCATAAGGATATTTATTGTTTCGGTTCTAGGATCTGTTATTTATATCCTTGTTGTAAGTGTCTTGATGCCTATAGCTTCTCCACTACTTTTTTGAAGATAGACTTGATACTTATTGGATGTAGACTGTAGTGTACTCATACTACGCTTCTGCATATCTTTTTGTGCAGATCCTCAATGGGACTAGCGGAGCCTCTTGTTGAGCCTAGGCGTTTGTTCAGAGACTTAGGACGAATTGAACCTCATAGATTCGTATCGCGGTGCCCCAGACCATGTCCTTATTTATCTCCTGTCTGCTTTCTTTCTCTCAGACATTTTCGATTATGTATTCAGACTTGTACGTATTTAGTAGTTGCTCTTATACTTATGTCACCTAGTTCTTGGGAGTTGTACTGTTTTGGTTGTGTTCGGACCTTGTTATGATTGTATCATATATAATATTGTTTCAACATCACTCTGGTCTTTATTTTATGATATGACTATGTTAATTAAAGGAATCTACACTATATTTTGTTGATTATGAGTAAGCTTTCTTAGCGAGTATGACTAGGTGCCATCACACCTGAGGTAGGATTTTGGGTTGTGGCATTTGCTCATACTACACTTCTGCGTCTCGTGTGCAAATAATGGAGTCGAGCATTGAAGATATATTAGCATTTTAGTTGTGAGCTGTCATCTTGTACTTCTATTTGTATATTTCAAATAAATGACGTATTTTTCATACCAATATTTTGTTCCCCCTTTTAATAGCTCATGACTTGTGACGTCAGTTCTTAGCATAGTTTGTACTAAATTTTATGATTTAACTTTATTATTTATATAATAGTCTTCAGTTTGAGTTGCATTTTTATTGATTAGTTTGTCTAATGGGTTGGCTTAGGTGTCATCACGACTTTGTAGGATTTGGGTCGTGACACAATATATCACTTCTATCTTTTTTGTAATAAAATGACTTATATTTCAACTCAATTTAATTTTTCTGGAAAGTTTAATAACTTATTGTGAATGAATATTCGCTTAAAAGCTTGTTATGTAAAGAATCAAATTAGAATATATCCTTTCAACTTGTTTGTTATTTTAGACGAAAAAATCGTTTGTTTTTAAAAAAATTTAAAAAGTACGATACCTATTTATCATTTTCTTCTTAGTGACATACTCTTTTCATAGAAATTTTATGACATATTCAAGATCCTAGATTCTAAAGTATTTTTAGCATATATGATGTATACGGTAAAATCGGAGGGTCCAATTCTCCATCATTGTAATGTCTTGAAGGCTCGAAATCACGGCTGAGTTTCATCCCTCGAGGTCCATCGACGCTCGACCTCGAGCCTATATGAGATCAACGGTTACAGAAAGAAAGTGGGGAGTTCCCAAGGCGTGAAGCTAGAGCCGACAAGATCTGTCAGACTAGTCTGAGCTCGTATCGTGGCATTAACTAGGTGTCTCATCTCCATATCTTTGTAATAAATGCACTTGTACCATGTTGGGATTCCCCCTCTTATATAAAGGGGATCTTTGTTATTTTGTAAACATGTTTCTCCATACTAAATATACTAGAATATTCTCTCTGCTCTCTAACACATTCTCTTGGTCTCGTTATCTCATTTATTGCTCATATTTATTGTGTTCTATTTATTGTTCATCATTTATTGCTTATTATTGGTCATAAAGAGCCGTCTTTGATTTATTTATAACTATTATTCTCCATCGACCATCTTTAGTAGCTCCAAACCGAGCTTCAGACTCGACCCCGAGGCCCCCGAATAGGCAAGCTCGAGGCTCCGATTAACAACGATTCGGTTTGATTAACATCTCGTTTCTAGATCTTTCACATAGCATCAATTGCCTAACAACCAGCATAAAAATAGATCACGTATTTTTAGAAACACTAAATCAAATTTAATTGTTATTACCATTTTCACGGTAAACAGCTTGGTGCCCACCGTGGGGCTAAAAATAATAGTGACTATTTCTTGCTGGTTTTACTACATGACAAAAGTTATCTTTCACACTTTTTCTTGTCCAAGATCTTTGATTTAAGGTCAAAATGTTTAAACCAGTAAGTGTGCTGGAAAACGACAGCCTCAAAAACTATGGGAAGGGCGGTACAGTTACTCCAGGTATAGGTGTGCCACCACGAAACCCTGAGAACACATCGGAGCCGATTCCCAAGGGTACGACCTCGTGCGACTCCCAAGGCGTTAATGCCAGTCCTCACATTAACCAGGGAGCGCGCCGAGAAACTCAGCAGTAAACTCGGAAACATCCAACCTGGGCAAAAAGAGAGATTCCTCGGCATGTCATTCATATGATTATCAGGGGGGACCGACATTCCCCAAGGACCCGTGATGAAACGGATAAAAATATCCGCTGAAATCGAGGGGCCGATCAGAGACCGCATGACCGAAAACACCCTCTCATTCAGCGAAGAGGATCTCGAAACCTTGGCAGAACCACACAACGACGCGCTGGTAATTTCATTCCTTTTAAACAATGTTCAAATTAAACGTGTACTCGTGGATCCAGGCAGCTCGGCCAACGTAATCAGGTCAAAAGTGGTAGAATAGCTTGGGTTATCCGATCAAATCATACCCACCTCCCGGGTCCTCTACGACTTCAACATGGCCGGCAAAATAACGAAACGAGAGATTGTCCTCCCGGTAGACGTGTCTGGTACAGTCTAGAATACCAAGTTCCACGTCATCATTGGTGACATGAGGTACAAAGCATTGCTTGGCAGGCCATGGATACACAACATAAGGGCGGTGTCGTCAACTCTGCACCAGATGATAAAATTTCCAACAAAAGATGGCATAACAACCATATATGGAGAACAGCATGCGGCAAAAGAAATGTTCGCAGTTTACCAGGAGGCACCAAGCCCCATACACTCCACCTCGGACGAGTCTAGAAGCATACAGACCCCTGAGGACGATGAAGAAGATTTCCTCGCCCCTCGAACTTTCGTTGCCCCCGAAGAGTCGGATGCAATGAAATCGACAATTGAAGAGATGGAGCAAGCTGTTTTGATTGAGCATCTCCCGGACCGGAAGGTATACCTAGGAACCGGATTAACCCCCGAACTCAGGAAAAAAACTCATTCAATTCCTTATTAACAACATCGAGTGTTTTGCTTGGTCCTATTTAGATATGACAGGAATCCCGCCGGAAGTAACCACCTACCGATTGAGTGTCAACCCCATGTTTAAGTCGGTAAAGCAAAAGAGAAGACCCCCAGTCCGAAGTAAAACACACATTCATCAAGGACGAGGTAACGAAACTCCTTAAAATAGGGTCTATCAAAGAGGTAAAGTATCCCGAATGGCTGGCCAACGTAGTGGTAGGTAGTGCCCAAAAAGGGAAATAAATTAAGAAAGTGCATAGATTATAAATATTTAAATAAGGCGTGCCCCAAGGATTCTTTCCCATTGCCTAACATCGATCGTCTGATCGATGCTACGGCCGACCATGAGACCCTCACCTTTCTTGATGCCTACTTGCGGTATAACCAAATTCAGATAAACCCCGAGGATAGGGAAAAGACTTTGTTCATCACGTAGTATGGTACCTACAATTACAATGTAATGCCCTTCGGGCTGAAAAAATGCAGGGGCCACGTACCAACATCTAGTTAATAAAATGTTCAAGAATCAAATAGTCAAATCCATGGAAGTTTATATCGATGACATGCTAGTTAAATCCCTGCGCACAAAGGACCATTTAACTCATTTGCAGGAAAAATTCGACATCCTCAAAAGTTACAACATGAAGCTTAACCCCGAGAAATGTGCCTTCGGAGTGGGTTCGGGCAAATTCTTAGGCTTCATGGTATCGAACAGGGGGATCGAGATCAACCCCAACAAAATTAAGGCCATCGAAGAAATCACAATGGTAAATAATGTAAAGGTCGTGCAACGGCTGACGGAGCGAATAGCGGCTCTAGGCACATTCAAATCGAGGTCATCGGACAGGAGTCACCATTTCTTCTCTTTACTCAAAAAGAGAAACAACTTCGAGTGGACCCCAGAATGTCAACACGCCTTAGAGGAACTGAAGAGGTATCTGACTAGTCCGCTTTTGCACCACACGCCAAAAGAGGATGAAACGATGTATCTATACCTGTCTGTATCCAAAATTGTGGTAAGTGGTGTGTTGGTTCGAGAAGAGCAAGGTACACAATTTCCTATTTACTATGTAAGTCGGACCTTAGGGGATGTCGAAACCATGTATTCGCACTTAGAAAAATTAGCTCTTGCATTAATAAGCGCATCGCAAAAACTGAAACCCTATTTTCAATGCCACCGTATCTGCGTTTTAACAATGTACCCTCTCTGAAGCATATTGCATAAACCCGAACTATCAGGCCGATTGGCCAAGTGGGCTATCGAACTCGGGGGGTATGATATCGAATATCAACCCCGAACGGCCATCAAGTCCCAAATTCTGGCGAACTTCGTGGCTGACTTCTCACCCTCCCTCGTACCCGAGGTAGAAAAGGAACTCTTGCTAAAATCAGGCACATCTTCTAAAGTATGGACCCTATTCACAAACAGCGCCACAAATGTAAGAGGATCCGGGTTCGGTATAGTTCTGAAGCCGCCCACGGGTGGCATAATCAGGCAATCTATAAAAACTTCAAAATTGACTAACAACGAAGCCGAGTATGAGGCTATAATTGCAAGTCTGGAATTGGCCAAAAGCCTAGGAGATGAGCCCGTCGGAGCAAAATGCGATTCGCACCTGGTAGTAAACCAGGTAAATGGGAGCTACGAGATCCGAGAAGACAGGATGCAAAGGTATTTGGACAAAATCGAAATCACATTATGCCATTTCAAAGAATGAACCCTGGTCCACATACCTCGTGAGCAGAACAGCGAGGTTGATGCCCTCACAAACCTGGGATCATCTGTTGAAGAAGATGACTTACTCCTTGGGGCTGTTATTCAGCTCTCTAAATCAGTGGTCGAGGAGGGTCATGCCGAGATTAATTCTACTAGCCTAACATGCGATTGGAGAAATAAATACATTGACTATCTAAAGGATGGAAAATTACCCGTGGACCCACAGGAATCGAGGGCCATGCGAACCAAAGCAGTCTGATTCTCACTCGATGAAAACGGGACTCTATACAGAAGAACCTTCGATGGCCCCCTAGCAGTATGCCTAGGGCCAGGGGACACAGACGAAGTACTTTGAGAAGTCCATGAGGGTACTTGTGGAAATCATTCCGGCGCCGATTCCTTAATATTAAAGGTGATCAGGGCAGGCTACTACTGGTACAACATGGAAAAAGACACTAAGAAATTCGTCTGAAAATGCGACAAATGCCAGAGATTTTCCCTTATGATTCACCAACCCGATGAACAGTTACATTCGGTCTTATCGCCATGGCCATTCATGAAATGAGGAATGGACATCGTTGGACCCCTACCAACAGCACTAGGTAAAGCTAAATTCATTTTATTTATGACTGACTATTTCTCAAAATGGGTGGAAGTGCAGGCCTTCGAGAAGATAAGAGAAAAAGAAGTCATTAACTTCATCTGGGATCACATCATGTGCCGATTTAGGATTCCTTCCGAGATAATATGTGATAACGGGAGGCAGTTTATCAAAAGCAAAGTAGCACAGTTCCTTGAGGATCACAAAATCAAGAGAATATTGTCAACGCCTTACTACCCAAGTGCAAACGGTCAGGCCGAGTCCACAAACAAAATTATCATCCAAAACATAAAAAAGAAGTTGAAAATCGCTAAAGGAAAATGGAGAGAAATATTGCCCAAAGTGTTGTAGGCATATCGAACAACTTCAAAGTCAAGCACAGGGGAAACACTTTTCTCTCTAGTATATGGCGTCGAGTCCTTGATACTAATAGAGGTCGGGGAGCTAAGCTCCAAATTTCAACACACTACTGAGAGCTCGAATAACGAGGCCATGACTATAGCCCTCGGACTATTAGATGAAAAGCGAGAAGCATCGCTGGTCCGAATGGCCGCCCAAAAGCAAAAGATCGAAAGGTATTATAACAGGAGAACAAACCTCCGACATATCGAAGTTGGGGACTTGGTCCTAAGGAAAGTCACCCTCAACACCCGAAAGCCTAATGAAGGAAAGCTAGGCCAAAATTAGGAAGGACCGTACCGCGTCCTCGGAGTAATCGGCAAATGGTCCTACAAGCTCAGTATCATGGAAGGCGAGCAGCTTCCAAGCAATTGGAACATATCAATGCTAAAACGATACTACTTCTAAGGCATGCGTTGCACTCTTTTCCTTCGACCGGATTTTATCCCAAAAAGGGTTTTACCGGCAAGGTTTTTAACGAGGCAACATCTATATGCTATCTAAGGAAGATCCAACAAGTATTCAAGGCATCCTTTGCAACCAACCTCAAATACTGGGGGCCATCCCCCCGGAAGGCCACTTACTCTAAGAAGCCAAGATACGCTAGACAGGGGCTCAAGAGGAAAGTAACGTACCGGGCCAACCGATCGAACGAACCATGTCTGCATAGAACAACCGAGCTCGCAACAGCAAAAACATATATATTTGTACCAAGTAATCAAAGAATACTTCCCAAAAGCATTTTGCATTTCAAGGAAGCTCGATATTTTTACAAAAAATAGCTCCACAGCCAAAAGGCGCCCCGAACACTCGGGGACTGGCGTCAACAACTCGAAATAATGCGACCCCCGGGTCGGAGCTCCTAACTCATAAGCCCTCGATAAGGCAACAGCGAGATCACAAAAAAACTTCAGAACCAAAAATGTCCCGAGTACTCGGGGATTGGCGTTAAAAACTCAAGGAGACACGACCTATGGGTTGAAAACTCCAAAATCATAAGCCTTCAATGAGGCAACACCTAGTTCACAAGTAATGGCTCCCGAGCCAAGAAACCCTCGATGACTTGGGGACTGCCGTCAATCGCCATCTCCATCGACTTATCAAAACCTGAGGTCGTAAGGCCACATACGAGTAGCCTCGGTCTCGTAAGACCTATATAAGGCAACATAAATATCTATAAGATCTCAAGCAAGGCATGAACCATACCTGTACCAAGTATCCAAAACTGTAAGACCTCAAAGGCATGTAAAACTTGTAAGACCTTACTAAAGGAATAAACCCGATCTCAAAGTTTCCGCTATATATCGAACTTGTAAGACCCCTAAAAAGGCATACCCTCGATATAGATGCTGAAACTACTTCACTCGGGACTTAAAGGCTCCGGCCAAACACAAATGACTCCGGCCACAAGGCTGTACTAGCTAAACTAACGCAACTCGAGGACGCCCGACCATCACTATAAATCACAGGCTTTCAATTACTTCGAATATACTTCGGAAAGAACCGGTTAAACAATCTACCCTCGACATAGGCAAAAGATCTTCGACCACGTCAGCTCCTAAACAACTGGCTTTGAGATACTCAGCCTCCGAGCCAAACCTCCCGAGGCGCTCGATCATCGCCATATAACGACTCACAATCGAGTTTTTTATTAAGCCGTCGAAGAGCCAGGAAAACATTATTTCAAAAGTCCTTAGCGAGGGAAATTTAAAGCCTATATTAAAGGTAGCATCGACCCAAGGCGTAAGAGCCATTGTCGCCAGCCTACACAAAAGGTCGATCCGACCCAAGGCGTAAGAGCCATTATCACCAGCCCACATAAAAGGTCGCATTGACCCAAGGAATAAGAGCTACTACCGCCAGCCCACATAAAAGGTAGCTTCGACCCAAGGCGTAAGAGCCACTACCGCCAGCCCACACAAAAGATCGCACCGAACCAATGCGTAAGAGCCTAAGGGCCAGCTTGCAATTCAAAAACTTGAGGGTCGAATGAGCTCGAGTCGTAACCCGATTCGGAGACTAAACCCAAAAAAGTTAACTAAATATGCTCAGGAGCAAATGGATAAGAGCCACTGTCGCCAGCACTAAAATTAAAGGTCGCACCGACCAAACGCGTAAGAGCCACTGCCGCTAGAGCTAAAATTGTAGGTTACAGTGACTCAATGTATAAAAGATAGGTCTAACCCGAGAACACTCGGGGATCGACTTTCGACCATCACGAGCCGCTCAGCAATAGCAAAAACCCGAGGGCATAACCCAAGGTCTAAGATCTCGAATTAATTGTCAAAAGTATTGCTTATTATTCTCAAAAGGCAAAGGGGAAAATAAATGATAAAAAGCAAAAATCCTATTATACATATGGCTCGCGGAGGTATGTTTACAAGGTTTTTTGAAAATCCTAACAAAAAAAGAGGCCAAACAGAACCCCAATCCATCATCGAGCCTGCATCTTCGACAGCTCTGCCAGAGGTTGTGCCCCAATGGTTCCGGCTACAGCCCCAGGACCTTCGACGACCTCTCCCCCTCGGGGAATCCCGCTTCCGTTCTCGTCATCTTCTAAGCCACTACGTGGCACATCTCCAGAAGCAAACAGGGTCGCAGCTCTCTCCTCTAGGGTCTTCACCCTCTCTAGCCTGGTATACACCTCGATATCCCTTGCATGTATGTCCTCTAGAGTTCACCTCCGAGATTCTAACTGAGAGTGTTCCACGGCTCGAGTCAATTTCAGTTTGACCCCCTCAGGCACTCTCCTGGTATGAGCATTTATTACAACGACACCCTCTTTGTGCGCAGATATAAGCGCCTCAGCTTCGATTTTGATCCCGGATAGTGCGGATACTAACTCAGAGTGGAGACCTCTATATTTTTCACTGTCCGCCCTCGCATATTGAAGCTGACGACCGACTGAGGCCATCTTTTCCTGAAGAGTATCCCTCCCAAAGGTTATCTCTCTCACATGTCGTTTGAGTTCGAGGACTTCAGAATCTCTGGCTCAGAGCCTCTCCCTCAACGAGGCACCTTCCTTCTCAAACTGCATGGATCAAATCTAGGACATTAAAACATTGGGATCCAGCAAACATTCAAACAATAGCAAAACGGAAACTACGTAACATGTTCAATAATATGAGCCTTCTCACGCTCATAACGGGTCACCTCAGCCTGAAACCGGACAAAAGTCTGGTTATAAAGCGCCTTGGCCTGAAGCCATGAAAAAGATTAGAAAGACAAAGATCATAGCGACGAAAATCAGAACAGAAGAAAAGATTTACAAAAGCTACCTGCTCGCAAAGCCTGCTCATCTCGCCAAAGACGAGTAAAGCATCGAGTCCACGAATTCCCTCGGGAGAGGCTGAAGGCCTTTTGAGCGCCTCTCTATCTCCGATAGGCACCCCTACATCAGAAGATTCTTCATTCGGTACATCTTGCAGTCCCTTAGGGGGTAAGGTCGTTCCTTGAGGGGAATCACTCACGACAACGACACCAGCAAAGTCAATCAGGGCCATCTCTTACCCATGAAAGGCTCTAAAACTGGGCTCCTCCGAACCGCCTACCAAATGTGTTCCATCTGGAGGGGTATTTGGCCATAGGCTGGCTCGGGGACATCGTCTGATACCCTTCAGTGGCCTCTTCATTTCGAAGTCGGTCCACGATGACATCAAGCTCCGGCTCAAGATCCACCATCTCTATGGCCTGAGGATCGGTCAGGTTTCCCCTCCCTCGGGCAATGTAAAGAAAAAAAAAATTCCCTCGCCTTCAACTCGGGGACTTCCAGCTATTCCCGGAGTTGGGGCTACCAAGCCGACCTTTCTTTCTTCCACCTTGATCTTTTTGGATTCTGAAGGTTCATTCGGCGGCTCCCTTTGCCTTTTATTCCCTTTATCGGGTCCCAAAGTACTCTCTTCACCAAGTGATATTTCCTTCATCAAGGGATTCTCCCCCAGACCTCCACGAATGAAGGAGGTACGCACAGGGAGTGAGAGCACTATCAATAGTGATTCAGGTTAAAAGGTACGACTGCAACAAGGGCGAAAGCTCACCATGATCCTTAGCTTCCCATCGAGTTTAGACAGGTCACGCCACACTCGTTCGACATATGGGCAAATCGAGTCCAGCCGGCTGACCCAACCCAAGAGCTCCGCGATCGTGCTAGGATAAATCGCCACGGCTGCACCGACGGAAAAAAATAAGCACATGAAAAGATGTACCTAAAAAGATGCAAGGAAATGCTAGATAGTGCATCTACTTACGTTCTAATTTCCACCTTTCGGTGAACGACATCCTTTCCACCGGGATCAAGTCCAAAGTCCTTACTCGGACAAAGCGGCTCATCCATCCTTCGTTCCCAACTTCTTCGATACAAGCAAAGAGGGCCCTCAGAGCTTGGCAATGGAGCTTAATCAGACCCCCGTGGGAGAGACGGGGACTGTACATCCTAATCAGGTGATTGAGGGTGAAGGGCATCTCCTCAATCATGCTCACATAGTACCTGATCATGTAGACAGTGCACTAGAATGAAGAGTGAATTTGGCCGAGGGTCATTTGGTACCGTTGGCAGAAGTCCAGAATCACGGGGTCTATCAGAGGCAAGGATGGCCCCACCATCCCAAGGGTAAATGGGTAAGTATACACACTGAGGAAACCGACTTTGTATGTCGTTACATCCTCCTCCCGAGTAGGGATCTCCACAAGCAATGCGTCCCCCAGCGGCAATCAGTCCTCACCCTTTCGACGTCTGATACCGAGCTAATATACTGAGACACAGGCTCGCGACGCCCAGGATTTGAAGAAGGTCTCTCGACCTTGAAATCGGAAGTCGTTGCAAAAAATTCTAGAACACATTCCTTAGCACGATGAGGCATTTCTTTTTTGCCTTTATATGGAAGAGAAGATGGGGAGGTCACGCTTTCCTGAGAAGCAGAGGCGGAAGTTTTTGCCATTCCTAAAAGATTTCGGAAGAGAAAGGGAAGTTGCATTTCTAAGAAAGGACAAAAGTAAAGGAAGAAAGAACCTTTTTGGGGGGCTTGGTGTTGTAGTGAGTTGTAAAGAACAAGAAGAAAAGTATTTATAGAGGCCTCGCACGCACGCTGAAGGATGCTGAGGGACAGCCAACCGCCGTGATCAATGCAAAGGCTTTCAAGGACTGTGCGTAGGTCGTCTTTTGGCACCTTATGACTGTCGTCACTACGGAAATACCAGAGGGGCAGGAATTCAAGATTGTTTCTTATCACTTTCACTCTAAGAAACGCGGGGACTATCTGTATACGATAAAATCGGAGGGTCCAATTCTCCATCGTTATAATGTCTCGAAGGCTCGAAATCATGGTCGAGTTTCATCCCTCGAGGGCCATCGACGCTCGATCTCGAGACTGTATGAGACCGACGGTTACGTAAAGAAAGTGGGGAGTTCCCAAGGCGTGAAGCTAGAGCCGACAAGATCTGTCAGACTAGTCTGAGCCCGTATCGTGGCATTAACTAGGTGTCTCATCTCCATATCTTTGTAATAAATGCACTTGTACCATATTGGGATTCCCCCTCTTATATAAAGGGGATCCTTGTCATTTTGTAAACATCTGTTGCTCCATACTAAATATACTAGAACATTCTCTCTGCTCTCTAACACATTCTCTTGGTCTTGTTATCTCATTTATTGCTCATATTTATTATGTTCTATTTATTGTTCATCATTTATTGCTTATTATTGGCCATAAAGAGCCGTCTTTGATTTATTTATAACTGTTATTCTCCATCGACCATCTTCAGTAGCTCCCAACCGAGCTTCAGACTCGACCCCGAGGCCCCCGAATAGGCAAGCTCGAGGCCCCGATTGACAGCGATTCGGTTTGATTAATATCTCGTTTCTAGATCTTTCACATAACATCAACTGCCTAACAACCAGCATAAAAATAGATCACGTATTTTTAGAACCATTAAATCAAATTTAATTGTTATTACCGTTTTCACGGTAAACATATGAAAAATATACTTTTATTTTCTTTTAAACTCTGTATCAATCAAATTTTAATATAATATAAAATTAAACGGGGATGTAATTAATCAATATACCTGTGGGGGTTTACGTCTATCCATTGAATTCTAAGAAGATTACCGTACAGCATTTAAATTTATATTGTGAAAATTTTGGGCCAGCACTAAAATTTAGTGTGTATGATATCTTTTCTTAAGCGACTAATATATTGACACGTATAAAATCTGGGAACAAACACCAACCCTAGTTCTGAGGTATCTTATTACGAGTACAGAAGCTAATCCTAAGGTTACTAAAGATTGCAGCTGAGAAAAGGAGATACCGGAAAAGGAAAGTAGGAAACCTAACACACAACTCATATTTCCTTTTTCAGTAGTCTCTATAAATGAGGATTTGATCAACTCGTACTCCGATGTTACAGCACGTAACCCATTTTATTATAACTATAATGCAAGTTAAATCCATAAAGCTACAAAAAAGAAAAAGTGTGAATAACTAGTACTCAAGGGTGTGGCTCAGTGCTTAATAAAATGAGAGGAGAACCATTAAGCATCAAGTTTAAAGTCCAACGGAGACAGAAATTATTACTCTCTCTGTCCCAATTTATGTATCATATTTTCCTTTTTAGTCTGAATAAAAAGAATGTTATATTTTCTTATTTAGAAATAATTTAACTTAAAACTTCTTACTATATCTTTTGTAAAATATAAATTAAAGATATAGTAATCTCTATGGCTTATTTTAGACCATAAGTTTTAAGTTATTTACGTTGAGTCAAACCCCGCCACTTAAATTAGGAGGGAAGGAGTATGTGATTTCTTCTTATCTTCCTAAACCTTGACAACTGAATTACTTGATACATGTACTGGTGGGAAGTAGCAGACACCAAGTGAAATAGTAGAGTTAAGCGCAAGATGATCTGAACACAATCCCAAAACAAGTTTAGGACGGCTACATAAATATTTAACCATATCGCTTCATATTATCAATCATCTAATATTAAACATAGACGGATGTAGTTAAGGACTTATATATGTACGGTTCATTCGAATCTGATACCTTTGGTTTGAACTCTGTATATGTATTAAAAAATTCACTAAGTAAGTAAAAACAACAAAGTTTGTACCTAATACATTATATGAGTTGTGGTAGAATTTCAAACTCTAACCCTTAATGTTCAAATCCTAGATTTGACTCTATATGTAAACAAGAAACACTCCACCTAAAACACTATGTTACCTAGTAGAATTAACCAAGATGAAAAAAAAAAAAAAAAAAGAATTCACCTTTTCTCTAGATATAAATAAGAAAGACTTCACCTTTTTCTCTCTCTCTAGCTAGGGTTTGCAGTTCCCTTCTTTCTTTCACAGTTTTGGTTGACCAGTTAGAAGAGAAAGAGGATCAACTATTACCCATATAAGAAAAAGTGGCTGCCAAAAATCAAATCAAATAAAAAAAAAAGGGGGGGTTAAAATGGGTAGGGGAAGAGTGGAGCTGAAGAAGATAGAAAACAAGATTAATAGACAAGTCACTTTTGCTAAGAGAAGAAATGGACTTCTCAAGAAAGCTTATGAACTATCTGTCCTTTGTGAAGCTGAAGTTGCTCTCATCATTTTCTCTACCCGTGGCAAGCTTTATGAGTTCTCTAGCACCTCCAAGTACTAATCTTCATTCCTCTTTTCATATATATAAATGTCTATTTATGTGTTTTTGTGGATCTGATATATTATTTCTCTTTCAACTGTCTGATTTATTTTTTAATGGCTTAAATCAGCTCAAAGCAACCAACTTTCTAGTATAGTTTTTTTTTTCCTTCTGTTTTTACATGTGTGGAAAGAATTTTCTTGGATCTTTCTTAAAGCAAGATTAGGTTTTTAGCTGTTCATCTAACTGTTTTTGACCCAAAAATGTTTCAATATACATGTTTAGTTGTGTGTTTTTGTGAGATCTGAATATTTTTAGCTATTTCTCTTTTTTTATTGACCATAAACTTTTGCTCTCTCATCTGTTTGATTTTTGTTTGTATAATGGCTTAAATTAAATCAGCTCAAAGTAATCAAACTTTTTTAATACAGAATTTGTTTTTTTTTTTTTTGCTTTTTTTATATGTATGGAAAGTATTATTTGGATCTTAAACATTTTAATAAATACATACAATATATAATATTTTTGGATCTTTTGCCAATACAACATTAGGCTTTCAGCTGGTCATATAACTGTTTCCACCGCAAATATATATTAAAAGGGGACGAAAAAGAATAATGAGTAGGAGACACAAATATTTAACTTAAATACTTGACTGACAATGTAATTAACAAAAAAAATGTGAAGAATTTTTACCCGAGCAGTGTAATTTGATCTATTTTAGCAGTTAATATGTTTTGTTTTCTAAGATACTAATTCCACTTTTTACGAACGTACAGTATAATTTTTTTTAACACTGCCTATGTTCTTTAACCAAGTATATATACCCACAATCTTATGAATATGGTATAATCTTTTTTGACACTGCATGTGTTCTTTAATCAGATATATATACCCGGCCACAATCTTTGTGCCTCCTTATTTTCTCCGAAACAAACGGGTACTTTTCAGATCTAGAGATGGGCTTTATTTTTTGTACTTCTCCAAATACATTGGAAAAACCAAATAAAACATTGTTCCTCAGTTTTTTCACATCCCTCCATGTCCATCTGAAATCTTTTCAAGGATGACAGAATTTAGATAAGAATATTCTCTTAAATGTATTTATTTTTGTCAGTGTGAATTTTCTTTTTGTTCTTTCAACAGTCTGACTTTCTGTTCAATGGCTTGAGGCCACTCAAAAGAATATCAATTTTCTAGTTTAAGTTTACTACTTTTTTGTTTTTGCTTTGTGATGAGGATTTTTCTTCCCAATGCAAAATTAGTTTTTCACGGGTCATTTAGTGGTTTCTACCCAAAAAAAAAAAAATCAAAAAGAAACAAACTTCAACCTAGAAGCTGATGGATGTCTTGTAAACTGCAGTCTCATTGCAGATTTTTATCACTTCAGATGTCTTTCATGGATTAGTTTGAGGACTTTGGTCTAATATAGTAAGAGCATGATGTTTGATATAGACCCACCTCGCAAGTTCGAACATAATAAATTTCAAAACTCCCATCAACTGACCCTCTGGAATTTCTCAATTATCAAGAAAATGAAAAAAAATCTTTTAAAAGAAACTTTGAGTACGAAATTTAACGAGAAAAAAGAAAGAGTTTGACACGTATTAAAAGTATGCTTCAAATTTTGAGGTCTCTTTTTTTCTACTTAAATCGAGAAATTCTTGAGAGCTAATTGACACATGGTTGGAAATAATAATGTACACACTCCTTTTATCTTTCTTCACTTAAATTCTAAGCCTTTATTTGTAACATAATTTAAACTTGTGACGTGCGTTAACTCACATATCACGAGTTGCACTCTTACCACTCGCTTGACAAAAGACCTAAGGGACTTGAAAACTATATTCCTTTAGAACTTGTGGTCTTAAGCATATTATGGCATTGTTATAGGTATAAAAATATGCTATTTATATTAAAATGAGAAGTCTAGAATAAAAATATTCTTAAATATTAAATGTGTTATATTTTTAAAACAAACTAAAACTAAACGAGTACCATACAAAATGGAACAGAAAGAGTGTCGTAACATAATCTCTGTGTTTGCGTGTGTTTTGATCCTTTAATTTCGAGACAAAAGGAATAAAGGGTCGTACATGCAGATCTGCAAGAAGAGTTTTATTTTCATGATATCGTGTACCTCCCCAAATTCCTTGGAATAAGCAGATAAAACATTGTTCCTCAGTTTTTTCACTATCTTTCTGTACATGAGGACCATGAGAAAACCTTTTCAAGTATTACAGAATTTTAAATGGATTTTTTTTTTCTGTCAGTCAAAATTAATCTTCAAAATGGGTGTTTTATTTTCCTTTTTTCTTGTGGGATCTTACAAAATAGTTATAAATTTCTCTCTATAGCTCACTTGCAAGTGCTAAAAAGTGTGTTGCTATTTGTTTATGAAGCTAGCGCCTATATCTTTTTTGGTATCAATCTTCAACGAGAAGATGAAAAATAATTAAGAAGTTTTACTAGTCCATGCCTTTGGCTGCGAGAACCTTAATATTTTAGTAATACTACCTTGCAATCAATGATTTATATAGGTATTTGAAGCGATTTATAGTCCTAGTGAAATGTTATATGACTTATGCATTACATTAGAAAAAGATGAAGAAAGCAATATTAATACCTACTAAATAGTGAACTTCTTCATGTACTATGAATTGCCCTTTCTCTACTAACTGCATGGATATAATCGAGAACATATTGTACTTATTAGTTGAGAAGGAAGACGACCATTTTGAAAGAGAGATAGAGGTCGTTTGGTTCAAAGATATGTTATACGAGAATTATAATATAAGGATTATTAATATAGAAATTAGTAATACATGAATTATTTCTTATTGGATGTTTGATTCATTGCACTCTTGTTAGAGATACAAGTTATCATTTAAAATATTTGCTTATGTTGTACACTAAAAGACAATGAGTTTACAATTATACTCTTGAATGCTTGACCTTCATTGGCTTCTAGGAAAAATATCAGGCTAATTTTGTTCATTTGGTTCTTTATTCACGTATAAGTTATACATGGATAAGTTATTTCATATTGCTGGTGGTATAACTTAATGGATTAATTGGTGTATTAAGTTAGACATACTTTCTTATTACAAACTAAATATTGGATAAGCCTATACCAAATTATATACCATGATTATTTTCCTTATAGATCATACCAAAGGATCATAGAAGTCTAGTATTTAATTTTATCCATTTAAACTACACTCTAATTAAGTAGCCGCGAAAACAAGACAAGAATCTCATCTTTGATTCTTTTAGGTATTACTCTTCTCACGTGTAGAAGAATTTCAGTAGTGTTGAACCGTGTAACCATCTTATCTAAAAGTTTAAGTTGTAAAAAAGAGCACATTTTAATTTATTTTATTGTGTCTTCAATATGTCCCCTCACGTGCGGGTTTGACTCTTTTTTATTAGCCAAACATATGAAAATTCTTTTTGACATTGGGTGGCGATGAGACTCGAACCTAAGAGTAGTTGATCTAGAATTTGGTTTTCAATTGTAGTTATGTCTCTCTTCCACATGTCTTGTTTCTTATTCTTACATGCAGTGTTACTAAACACCATGGTTTTGTTGCATAAAAGCAATGAAGCGCGCGATGTGAAGAGAGGAGTTATCCTTTCATAGGTGATCATCGCCATGCGCTTCAAACAATGATTCACAAAGTGATCCACATAGAAAGCGTATTCTTTGAATCTGAAACTTTAAGGATTTGGATTAACATTTATAATATTATATTTTGGATGTTATTATTTATTTTAATTTAAATTTGATTGTTATAACACTAATTCATGTGTTAGGTATCTTTTAAATTTTCTTTAATTGTCGCTTTTCTCTTCATCCACTATAAGGATCTTGTCACTTTTTTTGTACTTTTCACTTTAAAAACACTGATTATAAGATGTTTTAAAGTGTGTAGCTATCTGTTAAGGTCATTATTCCAATAAAAGTTCAAACAATGCTTGTTATTTTTTCTTTCCTTTACTTTGTTGTATAATGATAGCTTATGTTACTTGGATAATCGTTGGAAAGTGAACATGTGAATATTCTTGGGGTCAACCCTGCATTCTTAAAATTTTAAGTTTTTGTTCTTCTTCTTTCAAATGTATCAGCACGCTCAAAACCCTTGAAAGGTACCAAAAATGCAGCTACGGGACGTTAGAAGTCAAACAATCTGGCAGAGATTCTAATGAGGTCAATTAAATCCAGAAATCTTGCTACTACACTTTCTCAGATTTGTTGTTCTCTTGTTGCTCGTTTAAACGTAAATATACAGTTGAATCCTTTATAAATTTGCTATCAAATTCATCTTCCATTTACAGGAAAAGTTCTACAGGGAGTACTTGAAGCTTAAAGCCAAATATGAGTCCCTGCAGCGATATCAAAGGTAACTCGCCTTTCTTTAATGCTACTTTAAAATCAGGCTTATTTGCACCAGATGTTGGACCAAGATATACGAGATCCTAATCTTTTTAAGTTATTAAGTTCTAAATTAATAATTTATATACATATTTTATAAAAAATTTAAGACAAATACATGATCTAAACCAAAGTTACTGAGTTCAGCGTAATCGATATTGTGGCTCCGCCTCTGACTACATACAGTCCTACTAAACGTCATTCTTTCACGGATGGTTTAATAGTTTTTGAGGCGGTAACAGTTGCTACTAAAAAGTCATTCTCCAATAGTGACATGAGAGTTACCATTGATGGTTTAATGATTCGCCACTTTATTCAGCAGCGACTTGCCCAAATTCTATTTTGTGGCGTATTTGTTTAAGTTTTCTGGCATTTTTGTCGCCCAAAATGTGCCATCACAAATAAGATTGGTAATGGAAGTAATTCCAATAATCCTGTGATCAGCATGTTGTAGCGATTTTTAGGGCCTACTTTAGTCTCCATGAAAAGGCCGATTTCTTGTAGCACGTTTTCTGGAGACTACAATGTTAAAATAGCATGGTCTAATCAGTTTTCGGATTGGTCATTCAAAAATAGTTAGCGTTTGCCAAGTCATTGAAAAATAGCCACTATTTTGCTGTAACAAAGACCGATCCAACATAATATACTGAAGTTCGGTGCACCTGTGTATGAACTTCCAGCATATTATGCTGGACCAATATACTTTGCTGGCTCGAGTATATTATGTTGGACCAGCATATTGTACTGGAACTCCAGTATATTAGACTGGAGTTCCAGTATAATAAACTGGAACTCCAGTATATCATGCTGGAGTATTTTTCCGGATTTTGAACAGTGTTTTCATTCAGATTTATCTTTACATGAAAAGTGGTTAAATTTCGATTACTTTTGAAACTGTGGCTATTTTTGAATGACCACTTGTAAATCAGGCTATTTTTGAATTTCTCCCGACTACAATCTTTCCCTGTTAATTCAGCGGGTTTAATTTCTCCGGCATAACAAACTTTTTCTTTTTGATAAAACTATCCTCTATAGCCTCTCAAAATTTTAATAGCCCATGTTTTTCCCTATTGACACGAAATGACCCTCCGACCCAAACATACTACATCTAATAGCCCGAAATGTCTATTTTGTATATTTTTTTGTATAGAGACAGTCTATTTTGTATATTTTGTATAATGGCAGTCTATTTTATATATTTTTTGTATAGTGACAGCTTATTTAGTATATATTTTGTATAGTGACAGTCTATTGTATATAAATTGTACAATGACAGTCTATTTTGTATATTTTTTGTATAGTGACAGTCTATTTTGTATATATTTTGTATAATGACAATTTATTCTATATAAATTGTGTAGTAACAGTTATTTTACTATATTGTTTGTATAGTGACAGTCTATTTTGTATATATTTTGTATATTAAATACTATACATGAGGTAAAAAATTAAAATTTTAAAAAGAAAAATACAACAAAAATAATACTAAAATCTATTTTTGAAAGTTGGAAGGACGAAGGTAGCAGCTGCAGAAATGGACACTACAATCCATATTTGAATTTCCAAAATTCCAACTCCCAAAACCCACCAAACAATTCCAGTCCTCTTTCTCCCTTCTTTCCCCCTCTCACTTCGATCGCGGATCCATTTCCAAACCCTAATTTCAAACCCCTCAAATCTCTATACATATATCAATTCAATGTAATCCATACACATATATATATATATATATATATATATATATATATATATATATATATATATATATATATATAGAGCCAGATTGAATGAGAAAGGAAACTAGAGAGAGAAAGAGAGAGAGAAGGGTTAATGACGGCAACTATAGAAGGACAAGATAGGGTTTTTGCTGCAGCTCAACACTGTGTTTTTGTGATAGTTGGGTTTGTCAATTTCGGTGGCTAGCCGCTAGAATTAGTTTTGGGCTATAAAATGTATTATATTGTAATTAATGGCTATCGATTGTCATTAGTTTTTTCCGAATGGCTAGAAGTGATAATAGCTCTTTCTTTTTCGCACCAATTTAGCCCATTGAATTAACAGAGGACATAATTTAAATAGTGGTCTCAGAAAAGACCAATTGTGCAACTGCTTATAGCTAACATATTTGACATTTTGTTTGGCAGACACCTTCTTGGGGATGAACTGGGCCCTCTAAACATAGATGAGCTTGAGCACCTTGAACTTCAGCTAGATACTTCCCTCAAACATATAAAATCCACCAGGGTAAGCAAATTGTAGATGCATATACTCCATCATTATTTTAAAAAAAAAAAACAGTTCTCTTTATTTGATAAAATGGTGTGCCCAAATCTGCTTGCATGCACCTCAATTATTCTAACGAATATCGGTTATCCCATCAGTATAAGTTTTGAGTAATTTTGCATAGATAGGAAAAAACCATCTAACCTTTTTCTTCTAACATATATGTTGACATTTGAACCATGGTCTGCTGTGTTTTTAGTTCATTGACTATTAAGTAACATCTTTAATCGGGTGCAAGCAAAAATAATGTTTGTTATTATGTTATGCCATCTTAAAACACACTAAATGACCATTTTATCATTATATTCGATCAGTTTTGTACTCATCTGGATTCGCACCATAGAATAAACCAAAAGAATAACTCAAAATGTTTGAAGTGTTATATTACTGTAGGGAGATATCTTCTTTAATTTAAGTATCCATCTCTTTTGGTGGCTTTCCAGACACAGTTGATGCTTGACCAGCTTTCTGATCTTCAAACTAAGGTAACCTACATTTGGTTCCTAATATTCTTGGATAAATTTCACATATTGTTCCTCTATTTATATTTCAATTACAGGAGAAGTTGTGGATTGAAGCAAACAAAGGTCTTGAAAGAAAGGTAGGGTAGACTTAGCTCATTCTTGGACTTTATATATTGTAAAACTTTCCCCGATTGTGTTTCAATTTGCTTGTTTCATTCCATATATGAAATAGTATAAAAGAATATTTCACTATTACAACAAAAGATAACTACACTACTACAGGGTCACTGCCCATAATAAGCGAAATTTGTAACCTCAAAATTAAGGGATACAATATACTAGAATAGGTTAAATTGCACTAGTAATGTAAAATAATGTAAACACTGTTCGTGCATGTAAATTATATCCATGTTCTAAATATTTCATTAATTATATCTTATGGATGGATCCTACAAATGATGCTGCAATGATTAAACATTTATATATAGCTGGAAGAAATTTATGCTGAGAACAACCTTCAACAATCCTGGGGAGGTGGTGAGCAAAGTGGCGCTTACAGCCAGCAGCATCCTCAAACTCAGGGTTTTTTCCAACCTCTAGAATGCAACTCTACCTTACAAATAGGGTAAGGTTCTATTTTCATTAGTTATTGTACTCCCTCTCTTTCATTTTATATATGCAAAGGTGTTTAACTGGATACGAATTTTAATAAAGAAATATTTTTTGGAACTTTGTAATCTTAAACATGATATTCTATAGCTATAAAATCATGTCATTAAGAACGTAAAATTGAGCAGTTTAAAGTAAATTATTTTTAAATATAGAAATGTGTCATCGTTTACTGAGCCGGCTGAAAAAAATACAAAGGAAGTGGTATTTCCAACTATATGCTGGGAGGGATGTATATATGAAATAGATATGCAAAGCACATTCACTATATTCCACACGAATTATTTGTTGAGAAAAGGATCAACAAAATAATGCGTGAAATGGTACTCTATATCCATTAACTTAAAATTCTGGATCCAGCTATATCATATATTGCCTGACTCTGAATGGGGATAGACTAAGGCTTATTTTCCTTTGATGATAGGTATGATCCAGCGAGTTCAAGTCAAATAACAGGTGTAACCAGTGGCCAGAACATCAATGGCATAGTCCCAGGTTGGATGCTGTGAATGTCCCTTAAAAGAAATCTTCATGTCAAGCAAATAAATGCAGTTATTCAGCTATCTGAGGACTGTAACCTCCTTTCTCTTAGTTTCTAATTTTGTGCAAAGCGCTGTGGATATCCTTATATATACAGTTGCTTTGAGATGTTTGTAGAACAATTCTATGACACATTTTGCTACAATTTTTATACTGTCACAATTACAAAGCTTCAACTTTAAGATAATATCATTTATATATTTAGTTTGTTTTTTTGTTAATTCATAAAAGATAGGTAAATAAATCAGTGTTCAACTTCGAATACTGATAGTTTAAGGAAGAATGATGTATGGAGCATTTATATATATGTATATCAACTTCGAATACTGATACTTAAAACAAAAAAGTTGCATGTTGGCAGGTAAATAATTGGAAGTAGAATTAAAAAGATAACAAATCCGTGCAATTACCATTCAAATATTCCTCTATTTGTAAGGCTTTCATCTCGTACAGCTCAACCAAAAATACCCAAATACTAATTACGGCAGATATACATAGAAAGTTTTAATCTTGATTAGAAAAAATCACGAGAACAAGAAAGAAGCGGAATTAATTGATAGATTTCTCCAAACAAACAACTGATGAATTATGAATTAACTAGTTCCTCTCGGGAAGCTTTTGCAAGTTCTTTTTATTAGTTGAATGGGATTCCAGGATAAAAAAATGACAAGCTTCAAAAAAACATATAGGAGAATTGTTTTCTTCCCCTTTGTAGAATATAATGCTTCTGCTTCTAAGAAGAAATTATTTTTTTCAGCCTTTCTTATAACAAAAGAAAAAAGAAAAAAGAGAAAGCAGTTTCTCGGTTGCTACTAATAGAAAAACACTTATACTTCTTCTAATACCTTGATCATGCACCTTAACTCTTCAAAAGCACATTTAACTTGGTCAATAGGACTATAAGACTAGTACTGTATTACGGCCTCACTTAAAGGTGTCAGAGGGCCGGGCCGGGCAAGTCGGGGTAGAGAAAAAGGGAACCGATCGGTTTCGATACCGGGCCGGTTTTTAGTTATTTTTTATCGGATTTATCGGTTTCGGGCTTCCCCGTGCTAAATTTAACCTGAACGGTTTCGTGCCTAATGGGTCGGGCTGAGTTTTTTTTTTGTATTTTATATTAAGTTAAAGTAAAAATGTAAAACACTAAAAACTAACGCATAAAAAGAATATTTGAATAAATTTCAAAGGCTTTAAAAGCCTTATATTTGAAAAATTCATTACGAATTTAAGGTAATACAATGAACATGAAAAAAAAATATACACTTATAGTATAAGTCTTATACTGGAGTGTTGATAACTTGATATGAAAGGATCAAACTTTAAAGGCTTTCATTTCAAATTTTCATTGCATATAAATACTTCAAATTAATCTAACAAACTAAAACATTAAGCTTAAGTAAGTCTAATAATTTTAAAATAACACAAATTATCTCAAATAAACTTAAATACGAATTTTTGGAGGACGCTCAAGACAACTCTTCATGTGCCTCCTTAAGCAGCCTGTGCCCTCCCACTTTTGACGAACATTTAAGACTCGACCACAGTTCTTGCACTTTACTTTGCGAACTTTTTTCATTTTCTTCTACCACCTCAAAGTATTCCCAAACATATGAGCGCACTCTAGAAGCACAGGGCATGATTTAACTTGAATTGAGAATTTGGATTTGAGAATTGAGAGATAAGTGAAGAAATGAAGAAGAGGGAGGGTCTATTTATATTTTTTAAAAGGGCTAAATTAGTAAATAATAAAAATGTTATTTTTTAAAAGAATACCCCAAAAGGGCTATTCTTGCAAATTAGCTATTGAGCAACGATCAAAATGGTAGCTGATCGTTGCCAACGGTCAACTCTATATAAAGAAAAAATGAACTAGTAGTTGAACCTGTTAACCGGTTCCCAAAATGACTTGACCTTAATGGGTCGTACTGGTCCGATTAACCGATACCAAAATTTTACCCAGCACAAGTCGGTTCCCATCCCAACCCAGCCCTGCCCCGACTCCTTACTACCGGTTCGGTCTGGTCCGGTCTAAAAACAGTCAGGGTCGGTACGGAACCGGGTTAGCTCGGCCCGTTTGACACTTTTAGCTTCACTCCAGGAGTCACATCTACAGAAAGGACTGTAGAGACTGTGTAAGATTTTGGACCTTTGGCCCAATAAATTCTTCTATGGATAAGGCCACATGAATGACCAGCCCATTAGAATTTACAACTGTCGCTGACCCTAAAAGTTCGTTTATACGAGTAGTAATATCCCTCCCAATTATTTAAGTTAATTTCTCAAATGATCACTCAACTTAATAAAATTATCTAGTAAAGTCATTTATTTTTCTTTTGTCCCAATAAAGTCACTCTAGTTCATACATATACCCTAGAAAGTAACATGGCTAGAAACCCACTTTAAAGGTGGCATGAAATGAGTTTGAATATAAAATCACTTACCATCTAAACCATTTACTATTTGTTAGATTATATATGAGAGATGTAGGTAGTGAACATATATAGTACCGTTATATTTGAGAAAGGTTCAATATATAAGAGTAGCGTTTAATAACTTTAATGTGCCTATTACCCTGCGTTAGAGTTTGTCTTGATTTTTTACCATATTTAAATTTTACCTGTTACTTGAAGGAAAACAAAATATTTATCATAATTAATTTTATTTTTCGGTTGTACTCATGTAGACCAAGTTCACATACAAGTCATTTCTCGGCTTTGACGTTCTTCTACCACTTCTTCAAGTCCTCAACATTGCAATCGGCTCTTGTCTTTGGCACATATTCTCCTTCAGTATTTTTCTTCAAAGTAGGTAGTGGCCCATCAGTAATTATGTCCCAAAGCTCGTAGTCTTTTGCCAGCATGTGATCTCACATCCTTGTTTTCCACCAAGAGTAGTACTGGCCATTGAAGAGTGGTGGCCTAATAGTGGATTGCTCTTCCCAATTTTCAGGTGGTGCACTTATCTTGATCTTTTCGTAAGGTGTTAGCTTCTTCAAGGATAACCCCCTCTGATACCAATTGATGTTTTATACTTCAATACCACACAAGAGATGGGTGATTTGTGTGGTGTCCAACTTTTCGCATGCACTGATTATAGAAGGACTTGGTTCTTTTATGTGTGTTTTAAATCTATTGTTATGTGGAAACCACCCGACTCAAAAGGCTAAAAAACAACAACCTACTTCCTTGTAGATTTTTTTCTAAAACTTCACTATAACTCTGAGCCAAAACAATAATATTTATAAACTCTTGTAAAACCTAAGGATTACCTCTAACCCTTGTGGCAACCAGCTACAAGCTGTTGCGACTGCTTCAAGTTAATTCTAACCTGAATAATACAACTCAAGTACCTAATACAATTTGCTTCTAATAAAACTGAAAGATACAACTCAAAAGCCCTACTGCACTTGAACAATAATAAAAGGCAGACACATGGAACTAGTTCTTCTATCTGGTCCATGTAGCTCCAGGTTCGCACTCTTGAAACACAGGGGAATTGCTTGTAAAATGCGTTGCTATTTTGCTCTCAATTCTTGCTTAACTTCAGTGTTGTGCGCCACCTGTAAAAAAGAACACAACTGATATATATAGAGCTAATAAGATTAAGCTTAACTAGAAGTCTAATACTTTACTCTTCCTTGGTGGAAGAGTTCTAGTTAACTTCAATCTCTAACTCTTTCCTTATCTAGGATAGAGTTCTCTTTAAGTAAGGAGTCTTGCTCCTTATCAATTATGCAAGTTTTCCATTTTGGGATTATCATATATAACCACTAATACTTATCCCTTGCACGTGCATGTCTTTTGCTTGAATCTGACTGTGTCCTGTGTACACTATCCATGGACCTGGTTCATGCATGTTCCTTTGTCAATCATTAAAGCCAAAATCACTCAGGCCAACAAATTTTTCCTTTTTGATGATGACAATTTGTGCTTTTTAGAAATATGGAACATATTTCAATCAGCTCAACATCAAACACAATATCAATACACTTTTTATTTAAAGTCACAAATCATCAAGGACCAGGTTTATTAGATTTTAAATATCACAATCCAAAGCAAAAGCACAACCTATCTTTCCCATTTTGTCATCATCGAAAAGTTTTTTTATTTGGTTAAGTAACTAGATTTTAGCATATTTTACTCATGGCCCTTGAGGCTACTTGAAATGCAATCATAGATTCAATATTCTCTTATCAATATAAAGATATTAGCAATCTAAGAAATATCAACAAATAATTAGAGCAAAGGCAGTGAATATTATTGATAAGATTCTTTCACAAAGCATAAAAAAATAAAAATACTGAACCATGAGCAAAAAAGCAAAAAGATATCCCACTTGGGTTAGGCTTAGGAAGGGTTTAGGACTGGGAAGTACCGGATACTTGATTTCTTGCCTGAAGCAACTTCAACATGTTATGAAGAATGCCCTCATTCTTCTCTTTCTCCTTTGCAAGCTCATTCTTGAGAGAGTCCCTCTCAGTTTCCACTTCAGTCAGCCTCTTCTTCAAATCAATCTCAGCATTCTTAGCCCCTCTCTATTGCTCCAATGTTGTCACTTTGCTGTCCTGGGCACCCTCCTGGATGAACCAGGTGCTTTGGGGGCAAGTATGGACTTCATAGTCATAGCCAGTCAAAGTGCCCGCCCCAAAGTAGTCTTTACTCATGCAAACATCCTATTTCTTGAGGGGAACCTTAAAACGAGCAAGCACAACAGTGAGGATAAAGCCATATGGGATGACATGAGTTTTAGTGTCACAAACCACCCTATGAAGGATCTAGATTATGAACCCCGGCCAATTGATCTACTTCCTACTATCCAAGAACTTCATAAGGACCAGGTCCATGAAGGTAGCAATGTGTCTTCTCTCCTGCATGGGCAGAACCACTTTGTTGACAAATTCAAAGAGCACTTTCAGGGCAGGTTTATTTCACTCTTATAAATAGCACTGGGTTCTTGCTTTAAGTCCCTATCAGTAAATTTTCTAGTGATGGCATGTGAGGTAGGTAGATTCTCTAGACTATGCCACTTCAACTTTTGTAGTCATTATACCCTGTCACGCCCCAAAATCCGAGGAGCGCGACCGGTGCTCAACCGAGTAAACCCAACTGAGCAAGCCTGTTAGGTTTCATTCTACCCAAACTAATTCATGAATAAATAGGAGATGGACTCCATTAATCATACTTAGTAAGTATTTCATTAACAACTTCCATTTTATTTTCATAAGTCGGTTAAATCATAATAATCAAAATGTTACAAGTTTTATGAATCTGTGCCAAACATCAATATTTCTACTTTGATACCAACACCCGACTCTACCCACAACTTATCTACGGAGCCTCTAAACACAACTGAAGAGTAATAAGAAAATGCCGGTAACAAGGCTCCGGCTATACCTCAAATACATCGTACAAAATAAATAGACGAAACAGGACCCCGAAATGGAGTGGGGCTCACCAAATCAGCTGAAAGGAAGATGCGTCACTAGCTGCGTCCAACACTGCCTGCTATGGAATCACCTACATCCATTTAAATATATAGAGCCCCCGGCAAAAGGGACGTTAGTGCCATCGAATAGCACTAGTATGTATAACTAAACACCATCTAGTTAGAAAGAACTATCAAACAAGAATAAAGAAATCATAAAGGTCAATCAAAAGCTTTAACAATCACCACATCATCAAAACGAAGAATCATATGACTTTCACATAATTACCATAGCTTTAGGTTGGGCACTAAAAGAGTCATACAATTTTCACATTATGTTTCCATAATCTTTAGTTTGGGGCATTTCACATTATTCATCATTTGTTTCCAATACCACCGCTATCATGAGCGGAGTCCGATCTCGACTCGATCGGCTAGGTCGCCTCACTCGAGGCATACATTCCAATCACAATCTCATCTTTCCTTTTTCATTTCCGAAATTCATTCATAATACCACCGCTTTCTTGAGTGAAGTCCGATCACGACCCGATCGGCTAGGTTGCCTCATTTGAGACATGTGCCTCAATCACAATCTCATTCTCAATTTTTGGAATTCAGTATCAGCACAATACCACCATGTGTACGGCATGGTGTCCGATCACGACCCGATTGGCTAGGCCGTCTTACCAAGACGTTGTTCCTTTCTTATTAATCATCTTATTTCAATCTTTATTTCACATATATCAATTCATAGGCACTTGGAGCCACAATTATTATAGCATACTTGGCACTAGGACACATTTCATAACTCAATCTCTTCTTTCCCACATTTCACATCATTTCCACATATTTCACATCCATATCAATTTCAACAACAAGCCATTCAATTCAAGATGTCAAGAACACATGAGAGGAATCATGAATCTTGGGCATACACAATATTTCAGAAATCATACACCTCAAGTTATTAACAATGGAACTTCAAACACAACAAATTCTCCCAAAAAAGGAGGGGATACACCAACCCGCAATAAAAACACACCTCAAAGGCATAAGCAAGAAATTACACCAATTGTTCTTGAATTACTCCTTTTCAATAACGACAATATACAATTTAAACATCGGGGTATGTAACAACTCGGATCGCATTGGAGGTACTTATAAGACAAATCATTATCTCGAACAGCAACTTATGGGCATAAATTGAGTACAAAGCCTTTAGGCGACTTTATTGTAGAAGTCATTTACGGAAAGTGAAGTCAAGGCTCATTTCATAATATATTTCATATTTTCTCATGTCATAGGCATCACCAGATACAATTATAACTCAAGCTCTTGGCACGTTGGTCATATTCTATTTCCCAAAGTCATTTGATTTATTTCAAATATCTTTATACATAGAGGATTTCACATAGTTTGGCATAACAATCTCAATTTCAAACTTGATTTAAGGTCTAGGCCTTTCAATACATGATTCATATTCTCCGTACCTTTTTAAATCATCAAGAATAGCACATCGATCATATTGAGACATACTTTTCATGTATATAAAGTTGCAACACCAATTCATGTGGAATTAACAATCAATACATCAGTCCAACTTTAATCTTACCGCATTTACACAAACCCCAACGGAGCTCAATTTCTATAAAGAGGGGGTTTTAGCCATACATACCTTGTTTAAGCTTTCCTTAAGTTACTACGACGTTACGGAAATTCTAGCAATCTCAATCTACTTTGAGACATAACAAAATTGAACACAAATTAGGAAGGTATTCATAATTCTAGCTCATTTGAGAATTTTATCAATTACAAGTTGTGCATCTTGATTTCAAATCTCTTTTACAAGATTTCCTTCATTCCCCAACCCAATCTTTACTTATTTATGTTCAAAAATCTTCCCACAAACCTAATTTGCACATGCATGTATACATAATACTATTACACCCAAGAATCATACCTCAATAATCCATCCTATACCCCAAACTCGAAATTAAAGTTTAGTGTATAGATCCTTACCTCTTAGATGAAGATCTTGAAGGAATTCTTGTTGTATTTCAAGGATTGGACAAGATTTTTGATGAACGAGGCACTTGAACTTCTTCCTCTCTATAGAATTGCTCTTCCCTCTCTCTAAAAGCACCAGAATATCCAAAAAAAACAAACCCCAAACGAGTTAAATGAAATAGAGTTCGGGTCTTAAAAACCCATTTTTGTACAGCCGCGACGCGTGGGGCGCCGTGTGGTGTGGGGCACTGTTCAAATATGTCTGGAATTGAAATTTCGGACCATTCTGGAATTCCTACAGGCGCGGCGCGCCGGGCGCCACATGGGGCGTCGCGGTAGTGTAAACTTCTGCGCTGCTTTGGTAATTTGGTCATAACTTCTGTAGGAGTGTCCGAATGACAAACGGTTTGAAGTGTTGAAAACTAGTCTCAAAGACCTTTAATTTTATAGGTTATTAATCACATAATACCTTATATATATCTAGATATGCTCGTTCAAAGTCTAGACTAGTGCAAACTCATTTGGAATCTTAGCCTATTACGAAATTTTCCAATTTGACTTAGACTTAGGCCCCTCCTTGGACCCCAAATTACTTACCATAAGACTTGTACACTTATTTATCAAATTAAAAAGATGCCCACCATGTTAATAGCACATAAAATATTATAATTAGTCTACCTGGCACCCCAAAATCCTATATTGTTTCAAAATAAAATCTGGGGCCTTACATACCCCTCAACGGGTATCCCCAGAATCTCCCCTAGCTCTTTGTCATCAAAGCTCAACTTTACTCCTTTCACTTAACTATTGACCCTTTCATTTGCAATCTCATAATTAGCAAAGAGCTCAACAATTTCAGTCCGAGCTAACCTCTCTTCCAACTGAATGACCATGTCCTTCCAGCCTTATACCTCCAATTTCTCCAGCAACATAATTATCCCTTCTGCTTCTAAATCATTAAGACCTCTCTTTTAGGATTGTTCTCTTCTGAAACTTCACTACACCTATCCTTTTCTTCACCAGTCTCCTCTTCTTCACTTTCTTCCTCCATAATTTGAACTTTTCTTGATTTCCTAGCAGACCTGTTTCTTTTTGCCAAGGCAGAGCTCTTTATCTCAACAAACTTTTCTGGAGACTTTTCTCAGAAGTCTATTCTTTTTTTAGCATTGGGAGTCACAACCTCCACTTCTTCTGCCTTATCATCATCATCATGAAAAACTAGGTCCATCTCCCCTATTTCAATAGCTTCAATTGTTTCACCAACCTTCTTATTTCCTTTGGCAGCAACTTTCTTTTCACTTTTGGCTACAACATTTTTTTAGGTCGGCCTCACTCTAATTCCTCTTGTGGGAGGAGTCTTTATAGGGATAGAAGAGACAACCTTCCTCTTCTTGCCACCCATATCTATTCCATGGATTTTAACTCCTGAACCTTTCTTCTTCTTTTGATTATAACTATCAGATACTTTCTTCAGTAGGTCATGGAGGGGTTCCTTACTAGATCGAACAGGTTCTTGGAACCTTTTCCTAAGCCTAGCCAACCCCTCTGTTGTAGTAGCATCCCCAAACTCGTTGCCTCCTTCTTCTCTAATACTCTCTTCTTGCTCAACAACCTCCTGACTCCACAACATTATTGCCCCAGTTTTTTTATTACAGGTGAAGTGGTTGAGACAATTTCAGTCACTCTTTCTTTTCTATTTCCCCTCACAGCCATAATACCCTCAATCTCATTGTCTTTTCCCTTTTATTTTTACCTCCAATTTTCCCAGACCCAGAAGTCTTCACACCAGCAATTGCACCAACCAAAACAAATCTCTTTTCAAGATTTTCAGCATCTTCATAAACAACATAAGAAAATTTTAACCTAGAGGTTTCCTGTTCAGTTTCAGATGAAAGCGGTTCTTCCCCCTCAGTCGCAGACTTGAAGGACTCATCTGATTTTGTGGTTCCTTTGCTTGACTAGCCTGTAATTGCTTATTTACTTTCTTGGCCTATTCGTTACTAGCTACAGTTTTTCGAGCAAGCATCTTGGCATATTGTTTCTTGGGGGGTTGCGTGATTGAAGGTACAGGTGATGGTTATTTTGGTGGTGAATAATGGTTTCCAGTGTTCTTAGAGTTTTTAGATGTGTTTGCCATTTGATTGGTGTAGAAGAGTTGAGAGAAAGTTGAGAAAATTTGAAGTTTTGATTTTTCAAAGATTTGGAGTGAAGAAACGGGTAAGGTCGAATCATTTTAAAGTGGGAAGAGATAGAGTGCATAACGACAACTTTTGGAGGTTAGAAGTCCAATCAACTTGAGAGTGTCAATTTGAAGAGACATTGGACTCTTCCCCAAAAATTTAGGCAAATATGGCGCGTGGTTTTAGGGTTAAAACTGGTTCGTTTGTAACTGATAGGTTTAAAATAAGTTTGGGATACAGTGGGACTCTTTTCAGATCATGATCCAAATATAGTTATTTCAAATTATGTGGAGTGTAGAATACATACCTTATAAGCTCGACGAATCAGGTTCTTTAGTAAAAGTTCTCTTGTGTAAGACTGAACTTTCCAAGAAAGTAAGGGTAATATCATAAGACATCAGTGAGATATTTTAGCACATGGTACAAGAGTATACTAATAAAATTATGAGACTGAGCAATATCTAATCTAATTATTTATAAAATTCACAAATTATCTAACCAATTATTGAGTTAGAGCCAGTTTCTTTTAGGTGATCTTAGTCATCCCTATTCTAATATGTTCCTTTCAAAGTGATCTCCACTCAAAGTTTTTGTAAAGATGTCGGTTATTTGCTTATCAGTAGCACAAAATTTCATAGTGAACAAACCCTTCTCAAAGATGTCCCTCAAAAAATGATGCATAACATCTATGTGCTTAGTTCTTTTGTGATGAATCGGGTTCTTGGACATACTAAATGTTGTCACAGAAGATAGGGATACAACCTACATCAATTCCAAAGTCCATTAATTATTTCTTAATCCACAATAATTGAGCACAACATGAGGTAGCAGCCACATACTCAGCTTCAGCAGTAGACAAAGCCATATAGTTTTGCGTTTTAGTGGCCCACGAGACATGAGTCAAGAAAGTGTACCATACCTTAAGTACTCTTTCTATCCACAAGAAAATCTGCATAATTAGCATCAACATATCCCACTAAATAAAAATTAATACCTTTTGGATATCATAAGCAAAGATTAGTTATGCCCTTTAAGTATCTCAAGATCTTTTTGACAGCCTTCAAGTGAGACTTCTTTGGATTTGCCTGAAATCTAGCAGAGGTCTACACTGAAAATAATGTCAGGTCTACTAGTAGTGAGATTTAACAAAAAGGCAATCATTTTCCTATACATTTTCTGATCAACAGATGAACCAAGTTTATCCAAATCCAATTTCATGGCTGTTGCTATCAGAATGTCAATTTCTCTGGAATCTTCCATTTTAAACCTTTGAAGCAACTCTTTCACATGCTTTAGCTGATGGATCATAGTTCCATTTGAATTTTATTTAATTTGTAAGCCTAAAGAGAAATTAAGTTCACCCATAATACTCATTTCAAATTCATTCCCCATTAGCTTAGCAAATTCTTTACTTAATCTATCAGTTGTTGCTCCAAAGCTTATATCATCAACATATACCTGAACTACCAAGATATCTTTACCTTTTTGTTTCAAGAATAAAGTATTGTTAATTTTACCTCTTTAGTAGCCATGCTGAAGCAAGAATTTAGATAATCTTTCATACCATGCTCTTGATGACTGCTTGATCCCATAAAGTTTCTTGTCAAGCTTGTACACATGATCCAGACATTTTTTTCTTTCAAATCCAGGAGGTTGCTTGGCAAACACTTCTTCCTTTAGATAGCCATTGAGGAAGGCGCGCTTGACATCCATCTGATGAAGTGTGAATTCCATATAAGCAGTAAAGTTCATAAGGAGTATAATGGCTTCCAATCTTGCAACTGGAGCACAAGTCTGATCATAGTTTATGTCCTCCTCTTGAAGCACTAATCTTGCCTTGTACCTTGTAATTGTTCCATCTTCATCAAGCTTGTTTCTAAAGACCTATTTAGTGTCAATCACTCTTCTATCATTGATTCTTGATACCAGATGCCAAACTTGATATAAGTACACATTTATTTAGTGACTATTAATATAAATATTGAGAAAAAAAGAATTTCGTGACATCTATGACAAAATATCGTTACAAGAAATACTGGATATAGCAACCACCTCGACTAGTCACATAGAAACCAATAAGCATGGAATAAGCAATAAATGGGGGAACGTGGCTATAATATTCAAAACGATCGGCCGGGTCATTACAAGTAGTACTGGCCATTGAAGAGTAGTGGATTTCCCTTCCCAATTTCTAGGAGGTGCACTCATCTTGATCTTCTCCTAAGGTGTTAGCCTCTTTAAGGATAACTTATTGTGATACCAATTGATGTTTTATAATTACCACACATGGGGGTGATTTGTGTGGTGTCCAATTTTTTGCGTGCAATTATTATAGAAGGACCTAGTTCTTCTATGCGTTCCCAAATCTACTAATGTGGAATAAATAATGTAGAAAGTAAAGAAAACAAGTATTATACATGGAAAACACCCGTCTCAAAAGGTAAAAAAACCCACGAACTACTTCCAGTAGGATTTTCCCAAAACTTCACTACAAATCTGAGTCAAAACAACAATACTTACAAACTCTTGTAAACCTAAGGATTACCTCTAACCCTTGTAGCAACTAGCCACAGGCTATTGTGGGTGCTTCAAGTTAACTCTAACTTGAACAATACAACTCAAGTACCTAATACAATTTGCTTATAAAAAAGCTGAAAGGTATCAAAATTCCTAGTACAATTGAACGAGAATAAAAGACAGACACATGGAACTGACTCTTCTATCTAGTTCATGTAGGTCCAGGTTCTCACTCTTGAAACATACAGGAATTGCTTGCAAAATGCATTACTATTTTAATCTCAATTCTTGCTTAACTTCAGAGCTTTTGCGTCACATATAAAAGAAAACACAACTGATATATATAGAGTTAGTAGGATTAGGATTAACTAGAAGCCTAATGTTGTACTCTTCCTTGGTGGAAGAGTTCTAGTTAACTTCAATCTCTATCTCTTTCTTTATCTATGATAGAGTTCTCTTGAAGTAAGGAGTCATGCTCCTTACCAATTATGCAAGTTTTTTATTCAGGGATTATCAGATATAACCACTTATACTTATCACTTGCATATGCATGCCCTTTGCTTGAATTTGACCGTGTCCTGTGTGCACTGTCTATGGAGCTGGTTCATGCATGTGTTCCTTTGTCAATCATCAAAACCAAAACCATTCAGGACAACAAGATCAATTGACCAAACCATATTAAAGCTTATTATGCCTCTTTTAATATAATTCTATTTTGTCGTCTAATTTATCATCGTTCAAAATTTTTTCTATTAGCTTCCATGTGACATCTTGTTATTTCAATCCCAACAAATGATATAACAGCCAATAGTTCAACGAGGTTCAGATCAAGCTACAATAAAATTGGCGATAATGAAGATTTTTGTCAAAATAAAATATGTCCAAAGTATTACATGTGAAAATAAATGTCAACCATACTTTCAACATTCCTATTGTTACATCTCTAAAACCAAAAACCATTTTTAGCCCCGCTTACATCTAACGTAGGACTGTACTTTTAACCCTGCTCACTTTTAACACATGGCTCCGCTTTTAACCTTGCTAACATTAAACGGGGGGCTAAACTTTTAACCCTGCTTACTTTTAACGTAGGGATCCACTTTTAACCTTGATCACATTTAACATAGGAATACAATATTTTTAACACATGCTCAGTTTTAACACATAGGCCCTAGTTTTAAGTCAATATACACTGTTAATCACGACAAGCAACAGTAATATAACGAGCCGACTGGTCGTTTTGAGCATCTGCACTTTGCTCAGCAGATTGAGGCCTTGGAATGGAGTTTCATCAATTCTGTTAGCTCCGTTGGGTAATTTTTGACTTAGGAGCACATCCGGATTGTAATTTGGAGGTCCGTAGTCGAATTAGTCTTGAAATAGCGAAAGTTGGATTTTTGGAAGTTTGACAGGGAATGGGCTTTTTGATTTCAGGGTCGGATTCCAATTTCGGAAGTTGGAGTAGGTCCATAATGGCAAATGTGACTTGTGTGCAAAATTTGAGGTCAATTGGACGCGATTTGATATGTTTCGGCATCGGTTTTAGAAGTTGGAGTTTTAAAGTCCATTGATTTTGACTTGAGGTGCGATTCATCGTTTCAAGGTTGTTATGCATGATTTGAATCCATGATTAGGTTCATTTAGTTATATATAACTTGTCTACAAAATTTGGCGCCATTTGGAGTTGATTTGGTATGGTTCGAACGCTTGGTTGCGATTCTAGAAGTTTTTGAAGTTTATTTTAATTTTCATGCGTTTTGGCATTTGATTCATGGTTTTAGAGGTTATTTTGATGATTTGATCATGCGAGCGAGTTCGTATTATGTTTCTAGACCTGGGTGCATGGTTGGTTTGCAGCCTCGGGCGCTCGGGTGAGTTTCGGATTAGTTCCGGAATGATTTTTCATCATTTTGAGTGTTGGTATTGGTGTCATTGCATTTGCGATGTATTTGTCGCAAACGTGACTATCATAATTACGAAGCAGCCTCGCATTTGCGAAGATGGGCTGTTGGGGAGGGACTCGCATTTGCGAAGAACTTACCACTTTTGCGAAGCCTGTTGAGTTCACATTTGCGAACTCAGTATCGCATTTGCGATAAAGGCCTAGGCTGGACTAGTTCGCTTTTGCGAAGGACCAGTGCTCGCATTTGCGACCTTTTTGATCGCATTTATGAAGGAAGCAGAGAATTTCAAACTTCGCTTTTGCGATGAGTTGTTCACATTTGTGGGGTTCTCAAGTCGCAAATGCGACATCTGCAGTCTGCATATAGCTGAGAATTCCGAGACTTAGCTTCATTTTGTTATATTTTGAACCCTAGCTTCGTTGAGTCACTTTTCTGAAGGTATTTTCATACCAAATTATTGGGTAAGTACCTCTAATCAATTCTCAACTATATTTCATGATTATACATAAGATTTAACATCAAATTCATGAGAAATCTTGGGAAACATTTGGGAATTTTGTCAAAGTTTTAAAAAATGAAAATTTGGGATTTTAGAGTTGAATAGGACTCGGATTTGAAAACAAAATACGCATTTGGGCTCATGAAGCCATGGGTACTCAAGACCTATCCTTGGACCCGGGTTTTGACCGGGCGGGCCCGGGGTTTGACTTTTGTTGACTTTTTAGAAATTGTATAAAATCACAACTTTATTAATGAAATTGTTTTCTCTTGTATTGTATGATGTATTTAAGTCATCTTTGGCTAGATTGAGCCGAGCGGAGGTGAATTTGTAAAGAACAAAGCTAAGTTGAGTATTGAGTTAGCCGAATTGAGGTAAGTGTCTTGCCTAACTTTGTTGAGAGAATTTTTCCTACTATTTGACATTGTTTGCTACATGCGGGGGTGATTCATATATGAGGTGACAAGCATATATGCATGTGCCAGGGTTAACCATGCTCGTGGATAAATGATGTTATAAATGATATTTTGTAGAACCACGTGACTTTCTTGCTTCATGCCTTACTTGACTCCTAGATACCAAGAATATAGTATTAAATATTAGAAACTAAGACATCTTATAATAACTTAATAAAAGTTGATGGAAATTATGAGAATACATGGATGTGTCTAATTCGGCCAAAACCATGTGTAATCATTAATACATTGCTACGATCTATATTCTTGAGATACTAGATTCTATACTCGTGTTGTAGATCATTCGTGAGATTTATTGAAATACTTGAATAATAAGGTTCTTGCGAGTTTATTGAACTATCGTTGGCTTGGAAAGTTGTGATTGAGATTCATTTGGAATATTAGTTTCAATACTCTCTTTGACATTATTTATGCTTCCTACCTTGATTGGTATACATATGCTTGGTAATGAAGAGTGTAAAGCACGAAGGATAATGTTATGCCATTGTATATGCATTATCATGAGGGGGAGAGTGTAAAGCACGAAGGGTGATACCGTGCCATATTATTGAGAGTAAATCACAAAGGGTGATATCATGCCATATTATTTGAGAGTAAAATCACGAAGGGTGATGTCGTGTCATATTCTGAGAGTAAAAGCACGAAGGGTGATGCCGTGCCATATCATTTGTGAGTAAAAGCACGAACGGTGATGTCGTTCCATGTTATGTGAGTGTATAGCACGAAGGGTGATGCCGTGCCATTTTATTTATATTATCATGCTTTAAATTATCATGAGCTCATGGCACAATGGGTGTTTCCATGCAGGCGAGGACGAGGAACATGCATTATATTATGATATCTTTTCCTTGTATATACATTTATGCCTTTATATTGAGCTATATGTCGTATGTATGGTTCTTATGTGACTTGTCATTAATGCCCTGTCCTTGTTCTCTATCTTATTTGTTATTGTGTCGCTCATGTCTTCTACTTGCTGAACTTGAAAATACCATGCCTACTTCCTGCTGTCATAATTACATCTTTGTCCTATCTACTTTATTGCACTTTAATACAGGCCTTCTACCATATTAGTTCGTTCATGCTTCTACTTATTAACTTATAAAGCTCATGTGTTCCCCTCTTATTTGTCACATCTATATTTATGCCTCCACCATGCTAGTTAGTTGAAGTTATACTCTTTTTCCTAATTGTTGCTCCTATGCTTTCCGCCTAGTTTGTTACTATTGCCCTTATGTATATCCTCGTTCATCATTATTACTTGTGTATTTCCTACTTTGTCATTATTGTTATCGGAATTCCTACCATCCGGTTGGTATTGTTTTACGTATATCTGGTGAGGATGAGATAAATGCATGAAGGGTGTTGTCGTACAATTGACATGATATCAGAGTATATTCCTTGCATTATGAATGTTATGGGGTGACGATTTTGGTTTATTGGTTATCGCTCTAAAGAAAATATTGGTCATGATATTGGAAACTATCGGATTGCGATCTCTTCTAGTACTCCGTTATTGTTTTGTACATTCGTTTCGTGTACTTTATCCTGTTATATTGTAGTATAGTTCTATAGCTAGTTTGTGGTATAGATTTTATCAGTGAGCATCTTTTAACTAAAAAGCCTCATCACTACTTCAGCGAGGTGAGACAAGGTACTTACTGGGTACATGGGGTCGGTTGTACTCATACTACACTTCTGCACCTTGCGTGCAGATTTTTGGAACGAAGCTGCTGGTGATGTTGGGAGCTGACTCTGAAGATGTTCGTGCATTCCGGATATAGCTGCTACTTGTCCTTGGTAGTTTTAAATGTTGCTAATCTGTTTATGTAATTTTCAAACCGATCGTGTACTTATTTGTATCAGTTTTATAAATTCTAAATTTTGGAAGCTCGTGATTCATACTACCAGTTCTTAGGTTAATTTGTAATTGTTCAAATAATTCCTCACTATTTTCCTATACTCTCATTTGGATTGTTTTGACTGTTAGTTGGCTTACCTAGCGGATCGAGTTAGGTGCCATCATGACTGGGGTTTTTGGGTTATGACAAGTTGGTATTAGAGCTCTAGGCTCATAGGTTCTACGAGTCATGAGCAAGTGTCTAGTAGAGTCTTGCTGATCGGTATGATGACGTCCATACCTATCTTCGATAGGCTATAGGGCATTTAGGATAAACTTTCCATCTTTCTTTCCTTATCGTGGGACATTGGTTCATCTTAAAGCGTAAATCTTTGAATTCCTTCCACGCATTTGTATGCGCATGTGACCGCTCGATATCGGTTGTGCATCGATGACTTGTGATTCCATGGATGAGGTGCAAGATGTGATTTCTCTATGTTGGTGATGGGTCAGTCTAGAGGACTCGAGGCCGTATTTTGACTGTAGCTTGAGCACGGGGATTTTGGTTGTATGAGCATATGCTTTTGGACTTATATGTCCGGTAGTGTCCCTATGAGTGGAATTTACGGTCGGCGAGTGGTTTGATGACTATATGATGAGTAGGATGTGACTATGGGCTATGTTCAGATGATTTGAATGCGATGAGAAGAGTCTGCTTGAGATGTAAAAAGGACTAATGGGTGCTTGATTTCTGTCTTGATGTGACATAGAGTATCGGGTTATGAGTGTGTTGAAAGGTTTTTCATATTGTTCAATTGTGGAACGAATTTGATTCTCATGTCTTATTGACAAGTTCATACTCAAGAAGATTAAGTGATGGAGTAGTAGTTGTGGCTAGAATATGAGATTTACATTGGATGGTGTCGAGGCTCGTGGTATTTCTATACCATTATGAATTATACATTCAGTATGAGGAAGGTGAAGGAAATGGCTTTAAATTCACAGAGGGTCTCTTCAGAGTGGGTGTCTCAGTTGTGGTAATTTGGGGTGCTAAGATGGAATACATCGGCTTATGGGCCTTAGGGCAGTGTGGTTTTTATGCTAGGGTCTCTTATGGCAAGCTTTGGGATAAGGATCACGGTGTTCTAGCAAGGAGGGATATCAACTTGAGGGTAATTTAGAAGGAACTCGGAGAAATAGAGCAGTTTGATAGTAGATTGGATCAGCACAATAATAGTATGATCAGTTCGTTGGCACTTATGGTGTGGTGAGTCTCCACAGGTTTCGCGACAATGCTCTTGGATTTTGGCGACTGCATGGCTTGGTTGAATTAGAGGGATTCGGTTATGATAGTTTGGTTATGTGCAAATAGATTCTAAAGAGTTCTCGATGGTTTCTATCATGGTTTGAGGTGGATATTTCCTACTGGCATGAGGGACATGTTGCGTATTAGGATTTTCTCCTGGATGAGATCAAATGGAAGGTTTCTAATTGATCGGGTATGTATTCTACAAGCAACTCAGAGTTGATCATGAGATACTCATGCTTTTCATATGATGGCATGATAGATGCGGTGTGTTTTGTAGGATTGAGATTTGCATGTGCAAGGTCACAGTTAAGTTTTGAAAGGAAAGTTATGAATTCTTAAACAACACGGACGGTTTCAGATGTCAAGATGAATGCTATTACTACTTGGTATTGCCTGAGAAAGGTGTGCATTTCAGAAGGCACATTGTGTTTTGACTTACGGATGCTTCATTGCTATTGCGGTACTCGCCTGGTTGATCGACTGCTGATATTCAGATTTTTCTATGTGGCACGGAAGGATTATAGAAGTATTCCTCGTGGTATGATCGTGTATGAGATATGTGTTAAACATTCAGGCGGTGGAGTTGGAATCAGGTATGGTGATTCGTGTGTTTTATGGATTAGGAGATTGGGAGTTCTCGGAAGCAGATTGTTTCATGGTTGTGGACTGTGAAAATGTGGCCAAAGCTAGTTAGATGATAGTATGTGTTATGGTTATGTCATTGTGGACTTTTGGAGGGCTATTTGTCCGTTCGGACGTGACCGGAGTTGATTTGGGGGCCCATTGGTAGTCCCAATGAGGATGCATATTTTGTATCAGATCGGATTTCCTTCCTCTTGTGCGGCTGTTACCACAGGTATATCATCGGCGGAATAGATGCTATTCGCGCCCTGGTTTATGTTATGTGTTTCTTTTTATGCTATGACGGGTTGTGATGATTACATGGTTCTTCGCATGCATACTCTGATTCAGCTTAGGCCTCATGGCATTATGGGCGAGATGGCCTTCATGATGTTGATTTATTTATTGCACCATAGATGTGCTTGTCCTTCTTAGTATTGTTTGTTCCTAGTAATTCTCCCCTAGTTATATTTTTTGCACTCTATTGTTCTTGATATTGATGCACATGTGATTAGTGAGCCCGAATATTATGACTCGATGGGTACCCTATGTGGATTGATATGATGGGATCGAGTTGCACGCTGTAATGGTACTGTGATGAAATGTAACTCCTGATGATTACTTCATGTATTTTTGCCTTCACCTTGTTGAAAATAGTTCATAGGAAAATGCTAAAATTTCCCTACCTGCTTAACTTGTTTAGTAGTCTTCTTATTTAACTCTCTTACAGTTATCTGTCATATCTGAATTATTACTTGTTGGTGTATAGAACCGGGTTGTATGGAGCCACATATGATTATTGTTGAGACCTGTTGGGGGATGTTTATATTGGTTGATATGAGGTTTCTAGACCTGAGATTTGCTTTATCGTATTGAGATAAAAAAATGTTTGGAGAAATGATACCATGTTTTTGCGGAGGATCTAGGCAATGGCCTGGTCGGACGAGTGAGTTTCTTGGCTTATTGATCAGATGAGTGGTTAAGAGGTTATGCGTGTGCCGCGCCCCCTTTTTCTCGCGAAATCGGGTTTATGACATTTGGGAGAACAACTCATTCCCTTTTGGGAATTGGGTTTTTTGATTTGAAGAGTCGCCACCTAATGATTAAGTGCATTAGGACACTAGGAAGAATTTGTTTAGAAAAACCAGAGTTTGGGTAAGGGCTAGAAATTATCTCGAGGGGAATGTGTTAGGCACCCCTCCAGATCCACTAGTGTGGTTCCCGGCCATGCTACAATTGTGACTTAAGTACAAACAATAACTAAGCAATTAAGGGTTTTAAATATGAGGGGTTGTCACATTGTGATTGCAAATAAGTTAAAGTTTGAAGAAACAAGGAAGTTGAAATTTGATAAAAAGGAGTTTGAAATTTTGAAAGTAATAAAATTAACAAGTAAAGGGAAGGGGGTCCTAGGTTTATAAATAATATGGATCACATCAATGCAATACCCGGTAATCACTCCTCAGAAGAGGGGTTACACGTGGTATTAGCGCACCGGTCATCATATCCATATCTACCCTTTCCCACCCCGTTAAGGTATTTAAACGTGGAATGGTTTCGTTACTTATTGCATGCTAGTACCCGCTCCAATTCTATCAGTTCCGGAGGCATTTAGGACTACTAGTCCTAAAGGGAAGGAAAATATGAGTTTTGTGCGGTTTAAAATGATAAAATTCTAAAGCGACAAACAAAAAACACATAAGGCAGATTATGGGAAACACATAACAATTTAAGAGGCTCAGATGGGCCTCCTCACTTAAAGACAGATTGTTTAGCATGTCTTGCAGATACTGGTTATGGTATGAATTAAACTTAAACGTTAAGGAGGCAGACTGGTCTATTACACATTTCAGATAAGAAACCGGAATCAGAACTGCCTGCTGGTTGGAATTAATAGAGTCTGATTCAATTAGCTAATTTTACCTTATAGCTTGCCTAAGTGAAACCTACAGGCATGACATCTAATAATGCAGAAGTGTACTGATTTTTACAAGAAGAAGGCCTGTTGATTATAGAAAACATAAGTTCTGCAGTCATTGAGTAACGTTACTACTGATTTTAGACTTGTAAACGATTCAGATCAGTTGGTTACTCTTATAGACATGCTTTCTAAGTGTTATTGAGTTTAACCTTTACGAAAATGCAGAAATCCTATAGGCATAGTGTTTAAAACGTTGATTTTATTATTTAAGCCTATAAATGCATTTGCCTATTGATAAATGCATATGCAGAATTCAGGAAAACTCTATAGACATGTTCTCTATGTGATAGGCAGAAACCTATGGACATGGTCTCTATGTATGAAATGCAGAAGCTATAGACATGGTATCTATGTATGAAATGCAGGGGCTATAGACATGGTATCTACGTATGAAATGCACAACCTATAGACATGATTTCTATATGAAATGCAGAACCTTAAGGCATAGTTTCTATATAAAAAACACAGAAGTGCAGGACTTGTAAACATGATTTCTATATGAAAAATGCAGAAGTGAAAACAGGACATGATCGCAGAAGTAAATACCTATGAACATGATATTTACCCTTATGCATACATGAGTGACCCTCCCCTTTTCACTAAAACCCCATAAGTTATTACAAATTATTACAGCCTAGAATGAATAAAGAAAAGTAAAATAAAATTACATCAAAAAGCTAAAAATCCCAACCAAGGAGAGCCTGATTCAGACTTCTGTCTGAAGCATGAAGTAAACCAACTCCAAAGATCAAATTCCAAAGCCTTTCTCCTATTCGGGATGTGTCAGAGTTCCCTAAGAGTCTCAAGTGGACTCCGGGCAGTGCTTACACCCAAATATATTGCAGAAATGGATTATAGTGCAGTGTGGAAGGTCATCCCTCAAATGTCCAAGTTCCGAGGGAGCTCAAGGTCCCAAAGCAAGGCTCATAGAGGGGGGCAGAACGTAGAATCTAATAAAGAGTGCAAGTGCATAGAGGGGATTTTGGGGAAAGCCAAGACATGCTGGTGGTCATACCCAGCAATTGGAAGTGCTGCCATACCCTAACAAGCCTGTTAGCCACATTGTTTGGGAGTTAAGATCCATTAAAGGATCAAGTCCAGACATGAGCAACAATTTGGATGTTGCCATGCTTTGAACTTTAACTCAAACACATAGAAGGGAATAAGGGTATGGGGAAATCACACAGCAACAGATGCAAAGAGACAACATATTCAATACAGAACATAAACAACAAAGTAGACAAGATTGTTGAAACTGTAAAGCAAACACATAGGGATGAAGCTGAAAGTTAAATTAGAATATACCAGTTTCAGGGAAATAAGAAGAGAAGAGCAGTAGTAAAGCCAAATTGCAAACACACAGCCAGAAGATTTCAGAAGAGAGTAGAGTGTTGAATTGAGAATGTAGGAGTATTGAAATTGAAAGTGTTCAATAAGTGTTGTCAAAGTATTGAACTCAAGGTCTTAAAGAGTATTGAATTGGAAGTGTGTAAAAGTGCAGAAGGGTCGTGCCCTTTATAGTGCAGAAAACAAGTAAGAAAAGGTAAGAAAATAGTTTCGAAATCAATCACATAAGGTCTCCCTTCAATTAAGGGATTCTGATTTCAAACGGGCAAGATAATTAAGGAAAAAGTTTGATCAAAATCTTTTCCAAAGTAGCACAAGAAGGGTAAATACACAGAAGTTATTTAAGGCAAAAGTCCAGTGGTACATGGTTTGTGCAGGCTTTGTTTGAATGAACCAAGTCAGGAAAAATGAGGAAAGGGTTTTACTTAAGGAAAATCAACAACAATCAATCAAACCTTATTAAGAGGAATTCCAAATCAATCACAAGTTGACAAAACCTTTTGAAGGCAAAATTCCTTATATATAAAGCATACAGACATATCGAACAAGAAAGAACTATCATGCGAAAAATCCTAGTATAGAAGAGTTCCGGGTCATAACAAAAAGGCTCAAATCCAGTACATAGACTCAGAATGAGTTTGAGAGTGTCCAGAGTCCCAAATAGAACCCTAGTCCAAAACACAAGATCAAACTCGCCAAAAAACCCCCCAAATCCCAGGGTTTTCAACTTGAGTCAGATACAGAGAAGAGAAGACAAATAACTAAAACAGGCTCAGAGGTCTCTTTCAGGGATTCATGTGAAAACAAACAGATAAAATAGCAGGTTCAAGGCAAATAGAATGAAGAACTGATTTGAAGCATAAAGAACATGTTTTAAGAAAGCTTGGAACTTAAACAAGTTTCAGAAGAGAAACGAGATAGTATAGCACTTAAGAGAACAGTAGAGGAAACATGTTTAACAAAGAACGCAAACAAAATCCAGAAGAAGACAACTAAAGACCTAAAAGCTTAGTAGAAAATATAGTAAAGGAACATAGGGGTAAACGAACACATAAGATAAACATGTGAAAGCATGATATAGAAACCAGTAGAAGAAAGAACGGAGCACAATAGAAGGACATGCAAAATAAGGCAAACATAAGAACACAGGAGAAGGACATGTGAGGTACAAAAGAGAACATAAAAACATAGCATAGCAGATTCACACAAAGAGAAGAAGAAGAAGAGGAGTCAGAAAACATTTTAAAACCTTTTCAGAGACCCTAAATCGAAGAGAAATAATTTTTGAAAGAAAATTAGGGAAAATGTTTAAGAACTAAAGTAGAGCACATATATAGCATAGATATAAGAAAACAACTAGAGAAAAACCTCGAATAGCTTAGGGTTTTAGAGAAACCCTAGAAATGAGAAAGGCTTGGAAGAAGGTCCGATCTTGAGTTGGAGAGGTCAGAAATAGGCTTCTGATGCTTGAATACGCCGGAGCCAGGCCGGAGAGGCCATAGAACCTTGGATCTGTAGAGATTTGAAAGGACACCATCGAGGTCTAACCTCGAAACTTCGAACACCCAGGGTTTAATGGTGGAGGAGGGTGAGTACAGGCCATCCATAGCCTGAGAAGCCATGGGTTCCGGTGAGATTGCAGTTGAAGGGGGTGAGAGAGGCTAGGGTTTCAGGAACCTTCGAGAGAGTTTGAGGGAGGGAGAGTATTCAAAGGCGGCTGAGAGATGGAAATGAGGAGATTAGGGTAGGGTTAGTGAATTAAAAAAGGTAAGGGGTAATCGTGGCCGTTGATCTAAATGATCAACGGCCTGGATTGAAAGAAAGGGCCAGGCGGGTTAATTGGTTGGGTCGGGGGTCAAGTTAGATTAGAATTGGGCCGATCCAATTGGGTTTCAAAATTGGGTCAATTAGGGGGGGTCAATTTGCTATGATTGAAATAAAAATGGGCCAGGTTTTAAATAGCCAATTTTTCCCTTTTTATTTTATAAAAAAATAGTAAAATGATTTTGAAAGTAAATTAAGAGTACTGGATCAGTTAATAATATATAAATATTGATTTAAAAATGTTTGAACCAATTTTATAATTATAGAAATGCTATTAAATCTTAAAGTAGGCTAGAATTGCAATTATATGCAATTTAGCTTTAAAAATACCAAATAAATTTGTACAAATATATGAAAATTACCTTAACTATAGTTTGGTATAAATATGGAAAATAAAACAAATTATCCACCAAAATAATAATTTTGGGAATAATTATTGGTTTTTATACTGCTAAAATGAGCAATAAATTGATTAAACAATCTTTAAAAATTGAACACTTGGGGCATGCTTATATATGCATACATATGTTATTTTAAAAGTATTTTGTATATGAAAAATACATAGGCAAAAAATTGGGTATCAACAGCGTGTTTATTTCATCATCGGCAGGGTATGAAGGTTTTGGACGAGGTTCAAATCGATGCGAGGCTTGCTACGGGCACCAGATTTGTTTTTGGGCAGCAATGGTGGTCAGCAGTTCCTATTGTGAGTATTTAAGTGATGGGGGTATATCATGTTATTACATCTTGGGGCTATGGTTATGACTTAATACAGCTTGTTCAGACTTATATAGTATGTAGATGTGAGATTCGGGTCTTGTAATAAATTATGGATGTTAGAGATTGGGTTCTAAGGGTTAAGGACCAAGGTTGAAGTAAGGATTTGTAGTTATGTTGTGTTGGCATGCTTATATGGAGTAGGGTGACGTGGGATCACCCCTGGCTATGTTCATAGTAAGGTTACACCGTGATTTGATAGCTTTGGAACAACTCCTGGCACATTCGAGGATGAACGTAAGTTTAACTGGTGGTGGATATAACGACCCAACTGGTCATTTTGAGCATCTACACTTTGCTCGGTAGTTTGAGGCCCCAGAATGGAGTTTTGTCAGTTCCATTAGCTCCGTTGGGGGATTTTGGACTTAGGAGTGCGTTCGGATTGTAATTTGGAGGTTTGTAGTCGAATTAGTCTTGAAATGGCGAAAGTTGGATTTTTGGGAAGTTTGACCGGGAGTGGACTTTTTGATATCGGCGTTGGATTTCGATTCCGGAAGTTGGAGTAGGTCCGTAATGGCAAATGTGACTTGTTTGCAAAATTTGAGGTCAATTGGACGTGATTTGATAGGTTTCGTCATCGGTTGTAAAGGTTGAAGTTTCAAAGTCCATTGATTTTAAGTTGAGGTGTGATTCATCATTTCGAGGTTATTATGCGTGATTTGAAGCCTTGAGTAGGTTCGTTTCGTCATATAGAACTTGTCTGCAAAATTTGGCACCATTTGGAGTTGATTTGATATAATTCGGACGCTTGGTTGCGATTCTAGAAGTTCTTAAAGTTTATTTTGATCTTCATGCGTTTTGACGTCCGATTCGTGGTTTTAGAGGTTATTTTGATAATTTGATCATGCGAGCGAGTACGTGTTGTATTTCTGGACCTGGGTGCATGGTTGGTTCGGAGTCTCGTGGGCTCGGGTGACTTTCGGATTGGTTCCGGAATGATTTTTCATGATTTTGAATGTTGGTACTAGTGTCATCGCATTTGTCGCAAATGCGACTATCGCAATTGCGAAGCAGCCTTGCATTGGCAAAGCTGGGCTTTTGGGGAGGGACTTACATTTGCGAAAAACTTAACGCTTTTGCGAAGCCTGTTGAGCGCGGACTTAGTATCGCATTTGCGATAAAGGCCTAGGTTGTATTAGTTTGCTTTTGCGACCAAGTGGTCGCTTTTGCGAAGGACCATTGTTCGCATTTGCGACCTTTTTGGTCGCATTTGCAAATGCAGCAGAGAATTTCAAACTTCGCTTTTGCAATGAGCTGTTCGCATTTGCGGGGTTCGCAAGTCGCAAATGCGACATCTGCAGCCTGCATATAGCTGAGAATTCCGAGACTTAGCTTCATTTTGTTATATTTTGAACCCTAGCTTCGATGGGAGGCAATTTTGTGAAAGGATTTTCATACCAAATCAGTGGGTAAGTACCTCTAATCAATTCTCAACTATATTTCATGATTATACATAAGATTTAACATCAAATTCATGAGAAATCTAGGGATAAATTTGGGTATTTTGTCAAAGTTTTAAAAAACAAAAATTTCGAATTTTAGAGTCGAATAGGGCTCGGATTTGAAAACAAAACACGTATTGGGACTCGTGAGGCTATGGGTAGTCAAGACCTACCCTTGGACCCGGATTCTGACCGGGCAGGCCCGGAGTTTGACTTTTGTTGACTTTTTAGAAATTGTATAAAAATCATAGCTTTTTTAATTGAAATTATTTTCTCTTGCATTATGTGATGTATTTGGCTAGATTGAGTGGAGCGGAGGTAAATTTGTAAAGGAAAAAGCTAAGTTGAGTATTGAGTTAGCCGAATTGAGTTAAGTGTCTTGCCTAATTTTGTTGAGGGAATTTTTCCTACTATTTGACCTTGTTTGCTACATGCGGGGGTGATTCATATATGAGGTGACAGGCATATATGCATGTGCCAGGGTTAACTATACTCAGGGGTAAATTATGTTATAAATTATATTTTGTAGAATCACATGACTTTCTTGCTTCATGCCTTACTTGACTCCTAGATACCAGGAACATAGTATTAAATGTTAAAAACTAAGACTTAGCTTATTATAACTTGATCAAAATTGATGGAAATTATGAGAATACATGGATGTGTCTAATTCGGCCAACACTATGTGTAATCATTAATACATTGCTACGACCGATATTCTTGAGATACTAGATTCTATACTCGTGTTGTAGATCATTCATGAGATTTGTTGAAATACTTGAATAATAAGGTCCTTGCGGGTTTATTGAACTATTGTTGGCTTGGAAAGTTGTGATTGAGATTCATTTGGAATATTCGTTTCAACACTCTCCTTGACGTTATTTATGCTTCCTACCTTGTTTGTCATTAATATACATATGCTTGGTAAGGAAGAGTGTAAAGCACAACGTGTGATGCCATGCCATTATATATGATTATCATGTGAGGGAGAGTGTAAAGTACGAAGGGTGATGCTGTGCCATATTATTGAGAGTAAAGCACGAAGGGTGATGCCGTGCCATATTATTTGAGAGTAAAAAGCACGAAGGATGATGCTGTGCCATATTATTGAGAGTAAAAGCACGAAGGGTAACGCCGTGCCATATCATTTGTGAGTAAAAGCATGAAGGGTGATGTCGTGCCATGTTATGTGAGTGTAAAGCACGAAGGGTGATATGGTGTCATTTCATTTATATTATCATGCTTTAAATTATCATGACTTCATGGCATGATGGGTGTTTCCGTGCAGGCGAGAATGAGGGACATGCATTATATTGTGATATCTTTTCCTTGTGTATACGTTTATGCTTTTAGATTGAGCTATTAATATTGTATTTATGGTTCTTATGTGACTTGTCGTTAATGCCCTGTCCTTGTTCTCTATCTTATTTGTTATTGTGTCACTCATGTCTTCTACTTGCTAAACTTGCAAATATCATGCCTACTTTCTGCTGTCATAATTACATCTTTGTCCTATCTACTTTGTTGTACTTTAATATAGGCCTTCTACCATATTAGTTCGTTCATGCTTCTACTTATTAACTTATAAAGCTCATGTGTTCCCCTTTTATTTGTCACATCTATATTTATGCCTCCATCATGCTCGTTAGTTGAAGTTATACTCTTTTTCCTAATTGTTGCTCCTATGCTTTCCGCCTAGTTTGTTACTATTGCCCTTATGTATATCCTCGTTCATCATTATTACTTGTGTATTTCCTACTTTGTCATTATTGTTATCGGCATTTCTGTCATCCGGTTGGTATTGTTTTACGCATATTTGGTGAGGATGACATAAATGCATGAAGGATGTTGTCGTGCAATTGACTTGATATCAGAGTATATTCCTCACACTATGAAAGTTATGGGGTGACTGTTGTGGTTTATTGGTTATCTCACTAAAGAGAAGATTGGTCAAGATATTTGAAACTGTTGGATTGTGATCTCTTCTAGTACTCCATTATTACTTTGTACATTCGTTTCGTGTACTCTATCTTGTTATATTGTAGTATAGTTCTATTGCTAGTTTACGATAAAGATTTTATCAGTGAGCATCTTCTAACTAAAGAGCCTCGTCACTACTTCTGCGAGGTTAGACAAGGTACTTACTGGGTACATGGGGTCGATTGTACTCATACTACACTTCTGCACCTTGTATGCAGATTTTTGAAGCGAAGCTGCTGGTGATGTCGGCAGCTGACTCTGAAGATGTTCGTGCATCCCGAATATAGCTGCCACTTGTCCTTGGTAGTTTTAGATGTTTCTAATTTGTTTATGTAATTTTCAAACAGTTCGTGTATTTATTTGTATCAGTTTTATAAATTTCAAATCTTAGAAGCTCATGATTCGTACTACCAATTCTTGGGTTAATTTGTAAATGTTCAGATAATTCCTCACTATTTTTCTATAATCTCATATAGATTGTTTTGAATGTTAGTTTGTTACCTAGCTGATCGAGTTTGGTGCCATCACGACTGATGGTTTTTGGGTCGTGACAAGTAACGAAGATTATGTGAAGAAAATAGATCAGGCTAGGAAAATTTGGGCCAAAGTGGAGAATTATTACGATTTGCCCTGATTTTCGTACCATATTTGGATTTTACCGTTACTTGAACGAAAGTAAAATATGTACCATAATTACTTTTACTTTTTCTAACAGAAAAATATATACCACTTCCATATTTGACTAATCTATTTTTTTTGGAGGAAATGTTTTTTTAATTCTACAAATTGAAGATCTTTCCTTCATGCAATCATAACAGTATTCACAATGTAATCATTAAAATAGCCTTATTTAGGGAAGATTATTCTCTCAATAATTTTTTTATAGTATTTTCTCATATGTAGGTCAATTTTTCAAATTATATTAAAGTTTATTATGGATCTTTGAGTATAATTCTCTTTGTCATCTAATTTACCATCGTTCAAAATTATTTTGTTAGCTTTTGCATGATACCTTATTATTTCAACCCCAATATCCAGTTCGTGATATTATCTTACCTATTATCTAATTAGTGATATTTAAGGTTGCATATTGAAGTTATTAAACACTACTGTGATTGAACCTTTCTCAAATTTGATGGTACTATATATGCTCTCACCTACATGTCTCAAATCTATCCAACAAGTGGTATGATATGGATGGTAACTGGTTTTAAATTTAAAATCATTTCACTTTCAAAGTGGTTTTCTAGCCATAGTTACTTTATAAGGTACATGTATGAACTTGAGTAATTTTATTGGGACAAAAATTTTTTTACTAAATAATGTCATCAAGTCAAGTGACCATTAGAGGAATGCAAAACATTAAGAAGAAAAGGGGAAAGCTGACACGTTAGAGAGGTGACTATAAAGCTTAGGTAAATTAAATTAGCCACCTGGCTATTAAGGGTAATAAAATAAGAATAATTTTATTTTGATTTTATAGCTAATATGAACTGCTAATCTAATTAATTGTTTTAAGGCTCGCATTGCTTCATGGGCCTGGCTTTCATTGGAATTTGAAGTTTCTCCAATATTTAGCTTTCATCCTAAGCGAGCAATAACGTTGCATAATACTAGTTAGTTATTGGAGGTTTTAACTGGAGTTGCTTCTTGTCTGTGCAAAGAAGAAATAGAGAAGAAGAGAAAAATTCTCTGCTTCCTTTTTAAGTAGTGGCCTTTTGTTAAATACAATGGGAACGACATTATCTTTTAAATAGCAACTACAAAAGTGGTTTTCTCCCCAAATTTTTTCCCTCCGATCCTAGGGAACTTTTTAATTATAAAAAGAACTCCGTCTGTAAATTTTTGTTCTTTAAAATTTGACAATATTAGTAGGGAGAAATATTGCATCTCAAGACCAGTTTTTGGCTTCTCTTTAGAGTTTGGGCCTTGGGGGGTGGTTGGATATAGTTAATTGATGAAGCATTCAACAAAGTACATAGTTGGAGTGTCTTTGTTTTAGAAAAGGACATCCCCACTGTCCCTACCAAACCAATAAACTATTACGTACTTTCCTTTCCTTAATGTGAAAGTTCTCTGACTTTAATTTCTTCCTTCTTATTTCATATTCAACACATGGACATTCATATCTTACATGGTAGTACTTGATATAAAGAGTATCACTCATCATCACCAACTTCATGCGTATACTTGAAAGTTACTCCTGTACATTTATATCCAACCAACCCAAAAGAATTCCACTCTAACTAAAGAGTAAAAGGTGTGATAAAAAAATTAACGAAGTGAGTGAAAATTATATTTGAATTTCAGTAGAGACAAAAAGATATTAGAAGATTTCTTCTTATTTATCTAAGCTGTGTTAGATCATAGCATTATATAACATGTGTGTCGATAGAAGTTAGCAAGTATCAAATAGGATAATTGTTGTGTATGCATACTAGCCCGAATAATAACCAACAACAACAAATAAAACTACAGCTAGGTCCCAAGCAAAGCGGGTACGTCGACTATATGAATTCTCAATAGTAGTGTTGGTCCATTTAAGCTCATCCCATTCTATTACTATTATATAAAAGATTATTGTAAATTATATCGAACCTGAACTTGAAGTACTACTAAGTAAGTAATATATAATCATAACTAATATAGTTGGCATGGCTAACA